>NC_138862.1:47459814-48659814 GCF_965194805.1 Balaenoptera borealis
TAAGCAAATAGCGTTGGACCTGGCACAAAGAAAGCCCTTCATTAATGATACCTATACCAATTGGTATTATATTTCGTGTACGAATTACTATTATTTGTGTTACTATTAGTCACTGTGTACGCAATCTCCTTTCTCGGTGTTCTTGGGTTGTCAGAACACAGCTTAACAGAAGCAAGAGTTCATCGTTTTGTGTTCTGAATTGTGGCCCTCCAGAGGAACAGCAACTCAACCCTGCTTGTTTAATGTGGTTTGTTCTGCACCATATGCGTGTGGGCTATTAATAAAATGATGTTTGTTGATGATGATGAGTTCCTAGAGACAGAGCTCTGTTCAGCAGAGTCACTACATTATGCTTGGCCTAACTTTCTGCTACTCAACTCCAGGAAGGCTCTTGTGAGCAGTACAGAAACTTCTGAAAATTTCCATCTGAGGTGAAGTACCACTGCCAGCAAGCCTTGTGAAAGGAGTCATTAACCCTCACCCTTTTTTCCTGTGGCTCCTTCCAAACTGACCCTAGGAGGACGTTCTCTGCAGGCTGCCTGGTCCTCAGCAGTCCCGTGCATTCCACAGCAGCGCTATCTGCCATGAGCTCAGCGCGCCAACTCCCAAAGTCCAAACTATGGAGAACAGTTTACCACGACTCCACCTAAAGGAAAAACAAAACCCCTTAAGGACTCACCGTCTTCAGGCCCTAATCCCTGCAAAATGAGCTTACAGTTCCAGGGTCTCAAACAGGGTTCAAACTTTTTTGAAATGTTTGCATTAAGAACAGTGACATGTTAAACACCAAGGCTGAAAACTGAGATCAAATGCAAAGACTTTTTTCCCCCCATAACTTACATTAAAGTGACTGGGAGGCAAGAAGGGTTTTTTATCCAATGGGGATCAGGCCACCTGAAAGAACACAGGCTCTTTTTCATAGGTAGCTCGCTTTCCGATCCAAGAAGAGTTTTCGACTTAGTTTTGCGTTGGTAAGTTCTCCTCACTACTATAAAACTATATTTACCAGCTGCATTTGAATTAAAAGTCTCTTTTGTTTCCAACGTGTCCCCTTATTTTTAGAAGATAAAGAATTTCTTCTAGGGTGAAACGTTAACCTTCTTACCTAGGAAACTTCTACCCTCCTGCCCAAGAGTTGTAGTTGGAAAGGGTCTAGTGACCCCTGGTACAGCCTTCCCAAGTAAGGATGCTTTGGACAGAGTGCTGTCGATGAACAATGCTTCCTTTCAGACAACCTTGGTTCTCCAAACACAGAGATAGCTGTGATGCTTTGCCAGATCTAGAGAGAGCCCCTGTTTCACGGTGACGACCTGCACTGGCTGCTGCAACGTTATGAGCTTTGCAGACAGTCTGTCTCTGCAGGCTTGGACCTGGTTTCTAAGGTTCACTGAGACTATTGCCTGAAATAGAGGGGAAGAGTGAAAAGAGATTCAAGAGAGCAGAAGAACATCAAATCACATTTGGGGGCAAAGGGGACACAGGGAGAGGCTTCAGACAACTGTGCATCGCCTTGGTAAACAACAACAAGCCTATGAGTTGAACGTTGCAAAAGTCACAGAAATGAGAAATCTTGCCTTGCTGCACCTAAGTTTATGTGTTTGCTGTTACACTCCAAGCCACTCTTTGATCCATTTGATCAAACTGTATAGCCACTCGATCAATCATTTCATCAAGCTTTTAAATTCATCCACAGAGACTTTGCAACATTATTCCAATTTTTTTCTTTTTTTCTTTTTTTTTCATTGTGGACAAGTCTGTTGTTACTGGCAATGTGTGCAGGAACTAGTCCTGGTGACCTCTCTGTGAACCCACCTAAAAGTCAAAATTTGCAATTTCTTGTGCAGTGTAAAGCTGAGCTTTGACCTTGAGGACTTTGTTGTGGTGGCTTTCCCCAGGAAATCAAAGAGACTGGTCATTTCCCAAGTCCCCAGAAGCAGCTCTGTTGTGAGAATCTCTCAGGGGCCTCTGAGTAAGAATCTTCCAACTTAAGTGTTCAAGTACCAGTTTTCTTTGGTATACAGAGGCTATAAACTAAATCTCAAGTCTTTCAAGAGGTGAAAGGAAGACAAAAGGAAGAGAGAAAAAAAAAAGAAGAAAACTGTTTCTGAGAAAAAAAGAGGTGAGATAATATAAAACATAATAGGAGGGGGTAGGTTTGTGCTGCATGACCATAGCAGTATTTCCATCCTTTGGGAGTGTCTCATTTCTTTTGTCAGCCTCCTTCCATTGTTCTTGCCGGCTCTTCTCATGTAGAGAGCAAATACTTTCTCTGCCAATTACAATTGAATCTCTTACACCTCTGCTGGGAACAATCTGTAGGTTGGACTTTACTCCAATTTACTTGGATGCCCTTCCTATTGGCCTTATTTCCATTGTGTATCATTTATCAGCTCTCCCTAAGAAATTAGGTACTGCAAATCTACACCTCACTCAGATGTTGACATAACTTTTTGTCACCTGCAATTCTACTTGTAAAAAGCAATTGTGTATGCAATCAGATGTCCAGAGCCCAGCAGATCATCTTTACGATACACTTCAGCAAGATGCTCAACTTGTAGATTTATTCACCCATATCCTTCTCCTCTGGTTTATCCAACCCATGAGACCACTTCTGTCTCTTAGAAACACATGGCTTTGTGAGGGCCAGGATCAGTCAGTAAGTATTTACCTTTATTTGCCAAAACTTTGTTAGATAAACAAAACATATATCATGAACAGAGCTAAAAAAGACACTACAGGTTTAGTCTAAAAGTGTCCTGTCTCATACAAAGAAATGGAGATCTAGAGAGGTAAAATAATTTTTTCAAGTCATCCTACAATATTGTGGTAGGACTAGGACATGAAAACAGTTCTTATCACAACTGCTGAGCTTTCACATGTTCATGGGGCTTCCAACTAAGTTGCAATGACAACTTAAATTCTATAACATCATAGCCCCAAAACATTTCCATGTGAACTTACATAGTCCCCTCTAGTTAAAAAATTCTATGCTGTTTGAAAATGCTTATTGATGCCTCATCTTCCTAATATTTTCCACAAAAGCAAACTCTAAAGAGAAAGTTAATGAATTCTTATATTCTTTTCATTGTTCAAATTCTCACTCACCCCATAGGTCCTGGGAAATCTTCCCTATCAACAGTCCCAAAAGAGTCATAAAGTAACACACAAGTCAGCAGGGACCTCAGTGAATGCAGAGCCGCATTGTACAGGAAGTCTGTGATGAGGAAGCCTCAGAATTGTTTACAAGAACTGAAAGACGGTAACCCTTATTCTGATCAGTAACAGTTCTGGTAAATTAGGCAAATAAAGCATGCAGTCAAATCCAAGCTAATCCATTCACTGCTAAACACATGTGCCTTAAGTCTGGTCCAAGGTCCCTTCAAAGCAAGCATGCACATGTGTGTGTGCATACATATGTGTGTGTGTGTGTGTTTCATCCACACAACTTTCACTTACTGAGAATTTGTAGAACAACTACAATGTGCAGAATAGAGAGACTTAGAGAAGAAATGAGAGCACAGTCCCCGTGTTCGAAGCCATCTTGCTCAGCCCTCAAACACATCTGCCTTCATCCAGGTGTCTCATCATTTGACTTGGACTAGATATATCCCAGGTGCTGAGAAGGAAACACATGAAGAGCAGCCTCTACTTCAAATGTCTCCTTTCAATACTTATTCTATGCTGAAGTTCATTCTTGCTTCTGGTATGTGTGGTCCCACTTTTTCAGATCTATTGAGTCAGATCCTTAACCTCTTGTACAAACCTTTGGCTTGTATTACTAATACTGTATATTCTGATACTGCCTGGACCCTTGAGCCCTTAAAGGTCTCTCATTTTCCTGGCCTGGGTTCCCTGTCTCTGTAGCCCCCGTTTCTTACTGACTTTAACACGAGACACTTTCTTGCTCTCTTTGAATTTGACATAGTGTGCTCTTGATACAGTAATTGCTAGTGCCTTTCTGACTTTCCAGTATCTTCTATTTCTGATGTTTGAGAAAGAGATTAATATTGACAAACAGAAGATGTGAGTGAGGTCTTAAAGAATATCAGGCTGTGGATAAAACCCTCTGGGGCACAAGCGTGATTAAAAGTCATTTATTAAGATTTAGAACAGCTAGTAAATTAGCAGAACCTGCTTAACTCTTACTTTCAAATAATCCAAACATTTTTTTAACATGTTCAGCTTTTTGTTAGAAAAGTTAACAAACTTACATAAGGAATTGGTCTAAAAATTTTCTCCCTAAATGTATGTCCTGGGTTCAGTATATATTCAGAATGAGCTCTTGCATTCTATATATTCAATTCCAGAGTCTCACACCAACGGTCCTAGAGCAACGATAGTCTTTTATTCATTGATTTAAGATTAAAATGGCCACATGACCTTGTGACATAAAGTAGTAGCAGACATTGATGAGTGTTGGAATAATTTTTAATATCAAAAGTTTGGCCCCTTGGACTTCCCTGGTGGCACAGTGGTGGGGAATCTGCCTGCCAATACAAGGGACACGGGTTCGAGGCCTGGTCCAAGAAGATCCCATATGCTGTGGAGCAACTAAGCCCGTGCACCACAACTACTGAGCCCACGTGCCGCAACTACTGAAGCCCGTGCTCCACAACAAGAGAAGCCACCACAATGAGAAGCCCGCGCACCGCAATGAAGACCCAACGCGGCCAAATAAATAAATAAATAAATAATAAACTATGACTCAATAGGAACGAACCTATAAAGTTTAAAAAAAAAAGTTTGGCCCCTTAATTTTTCAGCAAAAACTAATTAAATGGACAACACTAACTTCTAATATTTCAATTAACTGAAATTTTAAAATATTTAAATATTTAACATAAACATTGATTAAATATTAAAATATTTTAAATATTTTAAGATATTGAATACAGTGGAAATCTAGTATAACCTAATTTGTTAAATGACTTTTGTGTCTGAAAGCTGAATGTCAGTTCCCTAAAATATACCTGCACTGGGATGACATCACTAATCTTGCATTGACCAGTAACTATACTTAATTAAGTAATTTAAGGTCTTTAAGCCTCAATTCTCTCATGTGTAAAATAGGCTGGTAGGTGTTCAACAAAATGACACTTTAAATTCCTTCCAACTGTAAAGTTATTTGATTATGTGAATTCTGTAACACTGTTTGTGTCATATCATAAATATCACCAAAATATTAATCCTGTCCTCTGGCAATAAAAGGAAAAAAAAAACATAAGCACAAAATAAAATCTCATACGGTGTCTCCAGTGTGCTAAATAAAAGCCTGTAATTCTCATTGACTCTAAAAGGAGTTCTGCAGATGTGGAAGGAAGAACATAAATACTGTGCCTCTGTGAAGTGAAACTGAATGACTGTGAACCAGACAGCTGCACCAAGAATGGCTTCACTTGAGTTGGGCTTTTGTACCTGGTACTCAAACCAGCTATGCACAATCTCAGATACAATTTTATTTGCAACAAGAAAGTGTTAGGAGATGCAAGGGAGGCAATTTATTTACCTGCAGGAGATTAGAGATTGAGAGATACCACAACTAACTTGCAAGTCATTGGTGACTATAGGAAATTTCTCAAACAGAAATATTTGCTAGGTTTTTCTGTTTTGTTTTATTTTGTTTTAAACCAATATCCACTTGAGCATCTACCAAGTACCAGGCTCTGCAGAGAAAGAAAGATAAAGAAAACAGCTCTTGCCTTCAACTCTGTAGGGGAGATAAGACATACACAAATAGATACATATAACACATAGATATAAATGATACGTATACACACGCATACACACACACACATGTTACAAGTCAAGAAGTATGACCATGGTAATTAAACATTTTAAGAAAACAATAATGAACTGGATAAACTTGGTGAAAATTCAGTGAGGCATATAATTATAACCCTAATGACTTTGTTTTATCTCATTAATAAAAGTGTTGGCACTTATTTTAGCAGATATTAGTAAACCTGTTCAAATCATTTCATATGTATCCTTCTATTAAATAAAATATTTCTTGGAAACACTAAACTAAGAGCAAAATTGATGACTCCACCCCAACACACTGTTCCTTGGAATTTCTGACAATCTTGTTTAAAACTTAGAGGATTAAAATTTCTAATTTTGTTTTTTCATCTAAATAGTTTTTAATGAAATCTTTAATATCTTTAGTGGAAATAGCACACTAAACAGAAAATAAAGAATAAACCTGAATTTCTATATACCAAGAGCTTAAATTTCCTTATAAGGTTGGCCACATGCATATAACTCTTCTCTCCAAAAATGTGCTAAAATATCAGTAGAGGTATTACCACTGCCAGCATGGCAGTTCCTTCCTTTGCCTGCTGGTCTACTGGAATGGGGATCCCAGAATGCCATAATGTGGCCTCTGTAGTTTTAAAGTTAGATTCTTATTATATTCCCAGGTGGAAGAATTCCCCTTCCAGGAACCAGGATCCCTAGACCCACAGAACCAAGAGTTGCATAGTGACGGTGAGCTGGATTTTCCATACATCCTGTAGGTCCCAGATGCTTATAGGCTACCTGCTAGGGACAATGCAACATATAAAGGTCACTGGTTTAGGACAAATACTGGATCCTGAAGGACAGTGTCCACCATATGCAGTTGTCAACAGGTCCCTAAATTGTACCAAGAGGTCATTCCAGGGACTTCCCTGGCGGTCCAGTGGTTAAGAATTCATCTCCCAATGCAGGGGATGTGGGTTTGATCCCTGGTCAGGGAACTAAGATCCCACATGCCATGGGGCAACTAAGCCCATGCGCCACATCTACTGAGCCCACGTGCCTCAACTAGAGAGACTGAGCACCACGACGAAGAACCCACGCACCACAACAAAAGATCCTGCATGCCAAAACGAAGATCCCACATGCCACAACGAAGATCCCACGTGCCACAACTAAGACCTGATGCAGCCAAAAAATAAAAATTAAAATAAAATAAAATAGGTCATTCCAGTGCTCTATCAGGCCAGCAGCATCTAAAGAAGACTGCAGATGTAAGCCATTAACAAAATAACAACCCCTGAAGCTGGGGGATGCAAGCACCAATCTATTAAAGGGAATCTGGCATGGCACCTACAGCATCTGCTACGGGAAGGTCAATAAGAATTGAAAATTGAGCGGATTCATGTTTCAAAAACCCCAAAAGGCTAAGGACTCCAAGGAAACAAGTAACACAGGGAACAAAAAAAAGAATCATCACAAAGTTTAAATTCTCAAAAAGGTAAGAAAGAAATGGCATTAATTCAACCAGAAAGGGAGCATTAAAAAAGAAACAATCCAAAAATAATAAAGAACTCTGAGAAAGTAAAAATGTGATAGACAAAATTTTAAATTTGGTGGAAGGATTAGAAGATAAATCAAGGATATCTCTCAAAAATAAAATGAAAAACATTAAATGGGCTGAAAGTTGCTAAGAGTAAATCTTAAAATATTTTTTCTCATCACAAGAAAAAAATTTTTGTGACTATGTATGGTGACAGATGTTAACTAGACTTATTGTAGTGATCATTTTGGAATATACACAAATATTGAATCATTGTGTTGTACACCTGAAACTAAAATAATGTTGCAGGTCAATTATACCTCAATAAAAAAGAATGAAATGATTGAAGAATGAAAAATAGAATAGATAGAATGACAAGTTCAGAATATTCTAATACTTGATAAATGAGAGTTCCAGAAACACAGAACAGATTAGGGGAAAATTTATCACTGAAATAATTCAAGAAAACTTCCCCAGCAGGACATGTGTCCACAGATTAAGGAAATTCACTAAATGCTCACACATTGAAAAGATGTATAGGGCACATATCATCACAAATATCCACAAGCATCCAGGATAAAGAGTGCAGAAACTTCCAGAGAAGAAAAGGGGGTGGGGGAGGTGCAGTACATGCAAAAGAATTAGAATTGTATTCAAATTCTCAAGCTATACATCAGATGCTGAAAGACAGTGAGAAAATGCCTTCAGAGTCCTGAGGGAAGATTATTTTCAACCCAGAATTCCACATCTAGCTGAACTGTCAATTAAGGATGAGGAAAAATAAATTCTGCCTTCCCTGCATCCTTCTTTGGGAAGCTGCTAGAGGACGTGCTCCAGCCAAGGAAAAAGCAAGGTGCAGGACATGGACATTGAACATAGAAAAACTAATATGGAGGTAAAACCCAGCATAACAGCTATGCAGAAGGCTTGAAGAATAATCAGTCTAGAATGGAACAGAAGTACAGAGACCTCAAGGAGAAAGTTCCCAAAAGAGAAAAAAAAATTACATGTTAATCAAAATGTTTCATCATTCGAGAAAATATACTGATGGGTATATGAACAATCTGATAGAACAAATGAGAAATAGAAAGAATAGGTACAAGAAGACTGTGTAGTATAAAATAAAGATACATAATTAACTTAAGGAAAAATAGAAAGATGCACAAGAAAGTAAATGAACCTACAATACATTGTAAAAGTACAGTGGAAATATTTGCATTATTTTCTGTTATTGTTATTTTGTGTTATTATTGGTATGACCACTGTCTACTGATTTAACTAAAATTGCAGGCATGTAAAAGATCTAAATCTTCCTTTATCATAAAAGAAAATCAATGGATAAAGGCTAAAATAGATAACCCTATATAAGGACTATTATTTACGAATACAGACGCAACTACCAGAAGAAGTATCTTTTTAAGAGTTGAAAGTGTTGTCTCAGAGAGTGGTGATGATTGAGGGATAGATCAGAGAATTGCTGATGATCTTTATAAGCCTTGTCTATAAATATTGCCTTATCTAACCATGTGTATGCATTACCATGATAAAAATTTAAATATTATATTAAGAAAATGAGATAATCTGTGATAACAAAAAATATGTTTTACATTTATAACTGCCCTGTATAGGTAATACAGGTAATTCTCAACATGCTAAGAAGGAACATATGAGCAAAGTTTAGCAAGTAGAAAAACCAAAGGTAATCAAATGAGAACCTGAAAGCCTAACTTGACCCCCTACTGATTCTCTATCTGCTTAAGATAGCACTAATCTTCATTTGTCTTCAGAATTATTTTTATAAGCTTAGTTTGAAGTATTATTAATTAAGTACTGTTTTATGTATTTATAAAGTGCTTAGGACTATATTCATAACTTTACAAATCAAATTGCACAGCATATTGATAAAGCATATATCTGTTAAAGAACTTGTATCCAGAATATAGAAAGATCTCTGATCCAATTTATAAAACAACCAAATTTTTTAAAATAGGCAAAAGATTTGAACAGATACTTCACCAAGGAGATATATGGATGGCAAATAAGCACATAAAAAGATGTTTGCCATAATTAAACATTAGGGAAGTGAAAAATAACCACAATGAGATACCACTACACACCTATTACAATGGTTAAAATTAGAAAGATTGCCCATACCAAGTGTTGGTAAAGATATTGAGAAAATGCAACACCCATAAACTGTTGCTGATGAGAATGTAAAATGGTGCAATCACTTTAGAAAATAGTTTGGAAATTTCTTAAAAATTCAAAAGTATACCATATTTAAACATCATACCATAAAATATAGCCATTCTACCCCTAGGAATTTACCCAAGAGAAAAGAAAGCATACTGACCCATACAGAGACTTGTATGTAGTTCAAGTCTCATTGAACCATGTACACTGTGAACAAGATACATTGTTCATAGTATCTTTATTTGTAATAGCCAAAAGCTAGGAGCAACCCAAATCATCAATAGGTGAATAAACACACAAATTTTGGTATATCCATATAACCAAGTACTACTCAGCAATAAAAACTAGTGAATTAAAAAAGAAAAGAAATGAACTATTGACACATGCAACAACACGTCAACATGGATGAATCTCAAAATAATTATGCCAAGTGAAAAAAGCCATACAAAAAGAGTATATATTGTATGATTCCTCTCATATGAAACTCTAGAAAATGAAATTGAATTGAAAGTAACAGAAGGATTTGTGGTTGTCTGGGGAGACAGTATGTGGACAGAGGCAGGAGAAAGGGATTACAAAGGAGCACGAGGAAACGTTTTGGGTTGATGTGTATGTTCACTCTCTTGATCATGATGATGGTTTCAAGGGTGTACATGTCTAAGCTTATCAAATTATACACTATAAATATGTGCAGGCTATTGTAGTCAATTATAACTAAGTAAAGCTCTCAAAAATACACTCAAGAAAAGGAAATTTTTAAAATAAATATAGGAAATAAAGTAACCCATATTATTTAGGTATAGTCATTAAATAATTCATTCAGTGGTTACCATATGTCTCCTATGTGCTAGGCATTGTGCTACATGCTGGGAGTGGAAATATTCCTAGAACATGACACCTCTTCCCAAGGACTTCATAGATTTGTGAAATAATATATACCTACCATTTTGGAAATGTATAAGCCTATCATTTATGTGGAAGATGGCCATTGCTATTTGTTTCAAAGATGGTCTTTAATGTTCCTTACATTTACTTTATATCAAAATATTGAATAAATACAATAAAAGATGTTAGCAATCCCTTTGACGTAAAGCCCTCTTTCATCAGCAGCTGTTTCTCTGCTACTCTCACTTTGTTAACCATTGCTCTTTGGGTGGCAATAGTAGCTTCCCTTTCCAACGCTAGTGTATTAATATTCCATAATCAACATTACTCATCAACCAACATTGATACAGCCAGCTCTCAATTTTGATAGTGGATTTACCAGAAGCCTCACTTTGGTCCTTGCACCCTCCTGCTACTTGCATGTGGGGGCATTTCACTATTTGTTAGCACCTGCATCAAGGGTGTTCAGTAGGAAAGAGGAGGTAAAACCAATATTCTACTGAGAATCATAAAATCTTAAAATTGGAAGTAATCTCCAAATTTATCTTTCCCAATTCCCACCCAGTGTTGGAATCTCCTCTGGCCTATCCCTGACAGATATTCATCCAAGCCAGATCTTGTTTCAATAATTTGAATAATAGAGCCAATGTTCAGTTATTCCAATAATAAATTTTATGGTCCCTGTTTTAACTCTTTTCCATGTTAGCAATTCAAAGGGTGATTGGAAACAATATTTAATCTTTGGTTAGGGAATAGTAACATGTTTTTTACTTATTACTCATACACACACAAAATATTTCTCAGTCAAAAAAATTCTTCCAAAAATATTATAATTACCTCACCCCCAATATTCCCTACGAGTCAGGGAGAAAGGGTGAGAGAGAGAGAGGTTCAGAGGGAGGGAAATGTTAAAGAATGAATTCATTAGTGCTATGGACTGAATTGTGTACCCCTGCCTCCCCCATTCATATATTGAAGCTCCAACCCCCCCAGGTGACTGTATCTGGAGATAGGGCTTTGGGGAGGTAACTAAGGTTAAATGATATCATAAGGGAGGGGTCCTAATCCAATAAGATTAGTGGCCTTACAAGGAGAGGAAGAAGAAAGAGATCTCTCGCTGCATCATGTGCGGACACAGCAAGAAGGCAGCCATCTGCAAACCAGAAAGAGAGCCCTCACCAGAACCTGACCATGCTGGCACCCTGATCTCAGACTTCCAGTCTCCAGAAATGCAAGAAAATAAGTTTCTATTGTTAAAGCCACCAATTCTATGATAGTTTGTTGCAGTAGCCCTAGCTGACTAATACAATTAGTCTAAGAAAGACTATTTTGAAGTCTATCAAGGAATTCAGGAGTATTCAGAATACTTTCTTGCACACCTCCAATCAATTTAAAATATATTACAGATTCATTTTTGTTCAGACCACTTATTTAATTTTAACTTGTTGATTTTTTTGAAAGAGAGAAAGAAGATGTGAAAGAGAAAGGAAACCTACTGAGGGAGAGACTGAATGCCTGGATCCTGGACTCGGACTTGCCAAGATCATTTGACATAACCCATGCTCGGTTCCTCTTCTATAAAATTAAGGGTTGGAATTTTAAAAGATCCCAAAGCTTCCCTCCATCTACAGACTCTCTAAGTCTTTAAAGCTAAAAGGACCTTGTAACACTGGGGGCAAAGGAACAGACCTGTAGTCAGTTGGGCTAAAAGTGTAAAGAACTTTGGAACCAGGTAAGAGGGAGTGATAATTACTTGTTAACAAAGAGCGTTACAGAACTCTCCATTAGGAAGCTGAATTTTCCCCACTAAGGATTAAAGTATCTTAAAAACAAATCTTTTTATTATTGGGGGGCCCAAGTATAAAATGAAAAATTATAGTTGAGGCATCTAAAATGTAGTTTGTAAATTCCCCTTCTTTCTAAAATGATTTGTTCACCCAACATACACTGGGAACTGAGATGCAAAGACAAATAAAGCCTGGTTCCACCCCAGTGTACCAAGAACTGGCAAGCACTCTATTTGTTTTCCTAATAAACTCAATAAACATTAATTACTACAGTTCTGTAAATTTTGATAAGCAATATAACCCCTCCATTTAATACAATAAAACATGTACACTGAAAGGGAAGGATGTCCTAGATTCAGGGAATTTTAATGTGGGAAGACACTTTAGAGACCCTCTTCCCTGAAGCATCTTCAGATGGCTTCGGGGACAGTCAGCTGCCCCCTTGTTGGAGCTTCCACAGTATTTGATTATCTTCCCTGTGACTGCATCCTGTTATATTGTAATATCCATTTAAATATATCTAGATGTCAAGGGGTACCATGCAGAGAAACCAAGCCTTATTCAGCTATGTTTCCCAGGACCTTGCACCATATCTGATGTATAGCTGGTGCTCATTACTGTGTGTTGCAGATTGAGAAGAATTAACCTGGTTGAACAGGATGAGGAGGCTGAGGTTATAGCTACTTGTCCCAGGTCTCACAGACAGGTGCGGCAAAGCAGGGCTAGGTCCCAGATGTCAGGCTCACAGTTGTGTTCTTGCCTTCAATGGCTTGCAGCTAAGGAATTGGTACTTCGCTCAAACACCACCTCTGTGTCCAACTGGGATCAGAAAGTCTAGCAGTATAAAGAAAAAAAGAAAATTTAAAACAAGAAGAAATGGTGTAAAAAGCAAGGAAACTGCTTTAATTAGACATTTCTCCAAAGACGATATGCAAAAGTTAACAAGCACGTGAGAAGATGCTCTACATTATTAGTCATTATGGAAATTCAAATCAAAACCACAATGAGATACCACTTCATACTCATTAGGATGGCTATAATCAGAAAGACAGACAATAAAGTTATAATAAAAAAAGGCAATAACAAGTGTTGACTAGGATTTGGAGAAATTGGAACTTTCATCCATTGTTAGTGGGAATGTAAAATAGGGCCACCACTTTGGAAAACAGTCTGGCAGTCCCTCATACAGTTAACATAGAGTTACAAAGTGACCCAGAAACTCCACTCCTAGGATATACCCAAGAGAAATGAAAACATGTTACTACACAAAACTTGTACATCAATGTTCATAGCAGCATTATTCATAACATCCAAATAGGGAAAACAACCCAAATGTTCATCAACTGATAAGTGGTAAACAAAAAGTGGTACATCTATGCAATGGAATATTATTTGGCAATAAAAAGGTAGTATGACGTATAGATATATGCTAAAACATGGATGAATCTTGAAAACATTATGATAAGTGAAAGGATCCAGAAACAAAAGGTCACATATGTACAATTACATTTATATGAAATGTCCAGAACAAGCAAGTCCACAGAGATAGAAAGTAAATTAGTGGTTTTCAGGGACCTGGAGAAGGATAAAATGGGTAGTGACTGCTAAGTGTATGTGTTTTCTTTTGGAGGTGATAAAGTGTTATAGAATTAAATAGTGGTATTGGTTGCACAACTTTGTTAATACAGTAACTATCACTGAACTGTACACTTTAAAACCATTAATTTTATGGTATGTGAATTAAACCACAATGAAAAATACAAAAAGGAAGTAAAACCACATAAAATGGCAAACTTATGCAAAGTAATCTTTATAAAAACAAATTTTAATGGTGCTGTATATAACCTAATACAAAGTGAAATGAAATATTAATACCCACTGAGTCTCATGAGGGAGATTGAAGAAAACCAGTGTTTAAGAACCTCAGTGGGCCAGATACCAGCATAAGTGCATTTCCTGTTTTCTCATTAATCTTTTGAGGAATCTATTACTCATTATACAGATGAAGAAACCAAGTCTCAGAGAAGTTAAGTAATTTTCCCAAGATCACACAGTAATAGAGAACAGACCTGGGAATCCTGTTTAGAAGCCTAATTCCAAAGCATATTTTTTTCACTCTAGCACAAAACTTCCTTAGATGGTTTTCAAATTCCATAAAATTCATACTTGTAAGTTCCTTCAGAAGTTGTGAAGTAAACTAGAACAGACTTATCTTCAAAAGCCTATGCAAATGTTGGACAAAATTAATAAGCCCAATGCACTCCCTGATTTGTCCCACCTGATTTCCTGACCACCTCCTGCATGACTGCCAAAGTTGGGGAGAGCAGTTTACCCCAGAGCTTCTGCCTATAGCCAGTGGATACTGTTTCCCTGCGGGAAGTCTAGTTCATCATTATAGTTCCCAGGCACTCAACTGTACTTTGCATTCAGTGGGGTTCAAGGCATGATTGTGGTGATTGAGTGAACAAACATTTTCTTCCCCTTAAAGTTCTTATAATCATTGGGGGTGTAAGCTGAGGACACAGTAAAATAAGCACTTTTCCATTCCATGGCCAGGTGCACCCAAGAAACCTCTTTTGCAGGAGAACACAGCTGTGGACAGACTTAACAGATGTGAAGTTATTCCCGAATCCTTCTGGTAGAGGATTATAGACTGATGGCAATGGGCATTTTCCACATAAATGATAGGCTTATACTCTATAACCCTCTTGGGTGAGGCCACATGGCTAGGCTGAAAGCCATAGGGGCAGATGTTACTTCTGATCTAGGCGTAATTGCTGACCCCTTGTGCAGCTCCTTACCGCTGCATAGTGGTCGGCAAGTGCTGAGATGCTCCATCAGGCACATGAGGAACTGTGGAGCAGAGCTCTCAACACACGCACGTGGGTATTTTATAAGTCACTAAAATTTTGAGGGTTTTTTGTTTCTATAGCATGACCTACCCTGTCCTGACTGGTTCAAGTCTCTAAAGTCAAGATTACATGCAAAAAATAGGGAGAAGTACAATTTAACTGGAATAGGCTTGACCATGAGGAACCGGAGGAGACAGGACCAGAAAGATAGTTTGGGGTCAGATAATCCAAAGCTTTGAAACCTAGTCTAGTGTAGAAGGTCTACTGAAGGAGGAAAGTAGTATAAGAGGGAAAAATAGTTAAGTCCAGAGAAGCTATTGTCAGAAAGGAAACTAAAAGCTGAGGAATGCACAGTTGGTAGCAGATATCACGGCATGGATGACGTCCTCACTCTGAGATCCAAGAAGGGCTGAAGGCAGTCAACTGAGGTCAGTGTAGAGGGGCCAGTAGGCAGGAGATGCCAAAAGCCAATCTGAGAAGTACAAAAGCCCATGGCTGTGAAGGGAGCTGTATTAGTTTTCAATGCTGCCGTATCAAGTTACCCCAAATTTAGTGGCTTGAAACAACCCAGATTTATTATCCTACAGACCTTAAATGAGAAGTCTGACCTGGACCTCACTGCCTAAAATCAAAGCATCAGCAGGTCCTTTCTGGGGGCTCAAGGGGATGATCCAATTCCTTGCGTTTCCCAGCTTCCAGAGGCCACCTGCATTACCTGGCACATGACCCCCTCCCTCCATCTTCAAAGTCAGCAAGGTCGCTGCCCTCTGACCCTTCTTTTGTGACATCTCTTTCTCTGAACAAGCTAGGAAATGTTCTCTGCTTTTAGAGACTCAGGTGATTATACTGGGCTCATTCAGATAGTCCAAAATGATCTCCCCATCTCAGCTTTCGTAACTTCATCACATCTGTAAAATCTCTTTTGCCACATAAGGTAACATGTTCACAGGATCTGGGGATTAAGGCATGGCCATATTTGGAAGGCCATTATTCTGCCTACCACAGTAGCCAGCTATTAAGAATGAGGAAGAGTCAAGGTATCAAGAAACAAGAGTGTGGGACTGGGCAGGACAATGACTTCATTTTAATGTGCTCTGAACTATAGCAGGCCAGCCCTGTGTCCAGTGGCTCTTGTTCTGAGACCCCTAAAGGGCAAGTTCAGTGGTCTAAATGAGAAATGATTAGGCCTGTACTTTGCTTGTGGTAGGGGATGTTGTAGACAGCAGTGCCCACGATGCCCTGAGATTAACCCTTTGCATGCACAAAGTAGAGGCTCAATAAATACAAGCTGAATGAATGGGTAGGTGAATGAAATGTTGACCAAATAAACAAGACTTGACAACAGTCTGGATGCAAAAGGTGATAAAGAGGGAGAAGAATGAAAAAAGTTGACAACCAAGGAAGCGGCCAGGAGAGGGGCAAGACTAGACATTGAGGAAAACATGGAAGAGCGTTACATGGTATTTCTTCCCAACTGTGCTCTGAAATTTCATTGTTTTTCAGAATTTCCATTACAAAGCTGCAGGGATAAACATACTGGCAAATAGATGTAAAGCTTGAGAAATTTAAGAAACTATATTAAATATATGTTTAGAAAAGGATTATTGGGCAGATATTTTTCAGGAAACCAAAAACTAGACATAATATTTGTGGAAAAGAATTGGGGAAACATCTAATTAGGAGAGTAGGATCATTTTTAAAGGAGATTTTATATTCAAAGAGATCTAAAGAGATAGAACCATGTTTTAATTATGAAATGATGTTTTCGAACATGTGTGCCCTAGATCTCTCCAGTGAGGTATGCTGCATCTGGGTCCATTGACTTAGTAAGATGTGGTGGAAACTGAAAACTATAATAAATCACACCCCCTGTGGGCAACACCCGATTAAATTTCTTTCTGGCTTTTGCACAATGGTGGCAATGGCTGTAATCCAGAACATAAACAAAAAGCCATATGGAAGCAACAAACACATTAAAAAAAAAAAAAAACTTTTATTATTCCCCAGTCCAAAGAACTTTTTGTCTAAGACTTTGTCTGTGACTTATTTATATTACTGAGTAACTCCACGCATGAACGTAAAGCACAGATGACTACAAAAAGGCAGAATTTACATAGTCTAATGATTCCCATATAAGGACGATAGATGTGCACGCCAAAAAGTTTGGCAATTCCGTTTTGGAAATTGATTTAATAAGATGGTGACAAGTGAAGTGTGTACATGGTCAGTCCCATGATAACCCAGACATTTCTATTCTCATCTCCAGAAAATCAAGCCATTCATTCTCCATTACCAATGTGCTTCAAAGCAACATGTAAATAATGGGCAAACTGCCACATGTTGAATTCGCTAAAATCAGTCCCATGGTATAAATAGAAACCAGAGCTATAACCACTACTAATGCAATATGATAGTTGATGAGAATGACACAAGTCTTAAACCTCCTGTTTCTTGAAGCTTACCCTAGGGACTTGACAAACATCGATAAACAAAGACCAGAAAGAATCAATTCAGCCTGCCACTTGAATTATGAGTTCTTCCAGATATCCACGATGAATATCCTACTAATGTAAATTGTCTCTGGTTAAATTTTAAATTTATGCTGGTTTTCCCTGCCATGCAATACCTTCTTGCTGACAGTAGATCTGTGTATGAGAGTGCTGCTTACCTAGGAACACTATCTACACAGGAAATGAAATAAGATTTGAAATTCCCATTGGATCTTGCTACTTTTTTTATCAGTATCTAAAGGGGTTTGCATAATTGGGGATTTTATAAACATCAGTCAGGAAGAACTGATCCCATACTGTGGAATAATTAACAAGTATATGCCGGCACGCAATATGTCTAACATAAAACCATGAGAATGTATATCTGGAGTTTACCACCAATCCATTTAGCCTTTAATGAGGGTGGCTAGAGCCACACTCTAAACACACTCTTGGTTTCCTCCTGTTTCTGTTTCTAACACTATGTCACTTTTAATCCATCCAAAACCTGGCACCATTAGGTTTCGTCTTTTCATCTTTAATGCCCTTTCAGACTCTTAGCACAACACCCTGATTTCCAACTTGCCTTTCCCCATCAGACTTGGTATTCTTACCTGGTGCCCTTGTCATTTTCATTCATCAATCCATATTTTCCCACAAGTATTTATTGAACCATGGTAGGCACTGAAAATATATTGGAGAGCAAGACACCAATGTTTGACCCGCAGCTTTCCCTAACAGATCAAGCTTTAGCCTGGTTCCTCCAGCTATGCCCCCTCAGTCTTGAAAGGTTCAAGAGGGCCCCTTGGCCCACCACCCTGCCACTGATTATGATGCAAGCATCATAGCCAAGCTGACCCTGATCCTCCAGCAGGGACATAGAGGAGATCTATAGAATGTCAGGGCCCCTGCCTTAGATTGGCCCTTCAGCATCCCACACTGCACTGTCTCTTTTTGGTGTCAGGGCAGATTCTACAAAGATTTGTAGGCACTCAGCCTGCAAGTGTTCAAAGGTCATTGCCTAAACTATGGTGGAAGAACTCTATTGCTCTTATGTATTTTTTCACTTTGGTTATTTTTTTTATTTCTGCTGTTAATGACTTTGCTTAAATCTGTGCCATTCAGGGACATCAGGAAATGAGTCTCTTTGATACCACTCACTGCCTTTATACAATACTAATGGCTTTTGCTTCAAAGGAAGAGGGATGTAAATGGGAAAATTGGATTAGGTATAGAGAGGAATGCCTTTTTAGAGAAATGTTGTCTGGAAGACTCACTCCCATTACTCACAAGCCCTTTTCTCTCTGTCTCTCTCCAAATGTCCTTTCAAAGGAAAACAAGAAACAAAAAACTCTGGTTACTAAACTAAGTCTATAGACTTAGGTAATTGCTTTTTAACTATTGCTTGCCCACAACATGTTGTTTATACCCACCCAGTGAAAGTAGCTTCATGTTAGTGTCAAATGGAGAAAATCATAAACAGTTATGGAAATTTAGTGCAGACTACACACATCAAAAATATATGAATTTCCAAATACAAATTGGGGACAGAGGGAAGTTTCTAGAGCATCCCAATGAGTGGTCTGTGTTCAGAATTTCTAACAAATCTGTATAAAATTCTCTGCTATGAATGAAATGCTTTGGTCAAATTTCAACCTTTTCCTCCAATTTTCTCCCAATTGTATTACAGTCTGTTTTACATGGGCAAATGCACTTGGCACACTGACAGTGAGTCAAACCATCTGAAGTATATCACCCTCCACATGGGACAGTGTCTGAAATCATGTGGATATCACCTCATGAAGTAGAAGAGTTTCCTCTGGGCAGGGTGCTGAAAGGGAGCAAAATGTTTGCAAAATAAAAAAACAGAGAAAAATCCAACTCTTTATAATTCCAAGGATTTTCTAGCCATGGACCTGTGTTCTCCTTACCCCTAAGCAACTCAGGAATTCTCTGACACACTACGGCAGCAACTATTGGGATAATGTGTCTCCTTTCTCATCAACTAGGTTGATAAAGTCATACTTGCCCTACCCTAATCACAGCTAATGAAAATGATGTGAGATAATACATGTGGAAATGCTCCAAAAAGCATCAAGTGCTATCTGTACTTAAGAGGGAGTGGTGATGTTGGTATGAGTGTTGGTCCTGGTGGTGTAGGTGTGGCAATTTCTCTGACAGGATTTCCCAATTTAGGGCCCACAGAGCACTAGTTCTGTGAGAAGTCCCTTGGAAAGAGTGGGGAAAGGGTGGCTCAGTGCGGGTTGGTCCTGTAGTCAAATAGTCTTAGAAAACAGTATGTATAATATCTACATTTTAGAATTTGAAAAAGCACATTAGCCATGGAAGCTTGGAATAGCCCTGCTGTAAAGAACTCTATCTAATTTTAATAATCCAGAATTTCTGAAACATAAATGGATTGGAAGTATTTTTTCATACATATAACACCTATTAATATTCCAAGGCACCAGAGTCCCACAGAGCATTATTATTATTCAGAGGGAAAAGAAAATTAGATTCTCACCTGGACCAAATGCTTACGGTATCCAGTCATCACTGTGGGTCCAAAAATAAGTTGTAATGAGTAACAGGCCAACTCTTTCCCCTCATGAGAATGTATGCTAACAGCATGAAAGGAGGGATATTTTTATTTTAACATCTTTATTGGAGTATAATTGCTTTACAATGGTGTGTTAGTGTCTGCTTTATATCAAACTGAATCAGCTATACATATACATATATCACCATATCTCCTCCCTCTTGAATCTCCCTCCCACCCTCTCTATTCCACCCCTCTAGGCGGTCACAAAGCACCGGGCTGATCTCCCTATGCTATGTGGATGCTTCCCACTAGCTATCTATTTTACATTTGGCAGTGTATATATGTCCATGCCACTCTCTCACTTCGTCTCAGCTTACCCTTCCCCCTCCTGGTGTCCTCAAGTCCATTCTCTATGTCTGTCTTTATTCCTGTCCTGCCCCTAGGTTCTTAAGAACATTTTTTTTTCTTTTCGATTCCATATATATGTATCAGCATACAGTATTTGTTTTTCTCTTTCTGACTTACTTCACTCTGTATGACAGACTCTAGGTCCATTCACCTCACTACAAATAACTCAATTTCATTTCTTTTTATGGCTGAGTAATATTCCATTGTATATATGTGCCATGTCTTCTTTATCCATTCATCTGTCGATGGACACTTAGGTTGCTTCCATGTCCTGGCTATTGTAAATAGAGCTGCAATGAACACTGTGGTACATGACTCTTTGAATTATTGTTTTCTCAGGGTATATGCCCAGTAGTGGGATTGCTGGGTCGTATGGTAGTTCTATTTGTAGTTTTTTAAGGAACCTCCATACTGTTCTCCATAGTAGCTGTATCAATTTACATTCCCACCAACAGTGCAAGAGGGTTCCCTTTTCTCCACACCCTCTCCAGCATTTATTGTTTGTAGATTTTTTGATGATGGCCATTCTGACTGGTGTGAGGTGATACCTCATTGTAGTTTTGATTTGCATTTCTCTCATGATTAGTGATGTTGAGCATCCTTTCATGTGTTTGTTGACAATCTGTATATCTTCTTTGGAGAAATATTTATTTAGGTCTTCTGCCCATTTCTGGATTGGGTTGTTTGTTTTTTTGTTATTGAGCTGCATGAGCTGCTTGTATATTTTGGAGATTAATCCTTGGTCAGTTGCTTCATTTGCAAATATTTTCTCCCATTCTGAGGGTTGTCTTTTCATCTTGTTTATGGTTTCCTTTGCTGTGCAAAAGCTTTTAAGTTTCATTAGGTCCCATTTGTTTATTTTTGTTTTTATTTCCATTTCTCTAGGAGGTGGGTCAAAAAGGATCTTGCTGTGATGTATGTCATAGAGTGTTCTGCCTATGTTT
Source organism: Balaenoptera borealis (assembly GCF_965194805.1). Classification (NCBI taxonomy): domain Eukaryota; kingdom Metazoa; phylum Chordata; class Mammalia; order Artiodactyla; family Balaenopteridae; genus Balaenoptera; species Balaenoptera borealis. The sequence goes on from NC_138862.1 coordinate 47,481,194, forward strand.
TCCTCTAAGAGTTTTATAGTGTCTGGCCTTACATTTAGGAATTTAATCCATTTTGAGCTTATTTTTGTGTATGGTGTTAGGGAGTGTTCTACATTCTTTTACATGTAGCTGTCCAGTTTTCCCAGCACCACTTATTGAAGAGGCTGTCTTTTCTCCACTGTATATTCTTGCCTCTTTTATCAAAAATAGGTGACCATATGTGCGTGGGTTTATCTCTGGGCTTTCTATCCTGTTCCATTGATCTATATTTCTGTTTTTATGCCAGTACCATACTGTCTGGATTACTGTAGCTTTGTAGTATTGTCTGAAGTCCAGGAGCCTGATTCCTCCAGCTCCGTTTTTCTTTCTCAAGATTGCTTTGGCTATTCGGGGTCTTTTGTGTTTCCATTCAAATTGTGAAATTTTTTGTTCTAGTTCTCTGAAAAATGCCATTGGTAGTGTGTGGTAGTGTGATAGGGATTGCATTGAATCTGTAGATTGCTTTGGGTAGTAGAGTCATTTTCACAATGTTGATTCTTCCAATCCAAGAACATGGTATACCTCTCCATCTGCTTGTATCATCTTTAATTTCTTTCATCAGTGTCTTATAGCTTTCTGCATACAGGTATTTTGTCTCCTTAGGTAGATTTATTCCTAGGTATTTTATTCTTTTTGTTGCAATAGTAAATGAGAGCGTTTCCTTAATTTCTCTTTCAGATATTTCATCATTAGTGTATAGGAATGCAAGAGATTTCTGTGCATTAATTTTGTATCCTGCTACTTTACCACATTCATTGATTAGCTCTAGTAGTTTTCTGGTAGCATCTTTAGGATTCTCTATGTATAGTATCATGTCATCTGCAAACAGTGACAGCTTTACTTCTTCTTTTCTGATTTGGATTCCTTTTATTTCTTTTTCTTCTCTGATTGCTGTGGCTAAAACTTCCAAAATTATGTTGAATAATAGTGGTGAGAGCAGACAACCTTTTCTTGTTCCTGATCTTAATGGAAATGGTTTCAGTTTTTCACCATTGAGAACGATGTTGGCTGTGGGTTTGTCATATATGGCCTTTATTATGTTGAGGTAAGGTCCCTCTATGCCTACTTTCTGGAGGGTTTTTATCGTAAATGGATGTTGAATTTTGTCGAAAGCTTTTTCTGCATCTATTGAGTTGATCATATGGTTTTTCTCCTTCAATTTGTTAATATGGTTTATCACACTGATTGATTTGCATATATTGAAGAATCCTTGCATTCCTGGGATAAACCCCACTTGATCATAGTGTATGATCCTTTTAATGTGCTGTTGGATTCTGTTTGCTAGTATTTTGTTGAGGATTTTTGCATCTATGTTCATCAGTGATATTGGCCTGTAGTTTTCTTTCTTTGTGACATCTTTGTCTGGTTTTGGTATCAGGGTGATGGTGGCCTCGTAGAATGAGTTTGGGAGTGTTCCTCCCTCTGATATATTTTGGAAGAGTTTGAGAAGGATAGGTGTTAGCGCTTCTCTAAATGTTTGATAGAATTCACCTGTGAAGCCATCTGGTCCTGGGCTTTTGTTTGTTGAAAGGTTTTTAATCACAGCCTCAATTTCAGTGCTTGTGATTGGTCTGTTTATATTTTCTATTGCCTACTGGTTCAATCTCGGAAGGTTGTGCTTTTCTAAGAATTTGTCCATTTCTTCCAGGTTGTCCATTTTATTGGCATAGATTTGCTTGTAGTAATCTCTCGTGATCCTTTGTATCTGCAGTGTCAGTTGTTACTTCTCTTTTTTCATTTCTAATTCTGTTGATTTGAGTCATCTCCCTTTTTTTCTTGATGAGTCTGGCTAATGGTTTATCAATTTTGTTTATCTTCTCAAAGAACCAGCTTTTAGTTTTATTGATCTTTACTATTGTTTCCTTCATTTCTTTTTCATTTATTTCTGATCTGATCTTTATGATTCCTTTCCTTCTGCTAACTTTGGGCTTCTTTTGTTCTTCTGTCTCTAATTGCTTTAGGTGTAAGGTTAGCTTGTTTATTTGAGATGTTTCTTGTCTCTTGCGGTAGGATTGTATTGCTATAAACTTCCCTCTCAGAAATCCTTTTGCTGCATCACCTAGGTTTTGGGTCATCGTGTTTTCACTGTCATTTGTTTCTAGGATTTTTTTTTTTTTTGGTAGCGTTTCTTACATTTTTTTTTTTAAACATCTTTATTGGAGTATAATTGCCTTACAATGGTGTGTTAGTTTCTGCTTTACTGTTTCTAGGTATTTTTTGATTTCCTCTTTGATTTCTTCAGTGATCTCTTGGTTATTTAGTAGTGTATTGTTTAGCCTCCATGTGTTTGTATTTTTTACAGATTTTTTTCCTGTAACTGATATCTAGTCTCATAGTGTTGTGGTCGGAAAAGATACTTGATACGATTTCAATTTTCTTAAATTTACCAAGGCTTGATTTGTGACCCAAGATATGATCTATCCTGGAGAATGTTCCATGAGCACTTGAGAAAAATGTGTATTCTGTGGTTTTTGGATGGAATGTCCTATAAATATCAATTAAGTCCATCTTGTTTAATGTATCATTTAAAGCTTGTGTTTCCTTATTTATTTTCATTTTGGATGATCTGTCCATTGGTGAAAGTGGGGTGTTAAAGTGCCCTACTATGATTGTGTTACTATCAAATTCCCCTTTTATGGCTGTTTGCATTTGCCTTATGTATTGAGGTGCTGCTATGTTAGGTGCATAAATATTTACAATTGTTATATCTTCTTCTTGGATTGATCCCTTGATCATTATGTAGTGTCCTTCTTTGTCTCTTGTAATAGTCTTTATTTTAAAATCTATTTTGTCTGATGTGAGAATTGCTATTCTAGCTTTCTTTTGATTTCCATTTGCATGGAATATCTTTTCCCATCCCTCACTTTCAGTCTGTATGTGTCCCTAGGTCTGAAGTGGCTCTCTTGTAGACAGCATATATACAGGTCTTGTTTTTGTATCCATTCAGCCAGTCTATGTCTCTTGGTTGGAACATTTAATCCATTTACATTTAAGGTAGTTATCAATATGTATGTTTCATTTTCGTAATTGTTCTGGGTTTGTTCTTGTAAGTCTTTTCCTTCTCTTGTGTTTCCTGCCTAGAGAAGTTCCTTTAGCATTTGTTTTAAAGCTGGTTTGGTGGTGCTGAATTCTCTTAGCTTTTGCTTGTCTGTAAAGATTTTAATTTCTCTGTTGACTCTGAATGAGATCCTTGCTGGGTAGAGTAATATTGGTTGTAGGTTTTTCCCTTTCATCACTTTAAATATGTCCTGCCGTTCCCTTCTAGCTTGCAGAGTTTCTGCTGAAAGATCAGCTGTTAACCTTAGGGGGATTCCCTTGTATGTAATTTGTTGTTTTTCCCTTGCTGTTTTTAACATTTTTTCTTTGTATTTAATTTTTGATAGTTTGATTAATATGTGTCTTGGCGTGTTTCTCCTTGGATTTATCCTTTATGGACTCTGCACTTCCTGGACTTGATTGACTATTTCCTTTCCCATATTGGGGAAGTTTTCAGCTATAATCTCTGCAAATATTTTCTCACTCCCTTTCTTTTTCTTTCCTTCTGGGACCCCTATAATTCGAATGTTGGTGTGTTTAATGTTGTTGCAGAGGTCTCTGAGACTGTCCTCAAGTCTTTTCATTCTTTTTTCTTTATTCTGCTCTGTGGTAATTATTTCCACTATTTTATCTTCCAGGTCACTTATCCATTTTTCTGCCTCAGTTATTCTGCTATTGATTCCTTCTAGAGAATTTTTAATTTCATTTATTTTGTTGTTCATCATTGTTTGTTTGATCTTTAGTTCTCCTAGGTCCTTGTTAAATGTTTCTTGTATTTTCTCCATTCTATTTCCAAGATTTTGGATCATCTTTACTATCATTACTCTGAATTCTTTTTCACGTAGACTGCCTATTTCCTCTTCATTTGTTTGGTCTGGTGGGTTTTTAGCTTGCTCCTTTATCTGTTGTGTGTTTCTCTGTCTTCTCATTTTGCTTAACTTACTGTGTTTGGGGTCTCCTTTTCACAGGCTCCAGGTTTATAGTTCCTGTTGTTTTTGGTATCTGTCCCCAGTGGGTAAGGTTGGTTCAGTGGGTTTTGTAGGCTTCCTGGTGGAGGGGACTGGTGCCTGTGCTATGGTGGATGAGGCTGGATCTTGTCTTTCTGGTGGGCAGGACCTCGCCCTGTTGTGTGTTTTGGGGTGTCTGTGACCCTATTATGATTCTAGGCAGCCTCTCCGCTAATGGGTGGGGTTGTGTTCTTGTCTTGCTAGTTGTTTGGCATAGGGTGTCCAGCACTGTAGCTTGCTGGTCATTGAGTGGAGCTGGGTACTAGCATTGAGATGGAGATCTCTGGGAGAGCTTTCACCATTTGATATTACATGGAGCTGCGAGGTCTCTGGTGGACCAATGTCCTGAACTCTGCTCTCCCACCTCAGAGGCACAGGCGTGACACTCAGCTGGAGCACCAAGACCCTGTCAGTGACATGGCCAAGGTCTACAGCTGCTCCCAAAGTCCACCGCCTCAATTTTGGGATGATTTGTTGTCTATTCAGGTATTCCACAGATGCAGGGTACATCAAGTTGATTGTGGAGATTTAATCTGCTGCTCCTGAGGCTGCTGGGAGAGATTTCCCTTTCTCTTCTTTGTTGGCACAGCTCCCGGGGTTCAGCTTTGGATTTGGATCCGCCTCTGCATGTAGGTCGCCTGAGGGCGTCTGTTCTTCGCTCACACAGGACGGGGTTACAGGAGCAGCTGTTTCAGGGGCTCTGGGTCACTCAGGCTGGGGGGAGAGAGGGGTACGGATGCGGGGCGAGCCTGCGGTGGCAGAGGCCAGTGTGACGTTGCACCAGCCTGAGGCGCGCCGTGCGTTCTCCCGGAGAATTTGTCCCTGGATCACGGGACCCTGGCAGTGGCGAGCTGCACAGGCTCCCAGGAAGGGCGGTGTGGAGAGTGACCTGTGCTTGCAAACAGGCTTCTTGTTGGCTGCAGCAGCAACCTTAGCGTCTCATGCCCGTCTCTGGTGTCTGTACTGATAGCCGTGGCTCGCGCCCGTCTCTGGATCTCGTTTAGGCGGTGCTCTGAATCCCCTCTCCTCGTGCACCCCAAAACAATGGTCTCTTGCCTCTTCGGCAGCTGCAGACTTTTTCCCCGACTCCCTCCCGGCTAGCCGTGGCGCACTAACCCCTTCAGGCTGTGTTCACGCCGCCAACCCCAGTCCTCTCCCTGGGATCCGACGGAAGCCCGAGCCTCAGCTCCCAGCCCCGCCCGCCCCGGCGGGTGAGCAGACAAGCCTCTTGGGCTGGTGAGTGCTGGTCGGCCCCGATCCTCTGTGCGGGGATCTCTCCGCTTTGCCCTCCGCACCCCTGTGGCTGCGCTCTCCTCCGTGGCTCCGAAGCTTCCGCCCTCTGCCACCCGCAGTCTCCGCCCGGGAAGGGGCTTCCTAGTGCGTGGAAACCTTTCCTCCTTCACAGCTCCCTCCCACTGGTGCAGGTCCCGTCCCTATTCTTTTGTCTCTGTTTTTCCTTTTTCCTTTTGCCCTACCCAGGTACGTGGGGAGTTTCTTGCCTTTTGGGAAGTCTGAGGTCTTCTTCCAGCGTTCAGTAGGTGTTCTGTAGGATTTGTTCCACATGTAGATGTATTTCTGATGTATTTGTGGGGAGGAAGTAGATCTCCATTTCTTACTCCTCTGCCATCTTGAAGGTCTCTGCGGGATTTTTTATTTATGAGTAAAGTCAATGATACCGTTTCTCCTTCAAAAATTATGACCCAGGTTGGGACCTAAGAAGAGGCTCCCAAATACCTACAATTCATTATTTTTTAATAATATGCCTATAAATACTTCTGTCATAGAGAAATAGTCAGATGCAAATATATTCATGGATTTTAAAGATGTGCCATCTTCAAAGTTTCAAAAGGGCAATAAATCAACAAGTGTTTATTAGTGCAATTAGCCCTATGCTGGTACTTTGAGCAACACAGATTTCTGCTTTCAAGGAGCTCGTAGACTTTTTGACTTCTCAATTTGAGAAATTTATAATCTAGAAGGCAGAAGTGAAGAAAAGATTACACAAATTAAAATAACAAGTAATATCCATGTCTGCTGATATAAACATGGCTTATCTTCAAAAATGTCCAGTAGGAAACCCTCTTGGTCTAGTCGTAGAGAAAGTGGGGATCGGGGAAGTCTATCTGACCCTGAACAGTGTTCTTCCTGTGCCAGATGGCCAGATGTGATCTGAGTACCTACCTGAAACTCTCTGGAAATAAATCCAGCACAGAAAGTCTAATAAAAAATGAAGGCTCCAGAAAGGATGCAAAAGACATACAACAGAATTAAATTTAATTGAAAACTAGGAAAATGAAGAAATTGGAACATGGAAGAAATGAGGATATGAAAAATAAGATGAAACCAAGATAGCATGACACAGACACCTTCTCCAAAATCCAACAGGACCAAAACTATAAGTAACAAGTTACAAGAGTTCCATGGGACCTGGCCACTTTTTGCACAGGAATTTAAGTCTCACTTCTTAACAGGCCACTTCTCTTCCCATTCCCTTACGTAGTGATCTAAAGCCCATTTACCCACATGTCAATAGCTGTGGTGTTTTTAATGTTATCTTGCAAATAGACTTGCCTATTTCCTTATACATAGAGTGAAACTCCAAGATTGTGACTTTCCTTCTAGGAAAATGAGTGGACTACCAGACGAAGAGATCTCATATTGGCACACTGAGTGTGCTCACAAAACCAGGTTGTGGCCCTAAGCACAAATTACAGTGGCCAACCATTATATGTCCACATTTAGGAAATAAATTCATGAATAATACAGAAGCCATGGTAGAACTCTAAATTGTTGCCTTTGTTGTCATGGAGACTCTCTAAGGCTATCTTGGAAGATGTTTGCCTTTAAAGGAAATAGATGGGAACCAGACACCCTGAGGTGGTGTCCAGCCATCACAGAGCATCCAAAGACAAGTGGCACCAATTCTTAAGTGCATTCAGCATGAGGTGCAGCCTATTATTCCTTCATTTAGCCAGTCAAAAGTCTTAGTGTGTGATGGTGTATACCAGGCGAGTGTATTCAGGTCCCCTTTTTCTTTTATTTCAAAGCAATATTGAAACACATCTACTCAAATAAGCACTGCACCTTGACTGAATTACCAGGCAGGAAGACTCAATGTTCAGGTCAATATGCAGACTAATCCTCCTGATCTCGCACCAAAAACACAAAGCATACCATTGTATTTTCCCCCCAACAGGCACAGATAAGGACCAAGCTTTCCTTTTTTGTGTGCTTCTTGATGCCATCCTAGCATTCAGAGTAACCACCAAGGCTTCCCCTCATGAGCAAGGACCTTCTCTGAGCTCCTGCAGTGCCCAGAACTTAGCTCACCCATAGTATTGACCATATTGCATGGAAATTGCCTAGTTATCTCTGTCTCCCCAACAAGACTGTTTAAATTCCTCAAAAATGCGAACCAAGCTATAATGGTCTTTTGAACCCGTTTCTATGACCCTGCCGGAAACATACTAGCAGCTCTAAAATTTTTTTTGAGTCAAATGGAGTAAAAGGGGCTAGGAATAGAGAAAGATAGGAAAGGATTTAATGATTTATTTTCAAAAAATGTCCCACAATTCACAAATATATATTGACTCCCTATGCTATGCTAGGCCTAGCATAGGTAGTCAATATATATTTCTTTTCAGGGGAAGAAAAGGTTAAGCCTTCAAGGAGGGAGCAATGAATTTGAGGAGAAAATAAGTGAGTATAGGTAATAAAACAGTAAACAGTGGAAAATGTCATAAGTACCAATTTCCCTGGGAGGTTCAGAAAAAAGATCAGAAAACATTTCCTAAAGAAGGTGGTCTTGAAGTAATAAAGGATTTGAGCAATTATCCATATTGATCTGGGAACCAGTGCTCCATCGACCATAACATAGAAGATGAAGAGCTGAGGGCACGGATATTGTGAAAAGCAAATTTTTTCCCCTAGCTGAAGCACAGGGTATATAAATGAAATTGGAAGTGAAGACTGGACTTGAATCTTGGAGTGGGGTCTTAAATGCCAGAAGATGACTTTGAATTTTTTTATTGAGGTATAGGTGATTTACAATATTATGTAAGTTTCAGATGTACAACATAGTGATTCACAATTTTTAAAAGTTACACTTCACTTATAGTTATCATAAAATATTAGCTATATTCCCTGTGCTGTATAATATATGGATTTCTTTATAAATAGTGTGGTGTCACTAAAGGTATCTGAATGAAAACATGACATAATCATTGCTGGGTTTAGGGTGACTGCTGTGGAAGCAACAGGCAGGTGATTTGGGGATAGGATGTGCCAGTCTAAGGTCAGGAAAACTGTTAGCCCTCTTATCTCAGACAAACATTTTTGCCTGTCAAATTGGAGTTTTTCATGAAAATCTTAGGTTGTATAAGATATAACTCTGAGCAGGAAACATGGGATTTATTAAAATTGAACATGAGGTAAATATTAATAAGAGCATAAGAGAGTAAACCACAGTTAGAAAGAGTGGAGGATAAAAAATAAAGCAGGATTAAGAATTATTCAGCAAGGGAGGTCTAGGATCAAGACATTCCCATTTTTTAGATAGGATCAAAGATGGCACATGGTAAGAGTGAACTACATTTCTCTAGTACATTGGAAAGCTTTTACTTTTCCACTCTTGAGTAAGAAAACAAAAAATCCCTGGACTATATTTCTCCCTCTTCATTGCACTGCCCCTGTGAGAGAATTCCTACAATGAAATTTTTCAAGAAACAGAAAAAGAATGGAGTGACTTTAGGTGTCATTGGTTATGGAGAGGGTAAGAGCTGGAAAAAGGTTCAGAGATCCTAGCAAAAGTCTATTCATTTGAGAAACTACAAAGAACTACAATAATTTAGTCTATATTGAAAAGGGCAATCAGATTTTTCCTAACTAAAAAAATAAAGAGGTGAAGCGCTAGGGAGAGGGAAGAATTCACAGTGGGAGAAGAGTAGAGGGCTTCTTAGGAAATCAAATCAATGTATTTGGACATCAAGCAAATCTGGCACAAGGAATAGAATTTTCAGAATCTGGGGCTCTATGTGGTGTGGTTACATTTACATCAATCAAAAGGAGAATTACTACTTGATTCAGAAGAAGAAAGTTAAAAGGCCTCAAGGTTTAGAGGCTGATGGCTAAATCTGGGAGACTTCTGCCAAGTCCTAGACCTAGAGAGACAATGGTTACTGTTAAGTGACAACGGTATATTCCACCTTTGGGGATTCTCTATCTAGAATACAGACAAGGTTTAATGTTGGGGTGTGATCCCCTTGTAGCAAACACTGGACTAATGTATTATGAGTCCTTATTCCTGTGCCTAAAATTGAGCACGTGTATCACTGAACATCAGGTTGGCTTCATGGGGATGTTGAGTAAGAGAAGCATCTACCAACTAGTACAGAGCAGGCATCTAAAAGGTGAAAAGAACTTTAGAGAATGTCTAGTTAAGCCTCCTTATTTTACATACAGACCCTGAATCCAAAAAGGATAAAACATCTGTCCCAAGTTTTCATGGGTAGTTGGTGGCCCAGCTGGGACTAAACCCCATATTTGCTGACTCTGTGTCCAGTGCTCTTTATAAAGCCAGTGGGAGCTGTGAGGCAGTCATCTGTGGGATCACCCGAGTCAGTCAGCTCTCCACCATCTGGGCCAACAGGGAAACAGTGACTCACAGAATCCAAAGTTCCTTTGGAATGCAAGAGAGGTGTGCCTTTCTTCTGTGCTGTGAGCCTTTTCAATTTTTGTAAATAAAACCCTACTTTAAATGTCCTAGGAGAGCTGGCAGTTGTAAGTGCCTTGCAGTCCAAGATCATATTTGGTGATACTTAACAGAAGCTTAGGCTGCTGACTGATGGGTCATTTGATAGATGGTGTGCACATTTCTGTACATCGAACTTCAAATCATCAGTGATTTTTGTTTAGCCCCAAAGCCATGTTCATTTGCATTTTGATGCACTCAGGAGTGGCAGGAAAAATTGGACGTTGAAATTTGCCAAGGGTAACACATAGGAAATAATTCAAAGTATTAAAGAAAAACCCCATAAATGTGATGGTATAGTTTTTAATGCCAGGGTCCACTGTTTCCTAATCCAGGAACACTGAAAACGCAAGGATCTCTACATCAGACCTATTATCTCGGGACTGATACTTTTTGACAACATTAAAGCTACAACAGGTGAAGAAGAGACTGGCTCCTCTGACACACAGAGCAGCACCACCCTTCACATTAATCCCATCTATCATCCTGGCCACACCCTGGGAGAATTCTGTCTTCCCAGTCTTCTTACAGTCACCCGGGACACTGTAGGGACACTCTGTTGTTTCTGACACCATTGTTTCTGCCACCTCACCCAGACCTCCAAGTCTGCAGGACGCAGACACTCTGTTTCCTCTGTTTCTAAGTATGCTAATGGCCCTGGACATACTGGCAAGCATTTATATGCAAAGCTACTATAAAGAGCCTATTCAAAGAAAAGTAAATTCTTAATAATATGCCATTTCCATCATGCCATTCTACTGCTCAAAAGTCTTCAATGACTCCTCATTGCCTACAGTATACAGTTCAGACTACGAGGTGACATTTAATGCCTTCCACAGGCTGACTCCACCTCTCTTTTCCTGCTGCTTAGCTTCATTGTTCTGCTACACAGACCCTTCACTTAAGTCATGCCGGCCATTCACCATCGCCCAAATATTCCTGTGCCTTCCCTAGTTGTATACATTTCTTCCCTTGTTGTACTATTCATCACTCATCTATCCCAATGTTACTTTCCACAGTTAGCTCAAATGCCAGCTCCTCCCTGAAGTCTCTTTGCTACCCAACTCTCAGGAATTTCATGCTTTTTTTCTTCCATGAGAGTAAATCTACATACTTGTTTTCCTCTGCTTTGAATACCCCACACTGCCTGTATCCATTCTTAATAAATATTTGTTAATTGAATAATTCTAAATAAGAAAAAAAAAGCTTCCATTTTCAAAGCTCTTTAAAATAAGGTAATCATCTGTAGTTGTTATTATATTCACACAATGGAAACTTCAGAGCCATCTAATATGTTGTCATTGGATTCCTTTCTTTCCACAGAAGACCAAACTAGGTCATTTCAAACCTAAGTCACTTTCAAGAGATTCTAGAAGGGCACTCTAAGACTCAGCAAAGAGATCACATTCCGGGATTCCTGACTTGTGGTCCAGATCTGCTACTGAATCAGATTCAGGCAAGTGTGAACTGGAGAAACGAACTAATCATTAGCACCATCCAAACAAAATGAAAGGAACTCTTTTGTTATAGTGGCTGGATATTCAGGTTTGAAAGGAGGAAGTGATGGAGGAACAAAGGAAAAGAAAATACAGCCGTCAATTGCCTTCCCTTTGAATGTGCTTTTCTTGCCTTCTCTGTTTCTATTTTTCACAACTATGTGATGGAACTGGAATGTTTGGAGGCATTAAATCAGAACTGAAAAGATGATTTGTTATAACCTGATGAGGCTATCTACTAATACTTTTATCACCCAGACGTACCTCTAATTGGGTCCTATTTAGTTTGCCCAGAAAACATTTCTTTACTAAACTATAAAGTCCCAGAAGTGGTACCTTCTCTGTAAAATCACATTTGGTTTCAGGGGTCAGCCCCAGAATAGTCAATGCAGTTTTACTTCTAGGTCCAGTTACAAGGGTTGTTCATTTCATAGACTTCCTTCAGTGGATTTAGCCACATTCTCAAAACACAAACATACTATTTCTGAAGAGGGTCTAGAGATGAAAAATTATACCTATTAAGGCAAATAATTAATGACATGAAACATCATGAGTAACATTCGAATAACTGTTCTAACATCAAATTTGTGTTTATGACAAAGAACTTAAAACTTTCATCTCATATATCACTAATCCTCCTTCAGACCCTGGGCACATGGGACTCTACGACTCCCAGGTGTATCCAATTGAGAATAAGCTTAGTTACAAAGAAAACAATTGAGGCTTTGAAGTCTAGAGGCAGACAGATGGAAATATGAATATGTAAAAACTATGTCCAGTGTAACCTTAACACGTACGGCAGCTAATATTACTATTATCCAAATGCCACTATTGGGTGTTTTCTTAATGGATTTCTTTAAAATCCTTTTTTTATAGTTGCGAACCTTTTAAAACCAATGGTTCTTAAAGGGAGGAGGGGACTTTTGCCTCCTGCCCCCCCCCCCAGTTTGGCTACATGTAGGGACATTTTCAATTTTCATAACTCAGGGAGGAGGGTGCTACTGGCATCTGGTGGGCAGAGGCCAGAGGAGCTGCTCAACATCCTCCAATGCACAGGAAAGATTTCCACAAGAAAGAATTATCTGGCCCAAGATGTCAACAGTACCCAGTTCAACAAATCCCACTCTTGGCCATCATTTTTCCTTCTCTTGGAGTCTGGCAACACCCCCTCCCCCCAAACCCCCTCTCCACACACACAAAGACATCAGGACCTAACCTGAGACCAGGCTAGGTGTTCTATATGGTGGTCTGAGGTGCAGAGTGCAGGTGCTTTGCAAGCTCACCAGCTGTGGCTCCCCCTCTTGTTAGCCTGAGCTAGTCGCTTAACCCTTTGAAATTCCTTGCTTAAAAAAAGAGAAAAAATAAAAAATCTACACAGTATGAATCATACCTAACCTCATAAGGTTGTGGTGAACACTGAATTCAGTTTTATATATGTATATATATAGCTATACATATTATATAGTTATATATCAATATTTTCAATAAAAGTTATTTTCCTTATTCTTTTCAGCCCCACCCATCCATCTCCCTGTCCCTCCCTTCCCCCTGTCAGTGTCCGTCATCCCCTAGGGTTCTCAGGTTCTCTGAGGGTTCTCAGCCCTCAGGTTCTCTCTTTTAAAATGCCTTAAGTCCTTTGGTGGCAAAAATCAAGCTTGGGCTAGGAAGTGAGTCACCACTCAGCAGCTAAAGGAGTTTGTTTTTCTTTCTCTGAATGTATTTCTTAAGAATTTCAGCCTGATCCTTCAGCCTCCTGTTGGTTGAATCCTCTCTTAATGTTTAAGACACACAGAGAGAGAGCTATGGCACCAAGACGTTTTCCAATGGCTAGGAATGAGAGTTTTTAAAATACCGAAAATAACCAGAGGGCAGAGAGCCCTGAAATCCTGTTACATAAGCAGATGTTGGAGGACCGGACTGGTTTTGAGGTTTCTTTCTCCAAAAGCCAGTCTCCACTGATCCTTTCCAACCTTTGCTGGATTTACCTTAATGCTGCACAGAAGTCTCAAGAGGGGCCTCTGGTTGCTCCTCACTACCGGCAGCACCAGGAGAACTTGCTCGTCAAAAAGCACAGCCAGAGAGAGCGGCGTGGACATATACACGCTACCAAACGTAAAACAGATAGCTAGTGGGAAGCAGCCGCATAGCACAGGGAGATCAGCTCGGTGCTTCGTGACCACCTAGAGGGTGGGAGGGAGGGAGATGCAAAAGGGAAGAGATATGGGGATATGTGTATATGTATAGCTGATTCACTTTGTTATAAAGCAGAAACTAACACATCATTGTAAAGCAATTATACTCCAATAAAGATGTTAAAAAAAAAAAAAAAAAAAGCACAGCCAGGAGCGTTGAGTGAAGGGCCGGGTTTTACCAGCGGGTGGTGGGAGACAGGGGCTTTGGGGGCGCAGCGGGCGGCGGGATCGCGGCCGGCTGGGGAGACCTCTGCCCCGCGCCCCGCCTGCTCCGCGTCCCCCAGCGCCTGGGATGTGCTACTCCGACGGCCAGCTTCCCCGCCTTTCCCTCGCCTATGAACTCTTCAGTGGCCCTGAACCGTTATTTAGCTTTTCAAATTCACAGAAAACACCTTTTGCTATCACGATCACCCACGACTCCCGCCCCCACCATCATCAAAAATGTCATACAAAATGGAAAATAATCCATTTCCCCTTTCCTTCTGTATCTTGCTTGTTTGACTGTCTCTGTCCCCTATTCATTTTCTCCCCAGCCCTCTCCCTGTCTGTGGGCTACATCCCTTTGTCTATATCTATTTCCCTTCGTCCTCTCTCTCTGTCTCTCTCTCTGTGTCACTATCTCCCTCCCTCTCTCTCTTTCTCTTTCTCCCTCCCTCTCCCGTTTCCACTGCTTCCTCCACTCCTGCACCCCCCTCCCCCCCCTCCCTCCCTCCCCGTCTCTCCTCCCTCCTTCGGGCTCCTTGCTCTGCCCTCCCCGCCCCTCCCCAGGGCAGAGCGTCCAGCTCCTCCCGGGGCTGCCGCCCACCGCTCCTTCTCTGCCCACCTACTATGGGGCGCAGCTCCTCCCACCTGCCCATAAAAGCCAAGCGCATGTCACCAGCAGCGGAGCAGAGCACTTCCCCGGTCCTCTCCTGTGGGAGCCCCCAGCCTCTCTTCTGGATCTTACACGCTCAAGGTAAGATAACACTTCTGCAGGCACCTGACCTACTAGGGGTTGCTTCGGGGGGAATAAGTTTCCTCTGGTCAACATGCTTACTGTTTGGGTAGAGCTGACTCTTACGGATTCCAGATCAGCTGCTCCTTTAAACCAGCAACTGGTTTGAAAACAAACTTCTGTTTGAACGGTAGAATAAAAGTTCATCTGGGGCAGAAACAGCAGCATAAATATTGCAAAAACCTTTTCTCCTTCTAAATCACTTTTCCCCTTTTGCCGGCTGTTGCGGAGGTTAAAGTGTATCTGTTGAGGTGCTTTCCTGTAAGCACCCCATTTTTTGGTAAATATTTTCATTGTAAATATTTCACATATCAGTGGGGCAAGGAAAACTTTGTCCCATTGTCAAAAATGTACTTTAAAAGAACACAATGAGTTTCCTAAAAATAGCACAGTCAAAGGTCTGCTAACAATTTTGCGATGTTTTCCAAACCCCCAAGACAGCTTCTGTGAGTCCTTTAAAAAAATATCTTTCCAGGTTTAAGTGCTTGGAAAAAATGATGCAAACGGGTGCCCTTTGCACAGAGACGGTAATCAGGTGGCTGGTAGATAGGAAAGAACAAATCCAAATTGACAAGCTGGGGCACAATGTGAGAGCACATAGCTATATTTTCAAGACGTCCTAAAATGAGAATTGTCTTGGAATAAGAAAGTGTATAAAAGAACTTCATGAATTTCTAAACACACACCTGAACATAAAGCGTTTCAATGTGTTTCACAGTCAGAGAAGAATACAGGCCAGATTATCCAATACTTCTGTTTACACCAGAGGGTTGTAAAGAATGATTAGCTAAGACGCCTTTGGAAGTTTGATCCTTGCTTGTCACCCTCTTTTCCCTCATCTAGTAAAAATTGACCTGATTGGCACACGATTCTTGCAGAGATATCAAGTCTTTAAGCTACTCTCATTTTTAAAGACTTCAGTCTCTACCTTCTGATTTCTGAAGTCTGAGAATGAGTGTTGTGCACCTGTGAAAGGAAAAACATCTTCCGCAGCTACCTCTGGAAAATCAAACACTTGGTCCATGAAGTTTGCCATCAGAATCTGCGGGCTGTGTGGGATGAAACTCTCTCATGTGGGAGAAAAACCCTCTTCAAATATTTCCTCTGGGGAATTGCAAAAGACTTCTTAGAGACAGCAAACCAAAGCTGGCAGTCAGGAAACCAAACCACTATTTCAGCCCTCAAGGTTCTTAAAGTAAGAGAGGAAAAGTTTTACTTTTTTTTTTTTTGGTTTGCTTATATTGTTTCACTTGAAAGGGGAAAACTCCAAAGATGTAAAAGATTCTTCACTATTAAAGAAAAAAGAATCATTAGAAGTCTAACTGAGGGTCTTCCAAACCTTTCCTCCTTATTGTTTGCATATCAAAAGAAATAATAAAGGTATTTTAAATGCCTATTTGGCACAGAGAGGATTCAATGCTATTATTCAAATGAAAGAATTATATGTAAAACTTTCTGTCATGTGAAATTTTGCTTCATTGGAAAAAAATTATTGCTAGGAGTGTGGTTTCCGTTAAGAAAATGATATAAAATTACTATTGGCCATGATAATATGTGACCTGAGCATATTAAAATACCTTTTATCTTGAGCCACAGTGCAGACTGCTTGCTTCATATCTGCAGTAAATGGGTAATCAACCATGACAAGAGCACAGGTATGGGACCAGGCCAAACCAAGTGTGTGGTATGTCCAAGCTAACTCCTCTTTTATGTTAGTGCCGGACTCACACCCATCATCACAAGGGTGAAAATACACTGCTTCATTCACCAGATCCCCTTGAGGAAAGTTATCTTTTCTGGGAGGAAAAACAAAGTGCTGCTAGTGTAAAAGAGCTCCCTGTTATTCCTAAATTTGGGGATGAAAAGTGTTCTCCCACGGTTTGCTTCTGCTTTTCCTGGCAGTTAATCCACTCTACCGGCTATGAACCATTTAACCGTAACTGCCTCCCCCATGTGCCATCACGTTCAACACCCTAAATAACTGGGTGAGATCATCCTAGCCTGCTTATGATCTAACTTTCCCAGGGGTCTTTACCAGACACTCAAAGTGATGCTTTCTCCACACTTTCCTTCTTAAGTTTCTAGAAAAATCAGTGGTGGGGTTTCATGGAGTTACCCCAATGTCTCTCCCTTTGCACAGGATGTGGAGGCATGAGTCTCATCTATGCCACTATATAGCTGCCCCCGGATTGGGTTCATGGCCATACCTACCCAGTACCATTCCAGCAGGCTTTGAATGACTCTTTTAATGTTTCTCATAAAAGAAAAGATAAGCAGCTGCCTGTTTCACTAGAGACACAGGGAGAGCGCTCTGTTGATTTTGAGGGCCTGCTACACTTAGGGAGACACACATTTTAGATCTTCTGCTATTCCCAAAATTATAAAACAATATTCTTTCAATGATCAGAAAGTATATCCCACCTTAATTCCATTTGTGAAACAAAAATCAAGGAAGGGAGGATGGGGACGAGCAGAGAATTGAGAGAGAAGCTGGGCAGAATCACTCCTAGGAAGTACCCCAGAAGAGAAAGATCAGAATCTCTGTTACAAATGCAGCTGCTTTTTGCTCTTATTTATGCGGAATATGGGGAGACACTGAAGAGCAAAAATCCATATCTGCTCTTGTTTTTTTTCTTAAATCAGTGAGAGTATTTCCAGTAATAAGTTAAGATCCATCTCTACTATGCCCTTCTCTAACAGAAGAGAACAGCTCAGTTCTAAAGACCAAAATGTTTCAGGTCTGCCCCACATTAAAACCCATAGAACTTTGCCAGTTATAATTTTAAAAGCTACATTATGAATATAAAAACCTCAGAACATATTTTTAACTAATGGGTGGTTCACATCAACAAATCCACCCCTAACTCTCCCAAAGGGCCCAATGTTCAGTAACTACTCACAAGCTAGAAGTTACAGGCAGCAGTTTACTCCTTCCTATCCATGGTCTTCCACTTTGATATGGCAACTTGCAGCGCTATTGAGAAGCAGCCTATTTCCCAACCTCTGGTCCTCCAAGTAACCCTCTGAAAATCAGGTCTTTCTTCAGGCCTTGGCTTTCTTCTCTTCCACCAGGCCCCCATAAACGTACATATGCGTAATTCAATGAAGGTATAGATCTTCAGACTAGAGTGCACTCTTCTGAGAGTTTCATTGTTCTAGCTGTTGAGTGAAAAGAAAAAAAAAAAAAAAGAGACAGAGAGAGAGAGGGGAAGTTAAGAGAAGAATGAACGCCCTATGGAATTTAGAGAATCTTTCACTTTAACATTGTGTAAAAAGAACCCCTTACTACCCAAAGCATCTAGAAATTTAAATTGAAAAAAAAAAAGGCCAATTTACAGGTTGTTACAAAATGCTAAGGATATAATGAAAAAGATCTTCCAATGACCTGGCAGTCATTGACATCAGTTTATGCCCCACAGTACTAAATTAGAGCTCTGCTAGACTTCCCCTTTGCAGAGACCCAAGGAGTGAAAACTGGGAAAGAATATTAACCACATTTCAGCACCAAGAGAAGCCACTAATTAGACATTCCACTATCGCTTTGGTAACTACGTTTGCTGTTTAAGGAAGGAGGTTCTTTACAGTCTATCCTCAAGAAAATAGATTTGCAGCAAGAGGGCTAAAGAGAGTCACACACAAGGTCGGAATGTCTATAATCTGGGGGCCCTGTGAACACAAATCCACAAAGCCGTTGAAACTGCATGGAATCAGACTGAAGCGACTGAAACAAAAATGTTCCCAAGAACTGATCATAGAGTAATCAACTAAAATAATAATGAATTCTAACTTCTCAATGTAACAAAAAGCAAAAGCACCTCAGGACACCCATAGCTGACTATGTAAAATATTAAAACACACTGATGGTCCACTTTCAATCTCCTCTATTAATTTTGGGCTCACTTCTATTGCCCTTCCTGGAAAACAAAAGCTGTCCTTCTCTCCTTCAGCACAGGGTTTGCAGATGTGGTCATGCCCCTCTGTGCTACCTCCTTTTTTTCTTTCAGTGGAAGAAATCTCTTTTGAATTCTTATAGATCAAGTTTCTGGAGTACCACTCATAGTTGTGTCATTTCTCATTATCAAAAGTCTCATACTTCTCTTAAACAGGATGTAAATTTTCACTCCAACAAATAAAAAGGCTTTACGTTTTTCTAAACCATAATTCATATACCTAGAAGAGAGGTAATTTAAACTTGCTACATGCCTCCAAACTGAAATGAAGTTTCTAAGCACTTTATTTATCTAGGTCCTATTCTAACTTCTTGGGGTTTAACATTTTATTTAGGGAATCACACAGTATAAATGCTGGAAGGATCCTCAGAGCTAATTTTAACTAAAGTTAATTTTACAGATGAGAAATGTCGGAGAGGCTGACGTCTTGCCTAAGATCACCCAGGTGTGTGTAGGAGAAGCATGGCTGGAGTTCATATAGCCAAACTCTCTGATCAGCGCTCTATCTTGAATAACTATAATGTGTCTTCCCCACATAGTGTGTATCTAAGATGTTTCTAACTATGCCGAGAATTCTGTTGGAACGTAAAATATAGGGTTCTCAGAAACCATAACCTGGTAGAGGTTTGGGGCTGCAACTATACCTCTACTACAGAATGTTTGCAAGCGTCGATACAATCCCTTATGAAGAATGAAATCACTGTCACCATCACAGGGACCTTGTGTGTTTTTCTTCATTCCAGGGTCTGATACATAATAGCTGCTTGGTAAATCTGTGTTGAGTGGGTGAATGAATGAAAAAAAAAAAAAAAAAAGCCTAAGTATAAAATATCCATATTTCTTAACTCCTTCCATAAAAATCTTTATGAGTCTATAGGGACTTATAGAGACTCAAATCTCAAGTATATCAAATTTAAGATTCCCTTGTGCTTTAGGAAATGTAGGAGAGTTCATTTAGCCTTATCAATGGCTAAGCCATTTCCCTGCCGGCAGTGCTTTCACTAGTCCTTGCATTTGCCTGAGTTCTAGAAATAGGACTATTTTTTGCAGCAGGCTTAAGATCGAGTTCCAATTTCTACGTGGCAGAACAAATGTATTATTTTTATGTGATGATTTACAGCATAACCTTCCTCCTCTCCTACCACATTGACAGTGTGTTGCCAATATAACCACCTAGCATCTCCCCAGGTCTTTAATGAGAGAAAGGGCAAGATATTCATAATGGACCATCAGAGGAAACTTTGAGGGACATACTGGTTGAGGGGTGTAGGCATGAGAAGTGTTATGACACAGGGGAGGGGTCATCAAGGGGCCAAGAGTATAGAGAGAGGATAGTGCAGCTAAGAGGGTCCATTCCTCTGAAACAGAAGAGGGAGAAACTCTGGAGAGTTTTGAGGTGTTAGAAAAGAGATTTTTAATACGATCATCTGAGCTAAGACCTACTCAAATGTTTGGGAGGTGAAATCCTATTTGGGTCAGGCTTCTTTCAGTGTAACACCTGCCTCACATGGGTGAAAGCTTTATATGCTTTACATCTATTAAAACTCTTCTTAATCCTTAACTGGACTTCCAGTTAAGAAAGAAAAGAGACCTCACTGTAGACCTGACTCTGACCCAGAGTACTAACTCCATGGATGTCATGTCATCAAAATGTTCTCTGCTAAGATAGCAATACAATTTTTAGTAATACATAAAGTTACCCCAATGTGGAAAATGATAAAGGTAGAAAAGAATATTCTTGTATCTTTTCTAGAAAGAATTTACCCTGTGGATAGATGTTACCCCAGATGCTTGTTCACTTTCCTGTAAAGCATGCCTGACAATTGTGTATCTTTGAAACAGTCATTGTGTTTCTGAAATTGATTTATTGTGTGTTAAAATTTACATGGTCTATGACTAAGCATCATTGTGAAAACATACTTTTAAGTAAGTCTTTCTTGAAGACTGTCTTTCTTAAGCTCTCTTGATGTGTTTACATCTCAGGATATTTAGCCGTTGGCATCATTTGATGTGCTGAGATTAAAGACAACTAGTCACTTCATGTACTACTTTTCCAACTCTAGGCCTGGGTGTGGGTGTCAGCTGTTTGCTTCTCCAGGAAATAAAATGTCTCAGCCTGTTGGGGAGCTTCTCCAGTCCTCTCTGTTAGCTAGATAAAACAGCTGTTTTGCTGAAATTCTGGGCCATCGTTAAGGTTTCATGTATTAGGGCAACTATGGCTTGTTTATGCAGATATTCCACTACCCAGCAGCGGGTGGCTAAGCCACAGCTGCCCTCAGTTCAACAGGAGGACAGCAGACCTTCAGAGGTGGTTGAAGGGCATTGTCCAGGACAGCTGGGAGATGTTCTGTCAGCTCTCACCCCATTTAGTATGTTCCTCTATCATGTCACGTGCACGCTAAAGATAAATCTAAATTTGGTTCGTAAATTCAAAGTGATGGCTGCACGTGATTATATTTCTTTAAAGATCTGTACTTAACAATCGTCCTGTCTTAGAGTCCAAAGGTCATGGTGTTCATCAGTGCTATAAATCCAAACAAGTGGCCTCTTGTTAAAGGGCAGACACAAGATAATGCCAAGGACTACATGAAGGGAGACGCTAGTTGGAGCTAAGAATTTGTGGCTGAGGTGGCCAAGACTGTTGAGGTTGGAACAATGAGGGAAGAAAAGGGATCTGCAGTAAAAATATGCTATTGGATTCACGATCCTTAGTCTCACATCTTGTCTAGTTCCCCATCTAGCTCCCAGTTGATTCCAGTCCCCTGCTGTTCAAATGAGTGGGGAGGGAGGTTGTGACCAGTAGAGGGAGCCAGGGGGTTGAGTGTCTCAGAATAGAAAACTGACTCGTTCCCAGAGGGAGCCTTTAGATTTGCATTTTTCTGATAAAAGGCAGAACAAGGTGTCCTTTTCAACCAGTGGCTAAAATGTACCACAGGGGTGTATCACATTGTTGGTTTTCTTTAAAAACAAAAATCCCAATTTAAGCCTCTACAGGTAAATCACCTGCATTTCAGCAATGCCAGAAATGTCCAGGCTTGCAGAAGTTTAGTTGAAAGAAAACCAAGGCAATCTTAGAAAACCTTCCTTCCAAGGCCACCACCAGCCAAGACTAAATGCTCAATTCAGTAATAAATAAACCACAGCAGCTGGGAGTCAGTGAGAGACAAGTGCAGAGAGAGCAGAGAGCCGAGAAGATCTCATGGGTTCCAAAGGGAAGCCCCAGTGTCCTGCCAGGACCAGCCCCTGGTCACCAGGACAGGGGAAGGGAAATGCAAGAAAGATGGAGGCGGAAATGGGCCAAACAGGCTTCTCCAATCGAGATGGCCCAGAACCTGCACTCCAGGATCCTGGTCTCTCCAGAAGCAGCCAGAGCGTTGCCTAGACCGAAGTGAATACCCTTAGGTTGAACGTTTCCATTGCGCAGCGGTGTGGCGACGGCTTGTTAAGACTTGAGACAATTGCGTAATTCAGAACCCTCTGGAGGATAGAGATCAATTAGGACCATTAAAAAAAACCTTGGCACACCAGGGAAGGGCTGCTTGCTTTGTAAAAATTATGACATTCACAGGAAAACAGAGCAGTCCTCTCTCTAAGACTATTACTGATCTCAATAGAAATGAAGCTGTGAAGTTCGTATGCATGTGACCTGAGAAGTCCCTGTTTCAGAAAATCTTCAGTGTTTTAATTCCCAGAACACCGTGACTCATTCTGGGGCCTTGATCATCTGTGTGCCTTAATTTATTTATCTTAAATAGAAGAACAATTCTCAAATAACCACTCTCTTTACCATTTAGAGACACTAGAGGTCTTGCCAATTATTTTACAGAATGGTGCTGCTTAAGCATACATACATAGTAAATGGATTGTACTCACAATACCTGGAGATGGCTCTTGGTATTTATTTAGAACCAAGTCGAAAGGGAATACAATTCCAAATAAGCACGTAACTTGCCAAGATGTACCAAGGGCATTTTTATTTCTTAGAGTACCAAGAACAATTCTGCATGTCTCAAGGGGCCAGATAAGGTCAAGGGTAAGTAGAAAAAGGAAAAGAAACAATAATTAAACTATGAGTTAAAAAGTCTCAAGAGGCCTATATGTTCACATATCCATATTTGACACCAGTCAACAGATAATTCCTCATACAGAAAAAAAGGTTTTGTGATTTAAAAATTCTATTTTAACTGGAGAAAGATATTTTTAATAATGACTGTTACATTGTATAAAATCTCTGAATGCCACTTCTTCAACATTCTCCAAAGTGTGTTTCAAAAACAGTAATACCTGGGATATTAAAGCGTTTATGCAGAAAAAGGTTCTATGGTCAAATAAATTTTAGAAATACTCAATGAAATAATATGACCAATTTTATTCACTGCAAGATTTCACAAAGAGCTTAATATGCTCTGTATATTTTCATTCTTCAAAAAAGTTACAGTAAATAGTGTGCCCTCAACTTGTTTGACGACAAATCTTCCCAACTTGAGAGCATCTTCCTGGTATTCTATGGTACAGCTTGGGAACAGCTTGGGAATCACTGTCCTACTTCATTATTTCAAGATCTACTGGGACATGGTATTTTCAGTGTTGCTAGTTAATATGTAATACACATGGAGTGTCAGTATATATTATGTGCTATGTCAAACCATAAAATAAGAAACAATCCCAGTGTGATTTCCAACCCCAACTGAAAAGGGAACAAAAGAAACAGATGACTATGTCTTGGTCCCATGGCTCAGTTCTTTATAATAATAACCGCAGAAATGTCAGAATAATTTGTTCGTTACATACAATAGGTGAGAGAGAAAAAGGGGGGTGGGGAGTGATAGGAAGAAAGAAAAATAAAGGAAGGAAGGAAGGGAGGGAGGAAAGGAGGGATGGAGAATATTGGATAGATTGAAATGATCTCTTCCTTCCCTCATCTTTCCCCATGTCTGGATATTGTTACAAATAGAGAAATGGCCAAGAATGAGCAATAAGTCAGTAAACAAGAAGCCCAGATAATTTCATGAATTAGCTCAACAATCTCTGAGCTGATAATTCTGTTTCATCATAACCACCACTAATTAACCAAGATCATTAACCAAACATCTTTCTTGAGCATTTACTTTTTCACCATCAATAGGGAGCTAATTCCTGGAATAGGAACACACTGATATTCTAGTATATCTTGCTACATCGGAGATTATTGGTTTACCTATGACACTCAGACCTCCTGCCCCCATCAAACTGACTATTTCTCTTAGGGCCCTACTCTGGGACTTCTCTTTTCCCTTTACAAAGATAATGCCTGGAGGCCAGTATCCCAAAGGCAGTGCGGTATAGCACCCTCTGCTTTAAGAAAATAAGTAGCCCACAGTCATCCACGGGAGAAACTCAAACTCATCATTACTAGTTGTAATAATAGTTACTATCTAGTAATGTACTGCTCTCATTATCTCTGTTCCTTACATCAACCCTACAAGGGCGGAATTACATTCCCAATTTAAAGATGAGAAAAATGGAGCCTCTATTTGGTCAAGCAACTTGCCCAGGGTCACACAGCTGGAAGTGGCAGAGCCAGGACTTCCATCCAGGTCATGCTCCAAAGCTCATAGTTTTACTGCTTCTTCATGGTGCCTCTCATGAGGTCTTGTCATATCATAAAAGGAAGAAAAAATATTGACTCCCTCTGTCACTACCTCTGACTCATAAAGAAAGTGAGAGAATTCCAGTGGCTCTGTTCCTAGACACTGCTAACTGGCTCTGCTTTTTGTTTAATACTGTGATTTTAATTTCTTTTTTTTTTGTATTTTTTCCTAAAAGCATGCTGCCATTTCAGAGCCAAAGAAGTAAGGGCTGTGTGACTAGAAAAATAAACAAAAAAAGCTATCAATTCTCCCTAGGGTGATTTATAAGGGCTAAGGTTTCTCCATAAATTCTCCCCAACTGATCCCAAGTTACCTGGCATGAGTCTGGGGAAAAGAGTGACAAGCTAGCATGTCATTCCTCAGGCAGGAGAAATTCCCATGATTATATGAGAAACAGACTAGAACAAAGGCACTATGGCGTGCTAAACAAACTTGAATCCAGCTCCCCATATCATTCTCTTTGGCGTTACTCTTACTATATTCCATACCCAGGTGATGAGAGTGAAGACAACTTAACTGAGGTCCCAAGCCACGTGAGTCACCTAGACAAAAGTCTGTGCTGTCTACACCGGCTGCTTAACCTGTCTGAGCTTGTACAGGTGTCCCCCACTTTCTGAAAGTTCACTTTATTCCACTTCACTCCTACGAAAGACCTACATTAGTTCCTGTTTTCGCTAATGAAACCCAAGGAGGATTTTCACTTTTATGGAAAAAAGCGAAAAGCAAAAATAGCATCCAGCATCCCTTTTGCAGCACCGCCAAGCTCCTTCCTCAGGAACTAAACTCAGCATCAAGCCACCATGGCTTTGAACTGTATCTGGGAGCACCTGTGCTTCATCTGTATTTATATTTTGCATCCATTAACAAGATGTGTCCCAAGGTACTTGCTTCTTCGCTTTACGCCATTTTGCCTTACGAAAGGTTTCATAGGAATGCTCTGATTTCAGAGAACAGGGGAAGCTTGTATATAGAAAATAATATACTTCGAGCCCCTCCTTTGTGCTGTGCCAAAGACAAAAGAGGAAACAAGGCCTAGCTCTTTCCACGTGGTCACATTCTGATGTACTTCTTTGCTTTTGTACCTGATCTTCCCTCTCTGCCTGGAGCATTCCCCATTTGATCTACTGAATTTATTTGTACTCCTTCTCCAAGATTCAGATCAGGAAGCTCCCCCTCTGAAAAGACCTGCCTATACCGGGCCTGTCTTGTCTGCACGTGAACCTCCCCAGGCACCCTAGTACTCTGTGCACAGCCGTGTCATGGCCATGTCCACGCTGTAATGGCATTGGCTAATTTTTTGTATGAGACAGTGAGCTCCTTGCAGGATTCATGTCTTATCTCGGCACCTTCAATGCTTAGCACACGATAGGAGCTTAATAAATGTTAAAAGGAAAAAAGAAAAAAAGGGATGCGGGAACAAAATGCAGTGATGGTAAATGAGAAGGCTCTAAATATGCTTTTCTCTATCCCCATAAATTTTTCCAAGAGATACATTCTCTTTCACACTGCTGTGCACGCACGCACACATGGTGTTACTAGGCTCAACTCTGTAGCTAACCGTGAAGCACAGGATGAACTCCCATTGGTAGGCTAATATTAACTATGAGCCACCTGTGTACCAAATTACATGAGGAAGCGTTATTTCCTGGGTGGTGCCACTGTCCCAGGACTGTCAGTACCCTACTCAAAAGCACCCAGCGGCATTAGGAAGCAGAACGAACACCTTAGCTGGCCAGCCAGCCCCTCTGTCTCTCTCACCCCAATCCAGCTTTCCATCTGCATCCCTCCCCAGCCTACACCAGGAATTTGACCTAAGCCAGATGGACTATTCTTCCCCTAAACATTCTTTTCTCGTTTCTCTACTGAATATCCCCTACTGTCCTTTACGCTTGTCAAAATAACCATAAATTCAAGGTCCTATTACAGTCCTCCTAAGCATTGCCACCTGCATTGATCTTCCCCTATTCTCAACTGACAAGCAGTTATTATAAATGTCACCTATGGGTTGCCTATACCCTGTATTGAAGAAATCGGGGCTGTCTACTAGAACTTTCTGCAATAATGGAAATGTGTTATATCTAAGGTAGCCGCCAGCCATATATGGCAACCAAGCACTTGACATGTGGCTAGTGCAACTGAGGTACTGACTTTTTATTTTATGTTTTTGTAACCTCTTTAAATTTAAAATTAAATAGCCACATGTGGCTAGTGGCTACTGTACTGGAAAACACAGCATATTTAACTTTTCATGTGCTATGTCTTGTATCCTCAATGAGCATATAAACTATTGAAAAAAATTGAATAAGGTGCTTTTTTGTATCCCCAGGGAATGCCATGACCACAGTAGTATTCATTAAATGTTCTGTTCAATGCATTACTGGCTACTGGGTCTATCTCTAATAGCTATAGTTTCTTAAAGAAGTCCTCTCCCCTACATATATAATTTTAATAAAGTAGCACGGATTGTATTTGCTTTTTTTTTAATGGTTTAAACTCACTTAGAATGGCACTATATCACTACCTGGATCCTTTAGCGCTCTATAAACGAAATGAGATGAAGAATGATTTGAACTGAGTCTCTAAAGAGAAAGTTCAATTATTCATTACTATCTCATTTTTTTCCCCTTTGGGGGGAAACATGTTTTAAATGTTTTCTAAACATGTTTCAGACCTGCTGAGACATAGAATTGCTTCAATTTTCAATATGACCTTTTCTACAGAAAAAGACTGTCCCTGGGGACCTGAAACAAGTTCAGCCACCAGATTTTTTTGCTTTTCTCTCCCGCTGAAGCCCCATCACTTTCTGAAGGAAGGTGGTTTTCCATCATAGGTTTTCCCAGAGTATTCTTGTCTCTATGTCTAGTGAACAACCTGAGCCTCTTTGAAGAAGGCTAAACCTCTACCAGCAGGTCAGTGGAGGTCACAGGTCTTTGGAATTTGAATGATGTGCCCCTGGCACTTGCTGGCTTACCAACGGCCCTTCAGGAATCATCAGGCCAACAGACCAACCACCCAATAAAATCCCATGCCTGGCAAAGCCAAGAGCAAAGTGATCAAACAGTCTGGCTGAGATTAGATTCTGACTTATTAATAAGCTTTCAGAAGATAAACCAAAATGTGTCTCTAACAGCAACAGTTTACAGGAGATGTTTAATGATTTTGGAGGTCAGCCACACCACATGCCTTCCTTCTGACTCAGTGAAGAGCAGGACAAGGGCAGAAGAGACGCACGAAGCCAGGGCAGTCCGCTATATCTTTTCCATTCACAGCTAAGTTTATTTGGACTGACTGGAAAAACCTTCAACGAAAACTTCTTTTTCTTTAACATCTTTATTGGAGTATAATTGCTTTACACTGGTGTGTTAGTTTCTGCTGTATAACAAACTGAATCAGCTATGCATATACATACATCCCCATATCTCCTCCCTCTTGCATCTCCCTCCCACTCTCCATATCCCACCCCTCTAGGTGGACACAAAGCACTGAGCTGATCTCCCTGTGCTACGCGGCTGCTTCCCACTAGCTAGCTGTTTTACATTTGGTAGTGTATATATGTCCATGCCACTCTCTCACTTTGTCCCAGCTTAGCCTTTCCCCTCCCGGTATCCTCAAGTCCATTCTCTACATCTGTGTCTTTATTCCTGTCCTGCCCCTGAGTTCTACAGATCCATTTTTTCTTTCTTTTTTTAGATTCCATATATATGTGTTAGCATACGGTATTTGTTTTTCTCTTTCTGACTTACTTCACTCTGTATGACAGACTCTAGGTCCATTCACCTCACTACAAATAACTCAATTTTGTTTCTTTTTATGGCTGAGTAATATTCCATTGTATATATGTGCCACATCTTCTTTATCCATTCATCTGTCCATGGACACTTAGGTTGCTTCCATGTCCTGGCTATTGTAAATAGAGCTGCAATGAACATTGTGGTACATGACTCTTTTTGAATTATGGTTTTCTCAGGGTATATGCCCAGTAGTGGGGTTGCTGGGTCGTATGGTAGTTCTATTTGTAGTTTTAAAGGAACCTCCATACTGTTCTCCATAGTGGCTGTATCAATTTACATTCCCACCAACAGTGCAAGAGGGTTCCCTTTTCTCTACACCCTCTCCAGCATTTATTGTTTGTAGATTTTTTGATGATGACCATTCTGACCGGTGTGAGATGACATCTCAGTATAGTTTTTATTTGCATTTCTCTAATGATTAATGATGTTGAGCATTCTTTCATGTCTTTGTTGGCAATCTCTATATCTTCTTTGGAGAAATGTCTATTTAGGTCTTCTGCCCATTTTTGGATTGGGTTGTTTGTTTTTTTGTTATTGAGCTGCATGAGCTGCTTGTATATTTTGGAGATTAATCCTTAGTCAGTTGCTTCATTTGCAAATATTTTCTCCCATTCTGAGGGTGGTCTTTTCGTCTTATTTATGGTTTCCTTTGCTGTGCAAAAAATTTTAAGTTTCATTAGGTCCCATTTGTTTATTTTTGTTTTAATTTCCAGTTCTCTAGGAGGTGGGTCAAAAAGGATCTTGCTGTGATTTATGTCATAGAGTGTTCTTCCTATGTTCTCCTCTAAGAGTTTAATAGTGTCTGGACTTCTATTTAGGTCTTTAATCCATTTTGAGTTTATTTTTGTGTATGGTGTTAGGGAGTGTTCTAATTTCATTCCTTTACATGTAGCTGTCCAGTTTTCCCAGCATCACTTATTGAAGAGACTGTCTTTTCTCCACTGTATGTTCTTGCCTCCTTTACCAAAGATAAGGTGACCATATGTTAGTGGGTTTATCTCTGGGCTTTCTATCCTGTTCCATATTGATCTATATTTCTGTTTTTGTGCCAGCACCATACTTTCTTGATTACTGTAGCTTTGTAGTATAGTCTGAAGTCCGGGAGACTGACTCCTCCAGCTCCGTTTTTCTTTCTCAAGATTGCTTTGGCTATTCGGGGTCTTTTGTATTTCCATACAAATTGTGAAAATTTTTGTTCTAGTTCTGTGAAAAATGCCATTGGTAGTTTGATAGGGATTGCATTGAATCTGTAGATTGCTTTGCGTAGTAGAGTCATTTTCACAATGTTGATTCTTCCAATCCAAGAACATGGTATATCTCTCCATCTGTTTGTATCATCTTTAATTTCTTTCATCAGTGTCTTATAGTTTTCTGCATATAGGTCTTTTCTCTCCTTAGGTAGGTTTATTCCTAGGTATTTTATTCTTTTTGTTGCAATGGTAAATGGAAGTGTTTCCTTAATTTCTCTTTCAGATATTTCATCATTAGTGTATAGGAATGCAAGAGACTTCTATGCAATAATTTTTATGTTGCTACTTTACCAGATTCATTGATTAGCTCTAGTAGTTTTCTAGTAGCATCTTTAGGGTTCTCTATGTATAGTATCATGTCCTCTGCAAACAGTGACAGCTTTACTTCTTCTTTTCCAATCTGGATTCCTTTTATTTCTTTTTCTTCTCTGATTGCTGTGGCTAACACTTCCAAAACTATGTTGAATAATAGTGGTGAGAGTCAGCAACCTTTTCTTGTTCCTGATCTTAATGGAAATGGTTTCAGTTTTTCACCATTGAGAACGATGTTGGCTGTGGGTTTGTCATATATGGCCATTATTATGTGGAGGTAAGTTCCCTCTGTGCCTACTTTCTGGAGGGTTTTTATCATAAATGGGTGTTGAATTTTGTCAAAAGCTTTCTCTGCATCTATTGAGATGATCATATGCTTTTTCTCCTTCAATTTGTTAATATGGTTCATCACATTGATTGATTTGCATATATTGAAGAATCCTTGCATTCCTGGGATAATCCCCACTTGATCATGGTGTATGATCCTTTTAATGTGCTGTTGGATTCTGTTTGCTAGTATTTTGTTGAGCATTTTTGTTTCTATGTTCATCAGTGATATTGGTCTGTAGTTTTCTTTTTTTGGGGCATCTTTGCTTTTGGTATCAGGGTGATGGTGGC
Source organism: Balaenoptera borealis (assembly GCF_965194805.1). Lineage (NCBI taxonomy): Eukaryota > Metazoa > Chordata > Mammalia > Artiodactyla > Balaenopteridae > Balaenoptera > Balaenoptera borealis. The sequence continues at coordinate 47,511,237 of NC_138862.1, forward strand.
CTTGTAGAATGAGTATGGGAGTGTTCCTCCCTCTGCTATATATTGGAAGAGTTTGAGAAGGATAGTTGTTAGCTCTTCTCTAAATGTTTGATAGAATTCGCCTGTGAAGCCATCTGATCCTGGGCTTTTGTTTGTTGGAAGACTTTTAGTCACAGTTTCAACTTCAGTGCTTGTGATTGGTCTATTTATATTTTCTCTTTCTTCCTGGTTCAGGCTTAGAAGGTTGTGCTTTTCTAAGAACGTGTACATTTCTTCCAGGTTGTCTATTTTACTGGCATAGAGTTGCTTGTAGTAATCTCTCATGAACCTTTGTATTTCTGCAGTGTTAGTTGTTACTTCCCCTTTTTCATTTTTGTATCTATTGATTTGAGTCTTCTCCCTTTTTCTCTTGATGAGTCTGGCTAATGGTTTATCAATTTTGATAACCTGAAAGAACCACCTTTCGGTTTTATTGATCTTTGCTATTGTTTCCTTCATTACTTTTTCATTTATTTCTGATCTGATGTTTATGATTTCTTTCCTTCTGCTAACTTTGGGGTTTTTCTGTTCTTCTTTCTCTAACTGCTTTAGGTGTAAGGTTAGGTGTTTATTTGAGATGTTTGCTGTTTCTTGAGGTAGGATTGCATTGCTATAAACTTCCTTCTTAGAACTGCTTTTGCTACATCCCATAGGTTTTTGGTCGTTGTGTTTTCATTATCATTTGTTTCTAGGTATTATTTGATTTCCTCTTTGATTTCTTCAGTGATCTCTTTGTTATTTAGTAGTGGATTGTTTAGCCTCCATGTGTTTGTATTTTTTACAGATTTTTTTCTGTAATTGATATCTAGTCTCATAGCGTTGTGGTCAGGAAAATATACTTGATACAATTTCAATTTTCTTAAATTTACCAAGGCTTGATTTGTGACCCAAGATATGATCTATCCTGGAGAATGTTCCATGAGCACTTGAGAAGAAAGTGTAATCTGCTGTTTTTGGATGGAATGTCCTATAAATATCAATTAAGTCCATCTTGTTTAATGTATCATTTAAAGCTTGTGTTTCCTTATTTATTTTCATTTTGGATGATCTGTCCATTGGTGAAAGTGGGGTGTTAAAGTCCCCTACTATGACTGTGTTACTCTCGATTTCCCCTTTTATAGCTGTTAGCATTTGCCTTATGTATTGAGGTACTCCTGTGTTGGGTGCATAAATATTTCAATTGTTATATCTTCCTCTTGGATTGATCCCTTGATCATTATGTAGTGTCCTTCTTTGTCTCTTGTAATAGTCTTTATCGTAAAGTCTATTTTGTCTGATATGAGAATTGCTACTCCAGCTTTCTTTTGATTTCTATTTGCATGGAATATCTTTTTGCATCCCCTCATTTTCAGTCTGTGTGTGTCCTTAGGTCTGAAGTGGGTCTCTTGTAGACAGCATATATATGGGTCTTGTTTTTGTATCCATTCAGCCAGTCTATGTCTTTTGTTTGGAGCATTTAATCCATTTACATTTAAGGTAATTATCTATATGTATGTTCCTATTACCATTTTCTTAATTGTTTTGGGTTTGCTCTTGTAAATCTTTTCCTTCTCTTGTGTTTCCTGCCTAGAGAAGTTCCTTTAGCATTTGTTGTAGAGCCGGTTTGATGGTGCTGAATTCTCTTAGCTTTTGCTTATTTGTAAAGGTTTTAATTTCTCCATCAAATCTGAATGAGATCCTTGCTGGGTAGAGTAATCTTGGTTGTAGGTTTTTCCCTTTCATCACTTTAAATATGTCCTGCCACTCCCTTCTGGCTTGCAGAGATTCTGCTGAAAGATCAGCTGTTAACCTTATGGGGATTCCTTTGTATGTTAATTGTTCCTTTTACCTTGCTGTTTTTAATATTTTTTCCTTGTATTTAATTTTTGATAGTTTGATTAATATGTGTCTTGGAGTGTTTCTCCTTGGATTTATACTGTATGGGACTCTCTGTGCTTCCTGGACTTGATTGACTATTTCCTTACCTATATTAGGGAAGTTTTCAACTATAATCTCTTCAAATATTTTCTCAGTCCCTTTTTTTTTCTCTTCTTCTTCTGGGACCCCTGTAATTCGAATGTTGGTGCATTTAATGTTGTCCCAGAGGTCTCTGAGATTGTCCTAAATTCTTTTCATTCTTTTTTCTTTATCCTGCTCTGCAGTAGTTATTTCCACTATTTTATCTTCCAGGTCACTTATCCATTCTTCTGCCTCAGTTATTCTGCTATTGATTTCTTCTAGAGAATTTTTAATTTCATTTATTGTGCTGTTCATCATTGTTTGTTTGCTCTTTAGTTCTTCTAGGTCCTTGTTAAATGTTTCTTGTATTTTCTCCATTTTATTTCCAAGATTTTGGATCATCTTTACTATCATTACTCTGAATTCTTTTTCAGGTAGACTGCCTATTTCCTCTTCACTTGTTTGGTCTGGTGGGTTTTTACCTTGCTCCTTCCTCTGCTGTGTATTTCTCTGTCTTCTCATTTTGCTTAACTTACTGTGTTTGGGGTCTCTATTTCGCAGGCTGCAGGTTTGCAGTTCCCATTGTTTTTGGTGTCTGCTCCCAGTGGGTAAGGTTGGTTCAGTGGGTTGTGTAGGCTTCCTGGTGGAGGGGACTGGTACCTGTGTTCTGGTGGATGAGGCTGGATCTTGTCTTTCTGGTGGGCAGGACCACGTCCAGTGGTGTGTTTTGGGATGTCTGTGACCCTATTATGATTTTAGGCAGCCTCTCTGCTAATGGGTGAGGTTGTGTTCCTTTCTTGCTAGTTGTTTGGCAAAGGGTGTCCAGCACTGTAGCTTGCTGGTCATTGAGTGGAGCTGGGTCTTAGCATTGAGTTGGAGATCTCTGGGAGAGCTTTTGCCATTTGATATTTGTGTGGCCGGGAGCTCTCTGGTGGACCAATGTCCTGAACTCAGCTCTCCCACCTCAGAGGCTCAGGCCTGACACCCAGCCAGAGCACCAAGACCCTCTCAGCCAGATGGCTCAGAAGAAAAGGGAGAAAAAGAAAGAAAGAAAGAAAATAAATAAATAAATTTTAAAATTAAAGTTATTAAAAAGAGAAGAATTATTAAAAATTAAAAAATGAAAAAGTAATAAAAGAAAAGAAAGAAGAAAAAAGAGAGCAGCCAAACCAAAAATAAATCCTCTAATGATAACAAGTGCTAAAAACTATACTAAGAAATAACAAACAAAAAAAACCAAAAAATGGACAGTCAGAACCCTAGGACAAATGGCAAAAGTAAAGCTATATAGACAAAATCACACAAAGAAGCATACACATACACACTCACAAAAGAGAAAAAGGAAAAAAAGAAAAAAATGTATATATATATATGTGTGTATATATATATATATATATATATATAAAATAAAAAGGGAAGAGGGCAACCAAATCAATAAACAAATCTACCAGTGATAATAAGCTCTAAATACTAAACTAAGATAAACATAAAACCAGAAACAAATTAGATGAAGAAAGCAAACGCCAAATCTATAGTTGTTCCCAAAGTCTACTGCCTCAATTTTGGGATGATTCATTGTCTATTCAGGTATTCCACAGATGCAGGGTACATCAAGTTGATTGTGGAGATTTAATCTGCAGCTCCTGAGACTGCATGGAGAGATTTCCCTTTCTCTTCTTTGTTCCCACAGCTCCTGGGGTTCAGCTTTGGAATTGGCCCCGCCTCTGCATGTAGGTCGCCTGAGGGCCTCTGTTTTTCGCTCAGACAGGACGGGCTTAAAGGAGCAGCTCACTAGGGGGCTCTGGCTCACTCAGGCTGGGGGGAGGGAGGGGTATGGAATGCGGGGCGAGCCTGCGGTGGCAGAGGCCAGCGTGACATTGCACCAGCCTGAGGCGTGCCACGTGTTCTCCGAGCGAAGTTTTCCCTGGATCACGGGACCCTGGCAGTGGCAGTCTGCACAGATTCCCGGGAGGGGAGGTGTGGATAGTGACCTGTGCTTGCACACAGGCTTCTTGGTGGCTGCAGCAGCAGCCTTAGCGTTTCATGCCCGTCTCTGGGGTCTGCGCTGATAGCCACAGGTCACGCCCGTCTCTGGAGGTTGTTTAGGTGGTGCTCTGAATCCGCTGTCTTTGCGCACCCCAAAACCATGGTCTCTTGCCTCTTAGGCAGGTCCAGACTTTTTCCTGGACACACTCCCAGCTAACCGTGGTGCACTAGCCCCCTTCAGGCTGTGTTCATAGAGCCAACCCTAGTCCTCTCCCTGGGATCCGACCTCCGAAGCCCGAGCCTCAGCTCCCAGCCCCTCCCCACCCCGGCAGGTGATCAGACAAGCCTCTCAGGCTGGTGAATGCTGGCCCGCACCAATCCTCTGTGCGGGAATCTCTCCGCTTTGCCCTCTGCACCCCTATTGCTGCGCTCTCCTCCATGGCTCCGAAGCTGCCCCCCTCTGCCACCCCCGTCTCTGCCAGTGAAGGGGCTTCCTAGTGTGTGGAAACCTTTCCTCCTTCACAGCTCCCTCCCAGAGGTGCAGGTCCCATCCCTATTCTTTTGTCTCTATTTTTCCTTTTTTCTTTTGCCTTACCCAGGTACGTGGGGAGTTTCTTGCCTTTTGGGAGGTCTGAAGTCTTCTGCCAGCGTTCAGTAGGTGTTCTATACGAGTTGTTCCACATGTTGATGTAGTTTTGATGTATTTGTGGGGAGGAAGGTGATCTCCATGTCTCACTGCTCCGCCATCTTGAAGGTGCCCCCCCAACCTTTTTTTAAAATAATAAAATAAAATAATTTACCCTGTGATCATCAGCCAGACAACGTCAGGAAATAATTATGGGTGTGTATTTTCCTCTGCCTTGTAAAATATTTACAAATTGCAGGATAAGCAAGCCTTAGAGTATGGTAAAGATAGCAATAACATTTCAATTGTAAATTTTTTTATATTTAGCCATAAAAGAATCACCATGTGTTTAAATCACATTTGAATACATATAAATAAAATTCTCATATGCAGACAGAAGCCAGTGGCTAAAGAAAGAATCCATGACTCCTTTGTAACAGAGCAAGAACTCTGGAGAGGTTTAGTATCTTATTTTTATAAACTAGAATTCTTTATCACCACATGAGCAAGAGAGTGTTAGTGAGTATCTTAATTTGGGGCCTTTTAAACATGAAGATAGTGATATGATAATAATAATTAACCTTTGTAGAGAAATTTACAGTTTATGACATATATCCTATATACTTTCCTTTATTTGAATTAGAGATTTTTATCTATATTTTACCCATGAGTCTGTGGAGACTTAGAAAGATTAAGTAAATTTCACATCATTTAGATACTAAGTGTTGGAGCTGGAATATTAGCCTGAAGTCCTCTTCTTTCTACTAACCTAGGCTGAGACTTAACAGTGTCACATCCAGGAATGGTCCTGGCAGCATAAATGAGAAACTGCAGCAAAGGAAAACAAAGTGATCTTTAAGGATTACTTACCAGATTCAGTGATAGAGAATGTGCTTTTCAAGAAGTTAGAACCCAAACTCCCAACAATGATAGCAGTTAATGTGTATTGAAGGTTTACTCTGTGCCAGTCAGAATGTTGAAATCTTTTTTTTCTTATGTATTATTGCATTTTATCCTGATCACTTTCCTGTGAGACAGGAAATGATGTGAGAGAGGTGAAATAACTTCCTCAAAGTCACATAGCTAGAAGTAAAGTTAACCAGGATATGTAACAAGTAGATCAGATTCCTGAGCTCTCCTCTTTAACTGCTACATCATTGACATTTTGTGACATCAGTGACATTCACAACACCCTATTACTAATCTGGGGACAAACAGATTTGCAGTGGTAGAAGGACCAGCAACATAAGAAATGCCATTAATAATCAGCGGGGGACTTCCTTGGTGGCACAGTGGTTAAGACTCTGTGCTCCCAATGCAGGGGCCCAGGTTCGATCTCTGGTCTGGGAACTAGATCCCACATGCATGCCACAACTAAGGAGCCGGCACAACCAAATAAATAAATAAATATTTTTTAAAATAATAATAATAATAATAATCAGCAGGAATAGTTTTGTAGGTTGTTTTCTGTACAGCTTATGATTTTAAAGAACACCCAATTCACTGTAAACCCGCCTGTAATTTGTAAAGGGTATGTTTAAATCCCCCTTTTAATTAATGCCAAAATGCATGCCATTTACAGGAGAAAAAAACGAAACATCTTAAATCATCGATGAGAAGCCACTGTCATAAATAAAAGCACTAAATTTTGCATAAGAAGTCACGGGTCATGTACTGCCTCTGCCACCTAGCAACACAGACACCCTGGGTGAGACAGTGGGTCTCATCCAGAGTTCGTTTTCTTTGCTCTAAAATAAGTCTACCTCTCAGGATTGTTACGATGTTCAATAAGATAACATATGAGAAGTGTTTGGCACTCATTAGGTACTGAGTAAAAGTTATTTGATAATAATGACTGCGAATTATTGAGGGCTTACTTAAATATTGCTTTCTACGTAATGCAAATAAGGGTACTAAGGATCTCTTTGCCTTGTAATTCATTTGATGAACTCTGGACTCCTACTCCAGGGTGCTTCTTTGAGCTCATCATGGTGGCAGCATGGGCTATTTATAGGCTCATCTGTAATTCTGGTCTTCTGAGGTTTTTTTGGTTTTGGAAGGTAAGAGGGTTGTTTTTGTTTTGCTATTGTTGTTATTTGTTTGTTTGCAATAAATGGCACTACATCAGTGTCCCCACCAGTTCCCCAATGGAGGTTTCCGTGATTGCATAATCCCGTTCCAGTTCAAGGCCACCTCCCTCCCTTCACCATGGCAATGTATATCACATATAGGCAGTTGTGGTATCATCAGAAAAAAGATGGCCATCCTGGGTGCCTCATCTAAGGTCTTAGCTCATCCCATGGGCTTCTGGAGCTTTATGCTGCTATGCCCTGTACACTCCCATTGAGGCTGCTGGCATCCCAAATGCATTTTGATCCCTTCACTTTGATGCAGTAATATACCCTTTTTTTATTGAAGTATAGTTAACTTACAATGTTGTGTTAGTTTCTGGTGTATGGCAAAGTGATTCACATATATATTCAATGTAAATATTCTTTTTCAGAAGTAATATACTTTCTTAAGCCATGCCCATTCTCCCTACAATGTTTAATGTCAGTATATCAGAATCCTGTCTTAACGTGAATCCCATTTTCCTATTTTAAAAAGCCCTAGCCTTTTTATCTCTGTGCCTTAATTATCAAGAAAACTTTCAATCCAGTCCCCCTCAATAAATGGCTCTAAGAAGCCCAATGTTAGAATAAGAAAAACTGCAAGCTATAGTGAAGGCATTTTAGTTCATAAAGACAAAGGAAAAGGGGCCATAAGAGTTTTAAAAGACTGTCTCTCAAGTTCAATTACCCTAGTTTTGTTTGTTTAGGACTTCAATCTCAACCTCACTTACTCATTCACTCAACATATAGTTTTTGGGGACCTACTATGTGCCGAGTCCTATGCTAGACACCATCAAGGACTGTTTCACCTGCACTTATGGTCAGCAGCTGAAAGGCATAGAAACCAATAAAAAGCCACTTGGAGCATAAATGCACAGGGAATGTGAGAACTCCTTTTTTCTTTTTCTTCAAAGGAGAGGCCACATTTTGTGCCTTTTTCATGCTGATCATGTGTTCTGAGCCTTCCTAGGGGCCAGTGTCCTCTCACAACACACCCATCCTCACTCAGCAACAGGCTTTCACTCAACAGCTGTCAAGGATTCAAGCCCCATCCCACTTTCTAGGTGCCAAAAATGTAACAAGTCAGTACCTTAATAGACACACTTCAGACATTCAACACACATACATAAAAATGTATAAAACAGTAAACTATCTTTTTTATGGTATTCTTTCAACTAAAATTGTTATGAAATCTTCTTAATTTTGTTGCCAACAAGATAAAATGAATAGTGAGTGTCCTAGGGATGAACCCAAGACACTGAGAAATCCTAGGGCCCTGGAACAGAGTCAGGCACTTTGCTTTCCAATAAATGCTGGTTGGATGAATACTATCTGAATCACTGGGAAAAATATAAGTTATTCCAAGCTGAGTTTCAGAATTAAAATATATTTAAGGTAACTTTTCATTTATCTAGTATTCCAATTTCTGAAAACTTCAACCCTACAGAATGCAACTGAGGACAAAAAAGTAAGTCAAAAGTGCTCAGAAGTGAAAAGATGGTGGTCATTAAGGTTCATATTCATAAGCAATTACAAGGAGTCCTCGCTTCAAGCCTATTTACTTCTACTTTGCAAATAATTCTAACAAACTTAGTTCTCTGAGTCCTGAGAACATAGCAAACTTGAAGTACCGAAGTTGAAAAGGGAAAGGAGATGCAATAAGTAAGTACACTAACAGCAGGAAGAAATAGAATCATAGAAGCCTAGCAATACAGGAGGAGGAAAAGAAGCTATAAAATGATAAGAATTTCTAAGGTGTATAGCATTCATTGAGGAGATAAATTGCTGTATAGCCTTAGGAAGTTCCTGGGGGAACCACTGGATCACAGCTGAATATAAATATTGACATATTGAGTAGTATCTTTTAAGAATTAAGGAAATTCTATATGTCAAATATATAATATCAAAACAAGAATATTTTGGTCCTGATGGGTGGAAAACATCAGCTATTAGGAAAATTTTAATTATCCAAAATGTCTCATTCCCTAAAGACTCAGGAAAGTTGATGTTATTCTACTACGTATGAGTGTGTATGCACGCACATATGCACACATGTATATAAATTATATGAAGTGGAATTCCTGTTATGATAGAATTCCTAACATGCAGTATAATGGATTATTAACTTTTTGGTTGTCAGCTTCCTATAAAAGCATGATCAAAGTGGTTACCTGGAATCCAAAACCTTGGGTTCATGCTTTCTTTTCACGTAATACAACTGAGATCAGGGAAATTACCTCATGCTCAGTGACTCCATTTATCTATTTGTATAATGAGAAAAACAAAAGCTTAGCTCACAAGGGTCTGGTGGACTGTTCCCATTTCAAAACCTGGAAATGTTTAATGTAAATCCCAATAATACCCTGGTTTGGGGTTATTATTTTTTAAGCAAACACCGTTCAAAAAAAAGATGCAAAGGAAGTCAGTCTTTCTTTCCCCACAATCTTTCCAAAGAACACAACAAAGAAACAAAGAGCCAAACACTCTGACTCACGCCTTTTTCTAATCGTGTTGTGGGCAATTTGTTCCCCCATAAAAAAGTAGTCGTGAAGCTTTGAACTCTGGGTTTTGGAAGGCCAAGAGTGGGAAAACGTCTAGCAGAAAGAAGGGCACATTCCAAATCTGTCCAAATCTGTCCAGTGCTATGCGTTTGTGAGAAAAGTCCACTTGGGCATGCAGCCCCCATTGGAGCCCTTTTCTGTTGTTAGAACTTTCTGACAAAAGAAGGGGCTGAACTTTGCCTTTCAATGAAATCTTGAGTCGAGAGTTTCTTTTTCATATCTTACTCATTCAAGCCTTAAGATGGTCTCTCAGTTTGAAATTGCCTTTAGGACAAATGGGAAAATGGTGTAGCTTTCAGCCTAGAAAAGCTGGCTCCATCCTTCTTCAGGGAAAAAAAAAAAAGTTCTAGATGGTTTAGAAAGCTGAAGATTCACTGAGGGTCTTCACTTAGAGATTTCTGATATTGAAATTGGTTATTACATCCCAACGTTGAGCAGATGTCATGCTTTTTGTTTTCTTAGAGGCTGCTTTCTTAAAGTCTGTCACAATCTAACATACAACTTCATAGTATATGAAGGGCTTTCATGTATGTTAATTCATTTGTGAGACTTGGTATACCTCTGACTTCCCAGTATTTTATAGCTGTGTTTCGTTTCTTGTTTTAATTCTTAAAGACACTCACAATCTGAAAAAGATACATATTCATTTTGGTACATTTTTAAATGGCTAGTGTCATTCTTTAGCTGATAAGATTGAGCAGTTGGCTGTTCTTCCGTATCACCCAGTTGAAGAATTTATCTCAGTACTAAAATCTCATTGCCTAAAGTGCTCTAAGGATATCTCAAAAATGTCCCTGGGAGGAAGTTTCTATAGAAACACTCTCAGCTCACTGTACCTGCAGGCCATTCTGTCCTTTGTGCCTTCCCTTCTGTTACAGACATTTGTCTTCCTAAGTCTCTCCCCTAACATAGTCTCTAGTGCTCCTCATCCCACCTCTCCTGGCTTCTGGGGACTTCACTCTGAGCCATTTGCACTACCTGCCCATTGTAGCTGTAGTGTTTTCTCAGCGCAGATTAGATTGTGACTCACCCCGTTTAAAACCTGTCAGAGATATTTCATGACCCTCAAATTAGAGTCCAAACTCCATCACAGGATTTACAAGGATTATTTTCCATGGTCTCGGCCTACCCATCTTTCCAGCTCCACTCCTTTCCACACCACCTGCTGTCACCAACCCTACTCTACACACAACCATGGTTTGCTCTGAGAGTGCCATAGCTCTTGTCTTTTAGGGCGTTCATTCACACTGTTCTGTCTTTTTGTCTGGAACACTCTGCCTTCTCATCACCTCCCAACTCCCTAAGCATTCCCAGAAGCCTTCCTTGAACCCCAGAACTGGATTCGGTGGCCCTGCTCTATGCTCAGACATTGCCCCAACATCCCTCTATGGCATCTAACACTCTCACCATAACTTTTTAATTAACTGACTATCTCTCCTGCTGGCCCCATTATAAATCCCATGTTGGTCTGAATTGAGTCTGTCTTACTAAGCAGTGTGTTCCCAGCACTGAGCCTAAAACCAAGCACAGATATTCAGTATTTGTTGAATGAAAGAATGAGTGAAAGATACACAAATGATAATCAGAGAAGCACAGATATCAGAGACAAAGCAGCAGATCAAGAATCAACCAGGGTTCTAGAAAAAGTGAGTGGCCAAAAGTCTGGTCAAAGAAGTCAGAAATCAAGAAGTCTTTAACAACCAACAGTGCAAGTGGGGAAGAAAAGGTCTAAGACAGGCCCTTACCAATAGCAGCAAGCAAAATCTGATAGTCACAAAGCCCAGCCAGTCCCTCTCATGCTCATCCTGGGCAAAGTTCCCCAGAGTATTAGAGTGTGGTACAAGAACTATGTGCATCATGAGTCTACATCCTCAGCTAGCCTTACTGACTCAGAATCTCGTGGGCTGGGGCCATAAATCTGCACTTTCAACCAGCATCCCAAGGGATACTTATGCATCTTAAGGTCCTAGGCTGGAAGTGGGGATAATCACAATAGCTGATTGAGTAGACAGAACAAGAGTGAGAAGCAAACGCCCTTCCCTGGTGGTGTCTAGCTCAGCATCGTGAGCCCCCAGTTGCTCTCCATGTGGTATATGACTCATGGATAAGGATACCTTTGCCCTGGTCCATCCATAATGAGCTAATGCACAGCTGGTCCATGGTTGACCCTTGAAGTTCCAACAAGGGTCATGTGCATTGGGTGGGGGTGGTCCTTTCACGGCACTTTAGTCATAACTCCCACTTAGCGTCTCACTGTGGCCTCCCTTCTCCTATTTGGGACATGGCCCAGTATAATCCATCTCTGCATTCTGTCTGGACAGATGAATATTTAACCAACATTCAATAAAACAATATTGCTTTGTCCATGACCTGGACAAAGGGCTAATAATAATAATATCTATGAAGAATTCATTGTAAGCTATCACTCCTCTGAGGAAAACAAAAATGTCCCCTTTAGCCCCACTAAGCCTGTGGTTTTAAAACCCTTTCCAATTTTGCATTATTGTCAAAGAAAAATAATTAGATATGGATGACTGAAAAAAACATCTAGAAAGTTCTATCTGAGGAAAAGAGGTTCACCTCAAACCAAAATTTCCTGTTTTGATCTTGTGCTCCAAGCAGTCTCATTTTTTCCTTTGGGTTTTACATATAGTTTTGTCATTTATGGTCATGCCTGTAATCTGTCATGCTCACAATGAGTTCAGGATAAACACTGATTTTTGTTACTATTCTATTATTTATAGCTTAATATTACTCTTCACCTTTCTCTCAAGACTGTTCTATCACAGCCATTTGACGTCAGTACAAAGCACCTTAAGTCCCCATTAAACCAACATGTATTTGATGTGGGCAGAAAAAACAATGCATCTTGACTTTCCCAAAGTCATTTGAATCAACTGTTTTAAGTGTAATTGAAAACATATTTTTGTAAGCAAATAGAGCCAATAAACTAGAAAAGCTCTATGGAAACACCAGGCTCCTCTTCTCTGGTTTTTAATAAACTGCAGTAGAGGACCCTAGGAAGAGTGAGGCCATTGTGTCCCTACAGGGAATCACACAGGAGGACAAATGCTCATCCACAAGCATGGTTCACCTCTCACAAGTGCTCTAGGTAGAAAGTCTAACAGGGAAAGAAGAGGAAATATGTCAGGGCCCCAAGGCTTTGTATAACCTCCCTCCTGTCAGTGTGCGGACCTGATATGCCTTTATACAGGTGGTAAGATTAAGGGGGAGAACCTCATTGCCTTTGTGCCCCTATGACCCCAAGATCTAAAACCATGATTATCTTCCTATAATTATTTTTTTAAATATAACCACAAAGGAAATATCCTCCTGGGCCAGGTCCCTTTCTCAGTGGCAGTGACGCAACTCCCACTAAATCTGTGTGATATCATCATCTTTCTTCCTAAGGTCAAATATTCTGCTTGGTCTTTCCAGCCCCTGAAACTGGAATCCTATGCTGGTGCAGTGGGGCTGGCACTGGGAAGGATTCTGAATGATGAGACTGAACCATTGGCACACACTGAATCATTCTGGCACATCGGCTTTTCCTATAATTTCTCTAGCTATGAATTGGAGCAGATTTATTTACTCAATTTATAAAATGGCACGATTCATTAAAGTAAATCACTTGATGTAAAAGAACTAATTATAGAGCTTTTAGTAAAAATAAGTAAAAGCTTTTTACCTTAGGGCTGGGGGCAGAACCAATTTCTGAATTATAGGTTTTTACTGTGTGTATGTGTTAAAGTTCCAGGGGACATGATTTGACCCAAATTTGTTTAATAGCTAAGCATGATGTAACAGGCTTTTACTTTATGAAGAACAGAATAGCTATGTAAAAAAATATCCTTTTCACTGTCTATGTCTATGTCAATTTTTAAAAATGGATCTCTTATGCAGTGCTGACAAGGGAATGGAAATGGGGAAATGATCATACACTATTGGTAAGAGTATAAATTGGTACAACTTTTCAAAGTTGAACTAGTAACTCCACCCCAAGAATCTATCCTACAGATATACTCACATGTTTGTTTTAAGATATAAGAATGATGATATTCATCAAAGGACAAAAATCAACAGAGTGACAAGGCAACATTTGGAATGGGAGAGAGTATTTGCAAATCATATGGTTGATAAGGGGTTAATATCCAGAGAACTCCTACAACTCAACAACAAAAAGTAAACAACCCAATTTTAAAATGGGCATAGGATTGAATAGACATTTCTCCAAAGAAGATGCCCAAATAGCCAACAAATACATGACAAAGATGCTCAGCACCACTAATCATTAAGGAAATGCAAATCAAAACCACAGTGAGATACCATCTCACACTCATTAACATGGCTAACTATTAAAAAAAAAACAGAAAATAAGAAATGTTAGTGAGGATGTGGAGAAATTGGAACCCTGTGAACCGTTGGTGAGAATGAAAAATGGTGTCGCTACTATGGAAAACAGTATGGCAGTTCCTCAAAAAATTTAAAATAGAATTACCATATGACCCAGAAAATTCCACCTCTGAGTATATACCCAAAATAATTGAAAGCACAGTCTCAAATATATATATGTTTACATTCATGTTTGTTACATAGCAGCACTTTATTCACAATAGCCAAAAGGTGAAAACAACCCATGTCCACTGATGGAAGGATGAATGGATAAACAAAATGTGGTATAAACATATAATGGAATATTATTCAGTCTTAAAAAGGAAGGAAATTCTGACACATGCTACAACATAGATGAAACTTGAGGACATTATGCTAAGTGAAACAAGTCAGTCACAAAAAGACAAATATTGTATGATTCCATTTATGTACCTAAATAGATACCTAAGTAGTCAAATTCATAGAGACAGAAAATAGAATGGTGGTTGTCAGGGGCTGAGGGGAGGACAGAATGGTGAGTTATTATTTAGTGGGTATAGAATGAGAGTTTTGCAAGATGAAAAGAGTTCTGGAGATTGTCACAACAATATGAATGTACTTAACACTACTGACCTGTACAGTTAAAAGTGGTTAAGATGGTAAATTTTATGTTATGTGTATTTTACCACAATTTTTTTAAAAAAGAATAATGGTGTTACAGTAATCATGAAAAACAGAAAACATGCAAATCCTTCAAATGGAAAACAGCTATTGAATAGAATTCCATGCAACCACTGAAAAATGTTGTATATATAAAGTTATTAACTTAGAAGGATGTCCAGGATCTATGTTTTGAGTCAAAAAGCAATTTTCAGAGCCACATGCTTATATTGACTGTATTAGTTTGCTAGAGTTGCCATAACAAAGTACTACAAACTAGATGACTTAGAACAGTAGAAATGTATTGTCTCACAGTTCTGGAGGCCAGAAGGCTAAGACCAAGATGTCAGAAAAGTTAGCTCCTTCAGAGGACTGTGAGGAAGAATATGTTTCATGCCTCTCTACTAGTTTCTGATGGTTTACTGGCAATTTTTAGTGTTCCTTCTCTTTTAGACAATGCATTACCTGAATCTCTCCCTTCATCTTCATATAGTATTCTCCCTGTGTGCAGGTTTATCTCTATGTCCAAATTTCCCTTTTTCATAAGGACACCAGTCATATTGGATTAGGGGCCCACCCTACTCCTGTATGACCTCACCTTAACTAATTACATCTGCAGCAAACTTATTTCTAAATACGGTCACATTCTAAGGTATTGGGGGTTAGGAGTTCAATATATGAATTTTGGGGGACACAACTCAACCCATAACAAGGACCTTGTTTTTTCTTACTAGAAAAGCTATACACATGTACATATGCATATGTGTATGTAAGTGGGTAGATGCACATATGAATATATAAAGGAGTGAATGGTACACATCAAACTGCTAACTGGGGTTACCCTCTGGAAAATGGTGGGGAGTGAGGAGGGTGGGTGGGCAGTATTTATTCTTTTAATCTCCACACTTTTGAATTGATTGAAAAATGTTCAACAGGCATGTGTAACTACTGCAAATTTAAGCAAGCAACTTATAAGCTTTTAAGGCACCTTATAGGTGTTCATCAAGGTAGATAGTTAGGTTGCCTTGAAGAGAAGTGGGAACTACAACAATTAGGTGATCCAAAATTGTTGGAATACTTTTCAGCTATCAAAATGCGAAACAGTAATATTTCATATGTTCCCCCCAAAAAGGGCTTATGAGTCAGCGGCAGAGTGGAAATAGCACTGTACTTGGAGTCCAGAGAGCCAGAAGGAGCTCCATTTCCGGCACTAGCTGGCTATGTGTCCTTAGGTTCTTAACTGCACTGGCATTTGCATTTTCATCTTTAAATGTTTCTGTAAATTCCAGATATTCAGTCCCTTGGTCTATGTTTATTCCTATCTGGCTTATACATGCATGTTTTATGTCACAACAAAATTTGACCGAGCCTAAAAATAGCCAACCATCACTTCTCCTAGACAAAGATCTGAACACAGAGGCCATTGATCTGAACTGTGTGCTTGAAGGACAGCATGTAGATGATCTGTTATATAATCAGGTGGCCTGATTCTTCCACTCTGCCTCTGCAAAATGTCTATGCCACCCTTTGCTATTACTGTGGGAAGGACAGCTTCCACTGCAGACCCATATAACAGAGTTGAACCCCACAAACCTACGTCAGTCTTTCAGAGCTTTTCTTCATTCCTCCATTCAATCAGGAAATAATTATTAAGTACCCACTGTGAGTCAGGACTATAGCAGGCCCTGGGGACTCATTGATCAGCAGAATAAACAAGGTCCCTATTCAGCTGAATGAGGTCAAGAAAACACGTAATTACAAGACAATATGGAATGTGTTTTGGTAAAGGAATTGCAGTGTGCTCAAGGGATTCCAGTTCTCTGAGTTAGGGGCCCCTAACTCAGACTTAAAGTTTTCCAAAGACTTCTTTTCACAGAATTGCATCAGCTCAGCTTTGAAATCATGAGTTAGGTAATTTTGCCCACTACTGGCTTTCCAAGAATTCTGTCTTTCATTTGGGTCTGTGGTCGCTGGGGAGAGGCAAGGCTCAGGCAGCGAGTAACCAAGCCCCTGTTGTTCAGCTGCCCAATGAAGAGAAACAATGGCATCTCTGACTGGGAGGCATTCTTCCAACTTCCTGGATGGTGCCATGTTTTCACTCAACGTAGCAGAATCCGCTCTGCCAAGTTCAGGTGTAAAAGGGGTCAGATATTTGATCGCAAGGCCTGAACATAATGAGAAATACTTATTCCTTTCTCATCAGAGTCAACATCCATTACAGCACTCCTCACTGTTACGAACCAGTACATCAAACACAAAGTTTCCCTTTGAAAGTCTATATGACATTCTGAAAGTCTTTGGAGGGCGCATTTGCTAGTTTCCTCAGGCACAGCACATGACAAGGTGATAGGGCTCTGGTTTCTCTAAGTCCCCTCAGAATTCTTGTTTCCTGTCCCCATAAGGCTTCTCTACGTTGACCTGCAGAGCTCAAGTAAATATACGGTTGTGTTTTGTAACATTTTTTAAAAGGAATTCTGATCAAAGTGGTAGTGGTAATATTTTGTTTTGTCTTGTCACTGCAATAAGCTCTACAAATTTACTAAATCCCAGTGTAAGCTGATGTTTGACTCTTTGACATCTTATTTTCCAGAAATGCCCTCTGTCATTTTTTTCCATGGAAAATCTACACTAGAGGAAACAAGCTTGATAAAAAAGGGATGGAGATGATGAGGCTTTTTTCCCACAGACAAGGATATACCTGTATCCCTTATTGAAGCCAGGTTTCTTTGGATTTTTTTTTTTTTTTTTTTTTTTGGTTGTGCTGGGTCTTCGTTTCTGTGCGAGGGCTTTCTCTAGTTGCGGCAAGCGGGGGCCACTCTTCATCGCGGTGCGTGGGCCTCTCACTATCGTGGCCTCTCTAGTTGTGGAGCACAGGCTTCAGACGCACAGGCTCAGTAGTTGTGGCTCACGGGCCTAATTGCTCCGCGGCATGTGGGATCTTCCCAGACCAGGCCTCGAACCCGTGTCCCCTGCATTGGCAGGCAGATTCTCAACCACTGCACCACCAGGGAAGCCCCTTCTTTGGAATTATTAAAAATACAGACAATTTTTTAAAATTTCCTCATGCATCTAAGAAAAAACATTTGGTTAAGTTTTTTCCTAATCCTGCCTCAATTCTATAAATTCCTGTACCGCAATTTTCTGCATACAATGGACATTTCATCACAGTTCATTGATTTGGAGGCTCCAAAATAAAAAGGCCTACCTCTAATTACCAAATATTCACTGCATATAGCAGTAACCTCAGACCTGAGTCTATCCATGGGATCTATGTAGAATTCTATCACACTGAATGAATAAGTACATCCTCCCACCATAGAAAGGATGTGGTTATGTAGAATCCAATGTGCCACTATACTATTGTCTGTTTGTTATTTATTATTTGTTTTATCCCACTTGAATGTAAGCTCCAAAGAGCAGGGTCTTTATTTTGTTCCCTACCTTGTGTCTCCCCAAGGCCTGGAGCAGTGCCAGGCACAACATAGGCCCTCAACTACTATTATTGAATGAATGACTGTAACAAGGTTATTTTTCTCCAATGGCAGCTCTCAGACTGGCTCTTCTGAATCATCTTTATCCTTTGATGACATCTTGGCTAGATTCTGTAACTTCCTGGTCACTTTCAGCAATGAAAGGCTCAATCCAGTTTAAAACTTCAACCTCAAATCCAGTGCAAATCTTTCTTTCTCTGTCTCTGCTCTTCCACTCTTCTTCCCAGCTATGGACGCTGGCATGACCCAGCTCTGGTTTTAACACCCTTTTCTCACTCCCCTTTATGGAGGCCTAGCTTTTGAAGTGTTTGGGGTAGGAGGAGGGAGAAGAAATGGACCAACTTTTTTTAACTTAACCTCCTATAGTTGAAGTGCTTTTTCTATTGATTAAAGCATCTTTGCTGGGTAACAGGTACCTTCTATGAAGTCCACCTGAATCCCAAGAAACTAACACATCCTCACCACCGAAAATGGAAATGGGAGCCATTCCATGTCCTTTCGTCCTCCTCGGTATTCCCATCTCTCAGATTAGAAATCCAGGGTTCCAGGCTTCCCTTCCTGCAGGAATTCTCAACTTTTATAAGAGAGGTTCTTGAAGCCCCCCACCTTTCTGGCCCCAGACTCTCACTTGGCTTTGAGGAGTGGAAAGCACCCACCATTTCCCTCCCTCCCCCAGGAAGAGCTTCTCGCCATGAACGCACTCTCCCGCACAGGCTGATGTTCTCAGTCCCCAACACTTCCCATCTTCTTATACTTTCTCAGATAGAGTTGGGTGGGTGTGGGGGGGAGGAATAAGGAATGTTAAGTATGGTTGCCTTGGGGCTGGCACTTCGGGGGTCTCTCTCAGTAAAGCCACATTGAGGTGTGAGGAGAAACTGGTGAGTCTTTTTAGATTTACCACCTTTTTGTTTCCAGCTGGGACCCTACACATCGACTTCAATGAACAAGAAAAGTCCTATCAACATCCTGTTATTTCTGCTACAAAAATGACTGTCTATCTTTTACATTTACACCTCTCTCCAGGCCTGGTATATGCCTTGTTCTGTAAGCAGTTACGGAGACATTCAATAGATATTTATTAAATTCTTAATACAGGATGAGGTACTTGAGATGTTGACCAGAAATTCTAAACTTCAACCTTAAAGCTGCTGAAAAAAACTTGTGGGTATCAACGTTACAAATCCTGTTGAAACCACAGAGACTTCAGACCCATGCAGGAATTTCTAAACCCCGCTCCAAATGTTTACAGGATTTAGGGCTGGGGTTCCCCGGATGCTCCAATCATCAGAAAATCTCCCATATGAAGAAAGAGCAGGGACAATTTTTTTTAATTAAATACATGCTTAGGGAGAAATTTAAAACAGAAACATTTGATAATGAGACAGTCTTTTATCTCTGTTTGCTGCAAGCATCTTGGGCTTCAAAATGTCTCATTGGCTACTGAAACCTAATGTCACCAGAGTCCCAAAACAGATATATTTTGCCACAAATCGCAGATGCTTAGGAATCCTCCTCCTTGAGATTCGATTCATATTGTGCGTCTTGACACTGAGTTTTCTCTCTGCCACAACTCAGAAAAAGTCGGGTGGTCTATATGGTTTTGCTTTCACATTCACAGCTTCACCAGCTTTCTTGGATCCTCAATTAACACATTAGTTGCATCCCTCTGTAATATATGCATTCAGGGAACAAAAATTCAGATCAGTGTGGAAAGTTATTGGGAAGGGTGGATTAATCTAATTTTATTGGTTTCAACTTTCCATTGAAACTTGTTTCCCATCATTATATAAACCAGTTTCCCTCTCTGTACTTTCCTTGCTTTCTCAGTAATAAGGGACATCTACTTTTCTCAAACAAATACTATGGCAATTTAATTGAAGAATAGATGTAAAACAAAACTTGCAGTTTATGGAAGAAATCTCCTTTCTTCCAGCAAAAGTTCTGTAATTAACCATACATCCTTTGGGAGGTCTTAACCTCTAATCTTCATTTTCCTCATCTGTCAGTTTAAGGCCAGGCTAATGTATTGTCCATTTATTGTCTATTCTGTACCTGGTTCTATGGAGAGCATTTATCATGTTACTATTTTATTTTGTATTAAAAATAACTCTATATAAAAGGAATTATAATCTGCATTTTGTAGATGAAGAAACAGATTCAGAAGGTTAAGTAATTTGCATAACATGTGGCTTGGCCAGTCAAAGATAGAACCTGAATCCAAACCCTCATTTCTTTAGTTCTAAAGCCCTAATTCTAATTGCTGTAATATGCTATCAACTAAATGAGTTCTGAGAGCCCTAAACTATTCCTTCAGGTTCTATGTTCTGAGCCATGGAACTATTTCATGTCATTGCAAGAGGCATTATTGGTAAATTATTATTCCTGGCTTTATATAGAATAAAAAATAGTATACCTCAATATTTTGTAACTACTTTTGTATTGTGAATGGTGGAGAAAAAAGAACTATCAGGTAGCTTCATCTTCTTTTTCTTCCAAAAATATTCTACCTAAACAAATGTTTTTTTCTTTTTTTAAAGACTCCCTCAAATAGACATGATACAGCCTTCCTTAGAAGACCACCTATTGCTTAATATTGGGAAAAAGAGTTTTTCTCTGTCTGGTGTGGCTCCCTTCAATTCTAATTTATTGTCCGTACTTCAGAGTGAATTTGATCATTGTTTCTTATCCCTTTCTTTTGGTGGGAAATAATAGGACAGGATGTGCTTAAGGGGAGATATAAAAATATTGTATTGAGACACCACAAGGAATGTTAATTCCTTCTTGCAATCAGTGTTTTAAGGGGTGTCTGTACAGAGTAAAAATAGATGGACAGATGAAGAGTACAAGTCTTATGTAAAAGGAAAGTATTCATCTTCTACTCTTCTTTTAAATAACAAAATTTCAATATCATCTGTGCCTAGGTTTTCTGGACTTGGAGAAATAACACTTAAGGAAGAGGGTGGAGAGGAAGGAAAGGTAGGTCCAACTGACCGTTAACTGATTTCATCAAGAATTATCTAATGTGCTTAATAAGAATTATCTTCTCCATATGTGCTGGCCTAGAAAATGAAAAATGTCTTGTCCATCAGTCTTTGAAGAATTGAATCATCATTTTCCTATCAGCTAAACACTCAGTGAAAGAAAGAAACATTTGAGAAGATAATACAGCAAATTAAAAAAAAGATAGAAATGAATGAGAATTTGTAGACCTTTTTTTTCACTTTGGCAAAGCTAAAACAAAACATCTGGCTAAAACAAAACAAAGGTTTCCTGTCAGCATGGAAAAAGCAATTCCTGTCTAAAATTGTGTTATCTGTTTTTTAGTCCACTTAATTAAGAAAGCTGCTAAATGTCATGCAACATGTCATCAAATGCCCTTTATAAAACTGATTTCAATTTTTCATGGGTTCATCCAGTTTTTGTGTTCTCACTATTAAATCCTTTAGGGTTTTTTTTAAGGCGAGTCTTCATTTCTAAAAGTCAAAGATACACTATTCTTGCTATAATTACTTTTTGCACATCACAGTTAAAAATATACCAGAATATAAAAATCCGCTGAAGATCAAGTCATCTACTAAAATATAATATGGTCTCACACATATCATTGACACTTACTTTTAAAGAGAAAAACTGAGATATGGAAACTGCTTGAGTTGAACCGAGCTATATTAAGTCTGACCCTCTAATTTTTCACATAGAAAACCTGAGTCTCGAACTTGAATGAAATGTGGATCGCAAAGTTAGTAGTGGAAAGCTGACATGAGCCTGCTTCACTACTACACTGTTCAAAAAATATTTAACTAGCTATTCTGTGCCAGGTGTAGTGTTAGGTTTTGATGATTCAAAAGTGAAAAAGACAGGGTGTTCAGTCTGAAGAATCTTATAATCCAATGGGAGAGTAAAGTAAATAAATTGATAAGTAAATTTTTGTGTAAAAAATAACTTACACACTTAGTAGCTTAACAAATTTACATTTATTATCTCACAACTTCAGTGGGTCAGAAATTGAGTATTTTAGCTGGATCCTCTGCTTCAGGATCTCTTACAAAGTTTCAATCAAGGCATCAGTCAGAGCTGAGGTCTTATCTGAAAGCTCCACTGGAGAAGGATATGTTTTCAAGCCCATGTGGTTGTTGGCAGGATTTAGTTCCTTGTGGTCTGTCAGACTGAGGTCCTCAGTGTCTTGCTGGCTTTTGTCTGAAGGTCATCCTCGATGCCTTGCCACGTGCACCTCCCCAACATGGTTGCTTCTTTTATCAAAGTGTGTAAGTCAAAAAGGCAACAGTGAGAATCTGCTAACAGGATGGAGGCAGGGATAATTGGGGGCCATCTTAAAGTTTATCCACCACAGAATTTTACAGTAAAACATGACAAATGTTGTGAAAGAGAAAGGCCCAGGGACAGTGCGGGCACAGGAGATAGGATCTAAACCAGACTAAGGAGGCTGGGCTATCATTTGAGTTGAACTTTAAAGGATGAGGGGTCGTCAGATCAATGAAGAAGGAAAGATGGTCATTCCAGGCAGAAGTAGGGCCTATAAATGCATAGAGGCATTAAAAAGTACATTTTTCATGTCTTTGTAGGTAAGTTGGAATGGCACAATATTAAATAATTGGGAAGGATGCTTTTTGCTTAGGATCAGCAAATTTTAAAGTTGAAGACTCCAGATGGAACAACTAAGGCTCAGAGACATTAAGCCTAGCACATGGTAGATATTCAATAAATGTTGAACAAATTAATGAAATGTCTTTGTAGCACGCGAAATGAGCTTCCACTCTCATACCCCAAATAGTAACCACATAAGTCAACCTCCATATCTTTAAGAATAATAGGAAAGATTAAATTTGAAGTGCTGGGAGAGAGATAGAAGAAAAGTATGTTTTACAGTAAAAAGAATTCTAGAGACAGCCAGAACCTACTGGAAAAGAAACAGAAAGTTAGATTTCAATTCTAATTTCTATTCATAGAAGTGAAAATAAAAGGGGAATTGCTATGGTGTGATACCAGCCAGCTCTTTGGGGAAACAAACAAACAAACAAAAAAGATTCACAGACATATAAGGTAATAATGGAATTTTTGCAACTAATTCTTTCACTTCATTCCAAAGGAAAAAAAGTTTTCCAGAGTCTTTTTCTTGAACTTACCAAACTGCTATACAATTTCTGACTCAAAAACAATACATCACCTCTAGGATCCAAAAAAGAGATGGCTTATATTTCACATATTTATATCAGGCTTAGCATTTTTTTTCCTCGGTCTGAAATATACACGTTTTATATTTCAGCTGAAGAGGTTATTTTCCAAATGAGGTTAAAAAAAAGCCAAGGTACTATCACTCTGACATTAGCAGCAGTTACCTAAAAATATATATATATATTTTAAGTCATAACCATTTTAGGAAGTTTTTGAACCAAAGAGGAATTTGAGTAATAATCGTCATATCTCTTGTTGCATGTCAGGTATGATTGCCTGAAATGCGTTGAATGGAACTACACATTTACGATTCTTTCATTCATATAAAGTTAGCCTAATGTTAGCCAGATTTAGTCATCCTGTTGTCCCATGCTTATGGGTAAACCCACTTGGAACCAGCTTTTGGAGAGAAAGCAGGGGACTGTTAAATCTATCAGTGAAGATACCCTCTTTTCAATGCCTCTGGAGATGCTGGATTGTTTGCCTTCTTTACTTCTCAGTGTGGCACACCCAGTCTCTCCTGGTGTGTGTGTGTGTGTGTGTGTGTGTGCTGTGTCTGTGTGTCTGAGTCTGTGTGACTGGTGGGGAGGGAGTGTTTAAAATGTGTAATTCCTTTTTATCAATTCTCTACAAATCTGCAACCAAAATCCTTGAGGAAAAACATTTTAAAGAATATGGAGCATGTATTAATATATTTAAAAGAGATAACCAACAAGGACCTACTGCATAGCACAGGGAACTCTGCTCAATATTGTGTAATAACCTAAATGGGAAAAGAATTTGGAAAAGAATAGATACATGTATATGTATAACTGAATCACTTTGCTGAACACCTGAAACTAACAGAACATTGTTAATCAACTATACTCCAATATAAAATAAAAAACGAAAAAATAAAAAAGAATATGGAGCATGAATCAGGGGGAAGGAAGATGATTTAAAAGGAATAGGAGTAAAATTATTTTTTAAATATGAAAAAGTAAAGGTAATAATTAAGATGTATGTGATATCAAAACCTTCTTTGAGAGTATTATAGAAAAGACAATTCTTCAGATGCTTTACAGTTCAGAAACATTTTTTAATTTCTTTGATGAGAGGATGTTTTAAAGTAGAAAAGTTAAAACTCTTGATTAAGTACACCAAGTTTTAAGAGGAGTAAGTACTCAATTATCTAGACCATCTCTCCCAAATCTGCTACAAAAGTAAAAAGCAGGACTTTGGGAACTTTGGCTATTCATTTGATGGTCTTCTCTATAGAACATCCTAACTGAATTATATGGAGTTATCCACTTTAGAGCCTGAGATCTCTTAAAGAGAAAAGACACAAGTAATCTGGAACTGTTGATACCTGAAGGGCTCCACAGAGGCAGTCAGAAAACTAATCCATAGGGAGTCTCCACAGCTCAGAGCAGGAAAAATTAATTAAACTTCCACATTTCCAGAAGAGCTATTGAAAAGAGAGGTAGAAAACCTATTCTCTATTTCAATATCTAAATTTCTTTTTTTTAAATTGAAGCATAGTTGATTTACAATATTGTGTTCATTGCAGGTGTACAGCAAAGTGACTAAGTTATACATATAGATACATATTCTTTTTCGTATTCTTTTCCATTATGGCTTATTACAGGATATTGAATATAGTTCCCTGTGCTATACAGTAGGACCTTATTGTTCATCTATTTTATATACTACTGTATCTGCTACAGTACAGATATACTATTATATATATTATAAAATTTAAATTTATATATTTAATTTATATATTAAATTTTTTTTCTATATCTGTGAGTCTGTTTCTGTTTTGTAAATAAGTTCATTTGTGTCATAGTTTAGATTCCACACATAATATCATATGGTATTTGTCTTTCTCTTTCTGACTTACTTCACTTCATATGATAATCTCTAGGTCCATCCATGTTACTGCAAATGGCGTTATTTCATTCTTTCTTATGGCTGAATAGTATTCCATTGTGTATACATACCACATCTTCTTTATCCATTCATCTGTCAATGGACATTTAGGTTGCTTCCACATCGTGGCTATTGTAAATAGTGCTGCGATGAACATAGGGGTGCATGTATCTTTTCAAATTAGAGTTTTCTCTTGGTATATGCCCAGGAGTGGGATTGCTGGATCATATGGCAACTGTATTTTTAGATTCTTAAGGAAGCTCCATACTGTTTTCCTCAGTGGCTGTACCAATTTACATTCCCACCAACAGTGTAGGAGGGTTCCCTTTTCTCCACACCCTCGCCAGCATATGTTATTTGTAGATTTTTAATGATGGCCATTCTGACCAGTGTAAGGTGGTACCTCATTGTAGTTTTGATTTGCATTTTTCTAATAATTAGCTTCAATATCTAAATTTCTTATATGTAGGTGACATTGCTTCTTCTTTTATATAAAAAATAACTATTACTTTGATTTATAGGGAAGATTTTTGTACTTCTATTAGATGTATATTGGAACTACTCTTTCCTGTCTTCCATATTTTCTTAACTTCTCTGATATTTTCCAACTCTTTATCTCTCTGGTCTTCATTCTGAGTGCTTTCCTTATGCCTTCAGTTTATCTAGGTTTTGTTTAACCCATCTCTTGGGTTAGACTCTAGTTGTGTTTCTGCACTACTTGGGTTATTCAAACTCAGGTCCCACAAGAAGCCTAGATTTGGACTTCCAATTTCCACCATGGCCAGGGAGGATGATCTATTTCCAAGCCATATCCCCATGCTATATCCCAAGCCTGCCTCTGGACTTCTACCACCTTGTATGAATTAGACAGGCTATTCCCAAATATATTTCCCCATTGTACAAAGTGCTTTAGACATTAGCTTCTAAAGCATATAACCATGCTAATACCCTTGGCCCACATGGCATCAACCACCACTCATTACAATGATTTAAGTTCCCTCTATTTCCTGCTACTTAAAAGATTTCCCTTTCTGGCTTTTGAACTTAGCTTTGTAGCTAATATTTTTTAATTTATATTATAGCTGGCATTACTACATATTTCGAGTTAGAATATATGCTTCCTACATCTGCTTAGTCAGCCAACCTTCCCAGAAATCAATTTTGATGCAGAAATAAATAAATTAGAGGATTTTTGTAGTTAGATATCTTATTAAGGTAGTGCTTTACAAGTAAGAAACAGATTCACTTCTTTGAATGATCAAACTTTCACTTCTGTTGACGCTTCCATTTCTGGTGGACTTTTTTTCTTTTAACATTTAAGAAACGCTTTATAGTGAAAAATGGTACAAGGTCATAAGTCCATCAAAATTACTACATGTGGTTATTGAATGGGCAACACATAGTTTAGTATCACATACTTTGGCACCAAAAATTGAGGGAGAAGGGCTTGGTTGCCCTCCTTGATTAAAGAGTAAAATTCCTTGAATTTTCTAGTGAAAAAAAGGCTGAGTGAATTTTCGGATTCAGTTATTAGAGACACCCTCGTTGCCTTCAAAATCTATTATGAGACTACCACCACACATGAATTTGCCTAAATCATTTTATATTTCTTTATAACAGTTTTTAAAACAATTTTTTGCCTTTGGTATAAATAACTTGAGTTTATTATTCATTAAATTAAAGTTTCTCTATTATTTGTCCTTAACATTTACATGAAAGTAAATTTTATACAACACTACCTGAGGAGAAGAAAATTTTTTTGTTTTTCATTATAATTTTATTTTCCTGCCTTTGTTTCACTCTTATTCTGATTCTGAGACAACTGTTGATTTTCAGGTATTTCTTTTAAAATCTATCTTACGTTCAGTTTTAAAGAAGTCGCAGAGCAGAGCATAGGTGTTAAGATTCCCAGTCAGACTGTTTGAGTTTGAATCCAGCCTCCACCACTTACTACTAAGTGTGCAACTGTAGGCAAGCTTTTTAACCTCTGTGTACCTCACCTTCCACGTCTGGACAATAGGGATGATGATGATGATGATGATGATGATAATAGTGCCTACTACATAGTGTGTTATAAAGATTAAATGAATTAATATAGAGAGAACATTTAGAACAGCCTTCGATGTATGTTAAATATTATTGTTATATTTCAAATTTCCATGAGGCTTTTTGCACAGGCATCTCTAAGAGAGTGTTTCTAACCATAACCTAGCCTAATGATTTCATAGTTTTATGGAAAAGTCTCAAGGCACAATATCTTGAAGCATATTTAAAACAATCTATCCTTAATGCTACCTCTTTTCATGATCACTTGCTTTTTTTCATGAATGGATGTCTTAAAGGTAATGAACCCACATAACCCTTCCTTTTTTCTATCAGAACCCTTTGTTGAGACTGTTGACAGGAAACCCCTTGGGAATGGAGGGAGTTGAGGCAAAAGAAGAACACTTCAGTTTAGTGGCCAGAGGGGGCCCTCACACTCCCCTGCTGGTGCTGTGAGCCAAGATAAACAGGGTTGGCAAGGGGTGCCTTACTCACTCCACCCTGTCAACTTGGAGGTGAAGGTTTTCAACTGTGGTATTGCTACTCCACCCAACTTCTGTTCCATTTTTAATATACCTTTGTGATAAAATGTGCTGTATCCATTAAAAAAAGTCTTGAAGGTGTGGCTGACAAGAAGGAAAGCAATATCCTGCCAATGCCTCAGACTTGAAAGGCCCTCCATCCCTAGCCCATGGACCACCCTCTCTATTCTGGCTTGTACAGCACAGGCTCCACATTTTGTTCAGTAAAAGCAACAACATCCACATACCTCACCACCTGGGAAAATGCCATAAATTGTCCCTAGTCATGTGTGCCCTGGCAAACACCCAGGTAAATGATTGAGCTCACACTGGCCAGTCACAGAAAGAATATTAGCGTACCTTGCTTCCCTCAACAAATGTGTTGCTGAAACTGCATGAAAATCAAGTGTTTGCAAGTTAAATCACTTCTTGAATTCACCGGGAATTTGCTGCTTAATAAATGCTCAGCGGGTTACTTACTGAATAATAAAAGTCCTTTGTAAAGTAATAATGACCCTTTAGTTTATCTGTTTTCACATTTGGAATTTTGGAATCTGGTTTTCCTTAAAGCAAGACGCATCTGTAGCATTAGTTTCTCTACTATAGGTGTCACTTAATCTTTGAGGGCTCAGGTTTTTTTTTTTAGGGGACTGTTAGGGCATCAGACTCAATGACCTCTACAGTCCCTCCCAGCTCAAAATTCACTTTCTTACAAAGGCAGTCTAGGAATAATTAGAGAAAGTCTTTTTGTTTGGTTATTCTTTCTGATTTTATCATTCCATTCACGGTCTAAGGAAGAGTGTGCTTCCACCATCAGTTTCTGGAACAGTTCCATTTGATGCTTCACAATGGCATAAATAGCTATAGCCATGGTCAACTGACATTTTGAAGTTCCTCAGAGATCTCTTTCCATTGCTACCTTTCCTGCTTTAGTTTTGGCCCAGAGAAAAATTATCAAAGATCAGAACTGCTCCCATCAACTTCATAGGCTAAGACCTTCTTTCTGGATGTTCCCTGGAGCATAAGGCACTACATACAATATTTCATTATTTGCTGTGAGCATCAGTGATACACAAAGGGAAAATCATGTCAACTCCACTTCATATCCTGGAAAAGAGTACTACAAGATACTTAGGTTACTCACCCAAGTCACCCAGTCAGTAACTAATGAAGCTAAACATGCTTAATTTTGTGACAGAATTACTAGCCTATGCTGCTTGAAGTTGAAATAACTGACACCAGAAATATTTTAGTTAAAAACTTTCCTTATCATCCCCACTGAACATCACACCTTTCATTTAGGGAATCTATGCATTTACCAACACATCCTTGGAATAATCTCAAGAACAAAAGGCAACTGAAAGGTGATATTTATGAGCTATTGGCAGTATGCCTCAGGTTATACAAGCCACAAGTCTCCAAAAACAAGTATAACTAACATTTGATTCCCCCTGTGGCTGAAGAAGTACTTTCATATTAATGTAAACATTTGATGTCACAGAGATAAAAAAGAGTGTGTGATTCATGTCAGTATTATTTCACCTCATTTAATTGCGTAAATTTTTGTGATAATAGGAAATGGCTTGGCAAACTTCAAGAATTGATCATTGTATTTGACATTATTACTGGTTGTAGAAATAGCATTGTAAACTATCAGCTAACATTTAAAAGATTATTAAAAGATATTATGAAACACTTTATGCCAGTAAATATGACTATTTATATGAAATTATTACCAGGCTGACACACAAAAAAATAGAAAACCTGAATTGTCTGATATTATGAAAGAAATCAAATCTATTTTTTTTTCTTTTTTTTATTTATTTTTTTTTCTTTTTTTTTTTTTTTTTTAAATCTATTTTTATAAACCTTCCCACAAAGAAAACTCTACTTTCCAGATAGTTTCACCAGTGAATTATCTCAGAATTTAAAGAATAAATAACATTAATCTAAAACAAATACTTCCAGACAGTAGAAAAAAGGGACAAGAGACACTTTTCTATTATTTAACAGCCCAGCAGAACCTTACAAGGACATTACAAGAAAGAAAAATAGCAGACACATAGATGCAAAAATCATAAACAACCTTAGCATGACCAAATGGACTTTTTTCAGGAATGCAAGGATGGTTTGTGATTCAAAAATCAATCAATGAATTCACCACATTTACAGAAAAAAGGAGAAAATCACATAATAAATGTAATAGCTTCAAAAAGCATTTGATAAAATTCAACACCCATTGATAATAAAAGTACTTAGCAAACCAAGGGGACTTTTTAAATCTGATAGTGTACTTACAAAAGTCCTACAACAAACATTTTCCTTACTCGTTACTTTTGGAACAAGGCAAGGATGCCCACTATCACCATTTTTGTTCTAATTATACTGGAGGTCCCAGTGAATGCACAAGACAAGAAACAGAAATAAAAGGCATAAGAATAAGAAAGGGAAAAATATAATTTTTGTTATTCATTATTAGAATTAATAAATGCCTATATCAAGCCCATTGGATACAAGGTCCAATATCCAAAAAAGCGATTAACTTCTATATGCAAATATTAAACAAATAGAAAATGAAACTTTTAAAAAGACATCATTTACAATAGCATTTAAAACATTAGCTTATCAGGTATGTGCAAAGGAATTTAGAGAATAGACATCAAGAAATTACTGTTTTAAGAGTAATAATCTGATGGGACAAGTGCTAAAAAAATAGATCCAAAATCCATGTAAATATAACTAAATTGATAGTAATTTTCTAAAACCAATCCTCAAATCTTTCTTCCTCTTTCTCTCTTTTGTTAGCTGCTACATTTCTTAAAAGCAGGATATCACAGCTATTTGAATATTCACCAGTGATTACCTGATAACATCAGAAAATAAAAATGGACTTTAGGAAAATTTCCATTGAAATCATTGGTTTTAAATTAGTTTTATGTTTTAGAGGGAGAGTACCAAAAGGAAATAAATTAATATATAATGGTCAAAGGTCTTTCCGGCTCTCTTAAAAGCATGTAATCAGATAGCTTCCTCATGCAGAACATCTTATATCACATGAAAATATACAAGGTGTCTAAAGAAGCAGTTTTGAATAGAGGATTTCTGAATACCATCTCAGGCAAGGTCTAGAGAACTCAATATTATGTGATTTTATGATAAATTTTCTAGAGAGCATGGCCGACTACAAGTCTTCCTTTGTACTTTTCTGTACAGTTCCTCACTCAGAACAGATCTAGCTGTCTATGGGAAGGTTCTGCAGGACAAAGAGCTAAGATTTGGCCACTTACACACAGACCAAAAATGAATTACCCAGGGTGTGCTAGCAGAGGGACTTGAACTTAAGGACAGGGGACAATCTGCACAGGTTGCCAATGGTTTGTCAGAGTTGTGAGAAAAGAAATGGGAAATTAAAAAATAAAATTCTTATTGGCATAATTTACATTGGACAACATGAGCACATTCCAGTCAATCTACTTCACAGACATGATCTCATTGGTCTCCCCAACATCCTTACAAGGAAATGAGGGGGACAAGTGTGACTCCACCCTTTAGGCCAAAAGCCCCATTGCTCACTCCCACTTGTGGGTAGGTGTGGGTGGAACACCTTTATACAGGGGAACAAATTACCAACTTCCTGGCTTCCCCGCAACATGTGGGTGAACAAGTTTGCCTTTCTCTCCTTGAGGCCATATAATTCCCAAAACAATTTGTCTGAAATGTTGGGGACTGAGTCACTGGCCAGTGATATTCTCAAACAACTGCTGGGTTGTTTCTCAATCATTATTTTGCCATTATGACTTGGACTCGATACATCATGTAACATAAGTGCCTGTGATGAAATTTTTCTCATTGGCCTAGAGGAGGCTTTTAAGAAAGGGAAGACTATGGTAAATATGGAAGAGGAGTCATTTTACACTTTTGCAATAGAAGGATATGTTACCAGCACTACGCTCATCTAGAATATAAGATTTGACACCAGGTAAAGTCAGAACATTGAGTATCCAGAAGTTCTCTCATATAGTAAACTAGTTATCCATTGTTCTGGGTGTTTTGTTGTTGTTGTTGTTGTTGTTTTTGCAACTAGATTGCCTCTCAAGACTATTTTCACTCCTCCCTTTGTGTGCTTAAAAATAATGTAGCATGGGCTTCCCTGGTGGTGCAGTGGCTAAGAATCCGCCTGCCAATGCAGGGGACACGGGTTTGAGCCCTGGTCCGGGAAGATCCCACATGCCGCGGAGCAAATAAGTCCGTGCGCCACAACTAATGAGCCTGCGCTCTAGAGCCCGCGAGCCGCAACTACTGAAGCCTGTGCGCCTAGAGCCTGTGCTCCACAGCAAGAGAAGCCACTGCAATGAGAAGCCCGCGCACCACAACGAAGAGTAGCCCCCGCTCTCCGCACTAGAGAAAGCCCGCGCGCAGCTACGAAAACCCAACGCAGCCAATAAATAAATTAATTAATTAATTAAATAAATCTATATATAAAAAAAAAGTGGCAGAACTGTTCAAATTCTCCATCAGAACAGTTACTAGTAATTATAATTTTGAGGAGAGCTCATTGGGAAAGAGAACATTTTAATAACAAAAATCCAGTGGAGAGTGTTTTTCACATTAGGAAACACAGGATAATTTATTCAAAAACCAGCTCCTTAGGACTCACTTGAGTGTCCTATACTTAAAGATATGTTTAGATTTTTCTTTCTCCCACTACAAATAAAGTGTTCCAAATACTGAGGGACGAAAAGCACAGGAAGTCTATCTCCATATAAATGTTGACACACAAACTCACTCTAACCACATATGGATATCTCTTACGGATATAGAACTCAGCAGCTTCTAGCAGTCATCTGAGATGAGCACCATATGTGACATAATAATGCATTATTTCACTAAAGCTTTCAGAGCTTAAGAAAATAGCCTGAGGAATAAGACTGCTCCTTTCTGAGCCAAGGTTGCAATCTTCTAAGTCTAAAACGTGCTTAAAAACAGACATTAGGTAATTGTAAAAGCCAAGGGAGATCAGTTTAAGAATATGAAATAATATTACTACCAACTGCCCTTTTCTGTGTTCAATCCAGATAGAAGCTGGACACATAGGAAGTGACATTTGTATAATAACAAAGAAAAGGAGAATGAGAGAGCAACCTTCCCACTTATATTCTTTGTAGGATTTTATTACTATCTGCTCTTTATAACCCCAGAAAATGGGAAAATTATATTTGTTCAAAACATTAAGGAAAGTCTTCCTCTGTCTTTCTATGACATAGTTTCAGGTCATTATTAGGCAATTTCATTTCATATATCAATAGTAGCCTATTTGTTTATTGAAATCAACATAAAAGGCAGTTCTTGATATCAAATAAAGAGGCTTGAAGTCAGAATACTTCACTCCCACTAACTTGGTGTATGGTCATGAGACGTGAGATAAATTATCTCAACAGGTCTTTCCAGAATTATTCTATTCTTTTTGCAAATTGGTTTATATTTGTAGAAAAGGTTCAGTCTGTTTCTGGCATGGCAATGGCCAAGTCAGAATCTCTATTTGACACAGTAAGAAAAATAGGCCAACACATTACACATTTACAAGATGAATTACTGTAGATAAAATATACATAAACATGGATTGGTGTGTATTTTTAATATCCAGGGAAATTTTCATCCCTGAGTTATTTCATTAGCAACTGTTTCATCACATATCCCTGGCTAAGAGTTTCCAATAACTCTAGGTCAGCAATTGTAGACTCTATTTTCAAAGAAAAATCTCTTATATTTTCCATCTGCAAAACTTTTACACCAATGGCCTTGTTCCTTAAGGGTCCAAAGAAGACTGAAATATTAGACGGAAGAAAAAAAAAAAGATTTATGTAGAAAGACTTTCTGACTGGGGGGTGTGTTTAGTCTAGAAACAAAAACCCTAAAATGTGGCTGGCTTAATAAAAGTCATCAAGAATATGAAAGACCAGCTGCTCTGCATTTCCTCAGAGACTAGAACCTGAGGAAATGGCCTTCAATTACAGCAGAAAGTGACGCTTTGGGTTAGATGCAAAGAAGAATTTCCTGGTTGGGTCTCTGAAACAGGTCACTAAGGGAGACTGTCACTGCCTCTCAAGGATATTTTGCCACTTGAGACAGATATTAGCCCATGTGTATTAAGGGCTTCTATATTCAAGCTCCACACTAAGCACGTTATATTGGTTATCTCCTTTCGTCAGTACAGCAGCTCTATGAGAGAAACGTTATTGTTGTTCTCATTCCATCGATGGGAAGGCTACCGTTTGTGAAGTACCTAGCAAGCAGAGGAGCTGGGATTTGAACCCAAAGAGTTGGACTCCAGAGCCAGCTCTTTTCACCATTAGGATTGATGCAATGGCTATGCAACAAGAAAGGGAAGCTATTGGATTTGACCTTCAAGTGTAGGAAGACCCTTAATACAAAGAAATATAATCTGATATTCTCCATCTCCATCCACTCTGAAATCATTGGAAAATGTTTAAGTGGCTTAGAGTTGTGTAAAGGCCACAGAACATATAAGAACTTACCAGCTTTGTGATTTCAGGCATGTCACTTAACCTCTCTGATGCTGTTTCCTCTTTCACTTATTTAACGCTATTCATTGAGCACCTATTACACCAGAAATTCAGTGGTGAATAAAATCTCGAAAATGAGAAAAATACTAACTACCTCCCGCTGGCTGTAGTTACCACTCAGTCAGCACCAGTACCCCTCCCACTCTCCCTTCTGCACCAGGGACTCAGACTACAGAGGAAGAACTTTCTGACGTTACGTTTTGCGAAATATGCTTCTAAGTGCAGAAAGAAAGAATAGAGAATTGTTATCTTCTGAATGAAGGATGAGTTTTCCAGAAAAAGTCCAGAGAGAAAAAGCACCAGCTTTTTAAATTATTTGTTTTCTCCTTTGTACTTTCATAGAATTTTTCATACCTCTATTATAGTGCTTATCATATTTTAATTATTCTTTCACGTGTCTTTCTCCCCAGTGAGACTCTGGATTCTAGAAGACAAAGTTTATCCTTTGCTCCTTTCCATATTTACCAAAATCATACCAAGCCCTGAGCCTAGCATATTGTAGGCACTCATAAAATATTTGTTAAATAAATAAATATTCCTGGTCGGAAAAAGGAGAATGAAATCATAGGAGAGAAAATATAAATTTAACCTTACTTCATATACTAAGATTGATAGACATTCATTGAAAATGGCAATTCTTTTTTGCTTTATTTAGATGTGGGAAGAGCTATAACTAGGCACAATACATAAGCGTCTTTCGTGATTGTTTAAAACCTCCAGAACTCCCTTCTCAGCAGCTCTTAAGGGATAGGACAAATTCTGGTTTGTGAAAGGGAGTGTGGGTGGTCCTGCTGGGAAGCAGGTGGATAGGACCACATGATTTCTTCCAGCCTGAGCTTCGGTGATGCAGTGATTCCAAACGAACCCTCAGGAATCCTTCCAATCATATGATTCCAGTTACCCTGACTGTGCCTCAAATAAGCTCATATAAAAAGAGTCCAGCTATTTAACCCAATATTGTCATGTTGCAAACATTTTGTTTTTACATCATTGGCTTCTCTCAGCCAAGCCAAAGTGCTGTGAATGTTGACTAGGAGAGTCCGTGACTTTGCCTCTATATGATCAGAAGAGTAGGCTGAAAAGTCAAACATTTCATGAAACCAGGTTTGGGGGCCGAGACCTGAAATGAGCTAAATTTTTTAAGTGGATTCACTAAGTAACCTCTTCAGAATAGTCAGGTTCAGGTTCTGGGACCCTACCACGATGTCATCAGGTCTGAAATCTCAGAGTGTCCTGCATTCACTCAGGCTTTCAGTATCAGGTGATGTAAGCCAAACATGCCATGGGGACCACACTTAGAGTATGAGTTTACAGGAAGTGCTGTCTTCTCAAGTTTAATCACTGTGCATTGAGCACCTTCTGGGTGAATACGATTGCACTAGACATTTTATATACACTATCTGTAATCCTAAAAACAATCCTGGAAGGCAAAGGTCATTATTCCCATTTCATATCTGTAGAAATAGGGCTTCAGAGAGGTTATACAAACTGCCCAGTACTGTCCAGCTACTAAGTTAGAGTCAGGATTCAGATTCAAGTGCCTCTCTCTGCTTGCCTTCCTAAAGGAGTGGGGTGGCACACGGTTGATCATTTATAAGCATCTGAGCCCAAAAGCTGTGAAAAGATAGACCAGTAGACATAAAGTATTATTGAATGGGTAGTTGTTTGTTTGGGGTTTTTTTGTTAATGAGAGTTTGTCATTTGGTTTAAACCAGTTGTACATCTTTCTCCTACTGAAATGGAGAGTTTTCAGATCTCAACAACCCACTTCCCATTGCTATCTGTGAATTGTCAGTATTATTTTAATGATAGAATCATTTCCTAAGGTAGAGTAGGGTATTTTCTTTATAATATCTGAACTTGGCACCTTGTAGAGTAAGCTTCTGCACAGGAATTGCACTTCCATTACCTAATTGCAAAAAGTTGCCAAAATTTAAAAAGGTTCTGGGAAGGGGAGACAGTGTAAGAATTCAAGTGGACCTCAAGGTCTCACTCTTAAAAGAAATGGAAATATTTTTGGACTGTATTGTCATCCTATTTGTTGGTGTAGCTACAAAAGGAAGGGAAGACTAAAAGGCAATAATTTGTTTTTCCAGTTTCTCCAGTAATACCTACAGCTGAATTATGCTATTCATAAAGAAAATATTTCTGAGTATTTTGCAAATTTTACCATCTTTGAAAAAACGTTAATATACTAGTTTAGTGTCTCACTCTAAGGAATAAATACATTTATTCTTAATGTAATAAAAACTCTAAGGAAAAAATGATGTCAGTCAACTACACTGAAAGCTCAATCAGTAAGAAGACAAATGCAAATAATATAATATACAGCATGAAAGGCTGACGGAAAGGGATGCACCTTAACACCGTCTTACTATCATCAAAAGTGGTAAGAAGAAAGAATAAGAATTTTTTATACCCATGGTGTGTCCAAACTATGAATATCTTTCAAATGCCACACATTTCAATCTTTCATTTTGAATTGTATTTTATATGCATAACCATGAAATAATACTTAGTCATATTCTACTGAATAAGAAATTAGTACATTATTTCCATCTTTGCTAATTTTTCTTTCTCACTTCCTCATGAACTTAAAAATCTGCAAAATAAAACTGTATCAGTATGAAGAAAAGAAATGAGACCAACCCTTCCCTGTACCGTCTATACCATACCCTATGTCACTATACATTTTTCTCCCCTTTTCTCTATGTTGTAGAATTTTCAAGTCTTAAAAAACTCTCCTGTCTTGGTTTTCCATCTATAATTCTTCTGATGGCTTTCCACATAGAGTAAAAAATTTTATTTTCAATCCAAACATGTAGAATTTATCTCTGGATACTAAAAGCCTATGGCCAGGTCATGTTGATTTTGCTTATTTAAGTCTGTAATATGGTAATAAATAAGTTCGTAATAAGAGTGCTAATTCATCCACCAAGGCAATTTTCTGTGATTAAAAAAATATGGATAAAATAGTCAGGCTACCTGACCCACGTGAGGTACTTAGTCGGGGACATGGCAACCTTTTCAACCATACAAGCATTTTTTTTTATATATAAATTTATTTATTTAATTTATTTATTTTTGGCTGCGTTGGGTCTTCATTGCTGCACGTGGGCTTTCTCTAGTTGTGGCGAGCGTGGGCTACTCTTTGTTGCAGTGCGTGTGCTTCTCATTGCAGTGGCTTCTCTTGTTGCGAAGCACAGGCCTTAGATTTCAGTAGTTGTGGTGTGCGGGCTCAGTAGTTGTGGCTCACGCGCTCTAGAGCGCAGGCTCAGTAGTTGTGGCACACGGGCTTAGTTGCTCTGCGGCATATGGGATCTTCCTGGACCAGGGCTCGAACCTGTGTCCCCTGCATTGGCAGGCGGATTCTTAACCACTGCACCACCAGGGAAGTCCCAAGCATTTTTATTTTTGTCTTTTTGTTTTCAATATTACAGAAAATAATTTTGCCCCTAATAAATATTTTAATATTATTGCTATTCTTTATCAAACCCTGGAACAGAAATCTCCCAAAGGTAAGTTACTTTTGAAAATTTCACAACCATGTAGCCCTAAATGGAGCCTAAAATTTCCCAAACAAAGCAAAATAAATTTAAACAATAGTTTAAATGCATCCTCAAAACAATAGTAGAATCAAGGGTTAACGTTTTTGACCAAAGACCTGCACTCAACTTTTAATAGAATTTACCACAATATTATGTAATATTAGTGGTGCACCTTATTCAATTTAGTACTAACCTTTTTACAATATGTGAAAATTAAGAAAAGGGAACAATGAAGTAGTTAATCATTCATTTCTCTTCATGTTAGTTTATTCAATAGATTTCAGATGGACCTAGAGATGATAATTTTAAGTGAAGTAAGACAGAGAAAGACAAATATCAGTGATATCACTTATATGTGGAATCTAAAAAAAATGATACAAATGAACTTATTTACAAAACAGAAATAGACTCACAGACTTCAAAAACAAACTTATGGTTACCAAAAAGGAAAGGGGGGCAAAAGGGATAAGTTGGGAGTTTGGGGTTAACAGGTACACACTACTATACATAAAATAGATAACCAACAAGAACCTACTGTACAGCACAGGGAACTATATTCAATATCTTCTAATAACCTATAAAGGAAAAGAATCTGAAGAATATATATATATCTGAATCACTTTGCTATACACCTAAAACTAACACAACTTTGTAAATCAACTATACTTCAATGTAAAAAAGTAGATTTCAGAGAGTGTAAATCCATAAAAGGGTCTAAGAAGTAAGAACCAGGGGACCCTGGGTAGAGGGTTATACTACAGCCAGGAGCCAGAGAAATACCTTCCCTCCCCCAGACTAATAAGAAGAGTGAAGTTTCAAGAGGAGGTCTCCCAAGGCCCAGCGGCAGACAAATAAAGTCTTAAAAGGAGAACGTTGGGTGCCAGCTGACTGGGCCGCATACAGGGCACTCCTGCTATATAAGTGCTCAGCAGGATCACCACAGTGACCTTGGCCAAGCTCTATAACTGCCCAGCTCTGAAAGTCCAGATACCATGGAGCCACCTAGCAGCAGGCGGACCAGTGGTCGCCAAGTCAGAGAAAGACCACTTGAGTCCCACCTGCCTCTACTGCCTTTCTGACATTAGACAAATCACCAAAACTCCTTCAGTTCCCATTTCCTAACCTGCAGAATGTTGATAATAACAATGACTGTGCTAAGGACTGCAAGACAACGGAGGTAAAGAGCACGTGGGTGAGCTACTAGGCGCTCTGCAAACGTTAGTTACCCGTATCTGTTCATGTGTCTCTGTGTGCACGTGTGTACTCTTAAATAATTCTAAAATGTTCACATTTCACAGATGGAGAGGGCAGATGAGGGAACTGCACTCAGCGTGATGAGGGTGGATGTGGGGAGCTGTGCCCGAGCTGGAGGCAGCAGCTGTGCACACAGGCGCACCAATGAATACACACACCACACACTAGGTGTTGACAGTTACAGGACTTCACGCTGCACCCTGGATGGTGCCACCTGATTGCTTACAAACATACCGGATATGGGCCAGAAAAAAACCCAATACCATTCTTATTCAGGGCTCAAACTGTAAAGCAATATTTTAGACAGTCTTCCGTGAGAAACATAATCTTATTATAACAACTAATTTAATATGGTGGTTGTAAAAATTAATAAAACCATTCGCATGAGAGCATAACAAATGTTTATAATTTTGGAGAGTTCATGAATAATTGTACAGCCACTATCATGATAGTTCCTCACACTCTGCATCTTCCAAACTACCTGATGAATTATTTTACCCATAAATTGCCTGTGAAAGAAGGCAGCATAGAGAAAGTCGGCTTATTTAAGATTTTATCAACCAGCTGTTACACCACCAGCACTTCTTCACCAGTATGATCATCTACCCTCACGCAAATCCCCAGAGGGCCTCCCACACTCTTAGAGAAAACAAGTTCCAAATAGCTATAGGTTTAACTATATTTTGTGTTCTAATACAGTAAAAATCTGAAATCTGTTTACACTATATGTGGAAATACATATCCATTCTCAAAGCACACCAAATGATAGTGTATTAGTTTCCTATTGCTGCTGTAACAAATCACCACAAATTTAGTGGTATAAAACAACACAAGTTTAATATCTTACAGTTCTGGCAGTCAGAAGTCCAAAAAAGTCTTACAGGGCTAAAATCAAGGTGTCAGCAGGATTACATTCCTTCTGAAACTGGAGGGGAAAATCCATATCCTTGCCTTTTTTAGCTTCCAGAGGCAGCCTGCATTCCTTGGCTCATGGCCCCTTCTTCAATTTTCAATCATATCACTCCAACCTCTGCTTTTATCATTATATCTCCTATCTGACACTGACTCTCCTGCCTCCCTTTTTATAGATAAAAACCCTTGTGATTAGATCGGGCCCACTCAGCCAATCCAAGATAATCTCCCCATCTCAAGATCCTTAACTTAATCACACCCGGAAAATTCTTTTTGTTATGTAAAATAATATATTCACAGGTTCTAGAGATTAAGACTTGGACATTTTTGGGGGGGGGGGTCTAGTATTCAGCATACCACAGATAGTTTACTGTTTTATCAATACTTTTTCTCTGGGAAAAAAATGCATTGGGCACATTAAAAAAAAAAAAAACACATTTTAATATGCCCACTGAGCCTTTGTGATTGAGTTTTGCAGTCATTATGTCCAATTCTTCCTGCCTACATCATTCTAACACAAGGTTTCTCACCCTCAGCCCTTCTAACATTTTGGGCCAGATATTTCTTTGTTGTGGGAGCTGTCCTGAGCATTGTGGGAATTTTAGAAACATCCATGGCCTCTACCCACTAGATGCCAGTAGCACTGTCCCCATAGTTGTGACAACAAAGAGTGTGCCCACACATAGCCAAATGTCCCCTGGGTGGAAAAAAATTACCCTCAGTGGAGAGCCACTCACCTAACAGAAAGCAGCCAAATTATGGTAGTTGCCTCTTTATAGGCAGTAATTCATAGAAGGCAAAAGATTTGGAGGTATAGACTGATGGCTAATTTTAAGGGGGCAAACGTGAGTCATATATCTCAGCATTGTAGGCTAAATTTACTGCTAAGTGTGTTTGTCCAAAAGACACAGAACTCAGAGCTGTCTTATTCAATGGCAGTAACTCATCTATGGGATGAGTCCAGTGTGGGTTATGAGGCTTTCAGTGCTTTGGCTATCAGGCTGAGAGGTGCCTTAGTACGCAGTGTCTTACAAAAGCTGTGAGCTCTTCAGCAGTGAGACCCATATCTTATCATCTTTCTTTCCACAGAGCATAATCTCAGCCTACAACCTGCAACCTTTCCATTATACTATGATGGTTCTCAAAACACAGGGGTGATGGTGTTTCTGAAGGGATATAGGCCAGACCCCAGAACTCACTTCTTGGCTAATCCCCCAGGCATTGATTCCCAAGCTTTAGTCATTTGTATACCCCTTTCACGATTTCTTTTTATCATTAATTACTCAGTATTTATCTTTAAATCAACTTATGGTTTTCAAACATAAATACTACTTTAACAATAATATATGTGAAATCATGTTTTATAATGCTATAATGCTGTAATTTTTCTAAAATGCACTAAATTAAATAAGTAACTATAAAGAGTTTCATGTTTATCCACATGCCGTTTAAAAGTATCTCACCATTAGATACACACACAAGACTTTTAGAAACATTGTCCTGGAGGCAACCAACATCAGCAAAAGCCTAACATTTATTTCTAGATCTAAAGAGGTTTTTCCCATCTACTCAAGTTCCTCACAGGTGAGGGACCATCTCCAAAGTACAGCAAACCAAACTGCTCACAGATGCTGAAAGCTCTCACAATTGGAGGGAAAACCTCAGGCTACTATTTACACACTCTTTCCTAAACATCTTCCTTTTCATTTTCCTTTAAAATAGATAATAGTTAAGATATATGCCCTTAAAAAACGGCATTACCAGGTAGTTTGTACTGATATGTTTAATACATGACATCAGCCAGATAACCACAGAAAAAGCAAACTCTGGGGAAAATAATCCAGACCAGGATTTCCCAAGGTGTATTTCACAGAACATTAATTCTATAGGATCTCAGTAGACATTACATGGAAAAAATGTAGTGGGGGGGGGGGGGTGGTTGGCAGAGATCTATAGTCAAATAATTGGAGGAAATGCTGTTAAACAAAATTAAAATAATTTTTTATTGTAAGACTTCTTAGAAACTTTCATATTCTACTGTGCTTTGTGAAACTTAAGAGAAATATACATTAAGCACACAGTCCTAAATTTATTTAATGACAGAAATCCTTTTTTTCCCTAAGAGCATTTCATTGAACTGATGTTCGAAGGAACATATTTTGGGAAAGGCTGTTTCCTCTGGATTAGAGAAAATTTTATTTTCCTGAGATGAAGAACAAACTCTAGGATAATGGAT
Source organism: Balaenoptera borealis (assembly GCF_965194805.1). Taxonomy (NCBI): domain Eukaryota; kingdom Metazoa; phylum Chordata; class Mammalia; order Artiodactyla; family Balaenopteridae; genus Balaenoptera; species Balaenoptera borealis. The sequence continues at coordinate 47,553,200 of NC_138862.1, forward strand.
ATTTTTAAATGCATGCTATCTTATTTTTTAAAAAATATCTAGAGGTGCAAGACTGTCTTTTCTGGGATTAACAAAGTTAATCCCGGCCTTGCACTTCCAGAGACTCAAAAAACATTATTGGATGCGAATGACAAACAAACATAAAAGACAACGTGGAAATTCTTTTAGGGGCTATAGCATGGTTTATACTGGCTACTTCTTTGCTTTGAGAAGTAAATAACTTCTTTTTATCTTAACTCATGAAACTCCACAGAATGTGGGCCCTGATAATCTAAAATCAATCTTTGCTCAAGCTGGTATCACCTGAAGAGCATTAATGGACCGCTGTCACAGCAAACAGGATATTTTCCTTAGTGGATTCTTACTTCCTCTCCATGCACAGAACATAAACACGCAAGGGCCACTCTAAATGGAGACTAAGGCCACGAATTAGAAATTAGTTAATCTGTCAAATTTGATTTTCCTAGCAACTGCTACATAAGGTTTGACATGAAATTGTGAAAGTAATGAGATAGTGTAGCCAAAACATTGAACTCAGAGTGACGCTTAAGAAATGTAAAGCCCAAATGTTATCAGAGTTTTAGCTTTGGAAGGGATACAAGAGATGTAGAAAGTGACATGGTCATCAGACCAACAATCATGACACCCGGGATTCTCAGATGGGGTGCGCTACTCGATTGTTGGGTGAGCTTGGACAAATCATTCTGCCTGTTTATGACCCACTTTCATCTATAGAATGAGAAGGTTGGGAAAAATTATCATCCAGCACCTTGTAGGTATCAGTGGCAACAGTATCACCTGGATCTTGTTAGAAATGTAGAAACTTACGCCTCGCGCCAGACCTACTGAGCCAGAATCTGCATTTTAACAAGATTCCTAGATGAACTCATGTTATACACTGGTTTTCTAACTCAGTTCCTAGCACCTCAGACCATGCCCATCCTACCCATCCTCACCACCACCCAAGCACCCTCATGGCAGAATTAACAGTAAGGACTAATTTTTTTTTTTTTTTCAGTTCTGGTATTCCAAACCCTCTCTTTCAACAGGGAAGGAAACTGAGGCCCAGGGAGGTAAAGCAGATTTTCTGAACCACACAGCTAATTAGTAGCAGAACACAGATTTTTTGTTATTAGTTTTCCCAGTGCAGTTGATTGAACTGTTTCACGAGAATGTTACCAAAATGATGTGATTAAATTGCCAAGTGTTAATGTTATAACAAATGAACAGTGATGCTTTTCTTCTCTTGGAAAAGACTTTTTTTTTAGTTTAAAAATGACTGCTTTTTAATGAAATTATGTTATTTCTGGAGGTTCTTAGAGAGGAATCGAGTTACAGGGTGTCTCATTCCTCTCCCAGGTGGTAGGAAGACCTCTAGACTTAGGCCAGATGCTTACTCTCCCATTTCCTCCCTCTCTCACCACTGACACCCCCGCCAGTGCACACGCACGCACGCACACACACACACACACATGCACACACCCAATGCCGACAATGTGTAATTCCATTACGAATGACAGCAGAAACCACGAGTCCACGATCCAGGATGCTCACAAGTCCAGTTTTAATTAATAACCCCTTTAGCAACCAGCATTGTGCCTTGTCTAAAACAACTGAAACCTTCTGCCACTTGAAAACCAAATCTATCTCAAGTAACCACAAAGAAATGGGTAGATATATAGGTGGAGAGAATAAATAATATATGGTCGCATTAAACAAATTTCACTAATTCAATATTGAGTATAGTGGACATTTGTATGTTCCCCAGTGATGAGTGTCTCTTTTCACCTTGGGACAATCTTTCCTTTCCATTTTGTTCCCACTCCTCTTTTCACTATTCCCATTGAATGGTGACCTCGAAACAAGGGAGATTAGGACTCCAAAGTCAAGAAGAAGAGCAAATCCACCTGACAGAACAATCAAGCATACTGTATTTGGCTGTAGAAATACTGTCAAACGGGTTTGCCTCCAGACTACTCTGGGTTTTGCCTCAAATCAAAGCCCCAGGTATTATATTTAAAATGGGGAAAATATAACTGCATGGTGCCATGTTTACCCTTTGGAAACGATCTTTTCTTTGTCTTCTCCCTCATAGCATTATCATCTGAGAATTGTCAATCCAAATGCATCAAACCAAAAGTTAATTTCAGTATTTCTTTTATGCTTGATAAATCTCAAGTATCTTCCTCAATCTTTAGTTTCTTGCTGTCTGTAAATCTTTGTAAATTGGGGGAATTCTTGTTCTTAGTTTCTTTTTCTTATACAAAATTATAAGATTTTTCTTTTTTTGATAGATCAGCAGCATTCAGTGTGACAACATTAGGTGATTTACAAAGTTTAGCCAAATAATACAACTATCTAGCTTGTGGATGGGAAGCAAAGAATAGATCAAAATGCACACTCCCTCTTTTCAAGAAATTTTTGACTGTTGGCAGAAGTAAAAACTGTTCTGGATCTTTATAAAAGACAGGTGTTAGGGGATATAATTAACAAGCTCCCCAACCAAATTCTATATTTTCTTCTTTTAGTAATAATTGTTAAGGGCACACATCATGAACCACAAGCCATCCAAAATAATAAACAAATTTTCACACCAAGATTCTGTAGCAGTCTTTTCAATATAAATATGAGAGCCACATAAGTAACTATAAATTTTCTGGCAGCCATATTTAAGAATTAAATAGGTAAAATGAATTTTAGTCATATATTTTATTTAACCCAATGTGTTTAAAATATTATCATTTCAACATATAACCAAAGTAAAAATTTACTAAAGAGGTATTTTACATTAATTGTAGTAGTCTCCATGTTAATCTAAAAAGATTAGGAGAAGAAAATAGGATGGTTTGTAAGCAAAAGCGTTGAAAAATTATTGAAAAAGTATTCTCAATAATGAAGTAGCATAAGCCCTAAGATAATTGAATTATAATAGCCTCCTACTTTTTGTATCAATAAATCTCAAAAGAAAACTGAAGGTTTCTCTACTTCACTACTTATTTTATGAGTGAGATTTGCAGTTAGTAGTCAAGTTTCTCCATAAAAAAATTAAAAATAAAGATAATTTAAAATCATAAGACCAGCTGGTTGTTCCCTCTCTCCCCCCCTCCCCCTATACTTGTATTTGCTTCCATCAAAGCACTACCACAATTTGTAATCATTTCATTTATTTGTTGGTTTCCTTCCTTTTCACACGTGTTCAGCAGAATATAAGCTCTGTTAGAGTAGGAACCATAGATCATGTTATGTTCACTCTTATATCCAGAGTACCTGCCCTCCTGCCTAACAATGAGAATCACTCAATATTTGTTAAAAGAATTAAAAAACAAATTAAGGAACATCAGCTAGGTCAGTATAAAAGTAAGGGTCTTTTTTCATTTATAACATACACTAGAATTCTAAATATGGTTTATCCTAACATCTGAATTGAACAAAGCAGAGAGAGTAAACATATCGAAAGTTTCAACTTCTGTAGCACATTCCTGGGCATTTAAGAATAACTTCTTCCTCCAAATGTCAAGACTAACAAGATTTAAAGCTTGTCTGAGTTCCACCCCAAGGTTAGGAAGGATCTGTGCTAGGTAGGGGCACCTACCACAAGAAGCCTGGACCAAGGAGAAAGATTCTGAGAGTTGGGGTCTTTTCACCCAGAGTAGCCAACAGCAGCTCAGTCAGAGAGGACCTCTGAAACAGGATCAAAGAGGGAAACTAAACATGGAGTCCACAGCAAGGCTGAGTGAATATCCAAAAATCCTTCTGAGGTCTACAAACAGGGGGCACAGTACCCTGAAGGGCTGGAGGCCTGTTTGCACACGGCCAGCAACTCACAGACTAGACCTGGAGGGCCGCCCTGCACAGACCCTGAGCAGCCTTTCGTCCGGCCCAGGGTCACGTGGTTACCCCACCATCATAACAGAAACTAAAACCAGCCATGCTCACACCAGATTATGACTACTAGACCTTAAGGTGGTAACCAAGGTAGAAATAGGGGTATTTATTTTGGAATTCATGTGACGGATTTACGCATAACTCCTTCAGATCTATGTGTCATATTTTACCCATCCTCCTCTCAATCCCACTTTTTTAAAAGTTTTTTTCGTTTAAAAAATGTACTGTGTAGTAATTTAATCAGTTTGCTATAATCTCTGCCTGAAATAGACAAAACTTTAAAACCACACACAAAAAGCCTGAGTGCCTCTTTGAGGTATGAAATGCTTCCTGTTAACTACAGGAGATGTTAAAGGAGTAGCTGCGAAGAAAAAACCTTTGGGATAATTAGATCTGATAATAAATTTTATAGGTTTATGACTCAATTAAATTAGCCAGATTAGGAAGTTAAAAGGAAAACAAGCAAATTGTTTTAAATGCTGGCATTCCCTAAAGAGATGGGAAAGCTGAGATGAAAGCATGTTTTAGGGAGTTAACTGAAAAGGCTTTGGCATGAGAGAGGTGGTTTGAGAATCTTTCAGCACCTAGGAGTGACTCTAGCTTGAAAACTACACAATTCTAACAATGAGGGTTATAAATTCTCACTGACAACAGAGAGTCAAAGGAGATTTGAGATACTCAAGAGTCATTGCAGCTGCTTACATTTGGGAGGCCAATTTCTTTGGGAGGATTTGTGGATACACGTCTATGCAATTTGTTCTTTACTTCCTAACACATAACCCTCTTTAGACCCAACTGTATGTCCCCCGATACTGATAGCACTACTGCTACCTGGCCAGCTCAGAATACAAACATTCATTTAAGGGAAATACCAGAATTGATAACAGAAGAAGATCTACAGTAAGCATTCAACAGACTGGGCATCTGGACCACATTCTGCTTACCTGGAAATCCCATGTCTACAGACATGTGGGTTGTCTTCCACTTAGAAAGTTCTAGTAGCTTCCCATGTAGAGACTTCCTCACTCTTCTCCCCATAACTTCATGATTTTGCATCGGGTTCCGAAGTTCAGAAGGAACTCATTTATAAGAAGAAAGACAAAACAAGAGGAATATTCAGATAATAGTGTAAGTTTCTTTTCCTCTGTGAAGACCAATGGACAAGCTCACTGGAAAGCATCTAAAACCGTAGCCAGGCCCTGGCTGAGGGAACTGGGAGACAGCACTCATTTTTAGTTTAGTCTGTTAAGCGAAATATCAGCCTTGAATTCATTTGGTTTCAATTTACCATTCACAAAACACATATATAGTGAAAGATCTTGTGCTTGTGTTTTCCTTGCTGCTTGCAAATTTCACCCCATTTAAAACATAAAAGGAGAAAAATAATGGTGCTAACCAGAGCCAAGCATAATATGGGTGGACACAGTACAAACTTTCCCTTAGAAAGTTTTACCCGTAGACTTCATGGGTGAGATTTCTTCTTAACAGAAAAAGAGAAGCATATCCTCTGGCAGTAGAGCATTTCGCTGTCAGTAGGATACAACACATATCCCAAAGGATCTTCATTCTCCTTAACTTTTGGGAACCCCACCTGCTCTAGTACAGAAAAGGAAATTGGACACATTGAGGAAGCAGAAGTGATACACATTATCCTCTCAATTTTGTCCTCTTTAAATAGAAGTTTGATGATTATTCTTGAATTGCCAGATCCTTTTCACAGTCCACATCTGAATCCCACACACCATTAACCAATAACATTCACAAAAACTTATGCCCACCCTAACTTCCCTCCCTTAAAAAAAATCTCAGCTATCAACTTCCACTTAATTATAGAACTCTAGAAATCATTCATTTCAGATCTGAAAGACTGTGAGAAATCATATCCCATGCATGCGTGACTGAGGTCCTTCACAGTGAAATATTAATATTTCTTAATTAGAGGCAGGGCCAGGACTTCTAACTCTCAATCCCATGCTCTTTTCATTATACCAGTTTTACATGAAAGAATGAAAGCACTAATTGGAAAGCACTTTGGTATTACTGGGGTCCATTATTGTCCTCTGCCCTCTCATACTTTTGTTGTTCAGAAGGAGTGCGCCTGTAAGTGAAGGATGAGGTGATCTAAGCCACTAACTATGCATGGAAGTCTTCCCCACAGTGTCATTTCAAGTGTGATGGAAAGACCTTCTCTGTCTGCCTCCCCAGCCCTACCATACACCAACAGCTTCCACCATGAGGGATTCTGAGCGTCCCGCGAGGCACCACTCTATTCCCAGTGTCCTAGCTTAAAATTCAAACATTCTAAAAGGGATGATACTTTTTTTGTTGGTGAGTCTAGCTAAAGGTTTGTCAATCGTGTTTATCTTTTTAGAAAAACCAGCTCTTAGTTTCACTGATCTTTCCTATTGTCTTTTTAGTCTCTATTTCATTTATTTCTGCTCTAATGTTTGTTATCTCCTTCCACATACTAACTTTGAGCTTCATTTGCTTTTCTTTTTCTAGTTCCTTGCAGCATAAAGTTAGGTCATCTATTTAATACTATTTTTGTTTCTTGAAACAGGCATTTATTGCTATGAATGTCCCTCTTAGAACTACTTTTTCTGCATCCCATAACTTTTGGTATGTTACATTTCCAATTTTGTTTGTCTCAAGGTATTTTTTGATTTCCCACTGAATTCTTCTTTGACCCATTTGTTGTTCAGTAACATGTTGGTTAATCTCCATATATTTATGAATTTTCCAGTTTTCTTCACATAATTAATTTCCAGTTTCAACAGAGCCAATATTTTGTAATAATTGTAAATGGAGTGTAACCTTTAAAAATTGTGTAAAAAAAAGAATCAACTAAAGGATAATTAAATTTTTTAAATAAATAAATAAATAAAAATTTTCTAGTTTCATACCATTGTTATTGGAAAAGATGCTTAACATGATTTCAATCCTCTGAAATTTATTCAGAGCTGTTTTGTGGCCTAACACATGATCTTTCTTGGAAAACGTTCCATGTGCCCTTAAGTATACATATTCTGGTGCTTTTGGATGGAATGGTCTGTAAATATCTGTTAAGTCCATCTGGTCTAACATGTTATTAGGTCAGAGTTTCCTTATTGATTTTCTGTCTGGATGATCTATCCATTGATGTAAGTGGGATATTAAAGTCCTCTACTATTATTGTACTGGTATCTATTTCTCCATTTAAGTCTATTAATATTTGCTTTATATATTTAGGTGCTCCTATGTTGGGTGTGTAAATTTTTACAAGTGCTTTATCTTCTTTTTAGATTGACCCTGTTATCATTATGTAACATCACTTTTGTCTCTTATTACTATTTTTGTTTTAAAGTCTTTTTGTCTGATATAAGTATAGCTACTCCAGCTTTCTTTTGGTTTCCATTTGCATGGAATATCTTTTTCCATCCCTTCACTTTCAGTCATGTGTGTCCTTACATCTAAATTGTGTCTCTTGTAGGAGCATGTAGATGAGTGTTGTTTTTTATCCATTCAGCTGCTCTATGTCTTTTGGGGAATTTAGTTCATTTACATGTAAAGTAATTATTGATAGGTATGTGCTTATTGCCATTTTGCTAATTGTTTTCTAGCTGTTTTTGTAGTTCCTCTCTGTTCCTTTCTTCTTCTCTTGCTCTCTTCCTTTGTGGTTTCATGACTTTCTTTAGTGGTATGCTTATATTCCTTTCTCTTTATCCTTTATGTACTTACTATAGGTTTTTGTTTTGTGGTTATCATGAGGCTTACATATAACAAGTTATAACAAGTTGTATTTTTACATATAACAAGTTTTATCCTTACATATAAAATAGCAATCTATTTTAAGTTGATGACAACGTAAGTTTAATCCCATTCTAATGTTCAACATTTTTACTCTCCCCCACCCCACGTTTCATGTTTTTGAAGTCACATTTTACATCTTTGTATCTTGTGTATCCCTTAACTAATTCAGACATACTTTGAAGATTTCGTGGTCAGTTCTAGACCACCACAATAAAGCAAATATTACAATAAAGTGAGTCACACTAATTTTTTGGCTTCCCAGTGCATATAAAAGTTATGCTTACACTATACTCAGTCTATAAAGTGTGCGAGAGCATTATGTCTTTAAAAACCAATGTACATACCGTACTTTAAAAATATCTTATTGCTAAAAAAAAAAAAATGCTAACCATCATCTAAGACTTAGCAAGTTGTCATCTTTTTGCGATAGTAACATCAAAGATCACTGATCGAAGATCGCCATAATAAGTATTATAAAAATGAAAACATTTGAAATATCACAAGAATCACCAAGATGTGACACACAGACATGAAGTGAATGGTGCCAATAGACTTGTTCAATGTAGGGCCACAAACCTTTAATTTGTAAAAAAAAAAAAAAAAAAAAAAAAATGTAGTATCTGAGGAGCACAATAAAGTGAGGCACAATAAAACGAGGTATGCCTGTATTACAGTCATAGTCATTTTTTACTATAATTATATTAGCTTTTATAAGTAACTAATTCAGTGCCTTTGTTATATATTTACTTTTCCAGTGAGATTTATTCTTTCATATGTGCTCTTGTTACTAACTGGCACCGTTTGCTTTGGGCTTGAAGAAGTCCCTTTAATAGTTTTTGTAAGGACAGTTTAGTGGTGATGAACTCCTTTAGCTTATGCTTATCTGGAAAACTCTTTATCTCTCCTTCAATTCTGAAGGATAACCTTTCCACATAGAGTATTCTTGATTTTAAGGGTTTTTTTTAAAGCACTTTGAATGTATCATGCAATTAGCTTCTGGCCTGCAAATTTTGTGCTGATAAATCTGTTGGTAGTCTTATGAGGGTTCCCTTGTACATAAAAATTGTTTTTCTCTTGCTGCTTTTAATATTCTCTCCTTGTCTTTAACTTTTAACATTAAAATTACAATGTGCCTTGTTGTGGGTCTCTTTGTGTTCATTTTATTTAGCACTTTCTGGGCTTCCTGGATCTGGATGTCTGTTTCCTTCTCCAAGTTAGGGAATAAAATTATTCAAGGAAGGAAAAATTCAGCCATTAAGTTTTCAAATAGGATTTCTGCTCCTTTCTCTCTCTCTTCTCTTTCTAGGAACCCTGTAATGTGAATGTTAGTTCATTTGATGTTATCCCATGAGCCCCTTAAGCTATCTTCACCTTTTTTCATTCTTTTTCTTTTTGTTGTTCTGGGTGAGTTCCACTGTCTTGTGTTCAAATTGACTGATCCTTTCTTCTGCTTCATCTAGTCTGATGTTGAATCCCTCTAGTGTATTTTCAATTCAGTTATTGTATTCTTCAGCTCTGTGACTTCTATTTGGTACTTTCTTATGTTTTCCATCTCTCTCTTGAAGTTCTCACTGTGTTCATCCATTCTTTTCCCCAGTTTGGTGAGAATATTTATGACCGTTACTTTTAACTCCTTATCAGGTAAAGTACTTACCTCCATTTCATTAAGTTTTCTTCTGAGGTTTTATCTTGTTCTTTCATTTGGAACATACTCCTCTGTTTGACTCTCTGTGTTGGTTTCTATACAGTAGATAAAACAACTACCTTTCCCAGTCTTGAAAGAGTAGCCTCATGTTGAAAATGAGTTTTTTTATTCAGCCCTGCCCCAGCTCCTGGTCATCTCTCAAACATCTGTGCTTCTCAAGCAGCCTAGTATGTATATATATATATATATTTTTTTTTTCTTAACATCTTTATTGGAGTATAATTGCTTTACAATGGTGTGTTAGTTTCTGCTTTATAACAAAGTGAATCAGCTATACATATACACATATCCCCATATCTCTTTCCTCTTGCATCTCCCTCCCACCCTCCCTATCCCACCCCTCTAGGTGGCCACAAAGCACTGAGCTGATCTCCCTGTGCTATGCTCAAGCAGCCTAATATATTTTTAATAGCTCCCAGTGGTTGAAGACATGCCAAGACCTTTTGGTGTCCCAAAGGGAAAGAGCTCAACATCTAGATCAGGCTGAGAGGAAGTCAGACCCTCAGGCAGCTGCTTTTAAGAATATGCAAATATATGCAGTTCTGAGGGACAAGAAGCGTAAGTCCTGCTGGCCACCAGAGTCAGGTGACCTGGAGGTGTTCCTTGGGCTGCAGTCACAAAAATCACACTCCACATGAGTGTGTAAGCTTCTTTCTGGGAGATACTGGTGAGCTGGAGCATGGTAGAAGGAGAGTGCCAAGATGGCATTCACAGCCTACGTTCCTTGAAAGCAGCTCCATCGGCCACTAAATATGTGCCAAATCTAAACCCTACCCCTCAGGCTGAAGCCCCAGGATAAGAAAAGTGGTGTCCTTCACAGAAAGACTGAAAGGTAAGCCTTAGTCTGCTGCCTGAGCTATGCCCCGGGGAGCGTAAGCCTGCCAGGAACCATCCCTCTGATTGCCATAGTCCCATGGGACCCCAGAATACAAGCTCCTCCAGCCACCAGAACCAGGCAATCAACGGGTGTCCCCTGGGTGTCAGCTGCAAAAACCAGGCACCAGACACATGTAAATCTCCCCTCCAGGAAACACTGGCCCTCTGGAGCACAGCAGAGAGTGAGGGTGAAGATAGCACCCACCCTCCAAGAGCTCTAGAAAGGATTACAGTCAGCCCCTAGATACATGTTTTATTAGAAGCCTGCCCCCTCTGAACACAGTCATGAAGATTAGCTAATAGACCTCCTTCACAGAAAGACTGAGCTCCTAGGTCTGTTGCCTCTTGCTGTGCCCTGTGGGTGGTAGCTATTTAAGAACTACCATAGGTTACAATCTTGTGGGACTCACCAGCCACCACAGCCAGGTGATATAAAGGTGTCCCCTGGCAGCAGTCACAAAACTCAGGGTGCCAGACAGGGGTATGAGCTCCTTGCTGGGTGACATCGATTATTACAGTCCCATGTGACCAGGAACGCAAGCTCCCCTGGCCTCCAGAGCCAAGTGATCCAGAGACATCTCCTGCGCAGCAGCCACAGAAACTGAGGCACCAGACATATGTAAAGGCTCCCTTCTGGGAGATAGTGGTGCTCTAGAGCATGGCAAAGGGAGAGTGTGAAGATGGCATCTGCCAGACTCTGTCTACAGAGAGTGTTCCAGCAGGCTCATAGAAATGTGAGGTTTTAATATAGTAGATGAGCTTCCTTCACTTTAAGTCTGGGTATGATCAGCTACTTCTGAGCTGGGCCCTGGGACAGGTGAGTCCAAGTACACTCGTCCTTTAAGAGTTGTCTCCCAGATCACTACCATCTTGTGAGTCTTGGGATACAAGCCCTGTTGGTTTTTAAAATTAGGTATTTGGGGGGATCATCTCGCAAGTGCATGTCTTAAAAGTTGAGTCCCTGATGTGGGATCTGAACACTTTGCTCCTCAGGGAGAAGCTTCAGGTTTTGAGTTTCCTTCCAATTGTGGGCCACTATGCCAGGGGTGGGGTTTATGGCAAAATATGTCCCAACCTCTTCTATCTGCTTTGATGTGGTTTTCTTCTTGTTTGCCCAATGTGTAGTTGTCACTCAGCCAGTATTTAGATTTTTTTAAGAGGAAATTGTTCCATTTGTAGCTGTAGACTCAGTGTGTCTGTGGGAGGAGGTGATTTCAGGATCTTCTTATATCGCCATCTTGAACCAGACATGAAGTTGCTTTTTTATAGACATGGTCAAGGAAGGTCCCAGTGTGAAAGTCACATTCAAACAAAGACCTAAAGGAAACAAATAAGTGAGCTATTAAGATTTCTAGGGAAGAGTGTTTCAAGCAGAAGGAACAGTGGGTGCAAATGTCCTAAACAGGGAGTATGATCGGTGTGTTTGAAGAACGGTGAGAAAGCCAGTGGGACTAGAGTTTAGTAAGCAAGAGGAAGAACGGTAGAAGCTGAAACCACAGAGCTCCATGCAGACCCTTGTAAACCATCATCAGGACCTTGGCTTTCATCCTAATGGAGATTGGGATTCTATGGAAGTGTTCAGTAGAAGAGTGATAGGATCTGACTCATGTTTTTTTTGTTTTTGTTTTTTTAATTAATTAATTTATTTATTTTTGGCTGTGTTGGGTCTTCTTTGCTGCACGTGGGCCCTCTCTATCTGTGGCGAGTGGGGGCCACTCTTAGTTGTGGTGCGCGGCCTTCTCATGGCAGTGGCCCCTCTTGTTGCGGAGCACAGGCTCTAGGGTGCGCAGGCTTCAGCCGTTGTGGCTCGCGGGCTCCAGAGCACAAGCTCAGCAGTTGTGGTGCACGGGCTTAGTTGCTCCACGGCATGTGGGATCTTCCCGGACCAGGGCTCAAACCCGTGTCCCCTGCATTGGCAGGCGGATTCCCAACCACTGCGCCACCAGGGAAGCCCCTGACTCATGTTTTTAAAAAAATCATTCTGGCTGCTCTGTTTAGATTAGACTTTAAAGAGGCAAAAGCAGATGCTTGTATTAATTCAGTTATGCATCATGAGTTATGAGATTTGTACAATTTTCCATTTTGCATGACAAAACTGAGAGAAGTCATACAGAGGGTAAATAGCAGAACCAGGATAACAGCCCAGGCAAGCTGGCTCCAGAGGTCATCCTTTTAACGTCTACACTCCCATTTCTCAAGAAAGATGTCAAAGGCAGAGGCAAGAAAATGTTATGCAAATATCATTGGCTGGAGACCACTAGGGGTAGTCCTAATTGGCGGAAGAAGCATCATTTTGCCTCATTCGATTTTTATTATTTCATGGACTGGATTGCACTTTGTAGACAATGAGTCAGAAATACCTAGCTATGTCAATTGTTTAAAAAAAAAAAAAGAAAAGTATATTACAGAAATATAGGAGTTATTAGCAGAACATAATAGTAAATTTGTAGCAGGTGCCTAAACTGTCAACTCCAATACTGGAAGGGGGCCTTGCACATTTATTTGCTCAAATAGTGCAAAGTCAAGGAAAACATGAAAAGGACTGAGATTCTCTTTTGTAACCACTCTGTTGATATTACTCATCAGTGATTCTCAACCTTCATTCCCAGACAACTCGGGTTTCTCCAATTATTTAAAACTTGTAAAGAAATCCTTCACAAAATTGTTATTATAATCATGTCAATTCTCCTCTACAATTCTTTTAAAAATTAAACACCTGGTTGCCAAACCTTCAAAGAGAAAGCTATCACCATGAAATATTTTCAACACCATCTTTGAACACAAAGAAACATAACTAAATTAGCTTCTTCTGTGATGTGCCAGAGTTTCAGAACTTTCACAATTAGAATTTGTAATATTAGTAAAAAGCCATCTTTTCACAAAATTATGTAAAATGTTTACATAAATAATTATGTAAAAATGTGGTGGCATATACATAAGTAATTATGTAATAAAAATTATACTTCAGGCATGGTGTTTTTTCTCATTCATTTTTTTTAGAGATTGTCAAATCAATTAAATGAATCCCACCAAATAACCAAAACCCAATTTAGCTCAAAGAGAATCTGCTGAGTGCCTTAACATTTTGAAGGGAAAAGTAAAGAAGTAACTAGATATAGGGTATTCCTACACTCAAAGAATTTACAACCTTGTCAGAAGGACAAGGCTTATATAACTTATATCAGGAAGGAGAAAAAGTGCAGATAGTAGTTAATAACAGTGCTGAATACACAGGGCAGCTGAGAGCAGTCTTGGGCTCAGCTCCCAAGCAGCCTTGGCCTGCCTCAGCTCTCACTCCCTCCAGCCAGTCAAAGTTCTTCTATTCTCTCTGGGAGCCCTCCAGACTGTCAACAACCTGGGTCATTTTACTGCATAGTATTACACTTCTGCGCTCCCTATTTGAATCTTGTAAACTGCATACACACACTTTTAGGAGTGTGAAGGGGCTTTCCTCCTCTCATCCAGGTGGAAGGCCCCTACACCCAATAGAGCAGGAGTTTCAATTGATTTGAGAGAAGAAAGGTTGATCCAGGCAATTCTGAACATGGATCCCATGAATAGGGCGACAGTCCAAGGCAAGGAACCCAAGAGGCAGCTTAGGACAGCAACAAGGTACTAGATGTCCAAGAGTTTGGGAAAGAAGATATTAAAATGTGGAAGAGTTGCCCGGCAAGGCATGTAGGAGGGATGCGATCTTTCAGATTTGACAGGCAGGACTCAATAGAGGACAACTTTATCTACATGCTATTCTGCTTTTCCCCCACAAGACAAGTTAATGGTAAAGTTATTTGATTCCAAAACTTGGTTTTCCATTAGAATCCCGAGGTAGTTCTGATGTACTGACTCATTGCAAGAGCTTATTTATTCATTTAACAAGTTTATGGAGCCTCTGTTATGAATTAAGTGGGCCTCTGAGGACCAGCCCAGAGCCCAACCTCCATTGTTCCTATAGGCAATCTATGTTCTGAGTTCCTGACTACTGATTTTCGCCATTGGGAACTCTTCCCGGTAGTAAATAGAGGGTTTCTTGTACTCTTTCTGTATTGCATGTGCATGCTGCCTTTTCCTTAATTTAAGGACAGTATGAAAGTTCAGAAGAAAGGTCTGCACTGCTCGATTTTATTTACTTCTCTCCCTTTATTTGCACTTGAATTATTTGCATGCTGGGAAAAGCTCATGCGATGGCATTTTTATAAAAGTCCCAAGAGATATCTATCACTGTAGTGGTTGAGAAAACTGTAATACAAGGCAGATCACTTGATTTACATAACAGTCTGCAAATGAAGAACATGGTTTATGTTTCAAAAATTGGAAGAAGCCAAAAACTCACTTTTTTTTAAGAAGCAGGGAAACTTTGTTTTGATTTGCGTGATGAATAAACTCCTGCCCCCAGGTATGACCCTTTTGGGGGCATAATAAACAAAGTAAAAGATGAATAAAATGAATATGTATTTATTCCATTCACCCAATTTTAACATCTTCCCAGCATAGAATATGGCGATAAATAAATACCTGTTTTTAAATGTCAATATATTTTTGTCAGCACACATTATATTTTTTATCTCTTTCTGTTCCACGTTTTGTCTTAGGCATTTTAGGAAAAAGTCCAAATTGTATGGTCCTTAATCATAACTACAGTGAACTGAGTGACAAGTAAAATCAGCGTTAGGTCAGGAAAATTATGTACTGGCTTCAGAAAAGCAAAGGGCAACGTAGCCTTATCCCCCCGACAACCCCACCCCGCCTGCCTCAAAAATCACACAGGTTTGTGTTTGCACTTGCCCTCCTCAGCACTGGAAAATAGCGGCCATGTGAACTCTTGACAGTCAGAAAGGATGTTAATCTCCAGTTCAGGTCTTGCATTTTCCTAACATGATCTTATGTGAAAGAGCAGAGGAAATTGTCTCAATGAAAACCAGCTTTGTTTCGAGAGTGGTTTTATTTTTTTTGAAGTTGAGAGTCATTTTCTAAAACATAACGTGCTCAACCATATGTGATATGGTCATTTTCCCAAGGAAAAATGGAGAAAAATTGCTGAACCCTGGATAGAATTCCCTGTTAGAATTCCAGGGTTAGAACTCCAAAACCCTAAACACATTTTCAGACGGATGGCCTTGTATTCTTACCAAATGACATTTATATTTGTCCATGATAAACAGTTCGGACTCCTTGGCTGGTTGGGTTTGGTAAATCTAGAGTTTGCCAGCTGCCTTTTCTACAGAACACAGGTTATCTCAATTCACATACCTTAATGTGCATATTTTCATGTCATTTCTAAATAATTAATTCAGACCCAACCTTTATACTTCTGCAATGGTAGATTCAGAAACTACCTAAGGAAGGTATATAGATTTTGCTGTTCACAAGTAATATTGGGTTTTCTTGGGATCACTGCCAAAGGGATATTCTTATATAAAGTATCAAGGAGGAGAGCTAAATTTAAGTAAGAGAGCTGCCAGGATCTGTAGCAATCTAGCTGAATGATCACTGCCTTGGACTGATTTATATAATATGTGTTTTTTAAATGTTCAGCTTTCCTTTTTCCAAAAGGATTTGGGTCAGCTTATAATGACACAGATAATGCAGTAAGATAAAAATAGATTAAAAATAAGTGAAAAAGATGAATCAAAGAGGAACTAAGGGTAAAAAGGTGATATGGAATATGGAGAAAGGGTGTACACCAAACATGCATCATGACATGCTATATAGTTGCTATGGGCAGGTCACAGATAGGGCCCAGATCTTTCTATCATGCCACGGGGAAAGGAAAACATGATCAGTCACACACACACACACACACACACAAAATGAACCCACTGCTCACACCCTTGTTGACACTGAGGGGTAGAGCTGGGCAGGCCTGAGGAGAAGGGTTACAACGCAGCAATCTGGGCAGAATAAGCAGGCCCTCAAGCCCCAAGACAGCACCAGGTGTTAGTTCAATTTTACATCCAACTGGAGAGCACTTTTCACTTTATATTAGTGGTGAAACCAAAAAGCTTCAAAACTTCAGCGAGCTAGACATTCTCCTCCTTTCTTCTGCCTGTAACAACCCATCATTTTTCAGGGAAGGCAAGTGCATAACCACCTCCCTGATGACCCTAGTAAGCATGTTCAGGAAGAGGTCACTGGGCTGTCCCTTGCTTCTGTTTTATTCTGGTCCTGATGCCTTAGGCAGGGGTGTAGGAAAGTCAAAGGATCTGTGTGATTCCGCCCAGGCCCTGCCTAACCTGAGGCATTATTCCTAGAGAGAAAATTGGAGAAAAATGTCATCAAGTAAGAAAAATATAAAATAAATAAAAACACACAAGTAATTAAATTAAAAGCCTGATAGTCTACATTCATGTATACATGTTTAATAAAATAATAGTTAACATTTATCAAGCACTTCCTATGTGTAGATACCGCTCCAAGAGCTTCACAATTTCATTCATTTAATCCTCCCAAGACCCTATGAGGTAGACACTGTTGCATTTTTGCAGACCTAGAAACTGAGGCACAGAGAGGTTAGGTGATTTCCCCAAACCACACAGCTAGTAAGTGGTGCCGTCAGGATTTGAACCCTAAGGGTCTCACGCCAGAGCTATTCTCTCATCTATGAACCCCAACATCCACCTCACCTCATCCTGCACCATTTTGAACTTCTATTCTTGGGTTATCCTGACTTCCTTTCCATTAAAAAAAAAAAAAAATGTTAAAGGAAAACCTGGAGTGTTATTTGTGCTGCCGGTCCGTCATCCCCAACCTCTTTCTCAAAGACATGGTTGCTGGTGATGTGTGGTGAGCAGACATCTGAGGAAGTTCTGAGCAAGTTCCGTCCTAGGACTGGAAACTAAAAAAGATGCCTTAACGACAGACAGTCTGCGGTCAGGAACTTAACTCCAGGGGAGCAGCTTGCCCCTAATTCCTCATTTCTCCTTCATCGCTGCGTCTCCATTGCTCTGCCTCGTATCCAAAGCTCAAATGTTCACTCCTCTCACTTGGCCCATTGACTCGCCTTGCCAGAAAATCACCAGCTTGAATTATTCTGATGATAAAACCTTCCTCCTGAAGCTAGAGCCTACTTCCTCTGCCCATCTTTGATCTCTGCAGAATTTTTCTTTTTCGGAAAAACCATACTGGCAAGCACACAAAACTCCTTCCACATACTTGAGATTTTACAGTGGCTTTTTTGGAACTCTGCTGTATTTTACATGTCAGTTGATCTCTGCTGGAGAGAGTGCCACAAAGACCTGTTGACACCTCACGGCAGAATTTCACAAAATGTTCTAGGAAGAGATAATTTTCAAATTATACCACCAAATTCTGCTTAGGAAGGCATTTTCCAACCACTCCATTTTCAGTGGTGAGAATAGTCTGAGGGTGAAATTAGACATGGGGTATATACTTTCCTTTTCTTTCTCCCTATTTTTTTTTCCTTTTTGGTATTAGGAAGTGTTGCCTAGAAAACTGTGCCTTGCTTTCTACGTGCTCACCTGAGAAAGCAACCCTAAAGAAATGCTATTTTTCTGCGCTCAACACCCGGAAGTGACAGAAAGAGGACTCGTTCCCTGCACCCATCGGGTTTAGGGCCCCCAGAGGAACGTGGCCCGTCATTCTGTGTCCCTTTTGTCCCATCTCTAAAACATTTCTTTCTGCTCTTGTCTGCCTGGACAGCTCTTCTTCCAACCACCAGACAGAAAGGCAAATCCCTTTCATCCTTTAGACCTTGTTTGAGCTTCGATTCTCAAGGCAGACTTTCCTGATCCACTATACAAGTGTTCTCAAAGTGTGACCTATGGACCACTTGCATTGGAATGATCAGGGCCCAGAAAACTGCATTGTAACAAAGTCCCAGGAGATTCATCTGCATGTGAAAGTTTGAGAACCTCTGATCTATACTGAGTTAATTCCATGCTCTATCCTCCCACAGCCCCTGCCCACCCCCTCATTGTAGTGCTGACTGACTTGTTTAATATCTATCCTCTACATCGGATCATAAGCTCCATCAGGTCAGAGATATAACTGAGTTTTAAGACCTTGGCACTTTCTGGCTTATAGTAGGCACTCATTAAATATTTATTGACCTGAATTGAAGCAAATCAATTTTTCAGAACTTTTTTTTTGTAAGGAATACTCAATTTCTTGAATTAATCTGTTTCTACTTTTAGCAGAAAGTGATAAAGCAATTAAAACAAGTTTATATGAAGAATTTAGTCAAAAACCAGAACCCACAGAATGTTCACATGTCTTTCCATATTGAATCTGACCTCACATTGGTCTGTTTGACCTGTGTGATTTCCATGAATGTAACTGAATAAAAACAGAGGCATTGTTGGTGATGAATAATTAATTATCGCCCAGAAGATGAGCCTTTTCTGCAATGTTTTTTGAAAGATTTTCAAGAACAAAGCTTAAAACACAAAGAATTTTTATATCAAAATTCAGTCAAAGAGAGACAATGATACATAAGGAAATCCCTTTTAATCACAGACTCAACTCCCTTCTCGTGTGAGAAAAGCCTGGTTATTTAACTCACTAAAAACATTATATCCAGAAAGAAAATTCTGGGTTATATGTTAAACTAAAAAAAAAAAGAGGACTTAGGAATCCCAGAGTAAAACACTGTTATCTATGAAACTGGGATATTTCCCAGACTTCAGCTGGGCTACTCCCCAAATATTCTCTCTCCTTACCCCACCCAAAGAACAGTGGCATCCATGGGAGAGCAACAGGTTGTGAGAAGGGGAAAGCCACAGTACATATAAAATAAAACAGCTGTTACCTCCGTGTGTTCTCCAAGCACCGGTAGGAGGATTTAATACAGAAAAATAATAAAATTATAACTCTTGTAAGGAATTCAGTTATGTTCAAATAAAAGGGACACTGTTAAACTAAGTTTTCAGTGCCCCATAAACAAAATTCCAAAAAGCACTGAATGAACTGAAGCCAAGGAAATGCAAGCATTTCACTGACTTTCCAAGAGTTAAATCTACTTGGTCAGCTACTGTCAGAAGGAATGGTCAGTCTGTTGACTTTCAATAATAATGTTTGTGCCAGGCACAGGTATGATAACATTTGTACCAAGCACAGATATTATTATTATTCCTATTTTATAGGTAAGACGGTAGAGTTAGAGACATTAAATAACTAGCCCACAGTCACACAAATCACAAATGGCAAGTGGTAAAGTTAACATCAGGGCTGTATGCATTCAGGACCAAAGCTGCCTATACTGTTAAAAACCTGGAAACTTATGCTATTAAGTCATAATTTCTTAATAAACTGAGTGAATGTGAGGTAGAAAAAATATACTATATTTTCTTATGTAATTTATGGCCCCAATCCAGGGCCTTACTTCTAAGAGATGAAATTCACCATTTTGGAACTCTACCTGGGTACCAAAAGGCAAATCTGTCCTCAAACCAGAAATGATGAAGGGGAGGGTCCCAAGAAAGTTTGGCTGCCCTGGGCAATTTATTATGACCATTACAAGACTCTCTTCTGGACTTATTTTTTTCCAATTTCAAATGTTTACAGTGATCCAGCATTGATTTTTCACTTCATTATCTCACATATGAAATCACTTCCTTTCCTGGTTTAGGACAAGGAAGCAATCTGAAAGCCTTCTGACTTTGAGAAACTACAACAACAAAAAAGAGAAACCAAAGAAAAGAAATTGTGACAGTTATTCAGTAGTTACATAAAAACGAAATTGAATTAACAGTCTGAAAATGCAGGGAAAGTGAGTCACTTTAATAGCAACAAGTGTAATAGTCACCATATGATTAATTGCTTTGTTTTCAGCCTTCTGAAAACGCTTTCTCTTCTCCTCGCAAAACCCTTTCCCTCTTTTCTTTCTTTTTTTCAAAACTCCTGGGATTTTTTTGCACATCTGCAAAACCAATGTCAGTTCCAGGTTCCTATTCTGGTCTTGAACCAATCTGGCTTCCAGTCTCAGAAAAGGAAGCTAGTTCTCACCAGACAAACAAATTGAGGTGACCTAATACCTGGGGTGGGGGTGGGGGGCCTGACTGATAAATGACAGAGAATTTCAGGCCTGTCTGGTCTTAGACCACTGACAAACTAAACCACGTCAGAGCTTAGAGGCAATTGATCAGGTCATAGAAAAACAGGTGAATTTTACTTTTGAGTAGAGGGAGAGACTATGGGATAAAAAGAATTGTAAGAATAAGCTAAGTAGTATGGTTCTTTTTTAACAGAATGTTTTTTAGGAAAAAATCAGCAACGTGGGGAGAATATTTTCTACCCATCTACCTTCTTCTTAATGACGATTTATGTCTCCAAACTGAGGCTGGTTTAAAAAAAAAAAAACATTTTGATGCTATCAATAAATAGAAGTAATGCTCTCAGTTTGTGACTTTCTTTCCACTAATAAAAATTCTTGAGCCTGTCAGGTTTTTGTCAACCTCTATTAAATTCATGTAAATGTGGAAGTGGACAAAACAGAAAATCTACACTCTTTGGAAAGGGACAAAGTTATACTTTGGAATGAAAAATTTTGAAAGGTTAGGAGAGAATGCACTTAGGACCATTTGGGGCTGAAAACAGAATCAGATCTTATTATCCCCACCACAAACCATGAAGGAAAACTGAGTTATTTGTGACGATTCAATTGGTACTTTCTTGGAGGGAAAAGATCCCAAACAATTCCTGGAAACTCTACTTCTCTGAGAAGATGGCATTTTTGCAAACTGAGGGTAAAGGCATGAGTAACATATGTAGTACATTTCCCCTTATAACACTGATCTGTTTGAAGTTGAGGGAAAAACCGCTTGGCAAGGTGTACTGGCCAAGTCAATGGCAAAAGTCATTTCAGTTTATCCTGATTCCTTTCCATGGTCCACCTCCCAGCCTGCTGGACATCCAGGCCCATGATTTATAAGTCTTGATTTGAAAACCAAGCTGCTGAAGATGCCTAGAGAACCCCATTCTCCTTGGCACTGCCTTTTGCCCCATGTCTGCAGAGATGACATAAGGGAAAAGATCTAAAGATTTTCCAGAAACAAGGTGGATTTCAAAGAGCATTGGACTGACTGTTTTTTGAAGGACTACCTAGCCTAAGGAAGACCTCATGGAACTGGGAATCAGACATGGGGTCTTTCCAAAGGTAGAGTGATTCCCCAGCCTGGTTTGCCCAGGTCTTTCCTGGTTTTGGCCCTGAAGGTCCAGCATCTCTGGAAGCCCATCCTTCCATGCAAACTGGGACAGTTGGTCACCCCAGTAGGAGACTTTGGATGCCTTCGTGGCACAAATGTTGAGAAAGAAAAATCCTAGCAATACTGAGAACAATTTGCTCAACGTGAGCAAGGGAGAAAATTGGAATAAAACCCCTGATAATAGCAGCTGACTTTCACAGAGCCCTTGTTTTGCACCAGGCCTCTGCTATGTGTTTTGCAAACATGATTTCAGTTAATCCCAATTACAGCCTTGAAAGTTACTTCTTATAGTCCCCATTTTACAGATAAAGAAACTGAGGAACAGAGAAATTCAAGTAACTTGCCCAAGTTCACACAGACAGTAAGGATAGAGCCAGAATGAATATCACAGAGTACGCTGAATTTAACCAAGAGTGATCCCTTCCACTTTCCACCATTCAAAATCTTCTCAGGCCCCATGCACAGCCTCTTTAAGCTTTAAGATGGAATTAGAACAGGACATATCTTTTCTTTGTTTGTTATCCCAGGAACTTGCTAGATGCCAGATGCTCCCTCAAGAAATGGACTAAGGAAGAGAGAAAACAGTAAAGCTAACGCTCGTTAAATGGCAATTGGTTTAGCACCTCCTAAAACAGAATCCATAAGCTTCTATGGAATAAAGCTATAAACTCTTACAGCAAAATTACTTGCATCCTGCATGAGTTAAGACCTTCAGTGCCTTCTCTCTAAAGCATTCTTTCAGTCATTGATCCTAGGCACTGGGCAACTTCTTGTGAGCTAAGCAGCTTGCCAGACAGCTGCCCAGGAGCCCTGTTTAATCCTTCTCTCAAGGAGCAGTGGTGTTGTTTGAATAAAGTTGCCACTGTAATTGTTTGGCTTACCACTTAAGAGTATTATAGTCTCTGGGAGTGGATTTGTGGGAAAAAAATTACAATTAAAAGAAATGTTAACAGTGTTCTATTGAAATACAAAGTGTACAGTTGCACAGGAGGAGACAACTTGCCCCAGACTGGTCACTAGAGGATTTATCTTATGGAGAGAAGTTGTTTTACGTAAGCTGGTTTCCTGTAGAAAAACAGAATGCTGGAGCTTGTGGCTCTGAGAGGGGAGGGAAAAAAGGCAGTCTGGATGTCTCTCCAGGTTAACACTTAAAATCAGGCAAATGGAAAACACATCCAACTGGGAGTCTAACCACTGATACATTTGGATGACAAATTCAGACGTTCACATTTTAACTGGGCGTCCCTGACATCTCTCTCCCTGGACACATCTGAAAACACATGTATCTACCACTAGAGGGCCAGAGACCGTCACTACACAGTCATGGCTGTAATGCAACTGGCGCTGTCTTTTTTTGTATCCAGACCATCTGTTTTCGACTTAGTGTTTTACTGGACTTCCTAAAACCTGACCCACCTCAAAGTAAAAGGACATTCTTTTTCCCCCAAGGGCACCCTCCACCATGAAAGTAAAACATAAGCATCAGGACCAGCTGACTAGAAGGAGGCAGTTTCTAAAGCCAATCACATAAACTTTCCAGATTCTCAAGAAAACAAATGACTCATGGAGTTCTTGATGGAGGGGTCCAGTGCTTCCCAAAATTTCAATAGACATAATGAGGAAATGGAATCTATCTGAGGAACTGACCTTTGTTCTGGGGCTATTGCAACGTAAAGGCACATCTGCATCCTACTGGCCACCTGTTAAGCAGCTCCCTTTATGTTTGTTGGCAGTAGTCCCAGGGATCTCTTTCCATCCATCTATCCAGTATTCATCTCTCCCTCCATCCATCCAGTCAACAAATATTTGAGCATGATTTTAGGCTCGGGAGTACAGCACAGATCAAGACAGACAAAGTTCAAGAGTGGTCATGGAGAACATTTAAGAGACTGTTACAGTAAACAAATGAGAAATGATGGTGGCTTGGACTAGTAGTGGAGACAGTGAGAAGTGAACATATCAGTGATACATTTTAAAAAGACAGCTGACAGGTCTTATGATGGTTTAGATACGGGAAATAAAGGAAAGAGGAGAATCAAGAATGACTCTGAAGTACTGGGCTTACACCATTGGGTAGGTAGGTGGTAGAGCCATTTCCTGAGACTGAATAATCCTAATTCAGGTAGGTAGAATGAGTCCTGTTAACTGTTACTCATTTTATTCCTTGTTTTCTTGAGATGCAAGAGGCTATTTATGCTTTCAGCCCTTGGCATCTGTAATGACAGCTTTTCAATGCAAATCTTTTCTGCAAGTATCTCAAAACAAGCAAAAATTTGTTGGAGCCAGAGATAACGTAAACTATCAGCAAAAAGAAAATATTTCTCCTCAGTATCTGAGAAAATGAAAGAATAAACAAAGGCTTACATTCTGATTTTGCAGTCCTCCTTTGCTCCTGAAACGAGCAACTTGATTAAGTCATTAGCAAATGGGAATGCTACAAGTAGGGTTAGGGTGGGGACCTAAACTGTCTACTCCCCAGAACAACCTGCAAAGATTAGTGGATTCCTAGAGACTGCTTCTCTGAACAGCCTATTGTATTACCATATTTCATGGAGTCTATGAGACAGAATTAAAAGGTCTTATACATTCACTCTGGGGCACTTCTCAAATTGCCTTTATTAAAATAAAAACACTTTATACTAGTATAACCCCTTTCATCTAAAGGTGGAAGAATTTGCAATCGGCAAACTGCTTATTTATTAGGTGATACCCTTCAGAATCTAAATTAAACCTGGTGTGTCACATCTGTATACCATACCCCGGCATACATAGGTTGGGAATTATAGGGCCAGAAGTAGCCTGGTATAGAGTAGGGTAATAATTCTCTTAGTAGACTTATTAACTACAACTGATTGGTGCATGAACATATGCAAAAGACTTTCCTGAGAATTCTAATTCTCATGTTGGTTGGGAAGCACCCTGTTTATCTGAATTCCTTCAGCCTGTGAAAGTTTATCCATCAGACCAGCCTCTTGAATAAGCACCCAGGGAGCTGCGCTGGAAAAAAATTACTCCTAAGACAAACATTCCGTCAGAATGATTAGACTAAAATCCAAATTCATTATCTCTGTGAAAATAACACATAGATTCTTCTAATCATAATGACAGTGGAGTTCTGTATGC
Organism: Balaenoptera borealis; assembly: GCF_965194805.1. Classification (NCBI taxonomy): domain Eukaryota; kingdom Metazoa; phylum Chordata; class Mammalia; order Artiodactyla; family Balaenopteridae; genus Balaenoptera; species Balaenoptera borealis. The sequence continues at coordinate 47,577,737 of NC_138862.1, forward strand.
ATGCTCTAAAAGGTGCCACAAGAAGAAAGCTTATTAAATAATAAGAATTTCAGTCAGCACACCTTGTCAACAATGCTGGAAAAAATAGAGACCCAGAGAGAAAATGTATAGTAAGTAGGTGGTCTTCCTGTCATACCAGATGACACATCCTCCCCTCAGAAGCCCTCTCAATGGTACAAGCCACAGGTGCAGTCAACCCTCAGCGTTTCTTTGCGTGACATTTGAACTTAGGAAGAAAAGTATTTTGCTAACCCCTTGGTGCTGAATGTTTGACCTTAAAGCTTACCGTTTGCTCCCTTTTTGTCTCAATCCTCATGACTACAAATGCTATTACTAGTCATAAGATTGTTCAGTCCCTTTTAAATTCCAGCCTTGGTATTTGACTCTCTGGCCTAAACATAATAGGGAATACAAAAATCCTAATTATTTCTAAGGGGCCTAATTCTTTCATCTTTCCTATGAGCTCCAAATTTTCCCAGCTGTATATGGAACCAGCACCCATGTTAAGTTTTAGCAATATATGCCCCTGAATCCTTCACTGAGCAAGAAGACATTACTAGTTAAAAAAAAAAAAAAGGCATAGATTTGTACATGGACAGCCCTGGAACTGAATCTCAGCATTGCTACTGGTGAGTTAGGTGACTTTGGGAAAGTCATCAAACCTCTGTGTTTTTCACAATAAATGGAAGATACATGAAGGGCTATTATATAAACGATACATGTATCATATAAAATTCCTGGCACAAAATAAGCATTCAGTAAGCAGCATATATTATTATCATCGACAACGTCATTCCATTTATGTAAAGGTAGGAACTGACTGAACAGTATTTTCCATTTCAGCCTATGCCCGGCAAGGCTTAAAATCTTTGATCTTATGATTGGACTGTTCATGACCACACAAAGGTATGACACATCCAAGATACCTCTTAGAACAATCCATTTAAGAGAAATTCAGGCTGTTTTGAGTTTAGTCTGAAAAATCCATCCGAGTTTATCCATCATAAAAGATCACATGGGTGCAAAAATGCAAAAAGCATCATAAAGTGTCATTAGACACTCAAAGTGTCATTAGAAATGAAATGGTTCAGCTCATTCTTTACAGATGTGAAAACTGAGGCCCAACTAAGACAAGCAGCGTTTACAAGGTCATGCAACTTAGTGACGAGCTAACATCAGAAGAGGACAAAGTCTCAGTTAGGTTTATAACTTAAAACCTCTCCTACTCCAGTGATGGTTCTGATACTTTTTAACTAACAGTGGGTTTTCAGAGAGCTTGACTTGCCCAGTATTACAAACCAGTGCTAAATTTGAGAGAGATCACTTTTTGTGGATGGAATTGCCCAATTCAAATATTCTCTAAAAGCTCATCTAGCTCTCAATATTTTATCATTGTTCTGCGTATTATTCAAGGAGACCCTTAACTCCATGGACACATATTGTTCATCAGTCTCCAAAATGTTTCTTCTCTTCTAGCCAGACCAGTCTCTTTACAATCCCACAAACATTTATTCCATTGCCAAATCTTTCCCCATATGCACAATGATCTCCCTTTTCCTCTCTATTTATCCAATTCCTATTCACTCTGCGCGACCTAGTTTTCCATCTCTTCCGTGATGTAATCCCTCACTTGTCTGGTGTCATGAATCTCCCTTTCTTTGGAACTCCTACAGTCCCCAAGGCTAGCCCACAGTGGAGAACACAATTATTACTGGTATGATGTTCTCCCCACTGTTTCTTGTGTACATATTATCTTCCCAAATAGACTTATGGCCCCTTGAAGACAAGTACCATGACTTAGGCTTATCTAGTTGCAGTGGAGCAGAACACTATGATTGATGAACTCATAGAAAGTATTCAGTTAACACTCAGTTGATTGGGCAGGGGGCAGAGAGGAGAACAAACATTTTCTTGTTTCTTTAACCATTCTTGATTAACTTCTGTGAATCCACAAAAGCTAATACAAAAACTTCAAACCAGCAAGTTTGATTGAGGTCTTGAACTAATTAGAACTAATTAGGGAGCAGATAGGCTGCTCCTAACCCCATCCTACAATCCTTTCTTTAAAATGTGGAGAAAATCCACTTGAGACTTCCCAGGTGACTGACAGCTGTTTTTAAATGAGGTTTCCACTTCTGCAGCATCAATTTCTGGCAATAAGTCCACTCCTTAGAAGTGAAAATTTTGGGGGGATAAGAAAAGTTTTATTGAATCCATGTGATGAAAGATGAATAATATGAACCTCCATGAGTCAAAATCATTTAAAATATCAATTGCATACTTAATTGTACCAGAATGCCACAGCTTCATTATATAAACATGAAGTGACACAGGCACATCTTAGGAAAAGATTTCTTATCCTCGCTTATTTTCTTTTAGCATGTATTTATTGAGTGCATCATGACAATGATGATGATAATACTGACAGAATATTAAATATTAAATAAACATAAAAAAGTTAAAAGACCAGATTCAAGAGTCAAACAGTCTGGGTTTGAATTCTAGGTTCACAACTTGGTAACCATGTGGGCAAGTCACTTAACATGTCTATGCCTCACTTTCCTCATCCACTAAGTAGGAAAAATAATAGTATTAATTTGGAGATTTGTTGTAAGGATTAAAACAAGATAATACATGAAAATAACACTTTAAATGTGTTTTTAAACACATAGTAAACACTCAGCGAAGATTAGCTATTTACCATTACTATTACTGTCATTATTAAATACTTATAATATGTCAGGCACTGTGTCAAGCAGTTTATATATATTCTAGCAGGTATAAATTTTGTAAAAATGTGTGAGTTTGTTCACTGATATGTTTCAAACGCCAAGAGGAGTTCTTAGCCCACATAGGCACTGAGTAAATAATTTACTCTTCGCCACAGCCTTACAATGAAGCAGGCACCCAGAATATCACAGTGAGCAAGACGATGTCCTAACCTTCAGGTTGGGTGCGGAGGAAGAGGGGCCATGCAGAGAAGACAGACAAGTCAACAGGCAATTCTGATACAGGCTGATTGCTCTGATAAGATAGTACAGGGCATTTGCGAGAAGGTATGAGGAACACCTAATCCAAACTCAAGGAAACAACAAGGCTTTCCGGAAGAAATGGCATCCAGACTGAGACGTGAAGGAGCTGTTAACCTGCAAATTAGAAGTCAGAGTATATGGCAAATCCAGCAGGCAAGAGAGTGTGGTCGTTCATTTTTCTGTGTATAATTCAGCACAGATGAAATGAGATGGGGAGAGAGGAGCCACAGAGGTCAACGGGGCTCTGAGTGCAGTACCAGGGATGTGGATGCCATCCTAATGGCAATGGGGCCATGCTTCCTCCATCCCGCTGGGTTCTCAGAGTTCTACCATTGGCTTTGAACTACATTAACTTTGGTATTCATTTGCCTATTTGCAAGTCCACGTTGCTAGAGTTATAATCACTTATGGTTTTCAGATCCAGGACTGTTTTTGACCATCTTTGTGACAGTGGTTTCTAAGACCAAAGCTATCTTGAATCTTCTGAACCCAAAGCCTGTGGGCGGACAGTTGTTATCAGGAATGGATCCAATAGGATCTGTTATTTTTGCCCCAGAACTTCTCATTTGGCTACCTCCCCAGTACCATACTATGATTCACCCGGTCAATCTCTCTCTGCTAAGCTTATAGCAAAAGAGGCAGGTTAACTTTTTGTGCATGGCTGACCCAACCTCAGAATGAGTGTATCTTATATTATTTTCAAATATTATGACAGGTGGAGAATTTTCAGTGAAGGAGATAAGTGGCAAGATGTGGAACAAAAAAGTTTCAGAATCCTGCTGACCTTCCATTTAACATGTTCTTAACGCCAGTTTTTACTGTGCATGTATACTATATTACTCTGGACTTCCTAGGTGGTCCCCCAGTTAACCTGAATTTTTCTTTCTAGAATTCAAGGTGATAACATTACGTAAGGATAATAATGATATCTTCAGCAGGGGATCCCAAGGGAATTTTATATTCACCAAAAAGCAGCCTTTTATATAAATGTGTCATGTCAGTTGGCATAATTACCTGAGAAAACCTAAATTCAAACAATCTTTTCCATCACTGAGCCATGTGTGAATTGGTTTATCATTGCAGAATGAACTCCTTAGTGGTTAAGGTATTAGGAAAATTTTAAAAACAGGCTATGTGTTCAAAAACTGGAACCTAGTACTAGACTATAAGCTAAGAAAAGGCAGTCGTTGTTTTTGAAATTAAAACCGGTGAGGAAGGCAGATAATTTAAGTCAAAACCTTAGAAGGATGGTGAGGAACTTCAGAGAACCAAAACAAATGGGGGGAAAGACCCCATCATTATTCTCTTAGCCCTACTTTTCCGGCACTGCTTTGTTTGTGATTTCAGTGTAGTGAGAGGGATGAGGGAGGGGAAGACAGGTAAAAAAGAGGCAGGAGAGGAGGAGTGGGGTGATGGACGAAAAGAAAGGGATGAAAAGATGAAAGGCGTGGTGGAGAGCATTCTCAGAGCCATTTAGAGTTAGGGAGTAGCACTAAAGATAGGGGAGTGCAGGCACGCCATGCCCCTTGCTTACCACCAACTCCAACACCAAGCCAGGAGGTACGCCTATTGGGTGGAAAGTGCAAATGTTACTCAGGGACATGCAATGTGAGTTATGTGGTACAAGATGGGACAAAGACATGAAAAGAACTGTTAAAAATGTCAGCCGATTGCTAAGCTGTCCAGTCAGCCGGCCAGTGAGTCCAGGGCACATGCTTTGTGCTCAGTTGGTATAAAAGCTGTCATCACAGCCTAGATGGAGAGGGCTGAGAGGGACAAGAAAGGGGCCTGCTGATGCCCACAGGAGGCCAAAGGAAATGTTGCAAATCTACGTAGATTTGCCGTCTGAGGCAGAAAATAAATTGCTGACAACCTAGTAATAGAAGAAAAGTGGCTCAAGTTTATACAAATATTCATCCTATTTTGATATCTAGAATATGAATCAGACTTCCCTTGTTTAATTAGCCATGAGGTTTGATGAAGAATATTTTTCAAGTCAAGCAAGGAAAAACCAGGCTAATGCATGAAAGTACAAAAGGGCAGAAGAAAGTATCCACCTTTCTTATAAAATCCCTTAGAATATTTCAGCAGGCGCTGGGTTTCTTAAGTTAGGGCGGTGCTCTGGCTAACCCTGATATGCCTTTTGATGCTTAATTCAAAGTTCAGCAGAAGTTTAAAAGGAAATGAAGTGCAAACTGATTACTCAATATATAATCACTTGGAGAAAGGGATCCACCCCAAAAATATTTTTGCCATGGACTTTTTTCAGTGCCCTACTTTTGAAAATTCTTTCAATAATGTAAATTAAAAAAAAAAAAATTCCATGCTACTTAAGTGTTTGAAATGAAAGAATTGTCTTTTACAGAGAACCCTGTGTGTCATCATTTTCTCAATATGCTTGTTTTGGTATGTGCTTTAAAAGACCCCAGGGCATGAAAGATGGGAAGCATATTCATGTGGATAGAGAAGATGGAGAATTACAGGCTCCTTTCCAGTGGACTAAAAGCAATTTAATGAAAACAGTCATATATGATATCAATGGCCTTGCAAAAACATTCAGGCAATAATAAACTGAAAAATGATTTAGTGTATGCAAAAACTCATACCCTTTGGCATTAAGGTATCATATAAGCAGAAGCAGGTACCCAAGAGGACTTATATTAAAATATGTAAGTTATACCTCAATAAAGAAAAATGTTAAATAGAGTTTAGAGATTCTTGCTTTAGAAATCAGTCACAGGATGACACACAGTGACACACACAGGATTGCCACTATTGTAAGAATAGTGGTAGTTAAGGGAAAATAGCTGCTCTTTTGGGCCAAAGAATACTTAGAACTTAGTCATGGAATTGCTGAACATTAAAGGTACATAAAACCTTAAAAATATTTTGTCCATCTTCTCACTTTATAGTTGTGAAAAACAAGACATTCCCCCTCACCCATTGCGATATCTAGAGGTAAATTCTTTCCCAAGGGATTAAGAGCTAGGAAGTGGCCATTAATAGATTGAGAGTATCATCTCACCCATTCCAAGAAAACATGAAATATAAATTCCAATTTCTTTTATATTTTTATGACCTAATAAATAAGACCTGACTGGAACTAGAGAAATGGGACATCTTGACATGTCAATATTTGTAGAACAAACGTCATGAAATAAATTATGGTAATTCACAATTTTAAGGGATCTAAGAAGATTATCTTACCTTGAGAAAAAGTCAGAAGTCAAAGGGAAAAAAAAAAAGTATAAATAGATGACATCTGAAATAGAAATCCTTTGTGTCCAGGAAAGAAATAAGCCTGAGCTGTGTGTTTAACAGCTGTATTCAGAAGAACGGCTGTTGGGGGCAGTGCCGTCCTCTCTAATGAGGAAAGAAGAGGAAATGAATTTAAATTACAACCAAAGGAATTTAAGTTAGATCAAAAGATCTTATTGGCAATGAAGGTTTTATAAACCCTGGAAAAGATTCCTGGGGAGGTTTTAAAATTCCCTATCTGGATATATTTAATGGAAGAGAGATACCTATCAGCCTAGGATGGTTGAGGTAGAGACCTGCCTGGAATTCGCTTTCAGCTGAATTCTGTAAATCTAGATTAATTCCTGACAATGTTCGCGATGTCAAAGACAGCAAGTGCTAGACAATGGCGAAGAGTGTTGCCCCTTATTAAAAAAAAAAAAAAAAAAACTAACCCAAAGTAATCATTTCCTTGGAAAATCAATTGGCATATGCTAGCTGGTTATAAGTGGACTGTACAATTATAATAGACTCTGGTTTTTATTTTCTTTTTAGCCTGGTTTCCAGTGGAAGGAAGGCTTATGAAATCTGTCTGGCAGGCTATGCCCTGCTTAATACTTTTTACTTTCCTTCTTTAGGCTGGTTATAACCAAATCTCTTAGAAGAATCTAGACTTAAGTAGCAATACATGTCCCTTCAGAGTAATACCTGTGTTTCCCTCCTAACTGAAAGAAGGAGGATGATTCCAGCACTGCCATCACCTGCTCGCTCCTTACCCTCACACAGACTCCAGCAAGTTCTCTGCAACTTGCAGAATTTCCCCTCACTTCCAGTGCACAGACAGAGCACTTGCACTCACAGTTCATACCAAAATTCTCTAATTTGTTGTACTTCTTTGTTTATACAGCTGTGTGTCTGTTTGCCCCAGTGAGTTCACCCCATCTATTGTCTGGTTTTTATTGGGAGCTCCTGGAGGCGAGGCATGGAGCCTGTTTAGTTTGCTTTGCATGACACCACGCGTGCACACTGTGCTTGACAGTGATGGTTCCTGGGATGACTGGATGCTCGATCAATAGACTCCATGGATTAATCAAAGCTGGAGGCAGAAGACTAAGACTCAGTTCTTAGACTCTGTGTCATCCCATGATCCTCCTATATGCAGCACACCAAAGCCATAAGAACCGTCAGGGACCATCAGGAACCAAGCAGTATGGAGAAGGGTCTGATCAGCAACTGGAAAATCTAATGAACCAGGGTCTGAAATGCACAGAAAGTACGACTGCATTCATCTGGGAGTTTGCCCACAACCATGACCCTCCTTTCTCTTGCGTATAAGGCCAGTCTTGCAGATGTTCTCAGTTCAAAGCATCATCTGTCAGATTTCAGACACTCCACAGAAAACTATCAAGTTCACAGTCTCTCGACTTTCTTATTTCTTTATGTTTACAACCCAGATATTTTCACCAGAATTAATATTTTTCCCTTCCCACCAATCCCTCCACAATCCCCCTTCAACCTTACTTTATGCCAGCCTTTCCTCAGTGACCCAAGAGCACAGAGACAAGTCGATCCACGTTTCTTAGCTGGGTTAAAAATTTCCAGTGCCTGTTCATCCCTGAGTGTCTTCAGAGTTACATCAAAGGACAAAATGATTGATAAAAACCCTTCCCTCAGGAAAAGCACAGGAAGTGACATTTCATTTAATTCAACAAATATTTTCTAGGTACCAGTTATGAGCCACTCATTGTGTGCTGAGGAGAGAAAGGGGAGCAAAACATAAACTCTGTCTTCAAAATGTATATATGTGTGTGTATGAGTTAATTTAAAATTTTATTAAAGGATCTTAAGTATAAGAAGATTGCTTTATTGTAGAATCATGGTAAGGATTAAATAATATAATATATATGTTAATATACTTAACACAGAACTTGTCAAGTAAGACATCCTCAATAAGTAGTAACTATTACTATTGCTACTGGGTTATGGCTTAATTTAGGGCAACTTTTTTGTGAAGGCTCTCCCTGGAAATCCAACTTGACCTTGGATTATGGACAATATGTTTGATTGTTATGGGGGTAAGAGGAACCATCACATTCAAGTGCAAAAAAAAAAAAAAACTATCATCAAAAACATTGAAGTCAATATTTTCCCATCAAAAATGGAGCTCAACCACGTTCTGATGTCCCGAGAGTCTGACTGCAGTCCTTCTCTGCGAAGATTCTGGAGTATTTCAGAACACTGACCATATCTCAAACACACAGAGCACACTTTTTCTCCTTCCTGCTTCTTTCTACCATGTTCTGCATCAAAGTTATTCCACAGACAAGTGACTACTAAGATACACTTGAAGTTTTTCACACTTATTTCAAAGGTACATAAAATGATTATTTGGGGGCATCATTTTAATTAGTTAGCTGTTACTGAATCAGTATCATCAGTTAGTCTTCAATAAGAATAAATCCACTTTTAACTGGAGGTGAAACCAAATCAAATTTTACTCACCCAAAGCGTTTTTCTTAAACTTGCCCAGAACAAATTGCTTCACAGGTCATCTTAGATGAGGTATAGTGTTTAATTAATCAATTACTCAATTATTTAATTATATGGATGAATATACTAATGGATCATAATGCAAATGCTAAGGTGATTGAATGCAAGGATGTCAAAATATAGTCAGCCCAAACAGAGGAAATCACTTACTTTGCACTTGTTTGTTCAATTTAAATATTGCTGTATAATGCAAAATATCTGGATAACTGAAAAGAGACTCCATACTAGATTCTCCTTGAATAGATATAAAAACATAGCCTTAGTCTTTTTCCTGAACTCTGTTGTTTAGAAGACCTCTGACCACACCTTGAATCACCATTATATTCTTACTATTTTATCCTGTCTGAAAGTTTATCTAACAGTTTCATTTGAAAAGGGCTACAATTTCTCAGCAAGGATGAGGAACTTCTAGGAAACATTTGATATATTTCTAGCAATTGGAAAAGTGTCAGGAGGATGTACCTAGAATGAAAATCTCATTGACTACTTCCTCTCAATTCTCTCTTCTTAACTTGCATTATGAAGGCCTAATTTTAGATTCCAACCATTGAAGCTTCTGCTCTCCAGTTTTCTAAACTAAAGTCACTATTTCTCAAATTTATTCACATATTGAAGTGTTAATTAATTTCTCACTTCATCCTTCCTTATTCCAAACAGGCAGGAATTTCAGATATACTTTAGATCTTTAGATCTTTTCAGTCCTTTCTTCTACCAGTTCATTTATACTTGGCTTCTTTGAACTGTGTGACCATAATATGGGTCTTAAAAATAAAGAAAAATGAGGGCTTCCCTGATGGCGCAGTGGTTAAGAATCTGCCTGCCAATGCAGGGGACACGGGTTCGAGCTTTGGTCCAGGAAGATCCCACATGCCGCAGAGCAACTAAGCCTGTGTGCCACAACTACTGAGCCTGCGCTCTAGAGCCCATGAGCCACAACTACTGAGCCCGCGTGCTACAACTACTGAAGCCCGCATGATCAGAGCCAGTGCTCCACAACAAGAGAAGCCACCGCAACGAGAAGCCTGCACACCACAATGAAGAGTAGCCCCCGCTCACCGCAACTAGAGAAAATCCCATACACAGCAACAAAGACCCAACACAGCCAAAAATTTTTTTAAATAAATTAAAAAATAAAGGAAAATGAGTGTCTCTCTAACTGCAATGTACTTAAAAGTAGGCCAGTTATCCACAATCCAGACCCTCAGTAGTGGCTTAGTACAACTTTAGGAGATTTTTTTCCTCTCTCCTAGTTTATCAGGATTTAGTCATTAATTCAGAATTAACCCTGTTTCAGTAGATATGGAATTTCACAATCCTAGTTTTATCTGAGACATACAACCTTAAGTTTTTATAAAAATCAGCTGAAGGATGAAGGCGTTCCTTCGGATGGGTGGAGAAAGGGAAATGGCCCGCCCACCCCTTGCTCCGGCTCTCCAAACATTATTAATGAAACCAAACCAGATGCACCACTGCATGGGACTGTAAGAATAGCTTTCAGGAACCTCAAGGTACCTCACCTAACTGTCCTTCTAAAGCCCTGGCATTTCTAAACAACTCAAATGCACAGTTCCTGTGGAAATCTTGTGCCCAATTTAACAACATTGTTAAATCAATGAACATTTTCCATGCTCCAGACAACTGCCATGAATCAGTACAGTAAAATATAGTGTCCTTTGAAAAACTTGAAACTAAACCCCGGGATAATGTCAGTGGGATAAGAATAAGCAGTTCCTTTGTTTTGCCGATGATTCCTAATTGACCAATCTTCTTTAATATTGTGTGAGAGAATAGGATCTGTCTTCTGATGACCTTTACTCACTTGTTGCACAGTTGTAAGGATTAAACGAGACTGTACAGATAACACAATTAGCAAAGAGACCGGCCCAAAGGATGTGTTTAATAAATGTGTATTTCCCATCCCTTCAAGAATCATAAGAATGTGGCCCGCCTGGCTGCGGAGGAAGTTCACAATTGGTGGGGATACGCTATGTTGGAACATATCAAAACTTGAGCCTGAGTGTCTGAATGTTATATCATTTCTGAAATGGTGTGGCATATCTATAAATAGCAATTCAGATTTTTCTCATGAATTTTATAGAAACAGATCTCATTACTGTAGAATCTTGCGGTCATAGTTGGCCACTGAGACCCAGCCACTAAGGTTCCTGCAGTTCCAGAGTGAATGACACCAAGAGGAACAGCTTTAACTCTCATCTACTCAGTGGGGCAGTTAAGACATCTCCCCATTCCAGAGGTTTGTTTTAAACCAGCCTCAAAAGATGAAACCCTGTTTTCAGCACTTTCAGAGCTGAAAGGGGAGTCTTTCACTAAGGTTTGCTCCTTACCCAGTAAATAAATCACATGTTCAGCAGCACGAAAAATATTGGTGGGAGGTGCACATTCTTCAATTCAAAGCAAAGAGCCTGTTGACTGGTGGTCTAGTTTTGAAAGCATCTGATTTGACAGGGGAGCTCTCATCACACTACTGAAATAATTTTACGTTGTTGTGATTGTTTGTGGGTTTTTCTTTTTTCGAAATTGAAGCAATGTACTTTAATCAGAACCATCAAAGCTTTGAAAAATGTCCACATAACTTACAATGTCTGGTTTTGTTTCAAAAGTACAAAAAGTATTTGCAGGGCATCCAGCAAATATTTATGGATCAACTACCACGTGCCCGTCCTTGTTCCAATTGCAAGGGATGTTACAGTGAACAAAACAAACAAGTTCCCTGCTCTCGAGGAGGAGTGGGGAGATAGGAAGTGTTGGTGTTGAATGAATGTACGAATGAATGAAATGTATGATTAAGTAGGGAACGTATAAGGGCTACTGAGATGAAAGAGAATTAGATTAGAGATACATGAAAATGAGTGGCTGACTTTAGATCAGATGGTCAAGGAAAACCTCTCTGAGGAAGTGACATGTAAGTTGAGATTTAAATAGTGAAGAGCCCAGCCATGCAGGGCTCTGGAGGAAGAGCATTCCAGGCACAGCAAGGGCAGAGGCCTGAAAGCGGGGACCAGCACGATGTTTTCCATAAGGAGAAGGCCAGCGGGGCTGGAGAATAAAGGGCAAGGGGGAGAGGGGGCAAAATCGGGAGGTAGGCAAAGTGAGAATCCTATGGGGCCTGGAAGCTGGGAAAGCAATCTAGGTCCGATCTAAGTGCTATGGGGCACTATTGGACGTGAGAGTGGGGCTGTTAAGTGGGTAAATGGCATGATCTGACTGACTCTTTCAAAGTTCACCGCATCTGCTGTGAGGAGAGTGGAGCAGGAGTACATACATTTTTAATGCAACTGGAACCATGGAAGAGTTGTTAATAAGGAAATGTGGAGGGGAAGTGAAGGCGGTTGAGTCTGGGCGCCGCTGCGGTAGGAGGGGCCGTGAGGGGAGGGAGGCCAGAGCCGGGCTCTGAGGAGGAGAAGCCTGGTGTTCCTTGAGACGGCCTGAGGTGAAAGCATCAGCCTCCAGCCTACCCGAGCCCCCAGAGCTGCCCCGTGGCCGCCTTGTCCTTCAAGTGCAGGAGCCAGCTGAAATGTGGGGAATGGAAGCCAATGTGACCGTCTCAGTCTGGCAAAACAAGCCGCAGGGGGCGGTTCGAAGCGTAGTGAGAAGGATGGGTACTAACCTGTGGCTGAAGCCATGTCCCCCGGAATCCTTGGAGGCGCTGCCCAACATCTCTGACCCGGGTCTGAGGGCTGTGCCCCGAGTCCCTACCCTGGCTCACATCGCCTGGATGCTACAGATGAAGCAGAGCCTTCTGCCCGGGTCAGGAGCATACACGGCCCCTGAGGAACCCCTGGAAGCCCAGCCCTCTGATTGTCAGGCAGCGCAATGCCTCAGGGCCCAGCCTGCAGGAGATGGAGGAGAGACTCCTGCCCTCGAAGAAGCCCTGCCGGCCCTAAGCCGCCTATGGAGCTGCACGATGAGCGGCGCCACCTGCGCAGCCAGATTGCTAAAATCGTGGCAGCTGATGCGGTTTCGGCTTCATTAACAACAGATTTCTTATCTCCAGAAAGTTCAAAGGTCTCTCCCCGCTTACCTTGTTTTGGATCTTCATTGCACTCCACAACTTCCTTCGCCGTTAGTGACATCGCCGAGGAGACCCAGGTAGACTCCCTGAGCTTCCATCTGTCCTCCTGACTTGTTCTGCCAGCCCTGATATTTGCAAACCAGAACACAAAGCTACTGTGTCTCTCTGTCCCAGGCCAGCAGCTTTGCAGACATGATGGGTATCCTGAAGGACTTTCACCGGATGAAGCAGAGCCAAGATCTGAACCCGAGTTTATTGAAGGAGGAAGACCCTGCCGTCCTTATCTCTGAGTTTACTCTGAAGGAAGAAGATATCAGTAGAAAAGGAAACTGATGGCACTGAGCTCTGCAAACTCAGTCTCCTGCTCCTGGAATTCCTTCAATAGCTGCCTTCCTCACGGCAGATGTTTCTGCCTCTCAATTAGAAATCTTCTGCAACAGTCTTGCCAAAAGCTTGGACTAAAAGAGAAGAGCTGCATTATATGTTTTCCGTATTTCAAACTTAGCAGAAGCTAAGGCCTGTTTTGAGCTGAGACATATTGCAGCTAATTGTATAGGTTGGAATGTCCCAGTTTAAAGGGTGAGATAGAAGTTTCTGTTTTTTTCTTATCCCTGGGTGAAAACAGGTCCTAAGTGAATGACCAACCTTATTGTATTAAACTCTGGACATGTAATATTAATTTATTTTCCAGAAAGTTTGTGCAATGTATACTCCCACTTTACCCAAACCAACATTTAATATTATTTTTTTTATCTTTGCCAATTTGATAACCAAAATTTTAATTCAATTGTTTAATTCACATTTCCTTTACTTACTAATGAGGTTGAACATTTTTTACATGGTTTTTGGCCTTTTTTTCTTTTGTGAATTTTATGTTCATTTAAGTGCTCATTCTTTAATGTGGTGTTAGTCTTTTTTTCTTGGTGATCTGTAAGAGCTCTTTCTCTAGGAAGGGTATTAAGACTGTCTTTGTCAATTTTTGCAGACAAATTCCCAGAGTGACTTTTACATTCAATTTTTAAATTTTTATTGTAAAAATATCACACGTACAAGCAGGTATGCTCCAGTTTTCTATTGTTGCATAACAAGCCCCATCAAAACGTAGTGGCTTTAAAACAACCAACATTTTATTGTAGCTCACAATTTTATGGGTCTCAGCTGGGAGCTTTTTCTCTCTCATGGCTTATTCACCTGGTAGACTGGCTGACCTGAAGGGCCTCAAATGGCTTTACTCGCATGCTTAGTGCCATGGCAGGGATAGAAGGAAGGGTGAGCTCGGCTGGAATTGCCAGCTGGGGCACCTAAATGTGGCTGCTTCTGCACGGTGGCCTCAGGGTACTCAGACTTCTTAATTGGAGGCTCAGAATTCCAAAAGACAATATTCCAGAAACAAGGCAGCAACTTCCTGGCCTTTTATGACCCAGCCTCAGAAGTTACAGAGTGTCACCTCCGCTGTGCTCTATGGGTTAAAGCAGTCACAAGCCCTTCCAGATTCAATGGGAGGGAACACAGAGGAGGGTCAAAGAATTTGTGGCTATGTTTTCAAACTTCCACAGAGTACAAAACATTTTAAAGAAGAAAACAAATTCCACTTCACCTTTTAAGTTGTTTATAATGTTTTTAGTAAGCAACTGGTTTTTAAGTACTTACGTTAATCTCTTTCTTCTTCTTTGTGATTTCTTCCATTGCTTTGTAATTCATTTTTTAAAATTATTTTCAAAGTGTGTGTCTACAAACTCAAGGACATTATCAGTTACTGTATTGGGAGAAATGACTTTATGGTCTTTAGATACTTTAAGTACTATGTATTCTGGCTGCATTCATTTAATATAATTCTTAATCCTTTTCATCCTTAAATTTCCATCAGTGATACATTGGAAAACTCATCTAAAAATTCAGGTTAACCATACATTTAATTATATAGTTGCTGTGTGGAGGGGAAAAAAAAGAAGTGTGACTAAATAGTTCTTGCTTCGTACTTTGACACATTTCTGGTTCATTCTTCCAAAATGAACTGAAATGCAATGAGCTACATTTGGTCTGTGTAGCTAGTAGTTCCCAACAGGTGTTGCTATGGTGCTCAAATATTGAAAAATTTGATTCATTTCATAAATGTGATTGTAGCACTCTTTCTTACAGTGTTCTGAATGACAAAGCAAAAAGGTGTCCTCCTATAACAGCATTTAATTAGTAATTATTTTAAAGGACATTCTTCTGGCTAATAGGAAAGGACTCCTTGTAAACATATATTGTAAAAACTCAATAAATGCTAAATGATGATGGTCATCTCATGCTCTAAAAATTTAAGTTGAGATCTTTTCAGTTATTTTCTCTGTTTCCAATAGTGCATTTCAAAAACTGGTTTTGTCTTCTGATTATGGAACTGTGAAAGCTGTGCAGAAAGAACTAAATTGAATAAGATGTATGACACACACATAATCGTGATCTTCAGTGTTTCTATTTATCCTGTGTATCTTTCTCCTATTTTATTTTCACCATATCCAGAAAAAAAAAAATTGGAGGAAGAAAACATTGGAAAAAATCTTATTGTCTAATGCAGTTAATCACCATGAGGGCGGGGGTCATATCTTTTTTGGTTTTTTTCAGCATTTTATCTCCAGCACTAAGCATTGTGCCTTGCACATAGTACTGCTCAATGAATATTTAGTGAAGAATGATTTGGGTAGAGGCACAAAAGTATTTACCAGCCTGTTCCTGTGATCTAGTCTGAATCTGGAGAGTTTCTTTTTCCTGGAGGCAGCTATGTGAGTGGAGCATCTCCTCCGTATCTGTTTCCACTACCTGCTATTCATACCACACAAGCAATGGACTGGAAAAGTCAAGCCCTTGAGTCCATTTACCATCTGAACTTTATTACGAGAGATCATTTGAGATTCCATGGCTTTCCAGAGACAAAAGGTTCTCAACTCACTTATGGTTAACCCAAACTTTATTTATGTCTGAATATCCACAAGTTGAGCCAAAGTTCAGAATGCTGCTGGGTCCACCCTTCAGGCTCAAGTACACATGTCAGAGGTTGGGCCTTGTGTTTTGAGTACACTCGTGTTTTATAGACATTCAGCAGCTAGAACCATTCAAGTAGTTCTTCATTTTGTGTTGAACACACAATACAGGTAAAGTCCAAAACTATACTCTCCAATATAGTAGCCATTACCCACAAGTGGATATTTAAATCCAAATTAATTAAAATTAAAAACTAAAAATTCAATTCCTCAAATGTACTAGCCACATTTGAAGTGCTTAAATAGCCATTTGTGGCTAGCGGCTACCATATTGAACAGTGCAAAACGAGAACATTTCCTTTATCACAGAAAGTTTTACTGAATAGTACTGTTCTAGAATACATCACTTATATCACATTGCAGAAATTCTAAATTAGATACCCAATTCTGCACTTATTTCCTAATCGACCAATCCTGGCTTTCAAATCCTTTTATTTATCTAAGTTTCTAAAGCTTCACTGTTTAAATCTTTTTTGAACAACAAATATAAATAATATTTCCTAAACAAGTCTCTGTGAAATATACCAAAACAAAATAGAGACTATCTATTATGCAAAACACAGAGTTAAATTTCTGAAATTCGGTTTAAATGGGGAGAAGTCCCATATGACTCGTAAAAAGTCTAAATTACACATGGTTTATAAAGCATACTCAACTAAATTACATCAAAAGCTCAGACGAAAACCTGAAAGTATTGCTGAATTAAAGCTCTACCAGACCTGATTTGATACATAATAGAGAATAATTTCTAACTCGAATACTGCTGTATGCAAATTGGATGGAAATGTGTTGATGGCAGAGATCACTTCTCTTAAATAAACCTAACTTTTCTCCCTGAGGTATTACTTCCTCATAAATTTACTTCCTCTGTAGCAACTGCCCACATCCTTTCTAAATTATCTGTAACCTGTATTAATGGAAATTAAATTAATGGGAACCTAGCACATAATATAACCATGAAAAGCAATAACTGTATACTGAAAAAAAGGTTTATTTGGACAAAAGCTATATATAGTATATGTGTAAAAATAAATAAGTGCATATTTGCAAACATAGAAATACAAAAAATTATTCTCTCTCCTAATCAGCATACAAAGATCTCTAATATCAACTAAATGTGCACTTACATTTCGGCCAATAACAGCAACTTTTATTGAAGTGTGTCTTTATACATTGCTGTAATGTAATTTCTCCTATGATCCCAAAACAATACACTTTGATAATAATCCAGCTTCTTGTTGTCTTTCCAATTGAGTAAAAGTATCCTCTTTTTTTTCTACTTCAGAAGCTGTTCCGGAAGTGGAGTAGCGTCGGGTGAAGAGACAGAAACCAGCCCCAGACGTGCCACAGGAAAGCACAAGCAAGGACGGTAGTCCTCGATTCCGCAGGCAGGCCGAGTCTATATGTAAGTGTGAGAAGCCATGGAGGGCGCGGTGGCCTGGTGGCCGGTGGTCCACAGGCGCGGCGGCTGCGGCGACGGAACTCACTGTCGCTGTTCGGAAGACAGGGGCTGTTGGCAGACCCTGGGGTACCCGGCCTGCCTGCAGGTCCTATCTCCCACCTTCATCTCCACTGCAAAAGCCTTGAGACCATCGCTACTAATGCCAGGTTTTTAAATCCCTGAGAGTAAAATACATGTGCAGAGTGTGATTCGAGCTGATTTTTAAGCCCAGGCACGTTGAATAGAGTCTTAAAATAATCATTGCCATAGGACCTGACTAGATATCCAAGTGTTCACCAGATGCTAGAAGCTAGATTTTGCAGAGGAAAATTGCTAACTTAAGCTTCTTTTCATGATTCAGCAGAGGGTTTTAAGTAATAAAAGATCTGGAGATTTGTAAAATAAATAATTCCAGTGCAAGTGGGAAAATTAAAATAATCTTATCATCTCCCAGTCATGTCTGTATGTGCTTTTCTACCATTATCAAATTTCTCTTAATTGGGCCAATTTTTTTTTCTGGCTGATACTTTACAGTTTTATGAGTTGTAATGAAGAAATGATTCCTATACTACCAAATGTAAAGTAGATAGCTAGTGGGAAGCAGCCACATAGCGCGGGGAGATCAGCTCGGTGCTTTGTGACCACCTAGAGGGGTGGGATAGGGAGGGTGGCAGGGAGACGCCAAGAGGGAGGAGATATGGGGATATATGTATACATATAGCTGATTCACTTTGTTATAAAGCAGAAACTAACACACCATTGTAAAGCAATTATACTCCAATAAAAGATGTTAAAAAAAAAAAGAAATGATTCCTTTCAGATGACTGAAGTGCCATGTACTAAATTTTCCTAAAGACAATCTAGGATGTATGAAACAGAGCATGATATAACGTATATGGTTTCATTCATATACAATATTGAATATATCTACAGTGAAAAATAGTAACAGCATTGCCAGAATTTCTTTTATCCTTAACAGATCTCTCAGTAAAAGCAATTAAAATATAAAGTACATCATTAACTTTTGAACTTCGACAGAAAAAAATACCATCCATTTCTGACGAGTAGACATTATCTCATAGTATCCACAGCCATCTTATGCATATTACCCTTGCCTGGTCTTAAGTGTGACTTCTGGACACACAACTCAATGTTTCCTAATATTTAATAGTACAATGGCTTTTTATAGTCTATTTAATTTTATTTAGTAATTGAAAGAATGAATAGTTAAGATTCCTCAGATTTTTGTGTTCTTGCTGGAGGTGCAGTTGAACAAAAAGAAAAACACAGCATCTAGCCCTATAGTTAATGCACATGACCACATCCTGTCTAGAATGAATCCATTCAGAGTTCCTGGAGAAATGCAAATACATTATTCATTTTCCTAATGTATCACATTTTACTACGGGTACCACTAATTCCATCAAGGCCAGATGTTAACCAAATGAAATATTTATAATGCAAAACCACTGAATTAAAAAAATATATGCTCATTTAAGCAACAGGTTATAGAACTCAAGCCAATCACATATTTTGGAGAAGCTGAAGGAGGAGGCATGACGTGTGTTACATTCATAATGTCAGGGTAAGGTTCTGAACTCAATCCAGAGAAACTGTATGACTGTTGCAGCCAACTAAAGCTCAGCTGCTTCTGGATTTCTTGTAACAAAATCTTGCTGCCAAGGGCACTGATGGGCTCACCCAGTAAAAAAATTACAATAATAATGTTAAACTAAATCATAAAAATGCAGAAGGTGGTTATTATAGGGCAGAGGAAAGGAATTGCTTTTAAAGTTATGATGGAAATATCAAAAATACATTTTATTGAATTTTTAAAAAATTAAACTTTGTTTTTAAACTAGGGTGCAAAAGCAAGAAAATGTAAAGGTTGTTCAATAAATGATTTCATTCAATGGTCAACAGCAATGATTCAGCAAGTGAAAATAAAAATTATATTTATTCAACATAGTCAATTCAGGCAGAACTGAAGCTTATATTCTGATAGTTTTCTAGTAAAAAATAACCAGATGAAAGTCATTTTTAAGGAGGAATTTTGACTGAAAGGGAACAAAGAACTTGAATGCATGTCTTCTCAGTGAAAATGAACTTGGCTTATGCTTAATTTCACATAGTATAAAACTAAATATTTCATGTGGTTTTTAAGTTCTAGGAAGAAATTCATTTGAAACAAATGTAGAAAATGACCCAAAAATTTAAATATGAAAACTATGGTAGACTTACATTTAGAGAAATAGATCATAATAAGTAATCCTCTGTATGCCCTCCAAAAGTAAAGAATGTAAGTTTTTAAGTTATTTTTTGGAAAATCTGGAATTTCCTTTCTGATCATCTTTATACCTTCTGAAAATATAGATTCCTGAATCATATATCATAGACAGTTTGCTAGACTCCATATTTTCCTCAAGTTGAATAACATATTTCTAAGTGACATTTATCAGAGAAACAAGCTCCATTTGCTCCTTAAAATACCTGATGTGTCTTACGCACAGTAAGCACTAAATAATATGGTGAATTGAACTGAATTATTTCCACTTTCTGTTCAGAGATTAATGTGTCTCTTGGATTCACACTAGAGAGATGGTGTCTCACACATGTGGATTAATGAGCTACATCTGTAACCAAAAATATCCATGGAAAACCTGCTGAATTGATCCATATCTGTTTTATTAATCAAGCCCAGTGTGGAAGGGCTTTCTTGTGGTTGTACTATATTTTGGAGATAAATAGAGTGGGGAAACCACACTTCAATTTAGAAGTTGTTCGAAACATTGAAGAACGTAGGGTTTTGTATTATATGACAGCAATAAAGTCCGATCCTTGATGGTTGTAATGCTGATATATAAGTATATAAATATCCTATATGTATAATTTTACTGCAGAACATTATGACAGTGACCAAGAAGACCCTAACCATTTAATATGGAATTTACTTCTTGCTGCCACTCTCTTCCTTCCTCATTTTTTAAAAACAAAAACGTTTGGGTTTTATTTTTAAGCCAGCAATTTAGGAACAGCCGATAGTTGAAGCAGATGGCTAGAAGTCAGAAGCCCCAGATTCTATCCTTGATTCTCCTACCAACTGGGAATGTGGCCTTGTACAAGTCATGAGAGTAAATCTACAATAAAAGGGGGTTATAATGCCTTACACATGCATGGTGCTTTATGATCTTACACAGCACTTTCAAATATGATATATTATTTAACCTTCCTCACAGCCTCCTAAGACCCAGAGACGCTAAATCACTTGTTCACAGTCATCTCAGTATCAAATGTCAGAGCCAGGAACAGACATATATGAGGATTCCAAGCTGGTCTTTGTCTCCTTTTCTCTACGCCACAGTGCCATGCTATGGTACCTCCAAAGCTGGGCTGTCCAATATGGTAGCCATGAGCCACATGGGGTGATATAGCACTTGAAATGTGGCTAGTCCCAACTGAGATGTACTTGATTGTAAATTTACACACAGAATTTCTAAGACCTTGAACAAAAAAAATAATGTAAGCTATCTCATTAATATTTGTATATTGATTCCACATCAAGATGATAATATTTTTGATATCTTGAGTTAAACTATGTTATTAAAATTTATCTCACCTGTTTCTTTAACTTTTTTAATGTGACTACCAGAAAATGTAAAGTCACATACATGGCCCACATTGTTTCTATTGGTCAGAGCTGGACTAGAGAATTCCATTGTTCAGAGTCCACAGTACAGATTTCACAGTCCTGGACTTCTTTATACACCTGTCCTGATGTAGCTGAGACCAATTTCCAAAGACTCTGTCAAACATAGAGCAATGTAGATTTGCAACAATAATTCAGTCATTCTTACCCATCTTTTATAGGCAGGAGAAAAGTGAGACTTTGTTAGATGATGCCTCAAATTGCTCATTCATTAAAAGGTCTCATTTTATACTTGTAGAATGATTGAAAAGCTTAGAGTAAAAGTACCTTGGAAAGAACTATAAATTATATTTATGACTCTGTAGCACACCTTATTTTAAAATGTGTTCCTATTAAACAGTATGAGTGAATGAGACATTGGACTATTAGGTGATATAGGCAATGTAACATAATAACTATATATAAATTTATTATAAAATAGAGTATATTTTATTCCCCCTACCAACTCTTTAAGATATCTTATATGTAATCCCTAAAGAAGTAGCTTATCTCTGCTTTGAAAAATTTAAGTGAAAGTCCTCAGGAGAAATGGGTTCATATTTAGGAGAAAAAATATATATAGTAAAAAACAATAATCAGGCTCCCTGACTTCAGACTATACTACAGCTACAGTAATCAAGACAGTATGGTACTGGCATAAAAACAGAAATACAGATCAATGGAACGGGATAGAAAGCCCAGAGATAAACCCACGCACATATGGTCACCTTATCTTTGATAAAGGAGGCAAGAATATACAATGGAGAAAAGACAGCCTCTTCAATAAGTGGTGCTGGGAAAACTGGACAGCTACATATAAAAGAACGAAATTAGGGTTTCCCTGGCGGCGCAGTGGTTGGGAGTCTGCCTGCTAATGCGGGGGACACGGGTTCGAGCCCTGGTCTGGGAAGATCCCACATGCCGCGGAGCGGCTGGGCCCGTGAGCCACGGCTGCTGAGCCTGCGCGTCTGGAGCCTGTGCCCCGCAACGGGAGGGGCCGCGATAGTGAAAGGCCCACGCACCGCGATGAAAAGCGGTCCCCGCACCGCGATGAAGAGTGGTCCCCACTTGCCGTAACTAGAGAAAGCCCTCGCACGAACCAAAGACCCAACACAGCCAAAAATAAATAAATAAATAAATAAAGTAGCTATAAAATTAAAAAAAAAAAAAAAGAATGAAATTAGAACACTTCCTAACACCATACACAAAAATAAACTCCAAATGGATCAAAGACCTACATATAAGGCCAGACACTATAAAACTCTTAGAGGAAAACATAGGAAGAACACTCTATGACATAAATCACAGCAAGATCCTTTTTGACCCACCTCCTAGAGAAATGGAAATAAAAACAAAAATAAACAAATGGGACCTAATGAAACTTAAAACCTTTTGCACAGCAAAAGAAACCATAAACAAGACGAAAAGACAACCCTCAGAATGGGAGAAAATATTTGCAAATGAAGCAACTGACCAAGGATTAATCTCCAAAATATACAAGCTGCTCATGCAGCTCAATAACAAAAAAACAAACAACCCAGTCCAGAAATGGGCAGAAGACCTAAATAGATATTTCTCCAAAGAAGATATACAGATTGCCAACAAACACATGAAAGGATGCTCAACATCACTAATGATTAAAGAAATGTAAATCAAAACTACAATGAGGTATCACCTCACACCAGTCAGAATGGCCATCATCAAAAAATCTACAAACAATAAATGCTGGAGAGGGTGTGGAGAAAAGGGAACCCTCCTGCACTGTTGGTGGGAATGTAAATTGATACAGCTACTATGGAGAACAGTGTGGAGGTTCGTTAAAAAACTAAAACTAGAACTACCATACGACCCAGCAATCCCACTACTGGGCATATACCCTGAGAAAACCATACTTCAAAAAGAGTCATGTACCACAGTGTTCATTGCAGCTCTATTTACAATAGCCAGGACATGGAAGCAACCTAAGTGTCCATCGACAAATGAATGGATAAAGAAGATGTGGCACATATATACAATGGAATATTACTCAGCCATAAAAAGAAACGAAATTGAGTTATTTGTAGTGAGGTGGATGGACCTAGAGACTGTCATACAGAGTGAAATAAGTCAGAAAGAGAAAAACAAATACCATATGCTAACACATATATATGGAATCTAAAAAAAAAAAACGTTATGAAGAACCTAGGGGCAGGACAAGAATAAAGACGCATATCTAGAGAATGGAATTGAGGACACGGGGAGAGGGAAGGGTAAGCTGGGACGAAGTGAGAGAGTGGCATGGACATATATAAACTATCAAATGTAAAATAGATAGCTAGTGGGAAGCAGCCGCATAGCACAGGGAGATCAGCTTGGCGCTTTGTGACCACCTAGAGGGGTGGGATAGGGAGGGTGGGAGGGAGACGCAAGAGGGAGGAGATATGGGTATATATATATACATATAGCTGACTCACTTTGTTATAAAGCAGAAACTAACACACAATTGTAAAGCAATTATACTCAAATAAAGATGTAAAAAAAAAAAAAAATTAGCCCAGACTACTGAAAAGTAAAATCTATTTGGCATTTATTATGTGGTCTCAGGCACTATACTGAGAGTTAGACCAAGATTATCTCATTTAGGGATTTGAAAATTAGCAACAGGGAGCAGAACCAACTTTTAATGGTTAAAAATTCTTAACCATTACTGCCTCTTAGGTCAGTGCTGTTTGAAGTCACAATGTGAGCTATGGAGACAGTATTAGAATATGAGGGAATATTGGGCAATAAGAGCAGAGCTCTGCCCTCCAAGAGGACACAAATTGGTAGACTTGTGAGCATGTTTTTGAAAAATACATGCTTATAAACAAGATTATATGAAGGAGGAGTTACTCTTCACTTTCTAAAGGTTTCTTTATGTTACGATAGAAATCTTTATAGCAATGTTCTCCAGTGTGTTAAAACTTACCCGTTATTTATAAAGCAAAGGTCTCATGTAAAACAAAACTATATAATATGAGTTTCAGAGCTTTGTTTTCCTCTATGCATAATACCCACTTGGAGGAA
Source organism: Balaenoptera borealis (assembly GCF_965194805.1). Taxonomy (NCBI): domain Eukaryota; kingdom Metazoa; phylum Chordata; class Mammalia; order Artiodactyla; family Balaenopteridae; genus Balaenoptera; species Balaenoptera borealis. The sequence continues at coordinate 47,601,783 of NC_138862.1, forward strand.
AGTAGGCTGAAATTACCTTAAATATTTTCTGGAAAAAGAAGAAATGAAGCCAAATAAACAAAAAGGGGATCTAAATCAAAATGGCACTGAAAATCACAAAACAGTGAAAACTGAAGAGTTTTATAACTTTTTATACAATAAAAATAATATATTACCTTTGAAGGTTGACATTAAAAATTGTGTATGTAAGCTAATTACATATTAATATTTTTAAAGATTTCAAAATATATAACTTATTGCCAGTTTCTTAATGTTCATGCTTACCTGGAAAGAAATTTAAAAAAATATTAACAATAGCCAACTCTAGGTGGCAGAATTTTAGATATTTCTTTACTTATTTATACTTTTTTGTAATAATTCCAGAATAAACAGGTATTGCTTTTATAATAAGTGAATAGAAAATTTATTGTAATCAATTCCAAAATTGATTGCAAATGAGAAAGGCAAAAATTATCTTGGGGGGAGCATAAAATGCAAATTTTGTTCTCAATCACAAAATTTTAAAATAATAATATATTTTATAGGTTCTTCTTTCCAGTCATTATTGCCCTTCCTTTGATTCAAGATAAAGCAACCTGTGGACTACTCAGTTTCTCTAGACAGTGAGGGTGAAAGCTAGATTGGGTTTTCTAGATTCTCTTGAGAAAGCAATTTACCCTCAGCTGTGAACATGAGTATAAAGATAGATCAAGGTTGTAATATGAGCTCTTAAAGCTCAAAGTTGTTATGACAGCAATCAGAAAAGCAGAGCATCATGTAAAGTGTACCTCTTCACCATAAAACAAACTGACCATAAATCATTTCTAATGGTATCTACTTAAAACTGGCCTTAGACCTTAAGATGTGTAAAATGTCATGTGAGAATATATTATACAATCATATCTTTGAGCAGGATAGGGTCTTAGTGATGCTAAAAAGTGAAATATAGAGCTGTTTTAGGCATCTCTTTCAAATATTCATGGAGAAATAGTCTGCTAACTTCTTTTATGACAACAACACTAAAATTTTACTACAAAGAAAACTCAGAAATGAGTTCCTTGTGCCATTTAATCATTAAATCATAAATCCACAGACCATTAGAGCTGAAAGGGGCCTTCTAGACTATCTCATCCAATAACAGTATTTTACAGATGAGAAAACTAAGAAGGATAAATTATTTTCTCAGGAAAAAGTGAAACCACTGAAAAATATCCCAAAGTATCCAGGAATTCCTGTAAGCTTTCACAGGAAGGAGTAGGTATTTCAAATCCTACCAGAACTTGATAGTTTGGTTGTGGGTACTCCTCGGCAAGGAAGAAAATATACTAATATTGGCTAATATTCATATAATATATGAAAAACACATTCACAGTGAATGCCTATAAAGTAAAAACCAAAAGCATAACAAAGCCAATGATTTCAGACTAGATCACTCACTCATTACTCAGCTTCCTTTCTTCAGTGAGTCAAATAATTGAAAGGAGCTTTCTTTGCCACTTTTCAGACACAAAACATCTATTATCCTGGCTACTTCCACAGTTGCTGATAGACCAAAGAATCCACTTTTCAGACACAAAACATCTATTATCCTGGCTACTTCCACAGTTGCTGATAGACCAAAGAATAATGGGACATTCATTCCTTGAGTTAAAAAAGAAAGGGTGTCAAAATCTTCCTGATTTTATGCATTTATGAAAAATATGCTTATAATAAAATTATATGTATTAAAAACATATTCCTCATCCCCCCAAAATATATACTACACATTATGGAGATTGTCCTGGAACAAGTAAATATTAAGACTCTTTTTCTAAGTTTGTCTAAGAAACTGAAATAATAACACTTGATTTTAAGGAAAATAGGACAATGCATGTACTTGTACTGTCATCTATAAAATAGGAAGAAGAGTAGATTCTCGCAAAGCTGTTTAAGGATTAAATCAATAACAGTTGTAAAGTGCTTAGTTCAGTGCTTGGCACATAGTTAACATTCACTAAGTGTCAGATAGTCCTGGTAGTGATATTATTATTTAAAACACGATGACTCCTCCAAACACACCCTTCCCCTCAGTCAAACCAAACTCTTGAGATTCCCCTCACTGTTTCATGGCACATGCTGACCCCTCTTTCCAAATGTTCTTTTCCTACTTCCCCTGGTGAACCCATCAGCCAGGGTTCAGCTATGAAATTCCCTCCTCTTACTTGTCTTCCCTCATCCCTGCTCCTGACTTAGTTGCATTCACCCATTACCCAGGGTGCCCTGCAATATGCCTCTTCTAGCAACTGAGACATGACTTTTTTTTACTTGATTTCCCCCCCTCCCATCTAACACACACATGCACGCATGCACATGCACGCATGTACACATGGAACTGAAAGTGCATCACACTCAATGCATCTCACACACATATTTTTGTATCTCTATAGAAACACCTATTGAAATGAATGAACTCCTATATAAAAAAATAAGTGATTTTTTTCTTCATAAGTAGTTATCAGTCTAGAATGTGTATCTAGTGGCCTCAGTTTTGAAGGGGAAAAGGGGTGAAGGATATAGTGGGAGAGCTGGGGGATACAACTTGGCAGCCCTGGGCCCTGGCTCTGCCACAAGACTAACCCTATGGTCTTCAGTGAGTCATTTAACTGCCTGGACTCACTCTCCTTCTTAGCAAAATGAATGAGTTGGGCAAAATATTCTCTGAGGACCCACTCAGTGCTAACATTTATATGATGCTAAACATTGGTTCATCTCAGTGGTTCTCAAACTTCAGCAGGGATCAGAACCATCAGGTGGGCTTCTGAAAACTGATTCCTGGTCAGCGGGTCTGAGATGTGGCCCAAGAATTTGTATTTTGTATAATTTCCCAGGTGATGCTGAGGCTGCTACGGGGGGGGGGGGGGGTGCACCAGACTTTGAGAACCAGTGATTAATCTTCTTAACACAGGGTATCCTGACACTGTCCTCTTGCCACCTGGCAGACAGTAAATTCACAGTAGGGTGGAGGCAAATAAACCCAGGCTTCTGTGAAGCTGCCATCAGGAAGACTGTGTGCCTTTGGGTGAGTCCCAAGAGTGGCCACAGAAGGCAGAGTTTGCTCACCCTAACAGTTCTGTTAAAGGCCCACGTTGTGGGCAAGGGACAGCCTGAGTTCACAACGCTGCAGGGCACAGAAAACAAATTCTAGGGTTTGAACCATCTGTTAAAACCTCCTGCTTCTGAAGTCACAATGGATCACAACTGCCATCTAGTGATGGCTTTGAATTACTGCATCTAGAGACTGCGGAATGAAATGATGCTTTAATTTGGAAACTACTACTTTTTACCAAACTGTTCAAGATGAGAACTTCTGAGAACAAGCTCTAAAGTATGTTGGTCTTATCTACACTTGTACCTAGGCACTGTAGAAATAAACAGGCGTATATCACTTACTATGTGCTAGGCGCTGTTCTAATACTGTATCTATGTTCAGTTATTCGCAGCAACCCAATAAGACAGATACAATTATTATGCCCACTTCATAGACAGGAAATACAACTACAGATGTACAAAGAAATTAAGAAACTTGCCTGAGGTAGAGTGGTAGAGCTGGAATTGAACCTAGACAGCTCCTGGAGAGATATTCTCTTATATCAGCAATTTAAATACACAGGTAATGGAAACAATTGGTACCTGCGCAGTAGTCCCACCTTTACCATGGTTTTCTTTTCTGCAGTTTGTTACAGTCAACCACCATCTGAAAACATCAAATGGAAAATTCCAGAAATAAACAATTCATACGTTTTAAATTGCATGCCGTTCTGAGTAGCATGATGAAATCTCATGCCCTCTCGCTCCGACCCACCCAGGATATTAATCATCCCTTTGTCCCATCAGTTAGTCATTTAGTAGCTGGTTCAGTTATCAGATCAACCGTGGCAGTATCTCAGTGCTTGTGTTCAAGTCACCCTTATTTTACCTAATAATGACCTCAAAGCCCCAGAGTAGTGATGCTGGCATCTCGGATATGCCAAAGAAAAGCCATGAAGTGCTTCTTCTAAATGAAAAAGGGGAAGTTCTTGACTTAATAAGGAAAGAAAAAAATCATATGCTGAGGTTGCTAAGATCTACAGAAAGAACAAATTTTCTATCTGTGAAATTGTGAAGAAGGAAAAAGAAATCCATGCTAGTTTTGCTGTCACACCTTAAACTGCAAAAATTATGGCCACAGTGTGTGATAAGTACTTAATTAAGATGGAAAAGACATTGACTTTGTACAATAAGATATTTTGAGCAACCACATTCACGTAGCTTTCATTAAACCATATAATTGTTCTATTTTATTATTAGTTATTGTTGTTAATCTCTTACTGTGACTAATTTATAAATTAAACTTTATCATAGGTATGTAAGTATAGGAAAAAATATAATACATAGTGTTTGGTACTATCCAAGGTTTCAGGCATCCACTGGGGTTCTTGGACCATATCCCCCACAGATAAGGGATACTACTGTGAATAGTTACCAGTTCCCAGATATGGGTCTGAAAATTTTTATGAAATATATACTGAAGAATTAATTTTTTCTGATTCTTCCAAATGAAATCAGCTCATGTATAATAACTAAAGAAATGTATCTACCTACACAAAGACACCACAATGCAACAAAAACAGCACCACTTGGAATTAACTTCCAACTTGCTGTGCAACTTTGGACAGGTTGCTTAACCTCTCTGGGCCCCACTTTCTTCATCTATAAAGTAAAAAAAATTAAAATGTAGTTCACGTGGTTTGAAGTTCTTTAAAGCCAGATTAAATTTTTGAGACCTGCTCAAGTTACCTAGTGAATGTGGTCACAAGAGCAAATAGGGAGATAATGGAAAGTAACCATACTTGTTGTTCTCAAATTGTCCTGCACATGGGAAAGGAGACAGAACAGCAGGTTAGATCTCCTGGTCTATTATGCAGACGTGTTTGTAGTAATAATAAGACTCATGGTGAATGCAGAGAAGTAAAGAGCTCAATCAGGGAGATCTATGTTTCACTTCTCTTCCTGAGTGCTGCACTTGGCTTGTGCACCTGTACTCTGCACCCTTGTATATCCCTGCCTTCCAAGAGTCCTCACCAAAGCACTCCTGCAGAAAAGTCGAATCTTTGCTGGTGGATTGAGGTCCAACCCCCCTCACTCCAGACTTCTTTTATCAGAGATTTCCTTGGATTTAAAAACCTGCTCACTGCTAAGCCTTTTAACTCCTTAATCTAAGACTTCTCAGTTACCAAACCATTTCTAACCTCAATAAACCAAACTCTACAGGATGGTTATCAAACCAAAATACTAGTGGTACAGAAACACAAAGGTTGGTTATTTGATTGGAGTTCTGACTCAGTAGAAAAATGGGTATTTCCAGCACCTATTAAAGGATCTTTTGGATTGAACACATAGAATGTAATTATGTATTACAATTTACATGAGAATTTTCCTTCAAAGAGCTCAAGTTTCTATAAAGTTATTTTTAAAATAAAGATCCTCAAAATAAGGTGATGGTACCTAAATAATTGTGACTCAGGATACGTTTTTATAGAGAGATCCTAAAACTTGCTGATATGAAAAATGTTTCCTCAGTATTTAGAATAGTCAAACTCATACAAACAGGAATAGAATGGTGGTTGTCAGGGGCTGGGGGCAGGGGAAATGGGGACGTGCTGTTCAGTGGGTATAAAAGTGTCAGCTACGCGAGATGAATAAGTTCTAGAGATCTGCTGAAGGACATTTTGTTTATGGTTAATGATACTGTACTATACCTTTAAAAACTTAAGAGGGTAGGTCTTACGTTATCTGTTCCTACCATGAAAGAAGGGAGGGAGGGAGGAAGGGAGGGAGGAAGAAGGAAAGACTGTTGCTGTCCAAGTAAGGTCAGACTTTAAAAACCGCAGTAACTTTGAGAAACGATTTTTTAGGGAAATAGGATTAGTTTTCAACATTATTCTTTGTGATCCATGCAATGTCATATAACCATAACTTTCCTCAAAACTTAAATTCAAAATATTATGCATTTGTCAAAATAAATATTAAATTTTAAAAGGACTATATAAGGTCTCAGAATTTTTGATGCAAAAAAAAAAAAAAAGGAACATATCCTAAACTTTGAGCCTGAGCAACCAGATAGATAAGTGGTAATACCATTTTCCAAAATAGGGAAGCCTGGGGTAGAATTAGTTTTTTAAAACTTATAATCCTCTAATCATGTTAGTTAATCATTTCAGAATTAATTTTTTAAAGTGAAAGGAATTTTTAATTCAAGAGGATATGGGATATGTCACCAGCTTTTTAAGGTTGAGCCATGTTTAGCAACAGTGATATTCCACCACCATGTGGACCCCCACTCTGAGACAGAATTCTGAACCAGACAATCAGCCTGATCCAGTGTGATGTTTCAAAATATTCTTTTGTAAAATAGTTTCAAAGACCCATGACTGGAGAATTATAAAATCATGCTTTCTGTCTAGGACATGTTTATAAATACGCATAATGGAAGCCTAGCTCTCCACTCTTTCAAGAAGTAAGGTAAAAGTCCATGGTTCAGTTCAAAGGAATGTTAAATACTGGCCTGAGATTTATACTCTTGGGAAAGAATGTTACAGTGGAAACAGGGAAGAAATGTCCTTGGTTTGTGAGCCAGTGGCTCTTTTGTGGGAACCAGAGTCTTGAACTTCCAGGCAGCTGTGTTGTACTGAGTGTGGCCGCAAAGATCTGGGGACAGTGCCATCACATCACCCATATATGATTGCTAAGAGCAAGAAAACCCTTTGGGGGTACAGAGACTTAGCCAAAATCACCGTAAATCTGGATAGAACCAAAACTAAGTAAACAGTATTTTAAAAATGGATACAGGAATTATTTTACTTATATGTAGAGAAAACTGAAGGGACACCAAATTCCAAGGAAATGTGGTTCCTTTGCCAGGTCCCCCTTTTTCAGAGAATGCCTCCTTTTCAACATTTTAGTTTGTATGATGGATACTAATTAGCTACGATTTTTTATAGATGAAGACATGAAATTCTAATGGCATATAAAGACAGGGACCTTTCCATCTTCTTTATTGCTGTGTCCCCAGCAATTAGAACTGTACCTGGCACACAGTTAGCTCTCAGCAAATCTTTGTTGAATGAATGGAGAAAAGCTGGAATAAATTGCTAAGTCAAAGGAAAAAATAGAAAGTAGAAACGAATCTTCTCTTTCTAATTGTTTTTATGTAAAAAGCCACATTGTCAGCTGAAATCTAATAAAAATTACAAGAGAAAATTTTCTTTCAGGGGGAGCAGCTCTTGTATAATGCACTCTTTTTCTCTGGTGTCAGCACTGGGTTCTCATTGCCCTGCATATTTATAACATTCATTGGCACTGACTGAGCATTAACAGATCTTTATCTTGAGTTTCACCAGTTTTTACGTAGCCGACATATTTCACCCAGTCTTCATAGTCTTTGTCGAGGGGGCATCATCAAACTGAAGAGTTAAACAAAAAATTGAATAATTGACAGGCTGGCAACCACAAAATTTGATTTCTTTTGACCACCCACTCAGTTCTAAGATTCTATGATTCTAATTTGCCTTAAATTTACATCTGTTCCGTCTTCTTAAAAAAAAATTTTTTTTTTTTACATTAATACATTCACCCTTACCAGTTCTGACCTCAAGCTCAAGGGCAGTCTTTTTTCCATTGCTCTCATTCTATCTGGCCGTAGCTATTGAGTTGCTATGGATTGAAGCTAGTAAAGAGAAAAATAAGAAACAAAAAAGGAAACGTCCTTTTAGGAAAGTATTTGATGAGAAAACAGAAGCCTCACATATCTAAGGCATAGGCTTGCCTGGAATCTGTTCTGGATTTTAGAGGCTGTTATCACTCAACCTCAAGTGGATCAGCATGAATCTGTCCTTGTATCCAGTGTTCTTTGAGACCCTTGACTCTAAGACCTTTTAGAAATGTGTATAAGTCATTCTAAAGTGAGAAAATGAATAGGATACATTCTATTAGAAAGCTAAGAGGAGAGAAAATAAATCTTTCCCATCTCCCTTTTTGGTGACATTACACTTTAAAAATAGGTATGGGGAGGAGCCCAGGGGAGGAATTTCAGTTAGGCTAATCTACTTACTAATAGAATTTCTTCCAGGATACAAGAGCCTTTGGCAAACATTGGTTGGCACATTCTTCCTAAAAGGTAAAAGGCTTTTTTTTTTTCCCTTTGGCAGGTTTTAAAAGACACTTAAGAGTGTCAGGCAAACCTTCCAAACCATGGCCAAAAGCAGGTTAATCCAAAACACACACATCCCCAGCCAGCTCAAGATCAACCAAAAAAAATTAGGTCTAGGGATTACAGGATGTTAACTGTGAAACATAATCCCATGATATTTATGGCTCCGGAGACTGGGCAGAGCTACTCTCGAGCACTGTGAAGTACTCCTTACACTGGGGCAATTGCTCATATTTGATGCTATAACAGGTAACGTATTAAAGAGAACCAATTAGTCACAATCCATGCAGTAGGGTCATACTTCTCAAACTTTAGAGGGCCTAACCATCAACTGGAGCAAGCTTATAGAAAATTTGGTTTTTTGGTCCACTTCCCAAGCCTATCTAGTCAGACTCCGTGGGGAAGGAGATTGGGAACAAGGAAGGCCAATGAGTAAGATGCAGATGTTCTGCACACCACACATTGGGAATCACTGCACTGGAGTCTGGAGCAAGGTCCCTAAAGTCAGGACTGTCTCCAGCCCTAATTCCCTGCACCTAGCACTAAGGCTGGAACCTGGTAGATACTCAAGGACTATTTAAAGAATGAAAAGCAGTGAGCATTGATGGATGCCAGGAACTGTTGTAAGCACTCTACACATATTAACTCATTTAATCCTCATAATAAAGGACTATTATTAGCCTTGGCACCCGCTGGGCACTCTGCTCCCACACTGTCCAAAGTGTCACCTGACTGGTTCCTTTGTTACATTCAAAGGTAAAGTAGCATCAGTTTCACACCCATCCCATCACCAGATCCTGTTCCTTTTCTTTACAGTATTTGCCTCTAAAGTTATCTGGTTTGGTTTTTTTGTCTGACTCCCTTCACTAAAATTTAAGCTCCATGAGAATAGAAATCTTGCAAGTCTTACTTGTCACTGTATCTTTAATGCCTGACTCACAATAGACACCAAGGAAATATTTAAATATTTAACTGAATGTATGTTAAAAACGCATAGTAAATGCAAAGTAAAGAAGTTGTGTTTGCTATATAATTTCTTCGTTCTCTCAGAACTTCCAAAATTTATTATGATAAGTATAAAAAAGTGAAAGAAAGACTTCTAACCCAGAAATGTCCTGAAGCTGCTTTCCTGATCTACCTTGTCCCAAGTCAGAGACTGGACAGGAGAAAAAGGGAGAACCAAGTAAGAGTTAAAATGGAAAGTCTGGAAGATTTTTCACTCTAGGGCATCAATATTTCCTTTGAAATGAATTCTTAGGACATCAGACACACCCATGTTCAAACATAAGTAAAAAACATATTCCAAGATTAAATGTACATGATTTTTAGATTAACCAGTGTTTTTGTTAGCCACATAATGCCTGCTTTACTAGTTTAAAAAGCTGTACCTACATGACACCAAAAGAGCTAGTTAAATCAATGAAACTCAAGCTGATTGCTTCAATAGTGATACCGTGCACCTCAGATTTGGACTTGAACCCCCGTAACGGGACTCGAACCCAGCCTAAACCCAGATTGGGGCTCGAACCCACGGTCCTTTAATTAGAATCACTCATCTGGTGTCTGGACTTACTGAGGCTCAGGTTCTTTTTGTCTCAGCACAGAAGGAATTCAGCAAGAGGCAAAGTGATAGGCAAGAAGTAGATTCATTAACATAGGATGCTTGTAAGGGACACAAGCGGGCAGGCAAGGGAGCTCTGCCCTGAGGATTAAGTGGGCTACAATTTTATAGTCAAAGGAAAGGGGGAAGGGAAAGAAAGACTGCCTTCTTCGAGTAGACATGAGGCTTACATCACTAGTTCTTCCTTCGTATCAGGCAGGAGAGTGTCTGACCCTATGAGGTCAAACTAGGATTATCATAGCTCTTATTCAAATCAGTAGAAGGGTGGTGACATTTTTCTTCCACCTAATGGTCTGGGGCATATCTCGTGCTTTTATTTATGGCTTTATAGTTAAGCAAGCCTGCTTCGTTCCACGACATTCCAATAGCTTTCTTGAGCGATCATTAACTTACAGTGGTCTCCCAAAGTTTCCTAGGTTTCCCTCTCTATCTATAGTCCCCTACTGGGACTTCTACAACTACCTGTGTAACTATGCTATTCTATCCCTATCAGTAGTAAGAAGAATGGGTAGACCAGTTCACTCCAAATGGTGAATGTGTCAGGATCATTGACCATTTTACACTATGCCAACAAAATCAAAATCAGGAACTGAATGTAGTCTCAGGAGAGAGAAAGAAACTCATTTTTAAATGGGTTTCTCACATGGTATAGCTCAAAACCACGGGTCCTTTGAAAAAGGCCACTAGCTAGTTGATGTCATATCAATGCCAACCAAACTCTGGCAGGATTCGGACCGTGGATGATCAAATCAACCTCCCCCTCTTCATTTATGGTAGTGGGTCTCAGGCAAACAATAGCTAGGGCCAAGGGACTGCTGCTGAATGAAGCTTTTTGTTCCAAGTCATTTTTACCACTTGCACTGAAATGCCAGAAATGAATGTTGTCAGGGATGCTGTTGGATAGAACATACTCAAAATCAACTAGAAACATTTAAGAAAAAGTTTTTCTTGTTTTATTTTGAGAATATCTTTTTGCTATGATCACTCAGGGAGTTAGCCAGACCTGGGCTGGCTTCATTAGTCATCTCAGAGAATGTGGATAGATTATGGGAAAATCTTTCCATTTCTGAGAAATTGCTGGTCACCAATCATATTCACTTCAGCCAGTCTTTGAGGCTTAGTACGAAACTTGGAAGTACCAAAGTAAATGTGGGAAGGGGCAGAGGAGGGCATGCAACCAACAGTGAGGTCTCTTCTTACTACAGGAAGGCGAAGATTCTTTGCAAAGACCTTCACCTTGGAAGAATTTTGCTGCCATCCACCCCACCCATTAAGAAAGATTTAATCAGAATTTTTAAAAAGATAGAGAGAAATTTGTTTTCATTTTTAAATTTTGCAAGTTCAGTCAACAAAGATAATTTCCTTGTCCACTACCCAGGCCTTCAAAACCATCTGGGTTAACTCAAAGCCAGGTTTAGCACTTTTTGTTTCCATTTCGTGAGCAAAACATGATTTGGATTACAAATTTCTCTGAGGTTCATGCATAGAGCTGAGAGACTCTGTCATTTCCTTATCAGAAGCAACAGGAGAAATTCCAAATATGAAGACTCACAGAGATTTATTGCCTCAATTCCCAGCCTGACACTTGGCTCAGCACAGAGAGTACACAGCCAAAAAGAAGTCCTTTACTAAGGTATGAAAGGAACTGGCTGCTTGTGAAGTCCAGACTTGGGAGTGACACAAACAGGGGTTTGGGCTTTTCCAAGGCCAGCAGAACCTAGTCTGTTTGAAGTCGGATCAGTTGATTTCTTGAACATTTCAAATAAGCAAAATTCTGCAGGAAATGGGAGCCAGATGCATTTTTAACTCAGGAGTTCCTTGGAAGACAGGCAGAAAATAATCAAACGACATCCTCTAGTTTCATTTTGGCCCTTCTCCTAGACCTACCCTCTAGAACTATACGCCAGACATGTATGTAGAGACAGTGATGGAATAAACTCCAGGAGGGGTACAGGTAGAAGTGTATTTAAATAATAATTTGAATTTATTTAGATAATAATTTAAAATTTATTTACGTAAGAGTTGTATTTAAATATAAAAAGAAACAATATGTGTCTGATATAAATGTAGACCAATTTTAAAATACTACATTATTTGGAAGAGGCTCCAAAACATTTTGGGAAGCATCTATTGTAAACTAGGCACTTTGTTGGCAGTTTTCACAATGATCCTCTAAGGTAGGTTGTCATTATTCTCATGATACACCTAAGAAACTGAGGCTTCTTGAGATTCAGTGATTTGCCAGAGGCCACAATGACTGTAAATGAAGAGGCTCATCAAAGGAGTCCCCAGGTGGTCCTCAGGATTGAAATCTAAATGGAAAGAATCTAAGACTAAGTTTCTTCTACACTAGCTTTTGCTAGTCCTCCATGTGGCCCAGGAATAAATGAGCAGCCTGTGTTGAAGATGAGTCAGGAGTGGTTGGCAGCTGTGTGCACGCCAGAAACACCACCACGCCAAGTAGGCACAGGCAACCTTCCCCCAGGAACTCAGAGGGGAGAAGGAAGATGCACTCTCCTTCTCCAAAAAGCTTTGGCTTCAGACATTTAGAGAAAACATAAGAAACATGAAAAGAAGAAAACAGACTCACTTGGCCACGCCTAGTCACTAGCTTGCTAATACCTTGTTCTTTGTTCTTGTGACTTTCACAGAAGATGAACTATTTCCTGCCTCTTAACTTCGCACATGCTGCCCAGAAGCCCCCAGGTTTCCTGGAATTAAGAATTCCAGATATTCCAGCAATAATTTTCTGACACCAAGCTTTGGCTGACAGAGAGCAGATACATACCATGTTTGGTGCAACTGATGTCTGGGGATTTTCCCTCTGCTTTCTTCTGCTTTTTCTTCCAGTGAAACTTCCCATTATTGGTTTTGATTTATAAATTATAATCATATTTCCCTTTCCAGAGATCTCATTTGCAAGATAAAAAAAAAAAGAAGAAAAATGGTAATGGATAGCCATCCCTGGTATTTTGTTAGTCCTCCTCGGCTTCTGCTTTTGAACAGCCTGCTCTGTTTCTTGGGCGCTTCTGTGTCAGCAAAGAAAATCATGGACATTTTAGCATGGAATTTTTTATGTGTATCCATGTTAATCAGGCCCACTCCTAACATTTGTGATGCTTTGGGCAAAAGTACAAGTGGAGGCCCTCATACCATACATTTAAGTATTTAAAAGTTATGGATCGGGACTTCCCTGGCGGTCCAGTGGTTAAGACTTCGCCTTCCAATGCAGGGAGTGCGCTTTTGATCCCGTCAGGGAGCTAAGAGCCTCATGGCGGAAAAACCAAAACATAAAACAGAAGCAATTTTGTAACAAATTCAATAAAGACTTTTAAAATGGTCCACATTAGGCTTCCCTGGTGGCACAGTGGTTAAGAATCCGCCTGCCAATGCAGGGGACACGGGTTCAAGCTCTGGTCCGGGAAGATCCCACATGCCGCGGAGCAACAAAGCCTGCGCTCTAGAGCCCGCGAGCCACAACTACTGAGCCCGTGTGCCACAACTACTGAAGCCCGCACGCCTAGAGCCCGTGCTCCGCAACATGAGAAGCCACCACAATGAGAAGCCTGCGCACCGCATCGAAGAGTAGCCCCCGCTCACCACAACTAGAGAAAGCCCGCGCGCAGCAACGAAGACCCAACGCAGCCTAAAACAAATAAATAATGTTTAAAAATAAATAAGGGGCTTCCCTGGTGGCGCAGTGGTTGAGAGTCTGCCTGCCAGTGCAGGGGACACGGGTTCGAGCCCTGGTCTGGGAGGATCCCACATGCTGCAGAGCAACTAAGCCCGTGAGCCAAACTACTGAGCCTGCGCGTCTGGAGCCTGTGCTCCGCAACAAGAGAGGCCACGATAGTGAGAGGCTCGCGTGTCGCGATGAAGAGTGGCCCCCGCTTGCCGCAACTAGAGAAAGCCCTTGCACAGAAACGAAGACCCAACACAGCCAAAAATAAATAAATAAATAAATAAATAAATAATAATAAATTTTAAAAATAAATAAATAAATAAAATGGTCCACATTAAAAAGAAATATCTATATATATAAAGTTGTGGGTCAAGCTAACAAACTGTTAAATAGCTTATGTTTTATCCTCTGCCTTGGCAAATATACATTCATAGCAATCTGAAAGGCCACATTCAGATTTGGAATTCTCAGACTCCTTGAAGTGCTGCACAGGAATGCAGAGGTGCAGGGAGGCCAGCCTACCCCTGGCTCATTTGTTCCCACCTCCAGCTCAGCCATGGACCACAAGAGGATTCACAACAGGCATGTGAAGACGCCACCTGCACAGCCAACCCCATTCACAACCACTAACAAACAGCTGCTCCCTGGCCCCATGTTGGACCCAGAGGTGTACACCCCAGGGGGACAGTCCATCTCATGAGACTGAGCCCTGAGAAGAAGCCTGTGAAGTCACTAGAAAGAACTCAAGATCATCCAGTTAGAGAATTCTAGGGTATGTGTACCCGAGCATGGTCTAGAAGAAAGTAGGCTCTGGACAGCACAATCCCTGGGCTCCTCACCCCATGGCATGTGGAGAAGGCACAGCTTCAGGAAGGTCAGAGCAGAGGCCCCTCTTGGCCTGATCCAGGTAGTACTTGGACTTAATGTCCCCTTTATTGTAACGGCTAAGTAAGAATTGACCTTATACTGGACATGTTTTATCCATCATTTCCAAGTAACAGGGAAAGACATCTCAGAAGGATATTTAGAACTAGAGGCTCAAGATCCATGGTTTCTCATAAGGCAAGGCATCTCCACCTCAGTATCACTGAGGATTATTCAGTTTGCTCTTTGAATTGCAAGTACAGTCATCTGATTTCCCGCTCCAGTTTCCATGGTCCAAAGCCAATGAAGAAACAAAATCTGTTAAATATTCAAAAGGAGACATCATTAACAATGGATTATTATCTAACATGGAAATAACTTAATTAAAAGGAGGGAGTATAAGTACATATTTCGTTGTCATAAATTTCCTTAGAAGATGAAACAAGTAAGAGCTGGAGAAATGTACTCTGGGAGATGGGAGGGAGGGAAGAGTGGGCTCCTTGGGTTTACATTTGTTTCAAGTGAGGTAGACTGTGATTCTCCCTCCTGTCTAGTGCCCTGGATCCACTTCTGCCTCTGTCAGTAATGATAACAACAATAAAAACAGCTAATACTTATATCGCACTTACTCTGTGCTAGACATTATTCTAAGAGTTTTACCTATATTTACTTATTTAATCTGCACAAAAGCCCTACAAAGTAGCTATTATTATTATCTTCATTTTATAGAGGAGGAAAGTGAGGCATAAAAAGATTTTGGAAAAAAGATAAGCCTTGCCCAAGGTCATGTAGGTAATAAGATTCAGAGCTGGGATTTGAACACTGGCACTAGAGTCTGTGCACTAGCAACACATTCTACTACTTCTTGGGATGGTCTACCACCCAGGGACTGGCCAGCTCAGCTATTACTCACCATCTGCTCGGCCCTGCTTCACCCAGCAACCATGCATTTGCCCCTAGTAGTTGGAGGTTTGACCTGGAAGAGTGGGTGTCTCTTTGGCTGACCTGGGACTTTCTGTTTGCTGTGGGATGAGAAAAGCTTCCAATAGTTGTCACCATGAAGTGCAATGTGGAACCAAGGACTTGGTATTAAGTCCTTTTCAATTTGTGTATTAGCAGTGGTTTTTTTTACCGATGCTAAAATTATTAAAGTCATTTTTAAGATAAATTGTTGAATACTGCATCATTAAAAAAAAAAAAAAAAGGAGTTCAAGGAAACCATAACAGCCTCAAATTCTCTCAACAGCTATTGGGACTTTTTTTTTTTTTAAGAGGAACTTTGTATTTTGAAAATTTATTTATTCTCTTGTCTTTAAGGTTCACAAAAGATTAGGGGTTTTGTCTTACTTTTCTTTATTTTCAGTTCTTATTAGAGTACCTTACATATAAGAGGTGTTCAGAAGTTTTTAAATAAATAAAGTTTTGCCATATTCTTCAATAACCCTTAGTTTTAATCTGGAAGCTCAATGAATATAAAGAGCAGAATAACATTTGCATAAAAATTCCAAATTCAACCATTGTGGGCGGGCATTCACATGGAAAGTTTATGTATGTTCCAAAGTCTATTCTATATTCAAAATTCCTATTCAAAGAGGTGATGTATAATAGTTAAGTGCCTAGACCCTGGAGGCAGCCTCCCTGAGTTCAAATCCCAATCCAGCTACTTACTGTCTGTGGGGCTTTTTACTTGTTAAACTCTTTATGCCCCAGTTTCCTCACAGGTAAATAGGAATGATTTTGATAATAGTTTCTGTATCAGGGGGAATTTTCTGAGGATTAAATAAGTTAATCAACACAAGGTGGTTAAATGAATTAATATAAAATGTTTTCAGTACTGCCTGGCAAATAGTAAATTCTCCATGAATGTTAGCTGTCATGCCAAACCATCCCATAATTTAAGAACAAATATGGTTTCTTTCAGCACATAAAATAGTTGTATTTTTAGGGATTGATAAAGTAGTTAACCATATTTTTTCTTTACGGTTAAGAGAATAGTTATTGATAATATTAGTTAACAAAATAAAACCAGAAATAATAGAATGTTATACCTGCTGCATTAGCCACCAAGTGTAAGCAACATAATAAGTTATGTCATGAAAATATGGTTCAGAGACAAGGTCTTGGCTATCACAGAATCAGCTGACTCACTATCTTCCTCCCTACTCTTAGCAGGCTTCACCCTTCTAAGAATTTAAGGAGCAGGGACCACAATCTTAGCTGTAGTCTGCCACAATTGATCAAAGTCACACCAACAAACACCAAGGGAATAAACTGCACAAGTCCCAGACCAACATCACATCCATTCAGCAAAGGGTATCTAGTGGGACAGATAGTTCAATGGGAACCCTCAAGCATGTGTTTTTTTGTTTATGCAATGAAGCCAGAGGAAATTACAGCAGGACTGCGTATCCAAAATGTTCCAAAGCACACACACCAGTTTAAATCCTTTTTGGAGTCTAAATTCCTTCCTTCATGATCTTAACCTTTGCTGTAGGAACCCTTCCCGGACTCCTCCCCAGGCCATTCTTCACAGTGAAGCTTGGAGCACTCATGGTACTACTTCTAGTTACTGTTTACTCCATCGGCATGTGGGCTTCTCATTGTAATATCATTAGCATAAGGCAGGGGTTCCTGCTGGCAAAGTAACCAGAGTAATGTTCAGTTGTTCCGTTAACTCCTTTTGGTTGTATCCATGTTCTTGGCTTCCAGTCTAAGAATGTTAACATTTCATAGTTTCCTCTTATTTCTTTTGTATATTTCTCCACACAGTCTCATTGGCCTGTTATAGTTTTTCCTTAATTTATTAATATCTCATTTTATTTCTTCTAGAGATCCTCAATACCTTAATATCCTCAATCCAACACAACAGATTTCTCTTCTGATGCCTACTCAGAAACATCAAAATTACATTTTTGTTTCAGGAAGGTGTTTCAAACACAATTCAATGCAAGCATATGTAAATATCAGATGCTAGCTCAACAAACCCAGGGCAGATTATTTCTTTTAAGGATGGTTTTATTTATGGATGTGCCTAAGATACCCGAATTGGTTGATAAAAGATATATTAATATCCTATTGGATATTATGAACTATGGCAATAGCAAGAATGAAAAGCTATATAAATGCTTATCATGATAGCTACCCTCTTTTGAGTTTCTGCTACTTACCAAGTCACTATAAGACATTTATTATCTACTATGATCTCAATAAGAATTATTATTCCCACTTTCCAGGCTAAGAAATGGAGGTTCCTCGGTTACACAGCTGGTAAGTGGCAGAGCCAGGATCCAAATCCAGGTGGTTCAGAATCCCCAGCCCACAGGCCCTCTCTGCCTTGAAGGCCCCTCTCAGTACATGGCCCCCAGTCACTGCAATACACTTCGGAAGGAAGAACTGAAACTCAAACATCTCGACCAATCGCTGGGAAGCAAATTATCACTAGAATTAACTAAGAAATGAAAACTAAACTTTTATATTCCTGGTTCATTGTATAATCTTTCATGGATAATTCAATTTCCCCTAGTGTTTTCCTTGAGAGAGAAGATAATAAATCTTGAGGAAAAATATGGTACTACTAAAATTAATATTCACCATAATAACTGGATTTGACTTTAGGAAGCCAGTGCTACTGATAGTTAAAGATGATGTCTTCTTAGGGAGGGAGACTTTCTTGTGATATCACATTGCACATTTGTGTAAAGTACTAACTTCTTTAACTCTTTCAAATATTTTTTGTGTACTAGCTCAACAATAAGTAAGGACCTTGATAACTTCAAAGAGATGGTGCCTCCTCCAAGCCTAAAATGAGCCATGGTCCATCTTTTCCCTGTGGGTTTTATACCACAGCTCAGAACTGACACCATTTACAATGCAACCCCATTCCCTTTAGAAATTTCTTTCTCTGGTGATTTGAGATCTTACCAATTTTGCCACAGTTTATAAATCCTGGAGCTCCTCAGACACAAGGTTTTCATTTAATATTTAACTTTGGCACGGAGACATTTTTAAGTTTCTCCAGCCCAAAACTTGGAAAAGAGCTAAGGAAAAGTAGCCAGGAGAACTTTACAACAATATTTTTAAAACTTCATATGTCCAGATTTAAAAATAAATACATTTATATTTTCTTCAGAAACAACAATAACTCTGAGCTGACATGATTTTTAATAATGCTCTTGGTAACAGTTGGTGGACCCAACATGTTTTTTTTGGGGGGAGGGGAAGAGAAAGAAAGAAGAAAAGAAACCTCAAATACCTCCCATTTACCTTTGATGATCTGGCTCAGTCCTTGAGAGGATTAGGAGCGTTTCTTTCATAAAGTTACATTTCATTAGGATGAACATTTTGCTCCAACCCAAGTACATTGCAGCCCATCATCACCATTTAAGTTGATTATCAAAAAGCAGATCAATGTATAATGCATCCTGCCACTGCATCTCGAATCACAACGTGCAAAGTATGGAAGTGCAAGTTACTACAAAAGACAAAGCAGATGTCCCAAAATAAAGGAGCTAGAAGCAAGATAATATTAACGATAATAATAAGACATATATCTCAGAATCAGCGTGAGAAACCAACACTAGAATAATTTCAAATTCCAGGATCTGTGAAAGGAATGTTGCCCCATTCTCCTCTTGATTGTGATATAAGGAGATTGTCATAATTTGTAAAATACAATGGAAACTCGTCTGCACATAACTAAAATTTGATTGAAATTGGCACATAACTAGTTTCATCTCAAATGAGATTAACTATTATTATTAAGTATTTCAAATAGTTGAAATTTTTCCTTTTCTCAAACTGAAAAAGTAACTGGTGACATTAAGGTAAATTAATAGTAGAGTTGCAAGGGCAAATATTAGCCAGAAATGTACTACATTCCTGGATATAAGGAACCCCACAAACCCAAACTCTAGAGAGCTAAGCAGCTCGAAAAGAGACTTTTTTTTTTTTTTACCCCAGTTGTCCCCACCATCAAGCACCAAACCATCTGGTCTGATTCTACACGTACTAAAATGACCACATGAGACTCACAGTTTATAATCAGCTGATGGCAGAGTGAGGCCTTCAGGTGGCATGGGCAGTTGCACACCAAGGGCTGACATTTATGAATCACTAACTCCAAGCACTGTTCAGAGCACTGTATACGGGAAAACTTCACTTACTCTTTACAACACCCAAGTGTAATATATAACACTAGTTATCACCATTTTTTATAGGTAAAGAGTGGCGGGTGCAGAGAGGTAAGTAACTTGCCCAAGGTCACCCAGACCGTGAGTGACAGAGGGAGAATTTAACCCTAAGTATCTGGTTTAGATCCCATACATGTAACCACCCTGCCATGCCTTGTCTCACACTTACCATCCTCCGGTCAGACCTCCCAGTAAACTGCCTTCCAAATACCTGATACAAAATGTCAGGTAGACCCAGCGTGACACAGTCCTCAGACCACCACCCTTTCCCTTCTCATCGCCCAGAGACTCTCACCCCACCCACGTCTGCTCCTCCCTGAGGGGTCACCCTCTCAGAAATTCTCCAGCCCTCCATTCCAACCTGTACCTTCTCATAGGATAATGACTTCCGTTAGAGGATAGGTAAAAGTTCATCTTCTCAAAATTATTAACACAAGTATGTGAATGACTTAATCGGATAACTTTATCCGAGAGCATTTGCATTTCAGAAGAGGGCTTTATTAACCCAAATGAATCATGCAGGAGGGGACTCTGTTGCTATTTGGTTGTTTTTACGGTGCCTGTGGTACAAAGGGCGCAGCATTTGGAGTCAGAAAGAAGTTGCAATCCTAGTTCTGCCACTATCGCCTATGTAAAGTTGGGCAAGTAACTCAATATTCTGAATCTCTGGCTCCTCACCTATTTTTAAAAACTAAAAGCAACTCTTCACAGTAGTGTTGTCACGATTAAGATGATATATGTCTAGCACCTAACATACTGCCTAGCACATGGTGGGCATTCAATAACTGTCAGTCTTTATCCTATTCTTCCAAAACTTCCCAGAACGTAGAACCATGGGGCGAACCCCTGATGTAGACTGCCATCATTTTGCCAGGGAAGCTGGATCGACAAGGCTTCTCAGTAAGGGCAGCCATCCTGCTATCTGCCTCCTTGGCAGGCTGCCCTCCATTCCTAGGCTCACTGGAGAAGCAGAATGAGTCAGCAGGGACTTTGGAAGGCTAGTGAGACTGCAGCTTCACTAGAGACCAATGCTCATGAGGTTGGATTATATGCCAACATGGCATAGGCTGTTTTTTAAAGCGATTCATCAGCATTGCCTACAAACTTATCCATTCACTCAACAACATGAAATAATTATTATGTGCCAAACGTTGCGCTAAGCCCTAGGGAATAAAGAAATTAAAGTAGCCAATGTACTGCCACGTGCTACCTGGTAGCAGAGGTGACAACAAAAGAGAGAACAGCAAAGTGCTTCCCCCAAGAGGTGTACACATGCAGGAACACACACTCACAAGACACAGAACCATACCCTGAGAACGATGATTACCATCCATGGTATCATCCGTTCAATCAGTCATTCTCCAGATTTTTATTGAGCACGAACTACGTGCCAGCCGCTGGGAAACAGCATGTTGAATGAGACAGGCCAGGTTCCTTCTCTCACAAACTTTATAGACATAGCAGGAGGAATAGACAATGAATATAATAAATGAGCAAGATAATTTCAGCTATTGAGAAATGTTATGAATGTGGCAGTGTGACAGAGAATGACCAGATTTGAACATTGCCTCGGCCAGAGTGGTCAAGGAAAGCTTTTCTGGGGGATGGCATTTAGCTGAGACTTGCATGACACGAAAAGGAGCTAGCCATGCCAGAGTTGGGAAAAGACCATTCAGGCAGAAGGAACAGCTTGTGCATAGGCCCTGGCAGAAGCAAATTGGTGAATTCAATGAATGGAGGAGGTCAGCGTGTCTGGCCCTTAATCAACAGGTAGAGGTGGAATGAGGGACAGGCAGGGACCAGATGAGATCAAGGTCTGAAAGCAATGAAGGGAGTTTGGACTTTGTGCAAAGAATAATAGGAAGACATTGGAGGGATTTCAGCAGAAGAGTACTGTGCTCTGATTTACATCTTTTTCAATGATAATATTTATAGAATCACACTCTAATAAGGTTAAATGGAGTCAGAAGAAGAATTCCTTTCTCACATTATACATACAATGATCATCAACTTTAAAATAATTATAACATAATACACTAATTCTAACTAGAAGTATAGTTTCAGCATCACTAGGCTAAATGTAACGATTCAGCCGTTCAGAAACATTCAGTAGCTCAGGAGTCCATAATGACCGTCATTACCCAGGTGAGGCAAAAAAAAAAAAGTATCCTTTAATAAATTCTGAACAAATAGATACCAGGCAAAGTAAACTCTATTTGAAATTAACACTCCTCCAGCCTAGGGTGCATTCTACAAAACAGGCATATTTGAGCTATAACCTTCCTAGCTCGTCAAGCTGGGTTTGTGATTTATGTTAATCTTGCACAGCGGCGAGTGAGCCAGGTCCTCTTCTGTGTTTTCCAGTCATGAATCCCAGCATGCTAACTGTGAAGGTGCTAATGGTCCAAAGTGTGGCATTAGGCTGGTGTTCAAGGAATCTTAACTTGCCCCTTCTCTGGGGATGAGGTGCCCTTCTGGTGTGATCCGAGAGGCATCCAGAGGCCACCTTGCCCCAAAGATCTCCCTAGTGATTCTCACGCTCCTGGACTTCCTCGTCACAGAGTCCTCCTTGAGGTGATGGGAACTTTATTAAAAGACAAATGTCTTATCCAGGAAGAGTAACCCAATGACACCACTGTCAGTCATGAATACCCTCCGACACTGGTTTCTTAAATTACCTGATTGCTGCTAGCAGAGTCCATTTGCAGTTTAAGTCAGGGGAGAAGTTTGGAAAGTCAAAAATGTGGTTTTAAAAGGAGCACACTGAACTCTGTAACAACCTATGTGGGAAAAGAATCTGAAAAAGAATGGATATATGTATATGTATAATTAAATCACATTGCTGTACATCTGAAACTAGCACAACATTGTAAATCAAGTATATTCCAATATAAAATAAAAATTTTTTTCTAAAAGGAGAACATTGATAAATAAACTGTGGTATTCAGCAGTTAAAAAGAAATGTACTATCAGTCTTATTTACAAAAGCCAAGATACAAAAGATTATATATAACATATATATGTGTGTATATATATATATATATATATATATATATATACACACATATATATGTGTGTATACATATATATACACACATATATATACATATATATGTGTGTATATATATATATATATACATATATATGTGTGTATATATATATATATATATATATATATATATATCCCCCCCCACACACACACACACACACTCTGCCTCTTTGGGCACTCATTTCCATGCCTGCAAAATAAATATAATAGCACCTACCTCCCATAGTTGTTGGGATTGTATTAAATGGGATAATTTATGTAAAGCACCTAGCACAGTGTCTGGCACTTGGTAAACATTTATTCAAGTTTTTTTACTCTTAATATTTTTATTAATAATAGAATTGGCAGTGCCTAAAACATTCTCAGCCATTACAAAATATGTGTTCAATGAATTAATGACAAGACTTCAATTAACCCCTGGTAGTGCCAGTGTCGGAACAAAGAATAATGTCTGGTTTCCATTTCACAGTGAGACTATTCCAGATGTTAAGGTCACTGGTAGCCAGGAGTGAGTCAAACCCTCCTCTAACAGAATTCTGCTGAGCTTTAGTATATTGTTTCTGCTCTGATTGTTGTCTATACCTGTATGTTTCATGAATCTGACAGGACACAAAGTAAATTAAAATTCAGGCTACCTATTATAATTTCTAGTCACAAAAGATCTTTATTTTGAGGATCTTTATTTTAAATTAACTTTATAGTAACTTGAGCTCTTTGAAGGAAAATTCTCATGTAAATTGTAATACATAATTACATTTTTTATGTTCAATCCAAAAGTTCCTTTAACAGGTCCTGGAAATACCCGTTTCTCTACCCAGTCAGAACTCAGAACCAAGCAAATAGCCAGGCTTTGTGTCTCTGTACCACTATGTCCACATCGAAAACTACAGGTGGATGGAGAGAGAAATGATAGATTGGAAGATGAATAGGTAGGTGGGTAGATGATAAACATATATAAAAAGGAATTTTCTTCACATGTTTGTGAAAATGTTTTATCATTTGATTTTGGTAGCAGCTGGAACAAGTAGAGTTCAGCAGTGAGAATCAGATTACTCTAAAAAAATTCAGAATATATTATTATATGCTAAATAATATGTAGGTTTAGGAATTCTTCGCCTGACTCAGACTTCTCATGGATAACTCATTTTTTAAATATGCTTCTGTATAAGGCCAGATGCTCATAGAGATAATTCAAAAGTTATGTTCGCTATGCAATGTCTTCCACTTGCATTCTTTGCAAGTCTTGTTGAGACTGATATTAAAATAAGTTTGTTTTTTGTGGATACACATCAAGGACTGGAGTGCAGAAAAAGCCCAATCACACACTGGAAGATGGAGGGAAGCCAGCATGAGATTGTAAAAATGCTGGCAATTATCCTCCAAGTGAGTTGGTCAGCCCAACACACATGAACAGGAGTTGAACATTTCCCTGTGACTAATTCCACCGAGATGGAAACCGACCCAGGGAAGAAGTCTGAGCAGTCAACTGCTCAGCTGGCCAACCCCTCTAGACAATGAGTCATTCCAGGACAGGGACCTCATTCTCCACTCAGTGTTGTGTCTACAGAACCTGGCACTTGCTGAGCACTGAACAATGTTGAATGGATGGATCAATGAATTAAGTAATTAATGGATGAAAGCATTTCTCTGCCTTCCTTGTATCTTAGAATTCCAATTCCCAAGTGGAGCACTGGGGGAGGATCTGCAGGTTGTTGTACAAACAAAGGCAAATGACCAAGCAGTGTTTATAGGGAAATTTTACAGAGGGAGGAGCAGTAGCAGGTGTGAGGGTTCCCCCTTGTCCTTGGCACGTTCCAGGCAAGGGTCATGCACAAAGATCCAGCAGGCCTGGAAGTCAGACTCCAGGAGAGGAAGCTGCCTGTGAGGCTTTTAAACTGTGTGACTAGGGAAGCACCAGCCCTTCCTCTGGTGTGATCAGAGGCTGAGATCAAATAGCTCAACAACGTGGCAGAACTTTGGCTCCAATCCCCTTCCTGGATACTCATCAATTGTGACTGAGGGGAGCACTAGCACCTCTCTTATCTGGGAGATGGTGTGCTAGCCTTGCACCTCCAGATAAATAATGCAGTGAGCTGGTGGCAGGATTTGCCCCATCCATGTGCATGTTTGAGAAGCATCGGTCCCTCCCCTGGCATGATGGGGCGAGGGAGGGCTGGGGTCTGAGTCTTGCAAATGACCAAGATTGTTCATCTCAAGCACGTTAGGGCTGGGCTATAGTCAGTTTCCATGGAGCTTTACTGGAGGGGACCCTTCTTGAATACATGAGCTCTTGCCTCTCAGTGGGGATGTGGTAGACAAAAATTCATCATGCCATCATGACCAACCCTTCTCCCCAGGAGCTGCTAGAGATTCTTTGTGGCAAGGCTAAGCTTCATGCCTCCACCTCATGCCTCTGACTTCCCTAAGATACCTATTACCTTGTACCTCCATCTTACTATCTACCGATTCCCAGCCAGGGCAACCCACCCAGAGCCCCTAAACTGCCCCAGGCCCCATTCTTCTCAATTGCCTGAGTCCCAGTGCGTTGGGTCCTGTTCTACATTATAGATCAGTCATTTGTCATAAAAACCTCTGGAATGTATTAGCTTTCCCAGATTCTGGAACTTTAACAGAAATTGTGGGCACTTAGCAGACCTATGGAGGAGGTATTTTGGTTCCAGGTAGGGATGGGTGCTTTTCAACACCGCCCTAGTCATCCCACATGGCACTTCCTCCTTGCTTATAAAGACCCTGCCCTTGAATCCAGTGAAGAGGGAAAATGATTTGATTCATGTGTCCCACTCTGGCCCTTGAAGACATTGGCTTTTATTCAGACTCAGGTTCGAAACGGGCTGATGAGGTTGTAAATACCAGGTAGGAATCAGAAACCTGGAAAAGAGAAAAGGAATTAGGGACAGAGTTGGGAAAGGACAAGGGAAAGGGAAGAAGCAAGTATAAGAGAAAAGGGGATAAACAGGAAGCGGGATCAAGACAGGAAGCAAGACAGGTTTCTTTGCATTTTTTTCAGACTTTGTCTTTGCCTTGGGGTGCCATTGAGGTGGAAGTGACATCTTAGTTGTGCTTGAATCCTTCATGGTTCCTAGCATGGTGGTTCACAAAATGTTTGTTGAATGGGATAAATAAGAAAATTAAAGTGGTATGTGGTAATAAGCTCAGTGAAATGGGTCATGGGTCATGGTGACACTACCCCAACATCCTCACTGCCTGTTGTCTGGTCAGCTTTGCTTCTCAAGCAAACAAAAGAAGGAAAAAAATGAAAATATTTTATTTTAATGGTAATTTCCATGACAGTAGCTGAAACCCCCTCTCTTTGGAGATTTTTTCCCCCTCAATATCCAGATTCTATTACTCTTACAGCAGAAGAGCTAGAAGCCTAGAAAAGCTGAATGGCTTACCCAAGGCCACACAGAGGCAAGTGTCGAGCTCAGGACAGACACTCCTGTTTTCCAACTCTCAGGGCTAGGACGGTGAGAAGCGGAAACTGAACCCCATAGGATGTTCTGTTCCAGAGCAGACACAGATTAAGTATAAGATTCAGGTGAATTAATAAAATATAAAACAAAACGTGGGGAAAGTAAAAATAAATTGTAGACTACACAAAGCTGAAATGGGATCATGACACCCAATCCTTAATCTGTTTGCTATTAGGGTGGAGAACAAGATAGTGCTTTGCTTTCTGGAATTCAGACATACTTTCTATTTATTATTTATAAATTTGAAAATTTAAAGGAATACAAGGAAAACTCACACAAGCCAGGCTGGGCCTCTTTATAATGTAAATACCTTTCCAATGGGGAAAAAAAATACTGAAAGATGGTGAGTTTGTCTTCTGACAGTATTTCCCAGACACTTTTTTATTGTTAGCAAAGCTCCCTTGGAGTGTAACTAAGAGTTTCAGAGCAGTGGTAATGTTAAAGCAAAGGGAAGGAAAATTTCAATAAGAACCAAGCTGCCCCAACTCCCCCTTTATTTTTAAGCAGAACCTTCAAAGGGCAGCTAATGGAACTATACTTAAGTGGCATTAATTCATCCCTAAGAGGACTCTCCAAGAGTTTTATTGCTACATAAGGGAAAGCCATAAACCAGCAGGAGGAGAAAGCAAAGAAAATAAGTCTGGGGAGTCATCTTGTGTAAGAAAGTGAGCAGGTGGTCCGTAGTGTGTCCTTGGCTGGTTTCCACAGTGAGGAGACAGAAATTCATGGCAAGGATGTGGCCCACAAAACAGTCAATCACAGAGAAAAGAATTGTGGGACTCTGCAAAGTGTTGTTGAAGAGTTCACATGAGTATGAAATCATCACATGTTCATCTCTCCTCCTCCTTCTCACCCTCCATCCAATTTCATGTTAATACTTGATTCCACAGCCTATTGCCTGACTCTTTCCAGTGTCTGGCATAATTAGGACAGAACAAAAAAGGACTAGACTGGGTAGAGCCAAGGACGGTGAGTTTTTAGACTTGAAAGGAACATTGAGGATCATTTAATCTGACACTCTCGGTTTTACAAACAAGGAAATGGAGCCTCAGAGGCTACCTTTATGGAGGATGAGAACTTCAGAGATTTTTCACTTGAGGTCTAGAGTCCTAAATTGAATATTAAGACTGGGGATTTAGAAAAATGCCTCCGTGATACTGTCATTCAGCTCAGGCCAAGTCTAAGACCTTTAGAGCAGCCATAGAGACTACTACAAGCATCCTGCGATGAATGACAATTATCACCAATCTCAAGATTATGTTACCTTCAATCAAGCCTTCCCTGTCTTTACAAAGTTTGTTATTTTTAAAGCAAAAAGAGCACTCGATTTCTAAGGAAGCAAGGCTAATATGTAGGATTTTTCCTTCTTGTGAGTTGGCAGGGGACACTAGAACACAAAATCAGGAGTGAGAATGGAAACAGTGGACAGAGAGAAGAGGCACGTTGATCCAGTATTCAGAAACCGTAATGCTCTCTCAGCCTTCCCACCACCCAAGATCACATTTAGAAAAGGCGGGAGAAGATGGGATAAAAATACGGTGCCATTCATTTATTGGCTTGGCCAAAAAGTTCGTTCGGGTCTTTCTGTGCGATGTTACAAAAAACCCAAACGAACTTTTTGGCCAACCCAATGTTTGTCCAACAATCAATTATAAAGCCTATTTTGTACACAGTTATGAACCAGGTGCAGAGAATTCCCAAAGATAAAGGTCTGACCTCAGGGCTCAAGACACTTGAGAGAGCTCTTCTATGGAGCTTCCTGCCCCCCCATAGCCAGTTGGTAGATTTTATGACCATTGTTCAAAATAAAATACATTACAAATTTGCTTCACTTGGGGGAAAATTAATATTTTCTATTTAAATAAATGCCTGTGGCTAAAAAAGATTTGGGATTTATTTGGTATTTTGGATTTGAGGTTACTACTTTGCACTTACTATAAAAGAAGCATATGTTGAATTGAGTCTGTGTTTTTTCAGATACAAAACTCAATGTAGTTTTTGTTTGTTTGTTTGTTTGTTTTTAAATTTATTTATTTATTTATTTATGGCTGTGTTGGGTCTTCGTTTCTGTGCGAGGGCTTTCTCTAGTTGCGGCAAGTGGGGGCCACTCTTCATCGCGGTGCGCGGGCCTCTCACTATCGCGGCCTCTCTTGTTGCAGAGCACAGGCTCCAGAGTGCAGGCTCAGTAATTGTGGCTCACAGGCTCCAGACGCGCAGGCTCAGCAACTGTGGCTCACAGGCCTAGTCGCTCCGCGGCATGTGGGATCTTCCCAGACCAGGGCTTGAACCCGTGTCCCCTGCATTGGCAGGCAGATTTTCAACCACTGCGCCACCAGAGAAGCCCCTCAATGTAGTTTTGAATTAAGCAAGGATCTATGGTGGGGGGGAGGGGGACATGAATCTTTCAGACACAAGTCTTGGAATATGGTAAACACTAAATAAATGTGAACTATCCAATATTATCATTATTCCTCAAGTTCCTGAAAATAGTACGAAAAGATCAAGCTTCTAAAAAATGTGATCTTAAGCTGATTATTTTTCTGACCTAAACGTATAGCTATTATTACTCGTGGATCTTACTTCCTTCAACAGTAAAATATAGCCTAAGTCCTGCAGCCGCTCCCACAAGGCCAACCTGCTGCCATCAACGCCTAGAAATGTCTTTGGTTCTCTGAACGTTAAAGCCAAAGCCCTTCGCAGTCAATACAAAGACAGGCTGCAGTGGCCAGTTCTCTACGGAAAGGGGAGTGAGAAGAGACAGAGCATTTGAACCGAGTGCTCGAGCGTGACAAGCAGGTGGGGCAAGGGCTGAGGGGTGGGAACTCAGACACTACACTTGTTATCTGCCTAGTAGGAACTATCTATACCTGACCTGTCTTTGGTATCTCAGGCAAGGGGACAATTGGGCAGCCTAGTTTTCATAATAGGTCTGGAGCAAAGTGAAGACAAAAAATCATTATCTTTCAAATTCTTCAAAAACAGGACTGCAGTTAAGTGTGGTGGAATAGGTGCCCATAATCGCCTCCACTGCTACTGCTTCTCCTCATCCTCCTTCTCCCTCTTTAAATAATAGCTAACACCTACCTATACAGCCCTTACTATATCTAAGCACTGTTCTCAGCATTTTACCTGTATTAATTCCCTTCATATCCTCCATAACCTCGTAAGACAGACAGTGTTACCATCATCCCCGACTTATCTTGAGGAAATGGAAGCACAGAGAGGTTAAGTGACTTAACCCTAACTAGGTCTGAGATCACAGACCTAGTACCTGATAGAATCAGGATTTAATGCAGGCAGGTTAGCTCAGAGTTGCTGATCTTAACCATCACCCCCTACAGCTGCCCTTTAACTGTTGTAGTTGCCAATGTCTGCTTCTAGATAACACCTTCCACTTCCCTCCTTACTCTGCTGAACAATTACCATTTATTCTTCAAACCTTAGTTCTAACACTGTCCTTCGAGGACCTTGTGTCTCACCAACCTGCCACCCACACACCCCGTCCAGGTTAAAGTCTGTTTTGTCTTTATTGAAGCACTTACACCAGATTAAGATCTAACTTTCAATAGCTGACTGGAAACTTCTTGAGAGTAGGTCCTTGTTTTTCACTTATTTTTATATATAGCCAGCCACTAACACAGTAGTGCCTAAAAATTCCATATAAGATTGTTGAATTTAATAATTAAACGAATCAACTGACACAGTAGAGAGAAACAATGCCAGGAGTTAGAAATTTAAGCAAATAAAGGCAGGGGAATTCCCCCAAGAAATTTAAGCAAATAAAGGCAGGGGAATTCCCCCATACAATGTTTTAGCGCAAGAGAGATGTTAGAAACCATCTGATACCAAGGCACCCAGCAGCCTAAATGTTGGATTCTGCCCTCAGGGAGGCGTTTGTTTTTTCTACCAGACACTATTTTTAAAGAAATCAACCCCAAGTGTCAAGATGAAGAGGTTTCACAAAATGTCCCAATGTGTGGCCTCTCTTGAAAAATTGGAAAACCTGCCCAAACCAGGCAAACAAGTGAGTAGTTCAACTACCGCCCCATTGGATAGGGTAGCGCTCTCTAGTTCACTGCAAACTCTGGCCAGCCAACTCCACTCACTCCCCCGTCTCCCTGCTTCCTCCAGGTATTTAGGCTCTTTCCCCCTCTAATTCATTCCCCTCGTCTTATAGTTTAGGAAGAGGAGGCCCTGAAAAGTACAGGAGTGTATCATGACAGAGAGGCAGCTACATACACCCCAGGTCTCTCATCTCCAATTCAGTTTCCTATCCCCACTAAGTCCTAAGAAATAGCATTTATAAAGCATGCTTATCAGTGCAATTCCTCATTTTTGTGAATTCTTTGTACCCTGTAGCAAGGTTTGCTGAAAAAAAGGAAAGTCTCTTCCACACTCCCAGCCTCCTTCACTTAGGCATCTCCAAGAACTGGCATTTATTACATAATTCTTTGTCCTTTCCTTTCTCCACTTCCATTTTCTCTAAAAAATGTTCAGTGGATTAACTGTGAAAGCCTTATGATTTTCCTCCCAGACAGCACATCCATCTCTTTCTCCCTCAAAATAAATTCCACCCCTGAAAGAAGCAGAACTTCCAATACCAAGATAGCTGTGGTTTGGTTGCTTTCAGTGCTTTGCCTGTGTTCAAAGGGCAGGATGTTACCACGCGGGCTAATTATTTATATGGAGCTGTGGTTGAAAAGTGGTGGATTTAGAGACTGCCCTCTCTGTGGCTGACAGTTTATCACAACTTGGCATTTTAGGCTTAGCCCCAGCTTAAGAGCTAAAGTTTTTTTGTATTTAAATTCATTTTTGGGAACAGTCCTGTGGAATGATCTCTGCTACTCTTAAACCGTGCAACAGAGAAAGAACAAATACACATTTTTACTGACCAAGAAATTGTTGAGATTTTTTTTTTAGTTCTTATATAATTCAGAAATTTTCAGGGGTACATATTGTAACTTTAGTAGGATTGCTGTTCTGACTGGAGATTAGCCATATGAGTGTGTGTGGGCAGGGGGAGGGGAGAGCAATTATGGAGGAAATTTATTAATTATTTTTATTTCCAAGTGCTGTTGATTTAATATTTTGCCCATGTGTGATAGTAACTCTAGAGCTTGACTTTTAACATCAAGTCATTCAAGGTTATGTGGCTCAAAGTAATCTTAGCTAAATAAAACTTCAACACCTGAATTCCCCAAGTCACCAGTTCAAAAGTGAGAAAAAAAAGTCAGTTGGCAGCCTCGTGTCCTCTACCTCTCGCCTTTCAATCCACAAAGACACATATGCATCCATACAGTAATTTCATTAATAAATATCTTAGTATTATGGAAGATGGAAAAGGCTAGGATTTCTTGCTTGGTTTAGGGAATTTTCGTTTGTTTCACAGTTTCCTATAAAAATACCAAAATGAAGAGTCTACTGCCATAATAGCCAGCTAATTAGAAGAAAATGCTAGCTCAGGAAGTTGGCTTGCTTCTTCTGGATATACTGATAGAGTAAATACTAAGTGCCAATCAGAATGGGACAGAGAAAAGAGACCGTCCTGTGCTTTTCAGTCCTTCCTTGCCACCATCCTAGGAAAATATTGGGAGAAACATCCCTGGTGGCAAAGGGCTCTCCATCCTGCTTCCAGGAAGTGCCCAGGCTGGCTGGGAACTGCGCCTGCTGTATTTTATATTTCAACTTTCTCAATTTTCAAAACTTTGACCAGAACTAACTCATTTGAGTGTCACCTAATCTCTCAACTTTTCTTGCGTAAGATGCTGAGCAATAGTGAAGCATCTAGAAGACACAGAGAATTGCAGAAAAGTAGAAAAGGCAAGAACTTCTAATATGACAGCCTTCCTCAGGAAAAGTTGGAGTCCAAAGGCAAGCCATCTCCTCCTCCTTATCACTCCCTCCCACATCTAGAGGCTACCCTAGGACCCCAAGTTCTTCAAGTTCAGGACCTGGATAAAGGTCGTTCAGGAAACAAGTTATGTGCTTTTTGTCTTTTTACCTAACTTGGTTTAAACTTTCTAGTCTCTGCAACCTTAGATATTTTGGGAATGAGTGTGATTTTATCATTTTACTTTATTCAATTCATTCATGTTATTTACTAAGAACAACTTCTACCACAACTACCAAATTTCAGCTATGCATATGACAAGGAAATTGCTGAATTTTGTTTGGTTGAAATTCACTTGTAATCCCATTGGTCTGCACAGAGTTCAGGATTAAATAAAAGTGTTTGCAGTGAACAAATGTTCCATGAAATTTATATTTCTTTTTCCTTCCAGTTTTATCGAGATATAACTGACATATGGCACTGTATAAATTTAAGGTGTACAGCGTAATGATGTGACTTACATGCATCATGAAATGATGACCACAAGAAGCTGAGTGAACATTCATCTTCTCCTATAGACACAAAACAAAAGAAAGAGAAAGGATTGTTTTCCTTGTGATGAGTACTCTTAGGATTTACTCTCTTAACGACTTTTCATAGTTACTGTACAGCAGTGTTAATTGCATTTATCATGTTGTGCATTACATCCCGAGCATTTATTTGTCTTATAACTGAAAGTCTATATTTCCATGTCCATGATATTTATATTTTACAAAATACATTATAGTTAGTTGCTCTAAACAAATATTTTTACGATGTCCAGTTCAGTGATTTACATTAGATGAGACTTCCTCACACGTCTCTCCCTTGTAAAGGCCTGAAAACACCGTTATTTTACACTGTGTCATTTACAAGCTGTAGTAGTGCCAAGAAGGCAGAAAGATGCTCATGTGAATGGTAGAGTTCTCTCCAGCCCTTCTCAGTCACACCAGGAAGGAATCTGCCTTGCTGCACATCGCTGGGCCCATGGAATGGGGAGGGCCTTATTCTTGGGAAGCCCTCATCTTTGCCTGCTTTACTATAGAGCTGCCTCTAAATTTTGGATCTTCCATTTTTCTTAAAAAATGAACATTATAGCTCCTAAAAACGACTACATCATCCTATTCACTTCCTACTTAGCCTTCCCAAGGTGCATACTTTGTATTCATTTGTCATTCCTATGACAGGAGTCATGCATCGATACTTGCTGAATGACTCTGGGGGACATTTTGAGCCTATACATTGTAGGGAGGTTTTATCATTTGTAGCCACTTTTTAAAGATTTCTCAATAAGCTTCAATTTTTAGTCAATCTTCGAATATGGTATGAAAGAGGTTATAAATCACGTTTTTGTCTGTAAATTTTTTCTTATTTAGGTTCTTTCTTTGGTTTCTTGTCAGGTACAGCTTCTTTCATCAGAGGAATACTTGCAGGGGGGCTGTTCAGACCCTTCTCCCTCCATCTCCACCTGTAGAAAGTGGGGGGAGTGAAATGCTGAAAAGTAACTGGAAGTGTGAGATGACGTCCAAAAGGCTTAAGCATGTACATTCATGAAATCATTTGTCCATGAAGTGTGGATTTGTTGTTCATGTTCACAGCTACCATAGAGTTTTAGAACTGGAGGGGACCTTGAGGTCATTTAGCCAATGTCCCTGTTCTGCAGATGAGGAAACTGATGCCCACTCAGAGTAGGTGACTTGCTTAGGTCAGAACCAGCACTTAGGTGCTCTGTGCTCTGCAAACAATGATGCCTTCATATTATGGGAAGAAAAGCTAAAAACGAAAAAAGGGTTCCACTTTAGAACTTTCCTTTTAGGGGTTCTCTCAAGTGTTTTATAAACTCTTTGGCAGCTGACATGATTCCAGTTAGAGAAACAAAAGGAGTTAATTGCAGACTTCAAGTATGTGAACTATTATTTTAAGAAAAATATTCTCCAGATGTTTCCCACCTCCTTTGAGAATAGAAAAGAGGAAACGAGCTTAAATTTCAGCAAGAAAGATTCAGATTAGATATTAGGAAATGTAGTCTGTGAATCCTGCAGTTGGTTACCAGGGAATGTTGTGAAATCTCCTCTTCTGGAGAACTTTTGGAATGTGGCAGTTGGCCATCCACTTCAGAGGGGTTACGTGGGTGGCCCATTTCTAGAGCTGAGGACACAACCTAATTGACATCTCAAGTTCTGTAGGTCCCAAGAGGTCATGCTCTGCCCATAGCTAAGTGGTGGGGCTGTTGGCTCCTCTTAACTATAGCAAAATTCAGGATTCATCAGTGAAGCACATGGTCAAGTTCAGTTTTATACATGTATCAGTCCTAATAGGTGTAATTGGGTAGACTGACTAAAATGAATGAATGCTTATTGGATATTTTTGCCCACTGCCTTCACTGGATTGATTGACTAATATCTGATGGTTTAATTTCTTTGGGATCCATCTTAGCATATTCACCTTGACTTCCTTAATACCTTCCAAGTTTGTGTCCCTAGTCCACAAAGCACAAAGTAAGGGATCCAGTCCAGGATCTTCTCCTATATACAGGGAAATTCTTTATTTCAATGAAAAAGGCAGCCTTGGAATTTGGAGGACAAGATGGAGAAAAGTGGACGTATAATTAGATCTGTACCTTGTTATCTAATGTATTGATGATATCTCCTAACAATAATCAAATGAGAATTACTTTTTTAAAATTTTTATTGAAATATAGTTGATTTACAATGTGTTAGTTTCAGGGATAGAGCAAAGTGATTCAGTTTATATACATATATAAAATTTATACATGTAACTTATATATACTTATATATATATTCTTTTTCAGATTCTTTTCCATTATAGGTTATTACAAGATATTTAGTATAGTTCCCTGTGCTATACAGTAGGTCCTTGTTGGTTATCTATTTTATGTATAGTAGTATGTATATTTTAATCCCAAACTCCTCATTTATCCCCTCGCCCCCTTTCCCCTTTGGTAACCATAAGTTTGATTTCTATGTCTGTGAGTCCATTTCTGTTTTGTAAATAAGCTTACTTGTGTCAGTTTTTAGATTCCACAAATAAGTGATATCGTATGATTTTTGTCTTTTCAAATAAGAATTTAAACTTTCTAACTTGGAATGTAACAGTCTTGAATTTCAGTAAAATAATCAACTGTATAAATACAGGATGGGGAGGTATCATTTGAGAGTTTAGTGTCAAAAAAAAAAAAAAAAAAAAAAAAAAGACCTAGTAAGTGGACAAAGGATTAATCATATGTATTTGAAGTATGTTCATGGTGCTGGCAGAAAGTAAGTGCTCAAAAATGTAGCTAATATTATTATAACTTTGATGTTTATTGCCTTTCCTCCCCTAGCCATCCTCTGGTTCTGGTTTTCTAAATACAGTCACTGATTTTGCCCAATGCTAATATGGAACAGCACTAAACCATTCTTCTACCTACCCCCAAAAAATCCATTCCCCCCAAAGAATTAGGTTTTCTGAAGGTATCATCAGAAGAATTAGAGTTTCTTCATCTCTGAGGAAATGAAGGAGGGTACTTACAATATGTATCCTAGTATAAACACAAAAAGTTCAATTGAAAAGACTTTTTCCTTTCTTGACTGCTCCTCCATTGGAGATCTTTTCTCTGACTCTTTACCATGCGGCAATCACACTTAATCTCCTCCGGAATCCCCCAGAAGGCCAACTTTCCATACCCTCTATTATTTAGAGTTGTTTCTATCTTCCTTTAAAACCCAGGTGCCAGCCCATCCAAACGCAGAAGGCTCCGTTTCTACAGTAAAGTGGGTTTCAAAGAGCACCACCTCAACATCCTTACCCACCCTCTCCTTTGTTTTTCTCCATATCATCCAGCACACAGTACATTTATGATTTTATTTAGTTTGTGTCCCCATCAAAGCATAATCCTCAAAATGTTAAAAACACAATTCTCATTTGTAAGTGAACATGTCAAAGTTTTAAATGATGACAAAGCCAATTTGAAATAAAATATTAAAAATCTGGGTTTTTCATTGTAATGAGCAGATAAAAAAGTATGCTGAGATAATGCTAAGTTTGATACAAAACTGGTTAACAATCTAAAGGGCAATAAAACCGTAACCTGAGTGGGGTTAATCAACATAGTTTATAGAGTTGTTAATGTCCTGTAATACTAATAAATTATGCAACAAAGTTACATATCCCTAGTTCGATGACCCTAAGGTGGGCTTATTTGCATGGCAATAAAAGATCATGTGACCATCTATCTTTTGCCTTAGCCAAGTTGGGGGATATATTTCTTAATACCCCCTTCCCCACCCCCCACTAAAAGTAACCTACATGTGCACTGCCATTTATGAATCAAAAAAGTGGGTCTCCCCTACAAGCTGCTCAGATAATAAAAATAGCAACAAAAGTTGCACAAGAAGGTCGTAAGTTGCCTTATGAATGTTTCCATCATTATTAATATTCAGGTAGGAAATATGAAGGCCTTCTGTCAACAACTGTTGTAGGAAGGATTCCAAATGGGGAATGAGGCTGAATTTGATATTTTCTAAAGCCCCTATCAACACTGCACGTTTAGACTGTAAGGGTTCATCAATAAATGCTGAGGAAGTCAAAAGAATATCACACATTTTCCTGGTTCTCAGGAAACTTACAATTATGTTGAGGTCTAATGGACAAAAAACAATAGGAGAAAAACATAAGGTTGATTAGAATTATATTTAACTTTGTGTTAAACTTTCAGTAGTACTAGCAGAATAATGATGTTTGAGGAGGTAGGTAGGGAAGACTTTACAGAAGAGGTAGGAATTCAGTTGGTCTGGAGGAATGGTAGGTGTTATGGGCTGAGTTGTGTCCCCCCAAATCATATGTTGAAGTCCCAATTCCCCGTACTTCAGAATGTGACTGCATTTGGAGATAGGGTCTTTAAGGAGGAAATTAATGGTAGGCCCTAATCTAATATGATGGTGTCCTTATAAGAAGGGGAGTTTAGGACACAGACATGCAGAGGAAAGACCATGTGAAGATGCAGGGAGTAGATGGCCATCTACAAGCCAAGGAGAGAGGCCTCAGAAGGAACCCACCCTACCAATACATTTATCTTGGACTTCTAGCCTCCAGAATTGTGAGGAAATAAATTTCTGTTGTTTGAGCCACTCAGTTTGGGGGTACTTTTTTATTGCAGCCCCAGCAAACCAATACAGTAGGGTTGAAATATGGAGAGGGGTTTAAAAAGAATAAGAATCCTCCAGAAAAAAAAGAATACCATGAAAAAAGAGGTCAAAATGAGGACTGACATAGATGAGGAATAGAGTCTTGAAACAGGGGTTTACATTAATGAATGGTACATACAGCTACCGTTGTCATTAATAAGACTCTTTCTTTTTTCCAGTATTGTGTCTTAAGAGAGATAAATAAACCTTTCAACCTCCGCACCTCCATCCAAAATTTACTTCCTCAGAGAGGTCTTCCCCCACCATCCTTCCAAAACAGCATCTGCCACCCCAAGCCATTTTCAAGCCCTTTCCCCTGCTTTATTTTCTTCACAGCACTTAAATCTGAGATTACAAAATTTATTTTTAACTTGTTAATTACATGTCTTCCCACACTAGAATGTGAGTTCAATGAGATCAGGGACTTACCTCTCTAATTCACCTCTTTCTCTAATCCCCAGAACAGTTTGTAACAGTTAGCAGGTATACCATAAATACCTGTATCTAGTGAATGAATTTCCCTGAGAAAAGCAATCAATCGGGAGAGAATTTTCTTTGAGAGGCATGGAAAAGCCAAGAAAACAATTCTGGTGAATATTGGAGGAGTAGGATACTGCGTGACTTTCCCTTGTTTTATGTGTGGTGAATCTGAAGCCTTGAGAAACTACAAACTCTGTGTGAGGGGGCAAGTAGGGGGCACAGAGCAGGGCCACCCGGCAGCAGATGAGAGAGGCTTGTCCACACCACACACAACATGGACACACATGCACACACATA
This sequence comes from Balaenoptera borealis, assembly GCF_965194805.1. Lineage (NCBI taxonomy): Eukaryota > Metazoa > Chordata > Mammalia > Artiodactyla > Balaenopteridae > Balaenoptera > Balaenoptera borealis. The sequence goes on from NC_138862.1 coordinate 47,639,720, forward strand.
CACAAATACAGACATGCTGGGAAAGGGAAAGGGAAAGCTGTCCCATGTGAAAGGGAAAGTTGGATTTAGGGCAAGGATTGAAGGTTTAAATACTTAAACATTCTTTCAGACAGTAAGCCAAAATCTCATGAGGATCAACATACAAATAAAATGCTGAGGAGCGTCTAAAATAATATATATCACATTACTCTGTTATATACATTATAGATCACATGAGGAAACAAACTCTCTGCAGCCCTGCCCAAATATAGGGAACCATTTAGGGCTGTTCAAAATGATTAGGACTGGTGACTCTGACCCCAGAATGAATAACTGCCTTGGTTCAGCTGTTCTTTTTTGCCATTTTTAACAAGTACATTTGAATGGCCATTATTGTTTTATTCATGTTAGGTTTATCATTATTGCAGTTAACCTCACATTTACTTTGGCTAGTATCCTTCTTTGAAAAGTCTTTGACATTTCAGTTGGTTTTGATTTGTCTTTTTGGTCACACTCCATTAATAATAACAAATGTGAGGAGGGCTTTTCAGCTTACAAAGAATTCATAGTATCATTTGTGCCCTTGAACAGCACTGTGGGAGAGTCAGAGATTAAAATTTCTGTTTTATAAGCAAGGAAACTGAGGCTCAGTGAAGATAAGGGACTTGCAGAAAGTCATAAACATAGTGAATGGCAGAGCTACAACGCAACTCCTGCCTTTTGGTTTCTTCTACAGTGCGCTTCCTGTATGACATGACACCCATCACTAAGCTAGCCTGGCTGGCAAAGATACAGTGTTCACACACAGTATGTATGTTTATGTTCACATGTACTCAAGCACACACACACCACATACTGGTTATCAAATAGAAATCCAAGAACACATCAAATAGAACTCACAGCATTATTGTGTTCTACATCCTTAGAAAAAGAAAAAAGAGGCAAGAAAACCCACTACCACCATTTCTCCCCAGCAGGAATTCTGAGGCTCCTTCTTCCCACCAGGTGTTTGTACAGTGTTACACAAATCTGATGTTCTTTTGAGTGATTTGGGGAGAATCTCCACACCACTTTGATCACCAAAAATGTCCTCAGGGACAAGAGGGAAATGAGTAAGGATAAGTCAAGTGGTAAATTCTAACCAGGGCCCCTACATAAATATTCAAGCTAAAACTGAATGAAGTTTATTTAAATAAAGATCCAGAGAAACGGCAGATGGCAGACTGAAAGAGGTAGTTTTCAGGAGAGAAAGGCCAAGCCTATGAGAGGAAATAATTGTAGTAGAGCAGAATCCCAGTGAGCCTTTGGTATTCAACTGGTCTTCTTCCAAGCATTTCGCCCCCTTCCAATTTTCCAGTGTTTCATTAGACTGTCCTGGTTTGAAGATTATTAAGTAAATCCAACACAGCCACTGAATTGAAGGAAGGGTGAAGGACCAAGCATGCTGTCTATTATCACTCCAAGTTCAGGGTTTAATAGTGAAACTCATTAACCCCCAAAGATAGAATTAAATCCCAGGCTACACATCACCAGATATTACCACTGTCAGCTCTCTCGTGACTGCCTTAGACATTGAATGTTAGAGTCAGATGGGGCTTAGAGAACAACTGAGTCTTATTTTTAACAAATAAAGAAGTTGAAGGGATCTGTTCAGATACACAAAATTAAGATGAAGTTCTGGTCTTATGAGTAAAAAAAGTAAGGAACAGTGGTATGTAGAACAGGCTGTAATTTGTCTTAAATGGGTGTGCATATTCAGAGAATATCTCTGGGAAAATATGAAGGAAAATGGGAAATGTTGTTACTTCAAAGGGAAAGGATTTTAGATACTAAAGAACAGAAGTGAGAGGAAAATTTACTTTGTCCCACCGATATCCTTTGCTACTCATTAATAGTTTACACATCTGTCACTCCTACTAAAGAAGTGTAAGCTCCTTGAGGGCAGGGCCTATTGACCATATTATAGTCATCTTTGTAACCCCTGGGTGGGTCTCTCATTGTGTCTCGTAAGTACTCAATAAACTACTGTTGAGTACTTACAACAGATGTTCTTTTTCCATCTAAAATAAATTTGACTATTGAGTATAAATCAATATTAATTTTGTGGCTCTTTCCAAATGGTTTATAACAATTAATCATTCATATAAGGACATAAAATAACAGCTTTCTATCTTCTCCCATTTAGAGTACACTTGAAACAAATAGTTCTCGAAGACTACTCTGATTTATGAAATAGAGAAAGTTTTATAAATCATTTTGCTGACAGATGTTTCTTCATTTTCACCCCAAAGGGGAAAAAATGATTAGTTAGTATATTTAGAAAAATTGTAATGCAGTGAATTTCATGGTGGAGATTTTTACTAAATATTTTCTTAGGTGCTTTTTATTAACCAATTCTTCTGTAGCCTGTTCATACTCTTGGCATTACTCTTGAATACGATGTTGCAAAGTCAACCCACATTTTCTAAGAAGTGGAAAACTATGATCCAGAATTAAGTAAGGCAGAAGCAAAGAAAACAAACTCTTACGAGAATGGAACTTAAATTATTTACTCAGTTAGTTACTGAATTAAATTATTTACTCAAGTTTACTCAAAGTTTTCCAGAAGACATTTACATTAAAAGTTGTGAGAAACTTGCCACTTCTTTCTCCATACCCCCAATTCCCTCCCTCCCCTCACCCCGCCACGTCCCATCTCTCTCTCTGCAGCATTATGATGACACTCCATTTAGGATTCAGATTTTCGTTAAGTCCCTCTATAAGATGTGGGAGCAAAGCCTTACGTGTAGTTTTAGGACCTCCGGGTAATTGAGCAGACGTCGATGTGTACCACACTTGCCCTCTAGCGGGAATTTGTGAAAACTGCAGTTCCCTGGGCTGTTGGGTCTTCAACCCTGCTGTTTTTTATAAACAAGCTGTTTTTTATAAACAGATCTCAAGCTGTTTTTTATAAACAGATAGACCTCATTTATATTTATTCTACTAATTAATAACTTGCAAAGGGTGCTATTAAAAGCCTTAAAAACAGCGTATTCTTGTGAGTAAACATCTCTATCTTATTTATACAACAAATTTGCTTTGTAAACTCCTTTCTTCATAATAGTACAAAGATAAACTTTAATGATCTCCAGGTCCAATTAACCTAATTCTGAACAAATGACTTCATAGTACATAATTAGAAGAAAGAAATGGTATCCCTGTATGTACATAATTATGATGGTGATTTTTTTTTTAAATGACATTTTGGGGCTGTCACATGAAGTACCTTCTTTCCAATTCAGAAGATATCTTCGGTTTTTATTGTTGTTGTTGTTTGTTCTTTAACCTTTATACGTTTATGACCACACCAAAGCAGCCAAAGGACATCTGACATATGAAAAACTACTGCTCCTGGCATAAAGCCTATAAATTATTAACTGTTTCCATTTACAAAAGAATATAGAATTTCAGCACTTACTAACAAAGTATGACTTGCCACTAAGTTTGCTTCATTTTGGAGAATCTATTCTATCTGTTAGGATTAAGTTCAGTGCAAATGTATGGCACCCAAAATAACAATGGCTTAAAGAAGGTAAATCTTTATTTCTCTCTTGTGTAAACAAATTCCAGACTTAAGGATTAATATCAATATATGGCGCCTCCAAGTTCAACCAAGGCTCAGGTTTCTTCTAGCTTGTTGCTCTACCATCCTCAATGCACAGCTTTCACTCCATGGTTCATGGTGTCTGGCCCGTTTCCGGGTAATATATATCCACGTTCCAGCCAGTGGGAAGAAGCAAGAGGAAAAACATGCTCACTCCCCTTAAGGAGCATTCTTGGAAGTTGCACCCATTACAACTACACCCAACAGACCAGAACTTTGTCACATGGCCACATCTAAATGAAATGTCTTCATTCTAGGCTTGCTCTGTTCCAGCTGAAAGTCAGGGGTGCCAATACTATGGAAGAGGGCAGAGTTCATGTTCAGGGACAACCAGCAGTCTCCCCATAGCTTACAATCCCACCAGCTGCCTTCATTTGATAGATCCTACTCTTTCCTGGGTTTTGTCTGTTTGTTTTCTATTGAAAGGTGACATCTTCCCTTCCATTTGTCTTCCACTCATGAAGTTCTGCTAATAAAGACCATGATTCCTTTTCTTTTTTTCTCCCTTCTTTCTCTAAGTAAACTCCGGTCACCTGGCCTGCTGGTTTTCACCATGTTGGTGCGTACCTTCCTCCACAGGTGATGGCTGGTCCACCTGCCCTTCTGCAGCTGCTGGGAGTACTGCTTACCATTTCCCTGGGTTCCGTCCGGCTCATCCAAGCTGGTGCCTACTATGGCATCAAGCCGCTGCCACCTCAGATTCCACCACAAATTCCGCAATACCAGCCCCTGGGCCAGCAAGTACCTCACATGCCTTTGGGTAAAGATGGCCTTAACGTGGGCAAGGAGCTGCCCCACATGCAGTATGGCAAAGAGTATCCACATCTACCCCAATATATGAAGGAAATTCAGCCGGCACCAAGAATGGGCAAGGAAGCAGCACCCAAGAAAGGCAAAGGTAACATACTTCGGTTCTGCTGTAAGACAGCAGCTTTCCAAAACCCTAAACAATACACTGCGGGTGGGGAGAGCTAAATTTTAGACATTTTTCTTTTAGCATGTGTGACTGACATTCATTAACTGCCTACTGTGTTCTAAACCCTATCCTTGAAAAGTTCAGGTCTTGAAGAAAGACAAAATTATTGTATGTTGTGCTTTCTTATTTCAACAGCATCAAACGACAAAAAACATACTTAATAACAAATAAGTTTAGTCCCTTACTCATTATTTCTTTATTCAAACATACAGCAACTAATGAGCATCTCTTTTTGTGTCAGGCTCTGAGCCAAAATGCTAAGGGATATAGCAGTGGAAAAAAAAAAAAGAAGTGATGTCAGTCTTCAGAACTAGGAGAGCAATGTTATAAGAACCTGCTGTGTTAAAAAAAAAAAAAATCATATGAAAGCACTTTGTAAACTAGGTGTCAGATGAATGTGTTTTTAAGACTGCTCTAATTAAGTTGTTACACATGTCAATCAATAAATCTACAGAAGGAGCCTGAAGAGTACAGACTATATACCTACCTAGAGATGATGATACCTGAAAATCTCTCCATTACTTTCTAGGCATATTCATTAGTTATTCAACACCAGCAAAATGCCTATCACTGTGAGAGACATTTTCTTTTTTTAAAATTGTTTTGTCTTCTTTTTTTTTTTTTGGCCACACCACGTGGCTTGTGGAATCTTAGTTCCCCGACCAGGGATTGAACCCAGGCCCTTGGCAGTGAGAGCACAGAGTTTTAACCACTGGGCCACCAGGGAATTCCCGAGAGACATTTTCTTATAAACTCAGTTGGTTTATAAGAAACGTAGGAAACCTAGCACTTGCAGGAAAGGAATTGCAATCAGAGTAGCAATTCCCTTTGAGGCGGTGGAGGCCATTCCCAATGGTCCCTCCAAAAGCAGGAAGCTCTGCTTCTGGGGAACTACTGGATTTGGTGCTAATAGGCCTGAGTGCCTAGAGGCCAGAGAGGAGAGAAACCTAGTCGTTTAACCTCTTTGAAACTACTTTTCTTCGTTTGTAAAGTAGAATTATTGAGAGAGTCTATGACGTAAGGTAAGTACTAAATAAATGCTAAAGTACCATAAAAACTTTGAGTTGCTACAGTTCAACAAAACCTAAGGAAGAACAGAATATACTCCAGGCACGTGCTAGACATTAGGGATTCCTGATGAATGTGATGTGACCCTGCCCCAGACGCTCTCTTGATATAGGAGCTACACAGTTCCTGCTTAGAAAGAGCACACCCTAATTGTACAGTAGTAATCCTATTAGCATAAAAGAAGTATTTACAGTTTTCTTCCCTTTAGGAGCTGATATTCCACTTAGGGGATTATCTCAGTCATTTGTTTTCCTTCCTTTCTTGAATGGCCTGCCTGGATTTTGAAACCTCCTGTACTTATTCAGATGGGTACCAGATTGCAACTGAGGAATTTGGAAAATATATGAGTTCTGTGGTTCTATTTTGTTCCCTGACAGTAGCTCAGTGAAAAATACAATGGTCAGGATTAAGATGCAATTAATGGTTGGGACCATGAATTTCCTTTCTTTATGTTATTCCTTACTCCCAGTAGCATGAGAGATCCAGAGTTGTGTTTCTCTGAAAGGCATAGCATAATCAATATAATTACATGTGCTTTGTATTTTGATAACAATTCGAGAAAGCATAACGCCTTTCACATCTATTTTCTAATCTTGTAGTGTGGGTGTATTATTCTTGCTGTACAGACAGGCAAGCAGGGATGCTGATGGCTTAAGTGACCCAGTCAAGATCTCATTTCAAGGCCAGAAAGAGAAGCTGAGCTTCCTGCTCCTAATCCCAGCTTAACTCCTTTTCTGCACTGTTTATCATCCTAAAATACCTTATTCAACTACTCCTGTTTAAAAACCAAATTTGCAAGTGAGAAGTAACTTATTAAATTGAAGAATTAATATTTGAGGCTTAGGAAATCCTACAGCATATTAAAGAAATTAAACACATCGATTTGACTCTAGAGGACAGATGTTTAAGATGTTATTAAACCACATACAAAATAAAAATAAAATGCTTCTATTCTTCCCTGAGTCTACATGATAATGACCGTCATCCTGTACATCATAGTATATTTCAGCACAAGAGGAAACATTATTTTTCCATATATTATATTTAAAATTCAAGGACATAGAAAAATAGAGTATAACATTAAATAGGGAAAAAATAGAAAAAATAAAAATGACTCCAACATTGTTTAAAATACACACACACACACACACACATATATATATATACACACACATACATATACATACATACGTACATATATATAGAACACATGAGATGGAAATACAGATAAATGTCAAGCGATTATCTCTGAGTAGTGGGCTTATAGGCAACTTTGATTTTTCTTTGTCCTTCTTTGAACTCTTTATAGTGAATACACCATAATATCTCCAAGTTTGTACTAGGAAGAATGTTTCTTCATTACTTTTTAGCTTTTTTACTTAACTAATGCTGATAAAAGCAGCCACAGATATCAGTTCCCAAAACAGTATCTCAAATATGACAAAGAAATTATCAGCCTGATTGTCCATTAAGTACTGATAATACAGTCCTGGAACACGAGCACATTATTCCTAGTCTTTCCTCTTGATAAGTAATAGGCAAATGTGTCAGAACTAAATAATGATTGAAGTGAAGGATGATCAATATTAATCTCTCTCTCTCTCTCTCTCTCTCTCTCACTCCCTCCCTCCCTCCCTCCTTCTCTCTCTCTCCCCCCTCTCCCAGCAGAAATACCATTAGCCAGTTTACGGGGGGAGCAAGGTCCCCGTGGAGAGCCTGGCCCAAGAGGACCACCTGGGCCCCCTGGTTTACCAGGTCAAGGGATACCTGGAATCAAAGGAAAACCAGGGCCACAGGGATATCCAGGAATTGGAAAGCCAGGTATGCCTGGAATGCCAGGAAAGCCAGGAGCCATGGGAATGCCCGGGGCCAAAGGTGAAATTGGACCCAAAGGGGAGATCGGACGCATGGGGATCCCAGGACCTCAAGGACCTCCAGGGCCTCACGGACTTCCTGGCATTGGGAAGCCAGGTGGGCCAGGGTTACCAGGGCAACCAGGTGCCAAAGGTGAGCGAGGACCCAGAGGACCACCAGGACCTCCAGGCCTTCAGGGCCCTAAAGGAGAGAAGGGCTTCGGGATGCCAGGTCTGCCAGGCCTGAAGGGTCCTCCAGGGATGCATGGCCCTCCCGGCCCTGTAGGACTTCCAGGAGTGGGCAAACCAGGAGTGACAGGCTTCCCTGGGCCCCAGGGCCCCCTGGGAAAGCCAGGCCCTCCAGGCGAACCTGGGCCACAAGGCCTTATAGGGGTCCCAGGGTTTCAAGGACCTCCTGGGATGCCTGGAATTGGAAAACCAGGCCAGGATGGGATCCCTGGGCAGCCAGGATTTCCAGGTGGCAAAGGGGAGCAAGGACTGCCAGGACTGCCAGGACCCCCAGGCCCTCCAGGGATCGGGAAACCCGGCTTCCCAGGCCCCAAAGGCGACAGGGGCATAGGGGGTCTTCCTGGGGCTCTGGGACCAAGAGGGGAGAAAGGACCAACAGGTGCCCCTGGACTGGGGGGCCCCCCAGGAGAGCCAGGCCTGCCTGGAATCCCAGGTCCCATGGGCCCTCCAGGGGCTATCGGTTTCCCCGGACCCAAAGGAGAAGGTGGGGCTGTGGGGCCACAGGGGCCACTAGGTCCCAAGGGTGAGCCAGGGCTTCAAGGCTTCCCAGGAAAGCCAGGTTTCCTTGGTGAAGCGGGGCCCCCCGGCATGAGGGGTTTGCCAGGTCCCATAGGGCCCAAGGGGGAAGCTGGGCATAAAGGTTTGCCAGGGCTCCCTGGTGCCCCAGGGCTGCTTGGACCAAAGGGACAGCCAGGAATCCCAGGAGACCAGGGCTTACAGGGGCCCCCAGGTATCCCAGGGATTTCAGGCCCGAGTGGCCCCATTGGACCGCCTGGAATTCCTGGCCCCAAAGGGGAACCGGGTCTCCCAGGGCCCCCTGGGTTCCCTGGAGTAGGGAAGCCCGGAGTAGCAGGACTTCATGGCGCCCCAGGGAAGCCTGGTGCCCTTGGTCCCCAAGGCCAGCCTGGCCTTCCAGGGCCCCCAGGCCCTCCAGGGCCCCCGGGACTCCCAGCTGTGATGCCCCCGACACCACCACCCCATGCAGAGTATCTACCAGATATGGGGCTGGGAATTGATGGAGTGAAACCCCCCCACGCCTATGGGGCTAAGAAAGGCAAGAACGGAGGGCCAGCCTACGAGATGCCTGCATTTACCGCTGAGCTGACTGCGCCTTTCCCACCCGTGGGGGCCCCAGTGAAGTTTGACAAACTGCTCTATAACGGCAGACAGAACTACAATCCGCAGACGGGCATCTTCACCTGCGAGGTCCCTGGGGTCTACTACTTTGCATACCACGTTCACTGCAAGGGGGGCAACGTGTGGGTTGCTCTGTTCAAGAACAACGAGCCCATGATGTACACGTATGACGAGTACAAGAAGGGCTTCCTGGACCAGGCGTCCGGGAGCGCGGTGCTGCTGCTCCGGCCCGGAGACCGGGTGTTCCTCCAGATGCCCTCTGAACAGGCTGCGGGACTGTACGCCGGGCAGTACGTCCATTCCTCTTTTTCAGGGTATTTATTGTATCCCATGTAAGAAAGAAAAAAAGAGAGAAATTTAATAGAAGAAAAGAAAAGGATGCACCAAAAAATCCAAATGGGAAACATAATTGCTTCAAAACATTTATATAGTTGGAAAGTTATATTTAAGTGAAAGTCTGAACCATCGTGTACAAATAAAAACTAAGATGCATGTTTAGTGCTCTGCACAGCAGCTTGTGATTGAAAATGATGGGATAGATTTATGTATCAAGTACTGACACTTGTGTTGTACCCACTGGAATCGTATTAGCTGTTTATGTTATGTGCTTCCATGATAACCTGCTTATTCAGATCAAAGTGTTCCAGTATGAAAGAGCATAGCTAATGAAAGTCACTCGCTCATACTGTTTACTTTAAAATATTTATAAATATGGCTTAAAGAAATGTCAATGATAACAATTACATACCGTATTTACTTGCATAATTTCCTCTGTATTTGTGCAGACACTTTGCCATGGGATGTGGAAGAGCTCTGCAGTGCTCTTCCCCAGTGAGGCGTGGACAGAGAACCAGGGTAGAGCTTTACTCCAAGGGATGTTTCTCCCCTGTCGGAAGCTGTCTTTTAAAACAAGAGTTCTACTCAGAATTGTGTGTCTAGTGTCCCTAGAAGAACAACTGTAGTGTATTTACTCGTGCCTTCTGTGTGCCTAGCACTGGATGAGACACTTCTGTGGGGCCTAAGACAGTGCCCCACAGGGAGCTAACAAACCAGCTGGGAGACATGAGCAGGAAGTAACTCATTTATTCCTTACGGGTTCTTTTTGCTTGTTTTTTTTTTTCCTGTGATTTTTTTTTTTTTCTCTCTTGTTGTCTCCATGTAATTTCCATTATGACCCAACTAATATAAACACCTGGAAGTCATAAGAAAAAAAGTAACCCTCTCCCCTCATAACTTTCCAGTTTTGCGGAATGTTCATTATAAACAGCAGTTCTTAATTGTGTTTACATGCGTATAATAATCCCCCTCCTTTGCCTACACACACAAATGACTACAACGAGGTTTCACCCACGAAGGGGATATCAGTACTTTTTAGTAGCTACTGAATTTCAAAGAAATTTCCCTGTGTAGTATACATACAAATCGGTGTGTCATCTGAAGTTCCAAAGTCAATTTCCTAAGTCCAAGCTGTCCTTTGTTTGGGGAAAGAGGGGGCAGTTTCAGAATTACATAGGAAAATTAATTTTTTTGAAAAAATAATTTCTGAAGTTTTAAATTAAAAAATAGATGTATTACTTCCTGCTGTAGGTACTAAAAATGCAGGAAGCAACCTGTGGAAGAGCCACATGTCAGAGGGCAATGACAGCCCATGCTTTTTATGTCACCCCACAAGTACAGGAATCAATACAAATTTAAAAAGAAAAGTAAATTTTTTTCCAGGCTTTCATTTAGGTACATACTAATTGCTTTGCACATTCAGATCTGGTCTCAAAACACAGACAAAGCATTTCAAGTTGGCTATGAGTCTGCTGCCGACACTATAAGCCACTGGGGGTAATAATGTGGGGCTATGGTGGTGGAGTCTTGTATCTACACCTCAAAGTTAAGAGTGATGAAATGAGGGGATAGGTACAGATGGGAAGACACACAAATAAATACGGTATAAACACACATGGAATTGTGTCTATGTCAAATCTGAATCATTTTAACCATCAAGAATATTCTCTTCAGCCTAATATCTGTCTTTTCCCTATATGGTATACAAGCACCATTTCTTCTCAATTTCTTAAAAAGAGAAATGAGTTCATTACCACGTGGTTTCTTACTCATGGCTAATTACATGACAAACTTTTCCCATCAAAAACATATCCCACCCAACCTTCAATTTCAAAGCAGACAGCATTTATGTGGCCAAATATTCTTTGGGTTGGTCTTGAGGATGCTGGTTTTGGGCCGATGGCTATGAGAGCCACATGGATCCACTGGGCTCTGTCTGCTGAAAAGCTGCACTGAAATGGCTTGGAGGCAAGTCAGATCAGCTGATTTATAAAACTGTATTTATCTGTACATGTATGGGCTTTTTATTTCCACCAAGAGAGAAAGTAGCTCTTTAGTCAAAACCAAATTTCACTTTTCAAATACCTTCCAACTTATTTATTGGTTGTTACTCAATTGCGTGTGTGTGTGCGTGTGTGTGCGCGCGCGTGCATGCGCGCATGTGTTTATTATCAGGCATATGCTTCTAACTTTTAGACAGGGGAGGAGCAAAATCTATGCCAGATACTGTATATTCTACAATGGTGCTAATCTCAGAGCTAAATGAATTACTCCATTTAATTTAAAAAGAGTTTTAAATAATTATCTATGTGTCTCTGTTTCCCTTTTGAATGTTGCACATCATGTTAACACATTTAGTGTAAAAGCAGATGAAACAACCACATGTTCTAAAGTCTAGGGATAGTGCTACAATCCCTATTTAATTCAAAATTAACTAGAACTTATCCATGTGAAATGGACCAAACTGACAATATTGTTATTTAAATACAGAGTTTTAATGCAGGATGACATCCCACAGGGGAAAAGAATGTCTGTAGTGGGTGACTGTTCTCAAATATTTTCCAGAATACCATGAACGGTGAACAGACTGGTAACTTTGAGTTTCCATGATAGATTTGAGACATGTCAATAGCAAATCATTTTTGTATTTAAATTTTTGTACTGATTTGAAAAAAAAGTCTCATTAAATACCTTTAAAAGTATGTTTCTCATCTTGTTCATATCACTCAGCTGACACTGTTTGAACTTCATAACTGTTTATCCCCCAACGTGTTAATTAGCTGCTGACACAGAGACCTAACATAATCCTAGCTTAACGGGGACAATTCTTTCTCTTTGACATAACAGCTGCAAGCATAAACAGGCTGGGGCTCATGTGGCAGCCCCAGTCAGGGCCCCAGCTTCCTTCTATCTTGTTGCTCTTCCACCGTGAGGGCGTGGCTCGCATCTCCAGGGTCCAGGAGAGCTAACCACCACAGGCACATTCCAGTCGGTGGGAAGGAGGAAAAATCAGGAAGGGGAGAGCATGCTTCCTTCTTAAAGAACTCAACCTAGTGGTTGCTTAGATCACCCTCCCACATACCATCCTCTGAATTTAGTCACACTGGCACAACCAGCTGCAAGGGAGTGTGGGAAATGGAATATTTACTGTGGGCAAGCATATGTGCAGCTAAAAATCAGAGGTTCTATTAATACAGAAGAAAGGAGAACAGATATTAGGGAACAATTAGCTGTTGCATCTGTCACATCCAACCTAAAAGGATAAACTGCCACAAATCTCTTTCCTCCCACAAAAAAACTAATCTTCATGTACTCAATTCTGTTACAGTTTGCCACACCAGAGCCAAAATTTTTGAGGGGAGATAGTGATGAGTGGAGCTTCAGAGCAGAAGCAGACCTGTTTCAAGAACCTAAGGGTCTTAATAAGCATCACTGATAAGGAGAGAATTCTTTTGTGATGACTTATCAAGATCAGAATGATCACAGCTTATCATGTCTAGACTATCATAAAGGGAATTACTCAAATCATTCCACAAGCAACTATGTAGCACCAGTCTGTGGCTGGTTAACTCACTTGTTTAAATGTATCAATCTGGAAATTCAAGACCATAGCTTCCATTCCCACATAGCCCAACTAGTTCTATTTCATTCCACGGCCAAAGGCTCTTCCATAACATCGACCAGTCATCTCATGTGCACACAGTGTTGGTCACAAAAGTAAATGGAAGGATAGATACAAGAGACAGAGGCAAGGAGGAATAAATGGTTGGAATTTAGAATGCGGACAAGCAGGGCAAATCCATCATTACAATAGGTCTATAGTATCCCTTTACATTAAAACAAGACAAAAAGTAGCCCCTACTTTGCACCTGATATTACTAGGCAATGTGAGGGGCACATAAGCAACAGAAAACATGACCATTCTTTTAAAAAGTATCTTTTGTTTAGAGGACATCAAGATGTTTGTTAAACGAATTGACTTCCAGGTGATATACAAACAAGGGTGGTGTGAAGCCAACTGGATGCATACATGCTAGCAAAGTTCAGAAAGAGAAAGGCCATTCCATGCTGCTCCCGTCCTGGGAATGCCTTCTCTGACCTGTCTGCTCGATAATCCCTCCTCACCCCCTCAGGACACAGTACAAGCATCACCTCTCCTTCCCTACTGCCAGATCTAGTCACCACCCTGCCTTGTACAATCTTCTGTCCCTTTACTTTTCCTGCTTTATAACTGAACTGTTTGTCTGTCTCCCCTACTGATAGAGTGTAAGCCTCTTGAGAGCAGGTACCTCACTGCTTCATCTTTGCATCCAAAGCTCATCACAGAGCGCTGGTCCAGCTCCAGGGTGGAGGGAAGAATGAATCTCGCAGGGTTGCTGTGGGAGCTAGTGCTAAACTCGATGTGAGGTGTGACTGAATCCAGCTCTGGGATTCCAAGATTATACAGAAGATTATATGTCCCAAGATTATTTAGAAGTCTACTGTGGGATAAAAGCTAATCTCAGGTAGTTTTTTGGAGAAGACGACTTTTAAAGAAATCATCTTTAATTTGACAGAATTTGGATGAATGGAGCATAGGGCAGTGTGTGTGTGTGTGTGTGTGTGTGTGTGTGTGTGTGTGTGTATGAGAGAGAGAGAGAGAGTCAGAAGGGGAGGCGGGGGTGGAGTGGGGTGGGCAGAGATAAGGGAAATGACCTGACTGGTTCAGAAGAACTACTCAAAAACTAGTAAAGGAAACATTTAATAACCAAAGAAGGATCAAGTGATGTAGGGCTTTATATATAGGGAAGATACATTTATATTTTATCTAATATGCAATAAGAAGACATTGTAGGTCCTTAAGCAGGAAAATGGTATGAACATAAGTATTTTAGAAAAGTTACTTTGATGATTATATGGAGAATGTCTGATACAAGTAGCAAAACCAATGAGGAGATCAGAACAGCTTTAATCCAGGAATGGGGTGATGGGTTGATGGTTCAGGGAGCCTAACCAAGTCTAAAGAGTGAGAGTCACATGTCAGGTCAGGTGTTAGGGTTTAAGGACTGCATAACAATGGAGCTATCTCAAGGGCTAGGAAACGGAATGAATAATTGAAAACTGAAGAGACAGTTGAAAGACAGAACTGACCCTGGAGACAATCCCAGGATGGTCTTATGAGGGAGAAGGAAGCTTGACTCAAAGGTGGTTTCCTCACTGATACGCTTGGAAAACAGGGACGGTACCACTGATAGAAACAGGCAGTCCTCCAGTGGAGCCTGCTCTAGGCAGGGAAAGAAGAGACGCTTGGTTTATACATAGACTTGTGGGATCTGCCTGTGCGCCAGACGCGCATTTGCTAGGCAGATGAGGGTAAAGCCATGAGCCTGGAGAGAGACCTGGTGGCCTATTGTAATAAGGAGAGAAAAGACTCACTCAAAATCAGTGGCACCATTTGCAGACAAAAATGATTAGACTGCTTTAAAATCTCCTCCCTTACTTGCTGCAGGAATTTATTTAACAGATCCTTTCATCACAGATATAGCAAAGGGAAATGTCATCCCAATCTGCATGGAATTACAATGAACTCCAAATACGCAGAGCTAATAAAAAGTGTAAATCAATCATGTTCTCCTATATTTCAAAAAAGTTTTTCTCCTTAACGGTCCTTGTGACTCTAAAATGAAAATATCATGCTCATTCCATATCATGAAAAAGAAAAATACCTATAGAGTAGCCTTAGGGTTATCTTTCTTCTAGCAAAGAGTTACACAGAATTTCTGATGCTTTCATTTTCAAAACCAATGTTTGTATCAGGATCAACTTAATGCTCAAATAAGTTATTCTTTATGATGTCAAATAGCTGTTAATGATTTTTATTATTAGAAAAATATTTTTTGCTAATTCCTGGAGATAAGTGCATTGGAATTTCAATTTAAAAAGTGGGGCACATCACCCCATTTTAACAAATTATTCAGAAGTTTCTCATGTGTGTTACTGAAACACAGAACCATCTAACTGAATTTTCCTTTGAGGCATCCAGAACCTTTCCAGAGGTTTTTTCCTTTGCTATCTTAATGCAAGTAAAAATAGATTTTTATTAGATTCAAAAGCACTTCTAAATTAAAGTTTATGATTCCTGTGGAGACCTACAATTCACATGCTTTGTTAAAACCACCAAGACCTACAAATTAATTTTATAATGAGCATGGCCAAGTCAGTTCTCATCTAACAAGTGAGTGGCTGGCAGCAACATTCACATCTGCTCTTCATTTGTGGGTGACAGACACAATGGGGAAAGCTGATGGAACGCTTCCCAGGTTCCAACTGCCTGCTAGTAAGAGCTGCCTTTCCTCACCAAGGCCAATGCTGTCCTTGTCATTTGTTCTTAAAACCAGAGTCACCAATATAGAACATGCTAGGAGAGGGCTCTGAGGCCAGGCTCAGAGAACAAATCTCAGCTCCTCTATTTAACAGCTGTGATATCTTGAGTCAATTATTTAACGTCTCTAAACTTCAGCTTTTGCACCTGTGAAACAGTAGGTGATAATAGTAACTATCTTCTACATTTGGGAGGGTGGATGAAGTTGTAGAGTGTGTTATGGAGGGGCAACAACTGCTACTATTTACTGAGTGACAACCATGTACCAAAATGCTTTAACTGTTTTTATGTATTAACTTAGTTACTCCTTATAATGACTCTTATTGTTAGCTCCATATTACAGCTGAAGAAACTGAGGCAAAGTAACTTGTCCAAGATCTAATAAATGACAATGCCAAGATTTTAACCCACACATCTGGCTCCATAGTCCATGCTCTGAGCTATTACACTATACTGCCTAAAGGCAGGAGATAAAAGTTCTCCGCTGCCTAAGAAGCAAACAACTGCCAGTGAAGGTTTAGAATATTAGCTTGCCTCAAAATAGAGAGAGATGACCTCAGTTATTTCTTACTGTCCTTACCAGAGACAAGGAAACAGCCAGCTATCAAAAGACTATATATTGACAGATGTCATGGTGACATCCTTACCCCTTAGGAGATATGAAGGCAGTTGGCTTTAAAAACTGAAGGGACCACCTCACACCTATTAGGATGGCTACTATGAAACAATACAAAACAATACAATACAAAAAATAACAAGTGTTGGTGAGGATATGGAGAAATTGGAACCATTGTGCACTGCTGGTGGGAAAGTAAAATTGGGCAGCAGCTATGGAAAACAGTATGGAGGTTCCTAGAAAAATGAAAAATAAAATTACTGTGTGACCCAACATCTCCAGTTCTGAGTATATACCCAAAAAAACTGAAAGCAGGGATGCAAACAGTTATTTGTACATTCCTGTTCACAGCAACATTATTCACAATATCTAAAAGGTGGAAGCAACCCAAATGTCCTTTGATGGATGAATGGATAAACAAAATGTGGTATATACATAGAGTGGAATATTATTCAACCTTCAAAAAAGAAGGAAATTCTGCTACATGCTACAACATGGATGATCCTGGAGGGCATTATGCTAAGAGAAAGAAGCCAATAACAAAAGGACAAATATTGCATGACTCCACTTATATGAGACACCTAGAGAAGTCTAATTCATAGAGACAGAAAGCAGAAGGGTGATTTCCAGGTGCTGGGCATGGGGGGAGGAAGCAATGAGGAATTATTGCTTAATGGGTATAGGGTTTGATTTGCAAGATGAAAAGAGTTCTGGACATGGATGGTGGTGATGGTTGCAAAGCAATGCGAATGTACTTAATGCCATTGAACTGTACACTTAAAAATGGTTAAGATGGGGCTTCCCTGGTGGTGCAGTGGTTGAGAATCTGCCTGCCAATGCAGGGGATATGGGTTCGAGCCCTGGTCTGGGAAGATCCCACATGCCGCGGAGCAACTGGGCCCGTGAGCCACAATTACTGAGCCTGCGCGTCTGGAGCCTGTGCTCCGCAACAAGAGAGACCGCGATAGTGAGAGGCCCGCGCACCGCGATGAAGAGTGGCCCCCGCTTGCCGCAACTAGAGAAAGCCCTCGCACGGAAACGAAGACCCAACACAGCCATAAATAAATAAATAAAATAAGTAAAACTCAAAAGTTTAAAAACAAAAATGGTTAAGATGGTAAACTTTATGTTATGTGTATTTTACTGTAATTTATAAAAATAATCTAAAAAATAAAAAAACTAGAGGGAAAACATCTGTTAACAGGACTAACCCATGATGTAGGAGGTAACTGAAAATGACCTCTGGCAGCCTCCCTTACCTCCACGTTCACCAGTGTTCACCAAATGGGTAAGGAGTCTAAGCAGTACCACTGCGGTGGTCCAGAAACTGCAAGTCCCAGCCTCTCCCAGGGAAGCTCTGCATGCAGACCACTGTGGGGCTGCCACCTACTGCACCTCCTCTACTTCAGTGGATATGACCTTCTACGGAGCTTAAGACCCAGCTGCTTGAGGCAGACAGTCCACCTTCACCCAGTGACTCCAAAGGACAAACTAGAATGAGTTTCCTTTCTTCTTCAAGCCTAAACATGAATCTCCATATCAATTTTTTGGTTCCAAAGGTGAAGTTAAAGATCAGGTGTTTCTTCTTCTAAATGATCTTTGGAGCTCATACATATTCAAGATTTGAACTTTTTTTATAGTAAGTTTTACTTTAGCCACCTGACCTCACCAAGCCCTGTGGGGAGAAAGATGGAAAATTCACCGCAACTCTAGGCAGGAGACGGGAAGTAAGCATGGCTTCTAAGACTTGCAGGTTCCCAAGGAACAAGTTCTCCCTCTTGTGGCCAGAGGAGAAACAACAGCTTCACAAGCAGGTTTTTTTCTTACATGAGAAAAGTGGGTCAGGAATTCACTTCTGAGGATAGAGTGTGGATGGTTTGTCTCTGCTCCATGACGTCTGGGGCTACAACTGGAGGGGAATCAACACCTGGGGCCTGTAATCATCTGGAAGCATCTTCATTTACGGGTCTGCCTGTTGATGCTGGCTGTCAGCAGGGACCTCAGCTGAGCTGTGGGCCAGTATACCTACATATGTCCTTTTCATGTGGTTCCTCTGTGTGGCCTACCTTGGGCTTTCTCACTGTATCACACCTGGATTCCAAGTGAGCATCCCAAGGGAGCAAGGTGGAAATGCATAGAATTTTTAAGATTGCACCTCAGAGATCACAGAATATCTTTCCTACCATATTCTATCAGCGGAGGTGACAAAATGCTTGCCCAGATTCACAGAGAGGGAAGCAGACCCCACCACACAATGTAAGGAGTGTCAAGGTCACATTGTAAGAAGAGTATGTGGGATGGGAGACACTTGTGGCCATCTTTGAAAAACACAACCTGCGATATGTCTACCTGGATATTCAGGGTCTCATCCATAGTGCACACTCACTAGCGGACCTGGACATGGGACACGAAGATCCTCACACTTTTGCTCACTCCCTAGTTCCCTGCAAATGCTGCTTCCCAGATCTCTTCGCTATTGAACTCCAAATATTATATCTTCCAGGCCCTTGACCCACTCAACCACACAATTCACTATTGCTCAAGACTCTGTATTTATCCTTAGCTCAGACTATTTCTCCATTCAAAGGAGATAATTAAATGTACATCTTGAAGCTCTGCCCACTAGAAGGATTCTCCTCACACTGTCCTCTAGGGCCCCTCCCTGAGTGGGACTGTAGTGCAGTAGCAGTCCATTTTCAGCTCTACTAACATATCAAGCCTGAACCAGTCATGAATATTTCCTCCAACATCATCAGCTGGTCACAGGGAACACCTCATGAAGCCATAGGTGTGAGTGAGGATTACAAGACACAGAGATCTTTACCACCTGTTCATGTAAATTACTTACGACTTCTGGACCTGCTTAGATGTGATCCCATATATATCATTTCTATTTTTCAGTGGGTTGCTGCTGTGGGCACCCAACCTTACAAAACCCAGGTCTAAAAGGGCAGCTCTGATAATATAATCATTTGATGCTCCATCGTCAAATGCTCAGTTTCTGCTAGAACTTAGTATCATGCCAGTAGCTGCTTTTTGAATGGTTTGGCTACTGAAGGTATGGCCTTACTCTAAAACCCTAGGAATTTCTGAAGGTCATGGTGAACAATAATAAGCAACAAAAAGACTTGGGTCAGAGGAAATTTGTGAAGTCTTCTCAAAGTACAATTTCTGGCCTGACACTTTTCAAGAAGCAATCTCGTCACCACACCATTTGCCCTGGGTTTATTAAAGAGCCATTTCAAAAAGCAAAATAAATAAATAAATAAATTTTAAAAACCCTAGGAGTTTGTGCTGTGATTCTCCTTTCAGGTCCTGCCAGACTCCACACAGCATCATCAACTCTCACCTAGCACCTTGGAATCTAACACGTCATTATGAACTAAGGGGAAGAGCAGCTTGTGTCACACACAGCCTGGACCCACTGCCAAGGCGTCTCTTCTTTTTTTTTTTTTTTTTTTAAATAATTTCACTTATTTATTTATTTATTTATTTTTGCCTGTGTTGGGTCTTCGTTTCTGTGCGCGGGCTTTCTCTAGTTGCGGCAAGTGGGGGCCACTCTTCATCGCGGTGCGTGGGCCTCTCACTATCGCGGCCTCTCTTGTTGCGGAGCACAGGCTCCAGACGTGCAGGCTCCAGACGCGCAGGCTCAGTAGTTGTGGCGCATGGGCTTAGTTGCTCCGTGGCATGTGGGATCTTCCCAGACCAGGGCTCGAAACCGTGTCCCCTGCATTGGCAGGCAGATTCTCAACCACTGCACCACCAGGGAAGCCCCAAGGCTTCTCTTCTTTTGACCCTACTCAAAACTGGCAGCCTTTTGACTCAACTGATAAGTGAGTCAGAGCAGTATTTCCAAGTGTGGCATAGGCTAGCTGTAAAATATAAACAGGTGCACCAAATACTGTTTTCTATTTCTTGCATAGGTAGTAGGTGGTAGGAGATGAAAGATGCAATAACTTTTCCTTTCCCTTGAAGGGGATACCAGGCATGTCTCATATATCCAGACTTCTAAAAATGTGATCAATGTTGCAGGGCCCTGAATATTTATGATTTATCTCTCACACTTTGGCATGTATGTATTTTCCTAGGGCATCCACAGTACTGGCCATTTCCTGCTCCCCAGATCCAATTAATACTATATCACCAATAAAATGGATTAAAGTGATGTTCTGAGGAAGAGTTCTAATAATCATAGTCCTTATGAACTATATTATGACAAAGATAAGGAGAGTTAACCAGTCTTGAGAGTGTTCATAGGAAAATATTCACAACTTTGAGTGAATATGAACTCAATTTTTCCCAAGTGAATGCAAACTGCTTTTGATATTTTTTCCTGATAGGAATCGAATACAACACATTTGCCAAAACAAGTGCTAGAGGCTGTGTTGATTGGTTCAATCAAAGATATGACACCTGGTACATCCCCTATGCTTGAAGATACCATGTGATTAAATTTACAGCAGTCCACCATCATTTGCCATGGTCCATCTGGCTTTGGAGGACCATACTAGTAAACCAAACTCCCTGCAGCCTTTAAGTGTTTTAGGTTGGCATTAATCTCTGCAACTTCACTAGAATGAGATAGTGCTTCTAATTTACTATCTTTGAAAGGACTGGGGAAAGGGAAGGCACTTTCAGGGGCTTCCACATGACCCTTCCTACCCTAAAGTTTCTTACTTTATTGGTCAGAGGATCAATGTGATGGTCCTACCAGCTGCTAAGTACATCCATCTCAACTATGCACTCAGCAACTGGAGATATGACCATAAGTTGATGAACCCATTGAAGCCACCATGAA
Organism: Balaenoptera borealis; assembly: GCF_965194805.1. Classification (NCBI taxonomy): domain Eukaryota; kingdom Metazoa; phylum Chordata; class Mammalia; order Artiodactyla; family Balaenopteridae; genus Balaenoptera; species Balaenoptera borealis. The sequence continues at coordinate 47,660,736 of NC_138862.1, forward strand.
ACAGATTTAGGCCAGGACTCTGTCACCTGGCCCCTGTATGCCCCACTCTAACGGGGTTATGGTGGCAGTTTGGATTCCCTGTGTCAATGTAGTTACCCTGTATCCAACAGCCCCTGAAAAAGCTTGGTATTTCCCATTTCTCCAGTGGACAATTACTCTGAAAAATGGCCATAGTTTCCTTTGGAAAAGGTATGAGTACATATTGTATATACTGGTTGCGTTGCAGAGAACTTCCTCAGGGGGATCCAGATTCCCTTTAATCAATGGATTCTTGAGTTTGAGAATTGGCTCATATCTGGAAACATGTCCAAAGATCATGCTTTTCCATTTTGGCAGTTAAAAATCTGCCTTCTGCTTACCAGCTCTTGATTTTGTTGTTGTTGCTATATAAGTCAATCAATACCCTCATTAACTTTCTATCTTGCCCCTAGGAACTCATAGTCTGTGAAACACCACAGATCCTCTACATTTCAAGGATCCCTGACCACTGATTAAATTCACTTTGCTTCTGATGGTTCAGTGCTGCCAACTGCTTTCACTATTCTGGAATTCTATCATACTCACGGACACTCGGGCATCTCCTACTGTCACCTCTGGCCTACACAGGACAGTCACCATTGAGTCTCTCAGCTAAGTCAGTGCCCACACACTACTGCAATCTTATGGTGAAAGAATTGTCCTCTGGGCCCTCCCAGGGAAGAGAGTCAGCTGGTAGGTTCTCTGGTCTCACATAATAAATCCATTCTAAAGTCTACCACTGAGTCTCCTGACCCTTTCCTTAATAATCTGCCAAGGCAGTCCCGATGTCTCCATCTCATTTACTATAGGTTACCATTGTGTCTAAGCTTTAAGATGCCATCCCCACAGGATGTTAGGACTTCACAGGACATTAAATCATCAGCCACTGGGGACTGTCTCCATATCAATAACCTCTCTCCTACCCAGCTTTACACACTGCTGGTCCAATACTCTCAAGATCCATTACCTGAAGAAATTCGTGGTTCCTGTTGAGATATATATATATATATATCACACACACATATATATATACACACACACACACACACATACACACACATACATATATATGTGTATATATACATACACACACATATATACATATATATATATACCTGTAGTCTTTCTTGTAAATAAGTAATTTTCTCCTATAGTAGGGGCTGTACTTTCCACTCTGTCTATGCTGAGAACTAACTCTAGTTATTGGTGAAGAAGCAATGAGAGGAGGTGAGGGCTCAAACATCATCTAGTGAGGCAACTGACTACAGTGAGGCCTTGAATGGTCTCCAGGTAATAAGAGGCTATTTTCCTCCAGCAAGGGAGAAAGGGCCAGTTCTGTCAGCCCAGAAGGCTCAAGAATCTGGGAGTTCAGGAACCTCAAGGACATCTAACCAAATGTCTCCTTCTCAGTCTCAGAGTCTCTCTCCTTCCCTTTGAGGACTTGACTTGACCATAGGTAACATATCAGTCTGTGCAGTCAATCTCTTTGTAGCTCTGCTACCCTTTTGATCAAACTCTGACCTGAATTTATAGCACAGTATGGTCTCTGGTTGCAGAAGGGCCTCTTTTAAGCACTGCTAGGAAGGACTTCTGGTTTTCTCAGCATGTTCGGAATTGATAACAACCAGCCAACTCCACAATCTTTAAAATTACAACTGCCCCATATCTTTCAAGTGTTAAAGCTATTGCACAAGCCAGCATTTCCCCTTCCACCTGTACGTCATTCTAATCTACCACAGGTGAGTGATTGTGTTTTAGTTATTGTGATGCTACAGTACACCAGAAGTTTTTACCATTCTTCTTACCACTACCAATTATGTCCTTGTTACCATCTGATCAGTGAGTAAATTGATTCCCAAGTTTTGTCTTGAGGGTCTGCTTTCTAGGGTATTTCCAATACCAACTGTCTTAATTTAGGTTGCTTCTAAAGCAGACCCTGAGACTAGGACTTGGGTGCAGGTATATTATTTGGGAGGTGATCTCAGGAAGCACAAGTGAGAGACTGGGGAAAGGAGACATGAAAAACAGAAAAGGCAATAAAGTGTCCATCTGGGGACCCTTTAAAAAACTGTGTGAAACATATTTCAGAATTGTGCCACCAAAGGACAGAGAATCTGGAGCATTATCTACTAACACCTGTTCCCTTTTGGTTGAGGGTTGCCCTTGGGAGCATTAACTGCATTGATTCTTGGGCTGAGCAAGCTCCCATGGTGCCAGAGAAACAGACGGTAGGGATGCTCAGGGAGGGAAGTTGTCAGCATGATGGAAATAGTCTACCACAGCTACAAAGAAGCTCACATATGGGCCAACGGAAAATGGAGCAGGGCATCAAGAGTACTGCTTCAAAGTCATAATGGAAGAAGAGGACAGTATGATTAAAAGGGCATTTTCTCTGCCCCCTGGTTCCTGACACAGAACTCCTAAATTCCTTGGAATTTCCTGAGTGGTAGGAGTATTTTTTTCTAATAAGGTGTCACTTGGTGGGCTCCTGGATAGGGGCTAGTCACCAGAAAGACCAAGCCATGATTAAAAGCTTGGAACTTTCAGCTCCACTCCCCATCCTCCAGGAAGGGCAGAGGGGCTGGAGACAGATAATGATGAATCATGCCTACATAATGAAGCCTCCACAAAAATTCCAAAAGTATAGGGTTCAGAGAGCTTCCAGGTTGGTGAACAGATCCATATGCCAGGAATGCCACACTCCAACTCCATGGAAACAGAAGTTCCTGTGATTGGGACCCTTCTGTACCTTACTTTATGCATCTCTTCATCGTGCTGTTCATCTGTATTCTTTATATAATAAACTGGTAAATATAAGTATTTCTCTGAGTTCTATAAACTATTCTAGTAAATGACTGAACCCAAGGAGGGAGTCCATGAGAACCTCTGATTTATAGCTGGTAGGTCAGAAGCATAGGTGACAACTGGGGACTTGTGACCGGCATCTGAGGTGGTTGGAATCCAGGGCCAATAGGAAGACTGATCCTGGGATAAGATCAGGGACAGTGGGAAAGTGAATTCACATGGGAAAGTAGTAAGACTGTCTGGCAGCTTTGAATGTCATTTGAGAGAAAGGGTCATTATTTGGAATTCTTAATGAGTTCTTAATGAATAGCATTTAACTTTAATGAAAATTTCTCTTTTGTGTAAGTGGATCTTTTCTCTTATATTTTAAATTATACAAATAACGTGTTATTTGATACCACAAAAATATATGTAACATACCTATAAGTTATAAAGCATAATACTTAAATGCACATCCACTCTACCTGAATTAGAACTTTGCCAATAATTTACATTTACCTTTGTTCTTCCTAATCCCATCTCCCTGACCACTCCCCTCCCCCACCAATCCACATCCTTTTTTTTTTTTTTTGCCTCACCACGCTGTGAGGCTTGTGAGACTCTAGTTCCCCGACCAGGGTTGAACCTGGGCCCTCGGCAGTGAGAGCATGGAGACCTAATCACTGGACCACGAGGGAATTCCCCCATCCTGAATTTCGTGCTTACCAGTCTGTTAACTTAAAATCACATATGAATTTTTTTGCCTGAAATTTTTTTAGTTTTCTTTGTATCTGAACTTTACGAAATGGTATCTGAGACTTGGCTTTTTTAAATTAACCATTATATTTCCAAAGTATATCCATGTTATTATGTATGTTCATTCATTTACTCTGTTTAATTGTGTGGTGATATTGTAATTTAGTTATCCATTTTCCTATATAAAATATTTGGGTTGTTTCCACATTTTGCTATTATTAACAGTGCTGCTGTGAATATTCTTTTATAATTTCCTGGTACACATATGCAAGAGTTTCCCAAATGTATATAGTTAGGAGTGGAAATAGCTGGATCATAAGGTTTGTATGTTGACTTTTACAAGATTTTGCCATATTGCTTTTCTAAGTGGTTATACCAATTTACACTCACAGCAATAATGTTTAAGAGTTCCCACTGACACACATATTCTCCAGAATTTGGTACTGCCAGAGTTCTTAATTTTGTCAATTTACTGAATGAAAAACAGTATCTCATTGTAGTCTTTTTTGTATTTCTCAGATTAATAATGAGACAGAACATCTTTTCATATGCTTATTGGTCATGGCACTTCCTCCTCCACATTGGTATTTCTTATCTAACTTTTCAATCAACCATCATAATTTCTGCCATATCCATTTCCTCATGAAAGACACATTACTTTCGATGATTACAGATTATTTTACATTTGGCATATTTATATAGCTAATATCTTCCCTTTTAGGGCGTTTAGGACATACTGATAAAGTCTAATCAGCAATTCATTTATAAGCCACCTATTAGTTGGGTGGGTTTTGGATAATTTTTACATTTGGCTAATCCTATCCTCACCAGATTAAGAGTCCCGGTTGTTTCTGAGACTGTATCCTCATCATTAGTTTAGACCTTCATCATTACAAGTTGTAGCTCCTCTGCTTGAGTTGGTGAAATCTGGAAGGCGGGATCGTATCCTACTCATCTTTAAACCAGTATTCCAATTACAGTGACAGGCACATCACGTGTATTTAATGCATTTTCGTATGATTTTCACCTTATGACTCTCCTCAAAGTATCGTCCACACTTAGTTTACAGCTGGCCCCAGCACTCGGCGCCCAGCAGGTTTTCCCTGCCCATCTCTGCCACTTGAGGAAGTGAGACAAGCACCGTAGGTCTCTTACCTATACTTGGGCAGCAACGGGCTCCCTTCTTCTTCCCTTGTTTCACAAAACCGGGTTGGGGGCGGGGGGCGCAGTCGAACAGAGTGCGGGGAAGTTGACTATAAACTCTCCGTACTTCTCGGGTCTGTCCGTTGGCAAGCCCTTCTGGACAGGTCAACATTCGCTTTCCTCATATCGTATAAAAAGAGCAGTACCCTCAACTACAAGAAAGGTCCAAAATTCATGGTCATGACTTGTGCACGTTTTTTTAAAGAGCAAATTGTAAAAACACACCGACGCCCAAACACTTAACACACAGACGAAAACACACCCACGTGCTATGGTCTTCTCCCGCGACTCAAGGCCTTTGAAATGGAACAGAGGAAAATTGTCTTAGCATTCCGTCTCCCACTTTCGACAATATCTATTCGGCAAAAATAAAACCTAAACAAAAAGTTTTAAAGGCAGCACTTAAAAAAATGATACGCTTTTTCTGCTTACGTGTCTTCCTTTCTTTCGGCTTTTGTGGGGGTTTACTTTAAGTCTCCAGACTGATCCTGCCCATCCGCACTGGTGTAGAAACTGCGAACAGTTGGACGCGGCTGCCGGGGAGGCGGGGCGGAGGTTATGACGTCATCGCCGCGGGGCGGAGGCGACAGTGTCTGAGGAGAGGCTCAGCGTGCTGGGACGCCGGCAGCCCGGCTCTGAAGCAGCGCGAGTTCCGGCCAGCGCCCGCTCCTCCCTGGTGGTCGGCCCACGTCGAGTCCCGCGTGGAGATGGCAGATGATCTTGGAGACGAGTGGTGGGAGAACCAGCCGGCAGGAGCAGCCAGCAGCCCAGGTACCCACTCTGCCCGCGCTCTTGCGGGGCCTCACCCACCCCCCAGCCTTCCGTGCGCCTCAGCCCGGGCCGGCGCTGCCTCTGGCGGTCGCCGCGCTCTGCCCAGCGGTGGTGCACACCGCCTTGGGGGCACGCGAGCGTCGCGGAGCAAGTGGAGCAAGAGATATACTAACACGTGAAACAGACGAGTGTGACAGTAACTCATACCTACTCTCTAGTCAGGAAGGACCCTTTTCCAAGCTGTTTTTTGTTTGTCCTTATTTCTTAACGGATAAGACAGTTTTCGCGGAGACAGGGAGTTTGGGCGTAGCGGTTAAGGGTTAATTAACTCCTGGGTTAGGTTCAGACTGCTTCTGTTCAAATCGCGACTCCAGCCTTTTAATACTGTTTAGCCTCCTTTTCCTCATCTGTAAAATAAGCGTAATAATGCCAATTTCATAAGATTGTCGTGAAGGTAATACAAATGATGCACTTTAGCACAGTGCTTGGTACATAATATGTGAGCAGTAAATAAAAGCTTTAGTTCTTGCTATCGTTAGCAGCAGCGGCAACATCATATCATCATCATATCGTTTGGACTTTTAGAGCCTGAAGGAGACTTGGAGATCTGCTTGGACTCACCCATTTGACAGATGAGGAACATGAAACCTAAAGATATCAAATAACATGACTAGTTCACATAGCTACTCAGAAACGAGAGTAGAATTCAGTTAACACAGTTCAGACAATGTTTATTATGCTACGTGTACCTGCTGCCAATGCAGTGAATATTTTATCCTTGAGTAGATAGCGTTAAATAACTCCTCACCACAGGCTGGCCTTGAACTTTTCAAGTCTCATGGCTTAGTATACAATTGTTTTTTTAAAATCATTCTTCAGAGTCTGCCTCTCTTTACTAGATTTTCTAAGATTATTTTAGGGTAAAACCAAAGCCTGATTCATGTCTGTAGAGTCCACAGGACCCTGCACATGATTGACAGTTGATACATATTTGCTACAATCATTAATATTGAAATGTGAGTTGAGAAATAGCCATTGAAAACAACAAACATTGTTTCCATGCTCTACTACAGCATTGTTTCCAGAAGGGCAGGCTTCAGATACAAACAGAGCAAATGGCATTTTTTAAAAGGTTGCCAGTATAATACTTCATTGATGAAACTTCCTGACTCTTTTGAGGCTTTGTTTTTAGCAAAGGTATGCTTGTGCTTGAAGGCACAAATACCTTTTTTTGCAGGCTGTGGTATTTCACGTTTCCTTTAATAGCCCCTGCCCCCCATAACTGAGGTGTTGAAAACTATATTTTATGGTATGATTCAAGGATAAATGCCAATTAAGAAACAGTCAGAATTTTTTGGAGTGGTGAAGGGGATCTTAATTCTTGGTTCTAGTCCTGTTTCTTGCCCTCACCAGCTATGTGTCTCTCAAGTTAGTCACCCTTTGGAAACAAAGAAATTAACATGTATTGAGTATCTACTATGTGCCAGATGTTTTCATAAATATGAATGCATTTAATCTTCATAACATTCTTAAAGGGTAAGCGTTTTAATTTAATCTTCATAACATGCCTAAAAGGTAAATGTTACCTTCATATTTAAATGAGAAGCAGAAAAGTTAATTGTTCTTAGGAACACACAGCAAGGGAGACATCTGGGAAGAGGTCAAGAGCACTTGACTTTCAAAGTCACACTTTTCCCACTATTACTGTGTGGCTTCTCTGGTCCTCAGTGTCATAGTCTGTGAAGTGAGGGATCCTTAGAGATCATCTTTTTAAGGGTTTTACCAACCAAGACGTTTTAAACGTTGAATCTAGTTAGAACTGTAAGGTGCTACAGCCTCTTTCATCTAAGTTGCCAGGATTCCCATCAAGATATGTTGGAGTCCCTAGGATCACCCCACTTCTTAGGTTCCTTCTAGCTGTAAGATTGAGCTTTGAAAATTGGTAACATTAAATTTATCAAGGGCCTTTGCTTTGTTAACTGCTTTGAAGATAGGTGAGTGTATAAGCTTCCTTGAGATCTGCTTGATTGATTATTTACCAGTGATTTGTTTAAATAATCTGAATAATGTTTCTAATTCAGAAGAAATCACAGCTGCACCAAGTCAGGTTTTCTGATCCTACCTATATTAATAGAGAAAGATCAGCCTAAAATATGTGAATTATATATTGTTTTGAAAGTCAGAGGAGAAATAGTGCCTTAAGTCAGAGAAAGGAAAGATAGTTGTAGTAATGCCTTTACTCCTGTTGTGTATTACGCTACTTGCCTATAAAAGTAAACATCTTTCCTTATCACCTGTTTCCAGTTCGTGCTTACGGTGGCGAGGTGATGGAGCATTTAGTCATTTATTCAACAGTCTATATCTATCTACAACAAAGGCTTAACATCTGTGGTTATGAATTCTTGTGCACATTTTCTAAGAGCAAACTGTACAAACACACGGATGCCCAAACACCGACACACACTGTGTATGATATTTATCCAGCTATCTATGTATTGTCAAGGAATTGAACTATGTTTTTGCGGTTTTCATGACTTCTTAGATGAGGTATGTGACTCAGAGACCCTTACTAAAGCTCTCGATCTACATATGACCCTTTTTGCATACATCTTATGGCTTTTCAAAACCTGTCGTTTTTCCTACAGGCATTACTTATTTTATTGCACTTCACTTTATTGTGCTTTGCCAATACTGCATTTTTTTTAAACAATTGAAGGTTTGTGGTGACCCTGCATTGGTTAGCATTTTTTAGCAATAAATTATTTTTTAAGTAAGGTATGTACTCTTTTTATATGTAATGCTATTGTACAATTAATAGAGTACAGTATAGTGAAACATAACTTTCATATGCACTGGGAAACCAAAAAATTCATGACTTGCTTTATTGTGATACTCACTTTATTGTGGTCTGGAACCGAACCTAAATATCTCCGAGGTATGCCTGTATTAGAATCCTGCATTGTACTGGAGCCCAACATGGTACCTGGCACTTAGTTGGTGTTTGGTAGATATTAACTGAATGAGTGAATGCATTTTACAGGACTTTTGGTGATAGTATACACAGGTAGACATATAATTTCTCATCCAATCTAGACACTTTTGAGAGCGGAAGGCCATGCTCTTAGAATTTTGCTGGGGCAGTCCACTTGAGGTGTCTGGTCACCCTATTGGTATCATCATTGGTGGTGATTGGAGTCATGGCCCAGGGTAAGACAACTGAGAATTGCCTCTGCTGAGGTGTGTACAGCACAGTTTGCCTCCGGCAACAGAGCCTAGGAATCATCTAATGATATCTAATATTTCGTTTCACTTCATTTCACTTATTTCCTTATTCCCTGCCTACCTTAAGAAATTGTTTGATAATAATATATAATACTGCATGTATTGTAGTAAACAATATAGGCAGTAGAATCATAATTGCAAAACATTAGTGCTAATGCACCAGGTGCAATGGCTGAGATTTCATGTAGTTGACCAAACTGGGCACTTTCTCAGTGTGAAGCTGAATGTTTATTCACGTCATGGTTTTCGTGACTTATGGAGCAGAGCCGAGAGTTTCTGCTCTTGGAAGTGGTCAATTGGTCATTCACTTGCTAAAGAGAACACCGATTGTTTTCCCTTTTTATTCCAATAATATGCCTATTAAATTACCAAGTCAAGCGTCCAGCAGGCAGCTGGGTATATGAATCTGGAGCTCCAGGGTTGGAGCTGGAGATAACGAATTTAGGAATTACCAGCACATATATAGCTTACTTTTTTTAAATATAAATTTATTTATTTTATTTATTTATTTTTGGCTGTGTCGGGTCTTCGTTGCTGCACATGGGCTTTCTCTATGCGGTGAGTAGGGGCTAATCTTCGTTGTGGTGCGCAGGCTTCTCATTGTGGTGGCTTCTCTTGCTGCGGAGCACGGGCTCTAGGCGCGTGGGCTTCAGTAGTTGTGGCTCATGGGCTCTAGAGCACAGGCTCAGTAGTTGCAACGCACGGGCTTAGTTGCTCCGCGGCATGTGGGATCTTCCCGTGTCCCCTGCATTGGCAGGCGGATTCTTAAACACTGTGCCACCAGGGAAGTCCCTATAGCTTACTTTTAAAGAGGATGTTTTTAGCAATCTTCAAAACTCTTTGCCTCCACTTCTTTTGAGGAAGGTTTTTCATATGCTCCCCTAGCTTATTCTGAATCTTTGATGCCATCTCTTACCAAGCATCTAACTAGAAAACTGAAGTGTGAAGACACTTCTGTGTGCAGTGCAGGGAAGTTGCAGATAACAATACTAATTTGCATTTATTAAGTGGTCACTCTGTGCCAGATACTTTTTTGATTGCTTTACATGTACTGGTTCATTTAATCTTCATAAGTATACCATGATGTAGGTACAGTTATCTCCATTTTTTAGATGAGGAAATTGAGGCACTAAGTGGTTAAGTGATTTGCCCAGTGTTATTCAGTTGGTAGGTAGAGAGGCTGAGATTCATAGACAGGCAGTCAGAAACCAGTCTGTGTACTTAAATTTCTCAAAGTTAATTATTTTAATTATCAATGATAAGAATCTCATCTCTAAAATAATAATCCTTTATCAGTTTAAAGAGGTTCATAGTTTATAAACCTTTTGTTTAGATACATCATTGTTATCAAATTGTCTATTAACTCTTAGTCTCCCAAAGTGTACTCTTCTAAAGAACGCTGATTACTCTGAGATATAATAAGCAGGTTGTACCATTGGACTTTGAGAACAGTCTCTTCCCGGGAACTCACACTTGGTCCTAGAGCTCAAGGCTCACATACCTGGCTGTCTTCTTGACGTCTATACTTATTTGATGAGAATGTCAAATGTAAAATGAGGCCCAACTCCTGAATTTTTCCCCAAATCTGCTTTTTCTCCAGACTTCCCTATCTCAGTAAATTAAATCACCAACTGCCCAATTTCACAAAGGCCTAGGCATATTCTTATTTATTCATTTATTTACTTCCTTCACCCTTTACATCTGATCTATCAAGTCTTGTCTCTGCCTTCAAAACATATCCTGAATCTTTTTTCCTTTTTTTTTGCTTGTTTGTTTGTTTGTTTATGCCATCGGAGTACATGCTGCCATCCTCACTTGCCTACACCTCTGCGGTAAACTTCTAACAGGGCTCCCAATTTCCATCTTGTTCCTCTGTTCTTCAGTCAGCAGACAAATTGATCAATCAGATCACATTCCTGCTTAAACCTGTCACTGGCTTCCCTCCAACACACAGAATAAAACCTAGATTGCTTACCATGGTTGGTATCTGCTGGAACGTACTGACTCCCCTCTAGTTTATGCTGTCCCAGCCACACCAGCCTTCATTGGGTGCCTCAACAGGCCAAGCTCATTCTGTCTTAGCCCTTTGCAATAGCTGTTCCTTTTCCTTTCTGGGCTGTCCTTCTGAATTTTGAATGGTTGGCCTTTTCTTGACATTAAGACCTAAGTTCAAACACACCTGAGTTCCTGTCCAGCAAGTGTAGAAGTAGCTATCTACTTACATTATCATGTTACAGTAATTCTCATCAGAGCACTTATCACCAACTATTATTTTCCTTATTAAATTATTACAGTCTTCGCACACTATTATGTAAGCACCATGTGAGCAGAGATTTGTTTATCTTGTTCTTTGCCGTATCCTCGGGGCCTATAGTAGTATCTGGGTACTTAGAAGGCACTCATTAAGGATTTGTTCATTAAGTAATTAATTGTTAATATTTCACAGCCACATCTTGGAGACTTTAACATAGGACCTCTGCGTCTAAAGAAACTTGGTCCACTGGAAGAGTTGTCAAAATCCTACTTAGGCTTTTAACGGACTTGGCAGATGTTGCTTTTCTCTTTCTAAAAATACATTAGAAGTCTGTGTTTTATAACTGTGTCTACTATCATTTTATTCTAACCATATTTGGGTTTAGTTTTGAAATTACATATTTGAAAGGACAGCAGACTTTTGCTTTGTAAATGAGCTGATAATTCCTACTGGTGACAGCTTTTGTCACCTAGAATCAGTGTGATTGTTCATTTTGTTTGAGATTGCTGACGTAAGCATTGTAAATATTTTTGTTGTAATATCATTTTATCCTTAAAAATCACATCGCTTTATCTATGCTGAACTCCTTCTGGAAACGGTGAAGTTGGGGGACACCTTGGATTTTTTAAACCTGAATAACTTAAGTTTTGGGGTTTTTTTTTTCCTTTTCTCACACCAGAGTTTCCTTTCTCACATCTGTAGGCAGCCATGCATAGTAGATGTTGTAAAGCATTGCCTCTACATATAAAATTCAGACTTGGAATATTTACAGTAGATGCTGATAACATACAACAGAGGATCAACTTCAGAGCATGTTGTTTTCAAAGTCATTTATTGAACTCTCATGCTTGGCTCTCTTTTAGACACTGTAATGGAGTTAGAGGGAAAAACATAATCTGTTTATGGGATTTATACATTGATGTGGTTCAATCAAAATGCAAGTGATATTCTTTTAAGACAGATGCTTAAGGGCAAAAAACAGGGGTAGGATAAATTTTAAAAGGTGAGAGGAAGGAAAGAGGAGAGGGATAGGTGCAACATTTTTGTTCTGTACTTGAAGACTGTGTAACAAAGACCAAGTTTTACTTTACTGTATACAATTTCTATAATTCTTGCAAATGATTAAACAAGTGGTTCTTGACAACAATTATGAACGTTTAAAGGTACAAATTTACACATCTTTCTCTAAATAACATGTACAGTAGCTCTGCTGTCTTAGAAAATACCGGGAATTTGGAAGGCCTAGAAATAGTTCCATTTCCCCCTCAGATTCAACATTAACACATTACATTATTTTGTGGCACAAATCCTTTCTCATCTGATGTTCTTTAGTTGAACACTTTAGGGCATTCATAGAAGTATACATTTTACTAAATATATCACAAACAGCTTGAAATATAGTTTTCCCATTTTCATCAGCTTTCATAGAATTCTTAATTGCATTCTTAAATTGCTAGCATTGCTTTTAAAAATTAGTTGATTCAGCTCTTCTTAAGCTCTTGAGTTCCTTGTTAGTCTAGTTTACACTAGACCAGAGGTCAGGAAACTTTTTTTGTAAAAGGCCAGGTAGTAAATATTTTAGGCTTTGTTGGCCAGTGTCACAGCTGCTCAACTCTGCTATTGTAGCATAAAAAATGATCAGATAATAAATATGTAAACGAATGTGGCTGTGTTCCAATAGAACTTTATCTATAGACAATGAAATTTGAATTTCATGTAATTTTCACATCTCACAAAATATTCTTCTTTTGATTTTTTTTTTCTATTTAAAAGTAAAAACTATTCTTAACTTGCAGGACATACAAAAAGACAGTGGGCTGAATTTGGCCTGTGGGGTCTTTACATTTATAGACCCCTGCCCCAGACTCAGTGTCAGACCCCAAGTGTTATGTCACATGTCCTCAAAAGCAGGAATTTGAAATGCGTCCCAGAGAGAATTACTCCATTACGTCAGTTACTCCATTACTCAGTCCAGAATTATCAGTTATGTGTGAGATCAGTCACTTTCCTGTTACAATCAGATACTTTATTCTAAAAAGTTGCAAGGAGATTAGTTCCGAAATCATTGAAGCTAAATAAATGAACAGCTGAGGGAAAACTCCAGCATACAAAATCGTACAAAAATTAAAATTTTTGTTACAATTTGAACGTGTTTTTGTTCACTTGGATTTTTATCTGCTTCCTTTTAAAAATTTAACTTAATAAAATCACTATAGAATTATTAGGATAGCTTCTTTTATTTTTATCTTTGGAGGAATCACAGTTCTGCAGAAACAGGATTATGCTCAGGAGGCAGAATTCTTTATATTTTGGTTGTGTTATAGGTCAAACACCATTTTGTTGAACTTATCCCAGGTCTAAGTTGTTTATGCATTTTTATTGCACTACATATTGCTTTAAAATAAGCATAGTTTTTGTTAGGATAGATTGTGTTATTTTAAAGACTTTTGTCTTAATGGGATTAGAACTGTATTACCATTTAAAGATAGGTTTCTGCTGCTTGCCATAGAAGTGTAGCTATTTTCCTATCCTTTTTTTAGTTATTTGTACAATATCTTGTCTTTCTTATCTTGCTTGCTCTTGAACTTATGCCAGCTTGGCATGAAAATGTACTTTAGGGAGTCTCTTAACATAGCAGAAAACAAGTTTGAAATCTCTAACGTAAAATATATTTTGTGTTCATCTTCAAGGTAAAACATTCCCAGGGTATTGAGTTTTTCTAGGAGTACTGTTGGTGCTTGTTTTTCCTGTTTTGTTTCATGGTTTTCTTCAGTCTATTTGGGTTCCACCCTAGGAGGTTCAGTGTTTTTTCTTTGCATTAGCATAATTATCAGTGTTGAATGGTACCCAGCATATCTGCTTTTCCTGACCCTATCATATACCAGTGCTATCTCTTATCACCTTTTCTCGCTTATGTCCTGACTGAATGGCCCTTCTCTCCCTCATTCACTCATTCTCTGTTCGCTGAATATTACCTGCTAATGTCAGGCACAGCCCTAAGCCCCCTACACATTTTCCCACTGCACCATCCACCTGTTACTGCCCTGCACTTCCTTCTGAACTGTCTCTCTTGTATTATTTTCATGTCAGAGGGTCATCATCTTTTTTTGTAGTCCACTCCTTCCATTATTCTCTTACTGCTTTCATTTAACTTAGACTCTTCCACTTCGGGTTTTTAATTCACCCAACCTCCTCACCTTCTCCCTATGCCGCTTGCCTGCTGACTGCTGCACATCATCCCTCTCTTTGGCTGGTACAGCTCAATGCTACCCAGGCTTCCAGCGCCTTGTCCTCCTCCTTGAAATTGAAGTGGGTCCCAGGGACATTTGTATAGTGACATCAGTGCATTGAGTTGGGACTGGCTGGATGAATGTGAAGAATGGCAGTTCCTTTGCTCCTGCTCTGCTGACTCCATCCCAGGACAGCCAGCTAAAGCACTGTCCTTAACCAGCAGGATTTCTTCCAGGATCATGCATCCAGTTCTTAGTGCCAAATCACAGAAAACCTTGGGTATGCTCTCCGTAGAATGTATTTATTTTTTCTGACTGAAGCTTTGTGAGATATAACTGTCTCCCATGTCAGAAATGCCTTATTTGTCTTAAAATATCATTGTGTTACTCTATCCACACTAAATTACAGACACATGTTTCCCTTGATTCAGTGAGTTTTTAGTGTGAAGAAAAGAACCACTGTAGTTTACTGCCAGGGAACTGAGCCCCGCCTTGTAGATGACTGGTTGAATTCAGTTTTCGTAGTTGACATACTCACAGATGACGAGAACTGGAAGGGACCTGAAGAATTATTCAGCTTTTCTGTTTTACATACTAGAAACTCAAGGCTTAGACTAATGAATGCCAAGCTCAGTGTCAAATGAGTGAAAAACTGGAATTGGAATTTGAGTCTCCTGATCCCAAGCTTTTTTTTTGAACCAACTGAGTTTTCAAGTGTTGATTCAGATGTGATTAAAGAATGTCCTTTGAGATGATAAATTGTCTTTTTTTTTAAACATCCAAGACAGTGATTCATATCTCCCTAAAAGATCTTAGTATTAGTGACCTTTGACTCTCAGATGTCCTGATTACTATAGAAAGCAACGATACCAATCTAAAATGGTTTGCTTTACAAGCCTAGCAATGAGATTCCATGGCCTATATATACAGGAGGGGCAACTTACTAGGGAAAGTGGGACAGAAGACTAAGTGCCAGTAGCCAAGTGTGCACACTACACCAGCAGTTATCAGGTAGGCCACACAAAGGACGTGTTCGGCTGTTACTCATTTTTGTTGTTCCTTTCTTCCTTGTAACTAAGAAGTACCACTTGTTTTTTTCCTCCTGGTCATAAAGAAGTCATATTTTTAGAACTTAAAGTATGATTTTAGTTGTCGTGCCATTTTGATGGAAATAATCTGACTTTCTTGAAGCAGATTAGGAATCCTTGATACCACATCTTCTTGGCAAAGTTCTGTGGAATGAATTGCTTCTGGGTTCACCAGAAAACTTTTGATCTGTTCTAATGAATTCAGTCCTATTCCAGGCTAATGATAGTCCAACTTTGGGTTGGATTACAAGTAGGATGAGGAGTTGGGAGGATTTGGGGTGTGTGTCTGGGCCTGTGATTGTGTGTATATGCATATACATATATAGTTAAAGTAATTGCATATGTCCTGCTCTTTCAGGATGATATTCACCAGGTCCAGCAACCTGTGAATGAACCATCTGTCTGTTTGCTGTTTCACCATTTCCTGGAGAGATGGCCCTTCATCTTTGTCCTTCCATACTAGTAACTCCAGCTTTCCAGATATTTCTGTAGGTGAATGTATCCAGGCAGTACATTTGCATGACTTACCTTTTCCCTCCCATGTGGAGGAAAGTATTAGAGGTGACAGTCCTTATGATGTGTAGCTTCCCACAGCCAGTCTTATCCATAGGCCCTGGGAGAGCTTTAGGGGAAAGCTTAGCAATGCCTGTAGATTTTGGTTTAGGGATCCGTGTTGGGATTCTCTGCTTGCATACCTCCTTGATCTTGAATTAAACAGAAAAACAGAAGGTGGTTAATGGTACAGTTGGTGGAGAAACAGACATGTTCAGGACATAGAGTCAGCTTGGAGATTTTGGCTTCTTTGAAAACACTGGGTTCTAGGGACACATCAGACTGTCAGGTTGAAGAAAGAAAATTCAGTTAAACAATTCTGCCAACATGAGTTAAGTGTGTGCTGTGTGCAAGGCCCTCAAGTGTAGATAATGTTAGATACAAAGATAAATAGGTTATGTTTCTTGCTTTTTGGCAATCATAGCGTAGTGGGAGATAAACAACAGAAGTGTCCCAAATTCATCTCAAAGGGTAATGAGATTGCCAGAGAAAGGTTAATTTCAACTGAGGGATCTAAGAGAGCTTCGCTGAGAAAGTAACATTTGTCTTGGGCCTCCAAAGACTATTAGGAGTTTTAACAGCAGGAATGGGAGAGCATTCCAGAGTAAAGGAATACTTTTGGCAATGTCCCTGGGGTAGGAAGTTGGATAGAGTTGAGAAATGGAATGACTTTAAATTAGGTTGTATTTGAGAAGCAGAATGGGAATGTAGACTGGGGCTAGATAGGGAAAATTGTACCTGATTCTATAGACAGTGTGTGTGTAGTAGGGGGATAGTAAGGACTTAGGTTGGGGGGAGGCACATTGTAGAGGGAGAATTGTATTAATATTTGTACACAGTTAGCCTATGAGCATTGAGAGAGGACTCACAGATAGGTTGAATGATCTGGAGTGGGAAAGTGGGTTGTAGAGTGTGAAAGAGTAAAGACTTGATTTAGTTCATATTTCCTTAGAAATATACTCTTATTTTCATTTATTTAGGAAAAATATTCTTGGATAAGAATACTTGTTGGTAAAGAGATGGGAAAAGGTCTCAGCTAACTGTAGTTCTCCCATTATAATCTACAGTGATGATGATGATGATGATGATTTCCCCCTCTTTTGTTGGATCGTCCTTTCCTTGCTGTGAGCTCAAAAATAGAAATCTTTTAAAAATGCATTGTAGTTTTCATCATAGATTCTAATACTGTTCTTGTGGAAACCCTTCTTATATTGTTTTTCATTCTATAGAAATTTGTTTCCACATTTTTATTGTACTGATAAAGTACAGTAAAGTCCCTTGGTCTCTTTATGTAAACATTCACTTATTTTAAATGCCCCCCAAACTATTATAGCAATCATATTTAGATTTTCAAATAAACACTACACAGAATTGGCTAAAAAATATGAATCCTTCAATAAAGGATAAACTATATGGGGGGGGGGGCTTCCCTGGTGGCACGGTGGTTGAGAGTCTGCCTGCCAATGCAGGGGACACGGGTTCGAGCCCTGGTCTGGGAAGATCCCACATGCCGCGGAGCAACTAGGCCCGTGCGCCACAACTACTGAGCCTGCGTGTCTGGAGCTTGTGCTCCGCAACAAGAGAGGCCGCGATGGTGAGAGGCCCGCGCACCGCGATGAAGAGTGGCCCCCGCTTGCCGCAACTAGGGAAGGCCCTCGCACAGAAGCGAGGACCCAACACAGCCAAAAATAAAATAAATAAATAAATAAATAAAATAAAACTTAAAAAAAAAAAAAAACTATATGGGGAATATGCTTTCTTTTGGTACAGTCTTCTCCATGCCTAGGCACTAGGAGCGTTTTAGGCTTTAGTGTTCTTACTGACATTTTTTTTTTTATACTTCATCCTAAACATGGCAAATGAGATACTGATACTCTGATATTATTCTCCTGCCAGGAAATAATCAGAGATGTAGGCAAGGCTCTTTGTTTTAGCATTATTTATAACAATGAAAAATGGACACAGTTTAAGGCTCTAACAGTCAGGATAGAGTAAATGAATTACACTGTAATCACATGAAAATATCATGCCATCTTTAAACAATTATGCTTTTCAAGATATAGGAAAGTATTTATTCAGAAATGTTAAAAGCAGGATTTAAAACTATATACATACTTTAACTATGTATATTTGAAGAGAAAATACTAGGAGAAAATATACCAGTGCTATCAGTGGTTAACTCTGGGTAGTGGAGTAATAGTGCTTTTTATTTTTCTTATATCTTCTATATTCTCCACATTTTCTAAAATAAGTATACAATTTAAAAAAGCAACACTAAGTTATATTAAGGCATAAAAAAGGAAGGAAATACTTCACAGATCAGGACATTTCTATGAACATCTGCGTATTGTGCAAACCGTGAATAAGTAGCAGCTGCACTTGAAATCATAATTCCAGTCAGCTGATCTTGTAACCACAGCATTAATAATAGCCTTTACAAGATAGGTTTCAGTGATGTCCTTTAACTTTGTCAGGATTTAGACTGATTGTCCTATTTAGTGTACAAAAACCTATGATGGGATCCTACTTAAATTGTAGATTCCTGGGCCTTACCTCTAGAAACTGTAATTCATTTGTCTATGAATGCACCCAGGAATCCACATCTTTAATAAACTCTCAGGGTGATTTATCTGATGCAGGTGGTCAGCCTGACATACTTTGATAAACACTGCCATAGTTGAAGCTCATTTAGATGTAAGCTTTAAGGTCTTTTCTAACCTGGAACTCTGACCTGCCTGGGTGTGGGAGGTTCAACACTGTGGAAGGCCAGGGTTTCATGGCCCAGTGGTCCTAGATGCTCATCAGAACCACCTGTGGGGCTCTGAAAACACTGCGATGCCCAGATCCCATCTCAAAATCTACTGACTCAGATTGTCTAGGAATGTGGTATGAGTACCACAGGTTATTCAGAACTGAAATCTGTCCAGTAAACTAATTGATATGGAACACAATATTGATGGGGCTTGTTTCTTATAAGCTATACTGATATGTGTTGGTGAAGACAATATGGCTTGGAATGGTGGTCATTGGTAGGGTCAGCTGCCTGAAAGTTATTGGGCTCCCATTGTTTCTACACTATTGATGGCTGCAAGTTAATTTTGGTTTTCTTGATAACTCTTGATGTCACTACATAGTTTTTACCTCTAGATGGCAGCAAAGGCTTGTTATATTATTAGGACAACTCTAAATGTCATTCTCAAATCTTTGAAAAAAAATGATGCTATTTTTTTTTTCTTGTATGAATTTTATACTTGGACATGTTTCAGTAAATGAGGTATAGAGCTTTAAAATGTGTCATCTCTTGGATCATTTTTTAGAACATTATGTCAAATAGCTCCAAGAAAGTTTTATCCAAATTTGGAGTGCATATTGCAAGAGGAATCCATGCATATGCCTCTTTTAAGACCACACAGTGAATGTTCTACTCAAGAGTTGGAGGCTCCTGCGTTTCATCAGAAAGCAGATGTCTTGGAGGAGATTAAGCATGTTGGAAAGCTCATTCATAGAAGAAAAGTTTTTTGGTTTTTTTTTTTAATGTTTAACTCAGTTCAACATGGAGATTGGGATTTGGAATGGATTACAGGTCTGAAAGATGCTGAATTTATTGAGGCAGAGGCCTTGCTTTTATTTAGGGAACAATAGAGAGAAAAGGAGTATTCATTAAATTCTTTAAATGTTGGCTTGTTTGATCTATAGGTTCTTAAAAGAAGCGGAGCTATCTATGAGACTCTGTGGTTATAGCAAGGCATTAGATGTCAGTGAGCCTTAGTGACCAAAAGAATTATAGAGAGGTGAAAATGTTTTATTCAAAATCTTAATTCTATAACCCAATTCCTACTTGATCCTTGTGCTCCTTCACATTATCATGGAGGGCAAACATCAGAACAAAATCAGCATTTATGAGGAAGCTGTCAGATCCTAGTTATACAGTTGGAGTCAGGATGTTTCCTTTTCTCTAAATGAAATGGATTTTGTAAGTGCTTTGAACTTTTTGGAGATGTATTGGCAACATACTGTGTAAGAAAGCTGTGTTCCCTCAGGAATGTTCCTGACTCCAGGGACTGCAGGGCCTCTCATTACACCTTTAGCTCTAGGGGTGGAAAGGCTCAAGGCTCCCAAAGACGGTGGGTCATTTTCATTTGTGGTCATTGGGGTGGTGCAGGGAGGGGGCGGATTCAGGGCTGCCTGACTCCCTTAGGGACCCAGCTGTGTAATGCTTGGTCAAGGCCGTGTGTTATCAGAATAGCAGTGCTTTGTATTTTTGTTTTTCTCTGTTAAATGGGAAAGTACATAAGTAATGATGATGGATATGGTGATGAAAAGGAGGAAATGCTAAATTGAGAAAAAAAATCTTTGAAATATTATTGTCTCCTTTGTCTTTTGTATTGTTTGGTAAATCACTGCTAATTTATTTATTTATTTTTTTAAAGGAAACAACAGGTAATGAATCTGGCAGATAGCCTACAGTTTCATATGCTGCTTTGGCTTTTTTCTCTTGATCTTCTCAGAACTTCCTCATTATACAATAAAACTTTATCACTAAAGATTTTACGGTTTTATATGGCAGGGGGTCCTTCAAAAGGAAACTCTGTAGTTTCATTAGCTCATTCCCACTAACCTCTTGTGAGAGAACATTTGGTTTTAAATAGAGCTACAGTGCTATGATTTATGTTTAAGAGTTGTCCCATTTCTGAGGTGAAGGTGAGAGGAAATTGATGCCTTTATTTTATAATGTAACATGGTTTGTGGTTGTACCTAGTCACCTCCCAATCTCTCTGTAGTAATAACACCATGGGCAGTGAGGGCAATCCAAGAATAAGCATTGAAATACAGTTTTCAGAAATCCTTCCTAACCTAGTTGCTTCCATTTGGTGCCCAGACACATAGCATCACATGTAGAAATAGAATGTTAAAATATGTTAACCTTGAACTGTTTTGTTTATTCCCTTTCTTTTTATTCATCTGTCAGGTTTTTCACCTCAGCTTTTTTTCTTCTTCTGTTTTGGTACCCACTCCCCTCTTTCTCATTCCCTCATTTGCACCCATGTAATTTTAAAAAATCATTCGCCGGCTTATATTTTACAACAGCTTTGGATTAGTGGCTAGAGCACTGGCTATGGAGCCAGATAGACCTGGGTGGGTCTCCATTCTGGTTCTGGCACCACCCAGCTGTGTGTCCTTGAGCAAGCCAGTTAGCCTGTCCAGACCTTAGTTTCCTCATCTGTAACCCTTATTTGGGGATTAGACTGCCTACTTGCAAGTTCCTTAGTGGGTAGAGATATTGTGTAGGAAAGCCCCTGGCACATCTGAAGTGTCAGGTCTGTGTTAGTTGTTACTAATGTCAACATTATTATCTTTGTTTTTTTCCTTATATCTGTTCTTAAGGTGCCTATTTCTTGATCATAATCATAACTTATCTTCTTGTTTATTTTACCTTTCTTGTTTTTCTGCTTTATTCCTTGTTCTCCCATCTCTCCAATTAATTATTGGAGACATGTTGCTAAGCATAGCAGTTGCGGCAGCTGACCAAGCAATGTCAATTACTGGGCTGTGTTTCTAACCACCTCTGGCCCAGAAAAGAACCTTCACATCCTTTTCCCTCCTTATCCTACTTAGTCTATTCATTGTCTTTCTTTTTTAGAGTTCACTTGAAAACATATTTTTTTCTAGTCTTTCCTGTCTTTTTCTATCTTTTAATTATTCAAAAAATGAGGCAGTTATACCAACTATAAAGCCCTTTGATCTTGACATTCAGTGATTCTATGAAAAGAACAAATGCGAGCCAACTGTGGCCACCAGGTGTGTTGTTAGACCTGCGCACCTTTGTTGAGCACCTATTACCAGCAGTATTTAAGTCCTGGATAAGGTAGGACAGTAGTTCTTAAACTTTATAAGCCCAAGAATGACCCAGGCAGCTTGTTAAGATGCAGATTCCCTGAACTGGATTTCATAGGTGTGGGTATGTAGAAATCTGTGGAGTCCTTGGTAATTCTGATAAATGTGATCAGTGGCTGCATTTTGAGAATCATTGATATAAGAGTTTCAAAACTAAATGACAGCTGATTCTTGCTCTCAAGAGATTATAGTATAGGAGGGGTGACAAACGATTATAACGAGGCAAAATGAAGTGCTATAATAAAAGTACAAACAGAAGTGTTTTGGAAACTCAGAGGAAGATTGAGAAAAACAAAGAGTTTTCTAGAGGAATTGGCACTTGAGGTAGGAGTAAGATTTCAATACAAGGGACAAAGAGAGAAGAGCGTTACTGCCCTAGGAACAGCATGAGTAAAGGTAGAGGGTTAGAAGCCCTGCTAGTGTGTGAGAGGATGGTCAGTACTGTGTCCTGGTGAGGGTACAGATTATGTCCAGGGTTTCAAAAGGAGATGAGGTGGGAGGTGGAGGTCTGATAGAAGGTTTGGATTTGGGGCACTCGGTAATGTAAGTGCTAAGTAAGTGCTGCTTTAAGGGGAGGGACTGAAGAATTGCCATGATCAGGACAGTGTTGTAGAATGATCACCAGCAATACAAGTGAAGGTTGGATTAGAGGGGAGGGACTAGAGGTGCTACTATTTTACAGTAGCATCGGTACTGAGGTGTGGATTTGGGGAGTACTAGCACAAATAAAAGGGGGAGGGCAGAGGAAGAAATACCAGGGCAGAGTGGCTGACTGGATCTGGGGGATGAGCAGAGAAGTGGAGAATGGGACCCAGATTTTGACCCTGGGTGACAGAGAAGGTGCTGGACCATCACCAGAAGTGAGACAAAGCAATCCAAAGAGCAATCTAAGAGTGACAGTGCACTGGGGTGGGGGCACATGCCAAGTGTGAAGTGTAGTTGGACCGTCCATGTGGAACTGTTTGGTAGGCACTGAAAACTTGGAGTTGTTGCTTTGAGAATCATCAAAGAAAAATTGTTGATACCATTCAAGTAGCTGAGACAGCCCAGGGAGAAAATGTAATTCCTCCTCATCTACCCCTTTTTTCTTCTCCCACCATGGGTACTTCTATATCCTTTTCCCAGAGCCTGAGAGGTGAGTTTTGTTGGGCCCTATCCTGTGCCCACATTCCCTCTACAAGGCTGCCTATCTTAATAACTGATAAGAGTGTAACTAGTTCTGAGAGCAGCCCTCTGAGGAGACATTTCTTTCCAGTACTTGAACAATGCACAGTGATTGAACCATTTTCCAGGCACTGATTGGCTAGCTGGGGTGAGAGAAATCCTGCCCCTCTCCTGCAGTGACCAGGCTGTCCCCTGGGCCATTGTGTCTGGGCTGAACAGACAGATTACATAAACTCACACTCTGTGGGGGGATCTTGCACTCCTTAGCACAGGGGTGATCAGTAATTACAGGATGGTCCCCGTATAGCACATTTCCTTCCTCATTGGTAGTCTGAGAATGCCTGGAATAGGGCCATAGTTGATAGGATGACCTAAAAAAATAGTAGTAGTTGTCCATTGTTCTCCCTAATCCTCTTATTATCCTTCTTAGAAGCTAAAATCAGCGGCTCTGGCAGCATTTATATTTTCTGAAATTTTTTTAATAAATATGTACTATTGTTATAATCAGAATAAAAAGTTTTATATAAAAAAATTGTGTTGCTTATGTCTGTCACTATGAGAGATATTATCCTTCTTAGAGTAATCCCTGCTGCCCTGAAGGGACTGTCGGGTGTTTAAATGTTTCTTATGTTATGGACTCTTTGGGGACCTACTGCAGTTTTTAGTTAACTCCTCTTTCTATAAAATGATACATTTCTGAGGCCTCAAAACTGACTGATATCAGTGAATTCAGGCAAGAACACAATTAAAAGGCAAAGAACAGAAAAGGAATAGCTCTTTTTTTTTAGAGAGAAGGGAAAAAAACAGCCAACTCACTAATGGTAAAGGATAGTAGTTTGTTCTTGAGGAATTGCTTTGAGTGGCCGCATTGAAGACGGTTTTTATACACACTTAATTGTTATGAGAGATAATTGGAGACCAATTTGAAGATTTTCCTCTAAAATGGCAATTTTATTTGTGATGCTCCCTTGGTTTACAGTCATTTAATCCTAAATTGGAAGCAGAATTTAGAGACTGACAAGGATGAACCCTAACACTTCTCCCTCTGAGCTCAAAAAATACACAATGCTTTTTTTTTTTTTTTTTTTTTTTTTTTTTTTAGTGATTTTGGGACCGTAAGTCTTTCCTTATAAGTCATGATGTTGCTTGAGAAATGGAAACCCTGAATGAGGGTATACCATCCCAGGAAGATTTTCTAGGGTTCTGCAAAGGCAAAAGTTCCACCACCTCTGGGCTAAGCTGGTGGTGTTTGTCTTTTTGATGGCTAGACCTTGATTCCTAAACTGCCTTTTCTGGAGGTTTTTGGTCACTGTCAGGACTGTCAAGGTGGCCACCTACTTATAAGCTTTGATGTGCATGCTTGTGATGCTGTTTCTATGGGTCATTTTCACTTACTTCTGATGCTTTTCACTCCAGCCATCTCTGAGGCCAATCAGGTACCTCTGTTCTTCACATGTTGATAGCCTGTCCAAACTCATTCTTCATGCCTAGAATTTGTGCCTTTGCTTATAGACTCCTGCTTTAGGATAGAGTGGACTTGGACTGCAGCTTTAGTGCTCCCTGACAATGAGGACTTGTACCTCTCCTTGGTCTTGCTTTCTCCCGTCTCTTATCCACTGCACCATCCCCAGGTGAATCTTCCCCATGCCTGCTTATTTGTGTGGGGCTTGGCCTTTCATGTTCATTATCTCTTGTTAACCTAACAGTGGCCTGGAGACAGGAGGAGTTGAAAGGGGAGGCAGATTGCCACTCTCGTCTGTGGTGATCATGGTAGGCTTCGGAAGAAGTAAGGCTTGAGCCAGACCTTTCAGTGTAGATCACTTGATGAGAGAAGAGAATTCTGTCCAGGTAGAGCAACGGGGAGGAGGCATACGTAGGGGTGTTCCGAGTGTTCTGGCCAAAGTGGCAGGCTTCTGAGGCAGAGCGCAGGCAGGTAATGTTAGGCGCCCTGTCTGTGTCCCTGGGCAGTGGAGAGCATTAGGTGCAATTTATTTTGCTCCCCCCCTTGCACTGAGGTAGCTTCTCAGTATGTTGCCATGGGACAATGGAATTAGACCTATGTTCATGTCTCTTTTTCGTCATACAAACAGAGCCACCTGGAACAATTTTCTTTACCTCTCAATTTAATTTTTTTTAATCTTTAAAATTGTGATGATACCCACTTTATAGGATTATTATGAAATAAAATAACAGTGTATAAAGGATTAGTTTTTTCTTACCTCACTGCCCAGAAACCTTTGAGGACAGAGTGCCCCCTAGCACGGTATTAAAGGCCCTTCGTGGTCTGACAGTACGTGCCCTTTGCACCTTTCCCCTGCCCCAGCCATCTCAACATCAGCCACACTGCATTGCTCACTGTTCCCTGAATGCTGGTTTTCTGCTCTCCTGTCTGCCTCCACACCTCTGCGCTGAACACCTCCTGGAAAGCCTTTTCTCTTCTCTCTATCCCAAGTTTTCCTCCTCTCTCAGCCCACCACCCCTCCTCCAGTCAAATCTTATCTGTTTCTGAAACCTGACCCCTGAACCCTGCCCAGAGTAATCTGCTCCTCCTCCAAACTCCTATAAGTGCTTTGCTATCTATAGAATTCCTTTTCTGTGTTGTGCTCTTAATTACCTTTTAAGGTAGTCCTCAACTCCCGCCTTAGATTCTAAATCTTAACACCTGCATAGCTGTCCTGCACAACAATGAGTAATATTAGGTGCTTCATAAATATTTGTGGATTCATTCTTGTAGGTGATTTGTCAAGGAATGAATAGAGCTTGTATCCTAATAGACATTTGTGCCTGTGGTGGTTATAAGCTAATACAAATGGGATTGAAACTCCTCAGAGAGGACTCTTTGAAAGGTCGAAACAGTAAAGGGTTATTTCTTAAGTTCTTGGGAATCCTGGTGAAACCAATTTTTCCCCCATTAAGGCAAAGTTGGTTGGTTGTCTAGATTTCTCTTTATTTCTCCCAAAGGCATGTGAGAAATGGAAAGCTCATCTGAAAATACTGGTTTATAGTACGGTATCTTTGAAAGAGACAAAGGTACAAGGTATTAATACAAATATAAATGTTCAAATATGCACGTGCTCTGGGCTGATCTGTCAAGTTAGTGGAAACAAGCCTTATGCAATGAAACTCTTCAGTGCAGATTTTTAAATTTGTTTTGAGGCTTATATTTAGTCAGATTCAAGATTCTCATCTCTACATACCAGACAGAAGCTCTTGAAGGACAGTGAACCTTTTGTCTCCTTAATAGCCGCCCAATTCAGTTTGTCATGATCAGTGGATTGATCAGTTGTGTCCATGTGCTTTGAAGAGAAGACACTGCATGCTGAGACACTGTGCGTGTCACGGAGACAGGAGTGCTATGTCAGTAAACCCACTCCACCCTTCCAGGGACCTAAAGAATGGCAGAGAGTGAGACAGCCTTTGTAGGTCTGTAGGGCCTATTGTTGGTTATCCAAAGATGACTAACCTTTAAAAA
This sequence comes from Balaenoptera borealis, assembly GCF_965194805.1. NCBI lineage: Eukaryota > Metazoa > Chordata > Mammalia > Artiodactyla > Balaenopteridae > Balaenoptera > Balaenoptera borealis. The sequence goes on from NC_138862.1 coordinate 47,687,205, forward strand.
AGCAAAACTAAACTAATAGGCAAAAAAAAAAAAAAGGTCTCTTATAGGTAACCTTCCAAAAATATCATACAGAACCATTTGGCTATGCAGGAAAAAGGAACTCACTAAAATAAGAAAACTAATTTCAGGCTTCCAAAAAGTATCTCAAATAATTAGATAACTTTTATTTCTCTTGACCAATAATTTTGTGAAAAAATAAGTGAAATTTTAAAATGAGGCCACAAGAGGATTATCTCTAGGATTGCTGACTGCAGTGCTAAAGGTTAGCCCAGATTACATTTTTATGGCACCATTCTAAGTGTTGTAAAACCTGGTGTCCTGATAGAATATTGACAGATTTGTATGTGTTGCCATATGAACAGTGTTAATTCATTATCAAATTATAAAGTACTTAGGAGTGTGTTGGCCAGTTAACTTGCTGGGCTCCCTAAGGATTCCTTACCCTACAGCATTGCCTTTGGGGGCTGCCTGCTCTGACATATTTGACTGCACAGTGGAAGAATCCATCTGTTGGAAAGGAAAGGAGTTTAATCTAAATGAAAATGAATTTTAAGGGGGTTTAAGGTTTGGGGATTTTATTGAACCGCTTATCTTCCTTGTTCTTGCATTTGCTTCACTGTGGCCCAAGGTGAATGGAGTCCTTTGTTTTGGCTCATCCAAACTGCTCTCTTTAATGTGTGTTCTGGACCATTCCCAAGAAATGCTGTAGGGTTATGTTGAGGGCCTGGGATCTGAGGGAGAAACAGAGCTTGTAGGTGTCAGACAGCCTGCTACTGCTCAGTTAAAGATTCAGGCATCTATGCTTTGCTACAGTTATAAAACTGGGAACCTTCCCACCTATAAAATGGTAGTTTTTATTGAGCTTTTCTCTTGAATAAAAAAAAACCCTGGAGACTAAGCCTTCTGTTTGTCATGCTAGCCACTAGAGGGTAGAATAGTCACACTTCCTGAGACAGGTGTAATTCATTCTGCTAGAGCAAGACTAGAGTCAGAACGTATTTGCTAGTGTTTATCAGTATAGAAATTTCTAAAACAATGGAATTCCTTCTTTAGGTACGTACTAATCAGCAGAGGAACTTGTTAAAAAATGCAGCTTCCGGGGCCCTACCCTCAGAGATTGTGACTTGATAGCTCTGGGTGGGGCATCAGGGGATTCTCATACATGTGTTTTGGATTTTACTCTGAGAAACATTGATCCTAATGTTTCGGGCATGCATTATTGCCTGATTATCTTTTCTCTTAGGATTGCAAAGTAAAATGATTATTTTGGAGGAGGAAACAACAACAGAAACCAAAATGTAGGGAAACTGTAGTGTTATTAAATCTCTTTTCCTGCCTTTGTCTAACAAGTTTCAAAGGAGACTCACTTTGTAAAGAATCGGAATCAAAAAAGCTATTAAAAATATGTTTTTGTGTGGAGTTATATTTTAGTCAATAAAGATCACAGAATGCTTAGGCTACAAGTCTAAGAATTTTAAATTAAATACCCCTTTTATGGCCATCTCACAGTGCAACCTAATTTATACTTTGGGTGTCATGAAGACCCCATGCCTAATGTCTTGGCATTGTGAAATGTAGTTGTAGAAACCTTCTAGGTAGAGTTTATATAATCCTGTCATCATCTTATAGAGACTTTCCTTTGTGTGTAAAGATCCAACTATAGTAATGCACATTGTCCTTCTGGAAGGGGTGACCCAGAGAGCAGTGGCATCCTTGGGAAAGCTTTGCAAATGCTCTTAAAAGGGAAGAAGAATGTGGTAAAATCATTCAAATCTGTGATAGAATGCTGCAGCTCAAAAAGTTAAAGGGATAGGGGGACTGAGTAAAATGAATCTTGGTTCTGAAGCTGGGACTTCAGATGAAATGAAATGAAAGGAAGGTATTTTTTCAGATGTTTATAGAAACAGTCTTGTCTTCTGTGAGCCTCTCAAAGGCCTTCTTTTCTTCAAGAATACAACCCTCCACTTTCACATATCTCATATGAAGATTTTCCAGTGTCACTTCCTCTCTCCTTCCTAGTTTTCAAAGTTCTTCTGTGATTTTATGTGAATGAAAAAGAAAATTCTGTAACCTCCCAAACACACACGCACACACGCGCGCACACACACAGTTATAAAAAATTATTTTTGAAATTAAAGGCCAAAAATCTAGGATGTGTCATTCTTTGTGTGATTTTATGGAAAAGGGAAGATACTTTTTTTCAGAGATGATGCTCTCTTTACCATAAACTTTAATTAGTAGCACTTTTAGTAATCTATATATGTTATTAATATGACAGTGTTCCTAAATTTTGATGTGGATATGAGTCATTACACTGAAGTAGTCCTAGTAGAGGAACCTCTAAAAGAGGTTCAGTTCCTTGAAGGTCCAGTAAATTTCCAATAACGTTAATTACTTGGGAAGCCTATTTATAGTTAATATCTGGAGCAGATGATGAAATGAGAATTTGTGCATCATAATCATGGAGCACAGGACTTGTAGTATTAACTTTATTGTATAAAATTGCTCTGGCTCACAAAAGATAAGAAATTGAATCCTTACAAAACAGTTCGACTAATGAATAGCCCAGAGCCTCTCAAACTCTATTAGTTACAGGGGTGCCAAAAATGGATCTTTCCCTCAGTACTTGGGGCAGCCAGGAGGAACCTGAGGATGACAGGAGTCCCTGATCATCTCTGCCTCTTTATCCATTGTATCCAGTGTGTTTTCTGTTTGTGTCATTATGTGACAAAAGTTGGGAAGTGCTGGGAAGACTTTGTCCTTTAATTCTTTCTGGTTTCTGTTTATTATTTCATGATTAGTTGATCGCTACCCACCAAAACATTATATGTACTCTCTTATTATCTAGAAAGACATCTCATGCAGCAATGTTATCAATGTCTACTTTGAAAGATGTAAAATGATGTATGTAGTTTCTTCTAAAGTTCTAACCCAAGGCGACTTAAAAATAAAAACAGTTTTGGAAAACATTTAGACCATCATGTATTTTGTAATACAGTTGGGTCACTGCCAATTCCCAAGATAAATGTGTTTAAACAGAAGCTTTCTCATTCATCACTAGCCTCAGCTTTCATCCAAATTTATTTAATGATGATGCAAGCCCACAGCGTTGGTGTTGCAGTTCATCACCATGGAAGTGTTTCTGTCAACAAATCCTTGCTTTGCTATCATGAAATTGATTTTGCAGGGAAAGGAGGATAATTGTGAAAGATTCCTTTTACTTCTAAAGATCTTCACAGTTTGCCTGGGTGTCTAAATGAATTGTGTTTAAAATCAATAACTGGCAATAAAATTGACCACACTAAATTAACAGTTATGAGGTTGGAAAAGGGAAAATGACAATGAGCTACTTTGTCTGAAATCATCTTTTTTGAATGTGGCTTGGGGACCAGATTTGTAATTTAAAATGTTCCTCTGAAAGCTGTTGTTCTCTGCTACAGAAGTACAGATTATGCTGAGTCCCATTAGCAGAGCATCAGAATTCCTAGGATGCTTTTTTTTTTTTTTTTAAGGATTACTGAGTTTTTCTCACATATCTTTAAAATGGCGTAACAATAATCACAGGAGAAACTTCCCTCAACTAACATACTATATTTTTTTTTAATATGCCTTTTCTAGAACTTACATTGTAATTATCTTTGGTTTTTATTTGCTTGTTGGGAGGTTAAAAAAAAAACAGAACACACACAGTTAAGTTTAAGCTTCTGAATGTAGCCCACTAACAAACAAGCAAGGTAGGAAGCACCTACCTTAAGTAATTCAAACTATTTTGGGAACCTAATAGGAAAAAGGAACAAGAAAGACATTTTTGCTTTGAAGCAGTGTTCAAGAGCATATGTCTTAGTGGCTGATTCCAGGTTTGGATGTAGACATAAATGTTTTAAGGGGATTTTCATCTATGGTAGAAATACAGTCAACTCTTGATTGTGAAGGTAACTTGTATTTCCAAATGTGCTTTTTCTGGCTTACTATCACATTTCAAAGCTTTTTACTTTCACCATCAGCTCATATGTGCTCACAAAAGCAAATTATTTAATATTATTTTATTCAGTGATTATCAGTAAACATTTATTAAGTAACTAAATTCCTAACACAGTGCCAAGCACTGTGCTGGGCACCAGGGATATTGAGATACATCTCAAGCATGAAGTTTGCTCCTGAGACACCTTATAGTTCACTTTGAAATCAAAGAGCCATAAAATTTCATTTATTTCGACTACTTCCTCCTCCTCCTCTAATATGTGATCAGAAGTTGACTGTATATGGGAAGTAGGTCCTGTTTGTTTCTAAGGAAGAATTAATAGACATTATGAACAGGAAATAAAATTCTATTATACATGCAAAAAAAAGAACACAAAATGACCAAAAGAAAATTCAGCAAGCAATGGTAAAAATAACAAATTATTTACTGCTTTATAATGTTAAAGTATTTCACCAAGACAAGTTGCAGTCAAATTAATGTGAGTTATGGAAAATGAAATACATAAAGATGTATTTATACAAGTGCAGACTAAATATTTTCCATACAGGTATGTAAATGAAAAAATATACAGTAAGTGCACGCTTGATATGACTATGCAGGCAACACTTAGTTAGTTTCAGATACTCTTGGATAGTTCATGCATAAACCTTCCCGAAGTACAAGTTCAGTCAGTCTTTTGAGGGATGTGGAGGGATAATTAAAAAGGACTGGAGTTCCTTGCAATAATATCAGTATAAACCAAATAAGGGAGGGTGGTCAGTTATATATATTACTTACTGTAATTTGTGATTGTCGAGGAAGAGGTGTGGCTGTTGGTGTGATAGTAATACTGCTGGTGACTTTATTGGTTGTTTTGTTTAGTGCCCCATTAGTTAAGCTTTGAGTTCGGTTATCCTGCAGTGATGCTGAAGGGCTGGCAGGTCTCACGGGGCTAGCTACAGCTTGCATGTAAGGACTTCCTAAGTGAATGTGGATTTTATTATCCTCAGTAGTTATCACACTTGAACTGTTACTGTTTGAACGCTGAAACTGCCATGATGACTGCCGATCAGGGGAGACTCTGAAAATCGTGTGCTTGGCACTGATTTCTATCGGCTCTGGAGAGCGTCCCTGCTCAGGGGAGCTAGCTGAACCAGTAACAGCCAAAACCTGAATAGGTGACATTGTCCTTTCTGGAGTTATGGAACCACAAGACTCTGGGGTCTGTGCCCTGGCAAAGGTTGCCATGGTAATTGGGGACATGCCTTGCTCGAAATTCATAAGGCCTTCAGCAGAGGTTTTTGATTTCACTGGAGTTATGGAAGCATTTTGGAGGATGGTTATCCTTTGCTTTGGGGTGCCACAGTTTGGTATCACTGCAGTGCTTGTGTAAGAGTGAGGACTCTCTGTGGTCGGACTTGTGATTTCAAGAGTGGCTGTGTTTTGGACATGGTCTGGAGTAACCTTTATATGAAGTGGCTGCCCAGGTGTGTGGCTTAGGACTAGATCTCCAGGTTGCACGAAGTTGCCACTGGGTTTAGTTTGTATTTTTCCATTCTGAGGATGGCCCTCCTTGGACTTCATCCAAGGAATCCATAGCTTCCTGTTAACAGGACAGGGAGTAGATGAGTTGCATTTGAAGGACAGCACGGACTCCTCATCATGAGGGTCCTCATTCTGGTCCTCACTCTCCTCATATAACTGACCGTTGATGACTGCTCGTTCCAGAGGAATGAGACTCTTGTAATCAGGTGGCTCATTGTCCACTGCTTCTGTTTGAACTTCTTTGGAAAATACTTGAGGGTCAGAGATTCTTCTTCCATTGAGACTGGGCCGGAGGCTCTTACTGAAATGACGGTACCGCTCTAACTCTTTAGTGAGATTTTCAATCTCTCTTCCTAAATCTCTGTTCCTGTTTTCTTGTTGACTGAGTTTCTTTTGCAGAACTGAATGATCTCCCTGGAGGTGACATATCAGGTCTTCAGTTGCCATGTATTCATGAATTTTCTCTTTCAGCGCATCCACTTCTCTTGAGAGGTGACCTGATTTAGCTTCTTCTTCCTGAAGCCTTTTGAAAAGCCATTGTTCATGGCTGGACTCTGTCTTTTCTGCTAACTTGTATTTGGCAAGTTCCATTTTAACATGTTCCAGCTCTTCAGATAAAAATTGAGCTTTGTCTCGTTCATTAGCATACCTTTGTTCTAGAGTCTCGTACTCATCTTCAGTTTTCATGAGGTCATCCTCAATGGCTTTCATATCCTTTAACTTCAGTTTCAGTCTTTCCACTTCTTGAGAGAGCTCTTTAATCCTATTGTTCTCTTGGTGTAATGCTGTTGTGGACTTACCAGAATCTTGATTTAATTTGTTTTTTAGGAAATCTTTCTCAATTGCTTCCAATGATTGAAGCCTGTTTTTCAACATGTTAACTTTGGACAGGAGATCATTTCCTTTCTCTTCTTCTGCTTTCAGTTTGTTTTTTAGATCATCTCTCTCTTTCGTTACACTGTACATTTTTTCTTCCACATCAGTTTTGGACTTCAGTGCCCTTTTAGTTTCTTCAATTAACTTCTCAGTAACCGTTGTCACTTTATTTTGCTCCATTTGAAGCTGAGAAGCAGCAGCTTGTAACTTATCTTCAGTTTGCTTTAATTTTTCACTCATTGTTTTCCGTTCATCTACCAGCATCACAGTTAATGTTTTCAGTTTAGTTAAATCCTCTTTTAGGGTGAATTCTGTCTTCTCCAGCCGACTTTCAGTGGCTTCTAGCTCTTTGATCCTTATCTTTAAACTCTCCAGTTCCTGAGATAACTGCTTTGTGGTCATCCTTTCTTTTTCTAAATTACATTTCAGAGAGTAACATTCTTGTTTGCTTTTGTTGAAAGCATCTTCTAATTTTTCCAGAGCCATAATTCTTTTACTGAGTTTTTCAACCTCGAGTTTAAAGTCTTTACTCAGTGATGTTTCCTTTTCCAGCCTCTTATTGAGATCTCTGCACTGCTCCTCCATTTTTATGAGCTCTTCATCCTTCCCTTCCATTTCTAGCACACGTTTCCTGAGCTCTTCAACCTCAGCCATGATGCTGGAGTTTCCATATTCTCCCTTGTTAATTTTTTCTTTTATATCTTGCAGCTCCTCTTCTGCTTTTCGTAAAGACCTGTTTGTCTCTTCTAACTCATCAATTTGCCGGCTGAGTGCTGCCAGCTTTTGTCGAAGCTGGCGATTTTGGCTGTCCTCATTGGTGAGCTTCGCCATAATTGTTTCTTGGTTCTGGTGAAACTTTGTGGTCTGCGTTTGCAGATCGTTCTCTAGTCTGGTTGCCTTCTGCTCTTCTTCCTGAACTCTGGCTTCAGCAAGGGCTAGTTTAGCATGTGTTTCCTTTGCACTCGTGGTTAGGTCTTGGATTTTCTGTCTTTGAAGGGCAAGCTGTGCCGTCAGCCTTTGTTGTTCGTCCACCACCATCAAAGCAAAAGACTTCAGTTTGGTCAGCTCCTCTTTCAGGGCAGTGACCCTCTTCTCTTTTTCTTGCTCCTTCTTCTTCTGGGACTCCGTTTCTTGGTCAATTAACCTTTTTAATCTGAAAAATACAAGAGCGCATTCTATTTTGTAACTGGTGCTTTAGTAACTTGTCAGCTGTGAGTAAACATTTATGTAATTTAGTAAGACAGTATCGACTCATACAGTATATGGAAAGGAGTTCCTGAATTTGATGGGGGAGGAGAATCTTGATTAAACAGATGTCTTGCTTTTTTTGTTTTCACTACCTGCTTTCCTCCCACCCCTCATTGATTGGTAACAGTTGCAGTTCACCAGGAGGGCAAGAATATTTGGTTTAAATTGCTTGTATAACATATAATCAGTAGACATTGTAGCCTGAAGGCTGTAAAAACAGACACAAGCTTGAGATTCAGTTGGAGGAAGCTTCCAGACTGGCCCTACTCTTACCAACTAATTAACCTGGGCAGTTATTTAACATCCCCAGGGCTTCAGTTTCTTCTATGAAAAATGGAGGCAATAATTGTATTATCTCAGGGGCCATCTGTGAAAATTAAATGAGATAATTTGTCTAAGATTCTCACAGTGCTGGCACATAATAAACATTTGATAATTGTTGCTGTTGATCCATTTTATTAATGTGGTTATTATTATATTTATCAAATGGTTGGCATGAACCATTATGTGATACATTAATGTTTGGTGATCAGCTTCCTGATTCTTAGTTAAGATAAAATTTATTCACATTGCTTAGAAGTTAGGCACTTTACTGATGGACCTGTTTGCCAGTTTAAATTTGGTTTACACTAGCCTGACACTGTGTCAGGAATCAATTCACATATATCTCTATCCCCACAGTGGATGGTAGTTGAATGAGAGTAATTGACAGGTACCTAAAGGGGTTTAGAGTTTTCATAACACTTGGGAAGAGCATGGGATTTGATACAAAAGAGCTTGATGAGTGACATGTTAGAAATGATGGAGGAAAAACTCTTATCAGGAACATAATGAGTCCCTCTTGAATGATGACTCTATGATAACATGTTATTTTTTTTCTTTACGTTTTAAGTTTGTCAACAAAGCAGGAGGACATTTTACCTGCAATATAAACTGTCTCTTCCACACATTTTTTCCCTCAGTATTGAAGTCATAGTTTTAAATTTGTGGCACTCCTTAATTACACTGGGAATGGGCTGATTATAGAGGATGTAATTACAGCTTTGCAGTATTGTTATACAGAAGCTAAAATAGGATGGAATACCTGAAGAATTGAACTAAAGGACTTGTCATGGATGAAAAGTTATAAATATTTGTTTTCTGATCAAGCATAGAGAATTTATAATATTTTAATATATCTTTTCTACTAGGAATGAGTTAACTATCCAATGCATGTCTTTAATTCTTGCCACAGAACTTTCTTTTTAAAGTTGTTTAGGATTTGAGAGGACATTTTACTAGGAAGTTAACTTGGGGTATTCTTCTTGGAAATAGAGTCCTTTTTGAGATTCTAATCCACTCTTCTGTAATTACACTACACAAGAGGAACGTGTTTAAAATAATTGTATAATGTAAGAACTTTCAAACTTTTTTATGGGGAGGATCCACTTTTAGTTTTTCCTGTTTTGAGAACCTGACAGGCTGGCCCAAGGGCTGTGGCCTGTGAAATTCTGAAGAAGCTGGTCTGGATGCCGGGGTGGGGTGGTTGATGATCTCATCCACAGTCTTGGCAAGAGGCTTGCCCATGGCTTCTGGCTCTGTCCCACTCCCTATTTGAGACACATGGGAACCTGAGAAGAGAAGCACGGTGGCTCCCTCCTGAAAGGTAGTGGGACTTCACAACCCAGTGGCAGCATCCATGGGTAAACTGCTTTGGTGGTGAAGTGGTTACAGAAACTTTGGCAAAGTGCTTCTTCCTCCCACCTTAGCATTAGAATGGTATTTAACAGTACTGCAGTGAAATATTTTCCCCTCTCTACATCACAGTTCTTAGAATTTTATTAGAGAACAGTTTCACAAAAACTTTTCAGGATTTTTCAACTTATTAAATAATACCATGTGCTATTTCATTTTCATGAGAAGAAGGTATGTTTTCTTAGGATACGAAGGAGGGAAGACTGTTTGAAGTATAATGAAAAGAACATTAAAATTGAATGGTCATCAGTGAATCTTGGCATTGCCATAACTGGCAAAAAAGATTTTGAAGATGCTTCGGTTTCCGTTGTGTTCAGTGTTTTCAGCAGCAAGCATGATGCATCTTTTTCAGCATGGTGCAAGTTCATTTATCTTTTTCATGGTTTCTGAAAATTGGCTGGTATCCCCATCTGTTTCCAAGCCCCATCTTACACAGTTAGACACGTGAAACTGACAATTGGAATACATTTGCTCTCAGCATTTCCTTACTACTTGTTTCCTAACAACCTGCTGTTGCCCTGGACCAGTCCCATGAGCACACCTTAGGACAGTCAACAGGCTAGTCAGGTAAAGCCTTTCAGGGAGGAAAATAGGAATTTATATGCAGAAAGAGTTATACCCCCAACCATCAACCAGTGTGAATCCAGGATAGGAGGGAGGCCCTGATGGAACCTTTCCAGAGCCCGTAGGGTGCTTGTAATGCTATTACACATTGCAGGGTTGTGATGTATGTATGAGAGAGAGAGAGAAAAAAAAAAGAGAGAGACAGAGACACTGGTTATGCTACTGAATTGGAATCAGCACTTCTTCTGGTATGGTGACTGGGTTTATCCTAAATCATTCACTATTTCTTGCCTTATATCCAGAAGCATTTTGAAGGATAAAGTTTGAGGTTAATTTATAGTCTTGAAGAAAGGTGTTTCTTTGTAAAGTTAGCTGGTCTTACAAGATTTGAAGCTGCAAGCCTGGCCTGTTGTGCACAGTGCCCTAAACAAGGAAGCTAATTGCCACAATGCTAATTACTAATGCAGGGATATATATATTTATGTGAGTATATAATACAAGTGTGTGTGTTTATGTGTATATACACACACATAGTCGACTATGTTATTTTTTTTCTTTCAAATATTTATTTGAATGCTTTTAGCAAATATTTGCTGAGTGTTGACTGCATTTTAGTTATTTGAGGTCCACAATCACTTATCTAGAATTTCCAAAGCCAAATGTTTCCAAAATTCTAGAGTTTTCAAATTTTAGAAGGGCAGTAAGGAGCATTCACCATATATTACATAACAGCTTCAGTAAGGCCTGTGGCACCACCTCCTAAGTAAACCTCTGAATACTTCTACAGTGAACCATGTGAATAGTTACACTAAGTGGGATAATTAAGATAATAAATAACCTCACATCCATTCAGGTTTTGCTGCCAAATGAGTTCAGATAAGAAGTTTTGCTGCCACAATTTAGCAAAAACTTTATGTAGTTTTTAGATCTTTGAAATTGCAGACAAGGGATTGTGGACGTGTACAATGAGGGTATAGACTTGGTATCTTTTGGTAAGAAGGGTGTGGAGTTTGAGGGTCCTAAGGCAGCTTCCTTCTTCAGTAGGATTGGGTTTTAAACCAAACAGTAACAATTTTCTGTCTCCATTATTTTTCTTTGCATATTAACAGGCTCTAGGCATTGATGCTGACTGACTTTATATGCTAATACAGATTATCATTGACTCTGGTTTTGCTAGTAACAGCAGATAAGTGATTTTGAGAGCTTTTAACCAGGGTACTCATAATCTTGAAAGCAGCATAGACCTTGGGATGTCCAGATATGAAATTCTTCCCCTCAGAACTGTGAGGTCAAATTATTGCTCCTTTTCCCATGAATAGTTCCAATTAATATGCGTTTGTGACTTTTCCAATTAATATGTTTGTATAATCTATGCTAGGGTTTCTTCAACGTCAGCACTATTGACATTTTGGGCCAACTGATTCTTTATGGTGGAGGGCCTTGTAAGATGTTTAGCAGCATCCTTGGTCTCTACTCAGGAGATGCTCGTAACATCTCCCCAGTTGTGACAACCAAAAATATCTCCAGACATTGGCCAGTATCTTCTGGGGGTGCAGCATCACCCCCAGTTGAGAACCACTGATCTACGCCTGTGTTCGTGTTGTGTGTGTGTTTATACACGTGTATATGCCAGTCTGTCATTAGAAGTTAGACTCTTTATGGTCCTGCCTGACTCATCTTTCCCACCTGAGTTACATATACACCTGGTGATTGTATCGTCTCTGCTCAGAGCCTGTTCTCTACCAGTGCTTCTCACAGTTTAAGGTTCATTTGAATCACCTGGGAATCTTGTTAAATGGCAGATTCCAATTTTGTACGCAGGGGATGGGCCTCAAAGTTTGCATTACAGCATGTTCCCAGGTGATGCCAGGACTGACTAAAGCTTTACTATGTATGTGTCAGATGTTTTCTGGAAATGGTATTCTGGCTCAATATTAACTCAGCCAATTGTTCATCATTGATAATACCCCAAATTGTCGGCATAGCATATATTTCTGACCTACAGGGCCATCCATTTTTCTCACAGAGAACATCAGGTAGGACTAATCTAAAATCTGTCATCATTACTGGAAAAAATGACTTAAAATGCATATCATAGGTGTTCGATTAGTAGCTAAATTTTCACCTTAAAAAAGGCAGTAAATAACTTTAGTTCTAGCCCAAAGACTAAAATTATTTGAGACTATATAATAGCTACCATTCTTTTAATGCCAGTGATGTGCTGCCAAGCACTGATCTAAGTCAGTAGTACAGCTATTGCTTCTAATTCCCAGGTGAGGCTATAGGGTTTGAGATTATTCTCTATTTTACAGCCATGAAAATTGAGGGTCAGAAAGATCAGGAAGGGGCAGACAGAGCCTGTTCTCTTTCCCCATACTACATTGCCTCTCCAACAAAGAACACAAACTAGTTCATGGACCTGGTCCACATCTGAAGTGTCTTTCTCAAGGAACACTCTGTGTGTTAGAGAAACTTATCAGCCTAAAGAAAAATTCTCATTTATCATTGTGCTTGCATTCTTTTTAGTTCATATCTCACAGAGCAGTGGTTTTCAAATGTTTGCTCCTATCTCCTAAAATAATTTTCTATTATGTACAATTAATTTGTTCCTGTAAAGAGTAATTATAGCACTTTCTTTTAGCAAATGCTGTCTTTTTTACTTATTGAGGTATAATTGAAAAATAAAATTATAAGATATTTAAAGTATGCAGTGTGATGATTTGATATACATATATATGAATATGAAAGGATTCCCACCAAGTTAATAGTTCCATTACCTCACATGTTCACCTTTTTTGTGTGTGTAAGAACACTTATGTTCTATTCTCTCAGCAAATTTCAATTATAAAATACAGTATTATCAACTGTAATCACCGTGTTATACATGATAACCTCAGACTGTATTCATCTTATAACTATAGTTTTACCAGCCCCTCCCTATTTCCCCCATTCCCCCAGTCCCCGGCAACCACCATTCTACTCTCTTTCTGAGTTCAACTTTTTTTTTAGATTCCACATTTAAGTAATACCATGCACTGTTTGTCTGTCTCTGCCTGGCTTATTTCACTTTGCATAATGCCCTCTAGGTTCATCCATGTTATTGCAAATGGCAGGATTTCCTTCTTTTTAAAGGCTGAATAATATTCCACCATATATATACACGTGTGTGTGTGTGTATTCCCACACATATATGTGTGTGTACACACATGTAAATGTATATATGTACTGTAGATGTATAATGTATTATATATAACACTTATATGTATACATTATATATAAATATACTTTTACATACATTGTATAAAAGATACTTTACATATATTTACGTATATGCATTTGTATATGTAATGCATTTACATATTTATATATGTAAAATACATTTGTATATATGCACACATACACGCCACATTTTCTTTACCCATTCATCCGTTGTCAGACACTCAGACTGTTTCCATACCTTGGCTATTGTGAATAATTCTGCAGTGAACATGGGAGTACAGATGTCTCTTCAAGATAGTGATTTCATTTCCTTGGGATATATACCAAAGGATCACATGGTAGTTCTATTTTTAATTTCTTGAGAAACCTCTACACTGTTTTCTGTAGTGGCTATACCAGTTTACATTCCCATCTGCAGTGTGCAGCAGTTCCCTTTTCTCCACATCCTCCCTAGCATTTGTTATCTATTGTCTTTTTGATAATAGACATCCTCACAGATGTGAGATGATATCTCATTGTGGTTTTGATCTGCATTTCCCTGATGATTAGTGATGTGGAGTGCCTTTTCATATACCTGTTGGCCATTTGTATGTCTTCTTTGGAAAAATGTCTGTTTAGGTCCTTTGCCCATTTTTTAATTCGGTTATTTGAATTTTCTGCTTTGAGTTGTATGAGTTCTTTGTATATTTTGGATAATAACCCCTTATCAGTTATATGTGGTTTGCAAATATTGTCTCCCATTCCATAGGATACCTTTTCATTTTGTTCGTGGTTTCCTCTGCTGTGCAGAAGCTCTTTTTAGTTTGATGTAGTCCTATCTGCTTATTTTTACTTCTGTTACCTTTGCTTTTGGTGTCAAATTCAAAACATCATTGCCAAGACCAGTGTCAGGGAGCTTCCCCCTATATTTTTTTTCTAGGACTTTTAGTTTCAGGTCTTAGGTTCAAATCTTTAATCCATTTTGAGTTGATTTTTGTGTATAATGTAGGACAGGAGTCCAATTTCATTTTTTTGCATGTGAATATCCTGTTTTTCCAGCACCAGTTATTGAAGAGACTATCCTTTCCCCCTTGTATATTCTTGGCTCCTTTGTTGAAAATTAATTGACCATATATGGATGGGTTTATGTCTGGGCTCTCTTTTGTGTTTCACTGGTCTCTGTGTCTTTTTTTATGCCAATACCAACTGTTTTGATTATTATAGGCTTCTAGTATAGTTTGAAATCAGGACATGTGATGCCTCCAGCTTTGTTCTTTATCAAGATTGCTTTGGCTATTCAGGGTCTTTTGTGGTTCCATGTACATTTTAGGATTGTATTTTCTATTTCTGTGAAAAATTACATTGGAATTTTGATAGGAATTACATTGAATCTGTAGATCATTTGGATAGTATGGACATTTTAACAATATTAATTCTTCCAATCCATGAACATGGAACATCAGTCCATTTATCTGTGTCTTCTTCATTTTATTTCATCAATGTCTTATAGTTTTACTATACAGATCTTTTACTTCCTTGGTTAAATTTATTCCTAAGTATTTTATTCATTTTGATGTTATTGTAAATGGAATTGTTTTCTTAATTCTCTTTCGGTAATTTGTTCTAAAAGAATTTTTTTTAACTAAGTACGCCTTCACACATTTTAAAGCTGGCATCTAGAATTTTTTATTCAAGGTTTAAATAATTGCAAAAGATATATATTAACGTCTGCCATATAATCTAAAAGTCATCACTGGCAAACCAGTCAACCAAATCAGACATTCAGGAAAAGTCTGGCTTCATTTTTCAACTTAAGTAAAAGTGTAAATACACATCCCTCTGGTAACCATTTCACTTCTAGAAGAGATGAGGAACAAGAGCTTATTACCCGGGACTTCCCTGGTGGCACAGTGGTTAAGAATCCGCCTGCCAATGCAGGGGACATGGGTTTGATCCCTGGTCCAGGAAGATCCCACATGCCACGGAGCAGCTAAGCCCGTGCGCCACGACTACTGAGCCTGCACTCTATGGCCCACGTGCCACAGCTACTGAAGCCCCTGCACCTAGAGCCTGTGCCGTGCTCTGCAACAAGAGGAGCCACTGCAATGAGAAGCCTGTGTATCGCAAGGAAAAGTAGCCCCTGCTCACCGAACATAGAGAAAGCCCACGCGCAGCAACGAAGACCCAAGGCAGCCAAAAAATAAATAAATAAATAAAAATTAAAAAAAACAAAAACAAAAAACTTATTACCCTGAGTTGTCCCCAGATGAAATAACAGGCACTGTTATTTGCCTATATCCATCCAGTGGTTGGTTCTGAAGCTGCTGCTGCTCTGCTCTCATGGGACTCTATCAGGAGTATTTCTAGAGTTGTCCCTTTGTCTGTGCCCCAGAGGGGTTTCCAACCCAGGAAGATACAATGTAAGAAGATCTTACATTAATTTGGTAAGACTTTGTTAAGTAAGAAGAAGACTCTTTTGAAAGGGTTGTTAGAAAAGGAAACTTGTAGAGCACAAGCACTTTTCTTCTGGCAGAAAGCATGTGTGTGAATTGCGGATGTAGACATTGATTCCCTGAAAGCTCTCCATGCTTATACCTCTGGAAATTCTTTGTGTACCCACAAGAGTATGTGTACTCCAGTTTGAAGAATACTGTCTTGGAGTACTCATATTCATGTTCAAGTACTGACATGAGAGGATTATAGGAACATTCACTGAATCCTGTCCAATAAAAACAGGTTGTAGAAGCTGGTTTTATGTACACAAATGTGAGGTAGTTAAATCCAAACTGGCTTACAGCAGTGGCTTATAACAGCTCTTCTTTAAAGTTTCTATTATGGCTCGGAACTGTCATAACTTACTGTAGTTTATCACTATTATTCTATGCAATGCCAGCTCCTTGTTTTTTCAAAAATAATCACGTATGTCATCTTGAGCATTCTTTGGTACTAATCATAATGCTGGTTCCTTATTACAAAGTATACATTCAGAGCATCTTTTCAGTTTTTATTTACACACACGTCAGCACACATGTGTGACTGTATTTTATCTCCTCTAAGTAAGACACTGTTAGTAATATGCACCATATAACACACATAATGAAACAGATGGTGTGTCTAAATGCTATAATGCCAGTCATACCCATAATAACTTATATATAATTCTCATCACTTTTGATTTGTGTTTTATTTATGTACATTACAATCAACACTACTAAAATATAAGCTTCTTAAGAACAGGACACATGTCTGATTCATTTGTGTCTTTTATATTGTCTACTACAAAGCCCTTACATGTAGAAGGTACCACATGAATGGCTTTTTGAATGAATGAATGAACATTTTCCTGTGGGAAATACTGTAGTATTGTCCTAACTAATTTTATTCATTTTTAAAAGAAGGTGCTCTGGTGTTTACCATGTGCCTGGTTTTAGGTATTTAAGAAAATTAGGTGTAAATGGTTTTCCCGTTGGTGTTCTCCAAGTACACTGGCCTCTGGAAAGAACTGAGACTGTTCTTCCTTCTTCGGATCCCTGCATTAGAACTGTATGTGCTTGCTTGTTTGAGGAGAAGGGAGATGGGTGGTAAATGTCCACATCCTAGCCCCCCACTCTCCTTTGGTTATTTCATCTCTGCAAACAAAGGAGTGGTCCTTTTTATTTTTTCCTCAGAGCCAGAGCTCTACTGGACAAATATGTTTGTTTATTACACAAGCAACATTACATCAACAACAATGAAACTGAAAAGGAAATATTCACCTATGGTCTGACCACCCTAACACATCAATTATGTTTCTACTTTTCCAGATCCGTTCCCAGTTTTTCATACAACCGGCCCATATAAATAAGCTTAGCATGATTATCAAGCAATAAAACCACAAGCCATTAATGGCATTGTGTTGTTTCTGGTAGCTATAGAAATCAACCTATAAGTAGTGAACAACTTCAGAGTCAGCTTAGTTTCTCACCTGTCATCTTTTAGAGGACAAATACCCACTGTATTTACTATGTGGATCTTGAATTTAAAGTTTCTGATGTTATGAATATGGCAACACTTTTGTTCATTTAATTTGCAAACAACAAAGAATATAATACTGGGGCTATACTGAGATGAACAGGGAGGTTTCCTGTTCTCCAGAGTTTGTAGGCTTTTGGGAAAGAATGAGCAGATAATTTCAGTGCAACTCAGTAAAGCCTCCAGAGTAGTGGTTCTCAAACTTTTTGGTCTCATGATTCCTTTATGCTCTTAAAAAAATCATTGAGGACTCTAAAGAGCTTTTGATGATGTGGGTTATGTCTATCAGTATTTATAGTATTAGAGATTCAGACCAAGATATTTTAAAGTATTTATATGTTTATTCATTAAAAATAATAAACCCACTATATGTTAACATAAATAAGATGTTTTTATGAAAAATAACTTTTTCTAACCCAATAACTTAGTGGGAAGGGCTGTTTTATATTTCTGCAAACTCTAATGCCTGGCTTAATTGAAGGCAGCTGGATTCTCAAATCTGTTTCACACATTCCATCAGCTGTAAGAGCAATGACGTCACCACATGTCATGTAGCCTTTGGAAAACTCCTTTTATGCTTGTGAGGGAATGAATGAAAAAGATAGCGTTATTATGAAAATAGCTTTGACCTCATAGACCTCTTGAAAGGGGCCATAGTTTGAGAATCACTGTTCATCTTGAGGATAGACAGTTGAAGCATAAATGGCAAATATGTCTTTCTCTGGAAAAGTCTCTGATTTAGGCTGTCACCTTCTTCAGGCTGTTACTGAGTGAGCCCTTCACTTCATACTGATGAAGTCCCCAGATTCACTGGCCTACTCACTGCTTTAGTGTTTACGTTGTTAATAAAACTAGTTGCTCCCCATCATAGATAGATGGAAGATTCCCTGCCTTCAAATGCCTCTTTCGTAGTTTTTAGAAAAATCCTAAGTGACAAAACTGCCTCCATAAGACATCGTGTTTTGTTTGAAACCACAATTTGAAATAAGGGCATGGAAACCACTGAGTGACCTGGTTCTTAAATGGGTTCATTCACAGTGCTGTGCAGGTCGGCAGACATTTAATTCATTTCAGACTTTTATGAGGCAATTACAGTGAGCACCTACTATGTGCAAAGTACTGTGCCTGTTATTTATCAGTTTACCTTTTTCTGTTAAAACCTGCCTGTATACTTGCAGACCTTACTCTGGTCATAACTTATAATAGTTTCCCATCAACAACCAAACAGTGTGATGATACCAAGTCCTGTTTGGTCTTTTCTTAAGATATATGAAATAGTGTATCTCTCATTCTAGTCCTAACTGTGTAACTTCACCTCGATGGGCCTCAATTCCTATATTTGCTTTCATTCTTCCAGCACTAGTTTAATACATTACTTTTTCTTCTTGATTTAACATGTTAATTAATAAGCAGAAAACTACATACAATGCTTTATTCATTTTTATATCTGCTCTCATGGCTAGACTTTGATAGTCTGATTATAATGATATCCCACTATATATCTTTAAGCAATTTTTATCTAATATGTAATTTTAATTGTTGCATTGCATTGATAGCAGCCATGTTTATGGTTAAATAACCACAGAATTCTAAGCAGTTTGCAGAGTAATTACATGGAATTTGTTAGAAAGCTTCCTTAGGTTGAGATAGGTTTTTGGTAATCAAGCCTGTAATTTATGTTTCCTTGCTCTACTCTCTGCTTTTTCAATGGGACTTTTCACTGTTTAGTCTAATTTTTAGGAGCACTCATAAAAATAGCTATGACTAGTCTTTTTTATTCTATGTATGCTGCTTCCTTTTATTTCTCTCACAAGTTAAAGGTTTTTTTTAAAAAATTACAGCTACAGCATACCATAGTCATAATGTAATGCTTGATTCATTTGACTTGGTCAGCAAGATCTAGAAGAACAGTAACACTTTTTTTGGCATCTGCTAGCCAAGTATGAGTATAAATCTGTGTCTGCTTTATGTCCTTGTTACTGAAGATACTGTCATCATCATTGAGATCATTTAGAGACACCATAAATGGGTCCAGGTCCAGAAAACTGGGTTGCTGTTTTCCTTCACTGTTTGAAACAAGAATTAGGGCATGAAGTGATGGAGAAGGCTTTAGCTGGTGTCAGAGGAATATACAGTAAAAATGGGGGTGAATCAGAACTCTTCAACATCTGAACAATCTTGTTTGGCTCCCCAGGGGTCAGAGGAAGTGAATTAATAAGATGCAGATCATCAGTGACCTACTAATTATAAGGAGGTTGGGAGCTTTTAGCAGAGAAACCTAAGGATCCTAAGAGGAGCTTATGAAATTCTCAGATTGAGCAGAGGGACCAGGATTGGTACAAATCTTTTTTTAAAAAGAAGGAAGGGCTTCCCTGGTGGCGCAGCGGTTGAGAATCTGCCTGCCAATGCAGGGGACACGGGTTCGAGCCCTGGTCTGGGAAGATCCCACATGCCGCGGAGCAACTAGGCCCGTGAGCCACAACTGCTGAGCCTGCGCGTCTGGAGCCTGTGCTCCGCAACAAGAGAGGCCGCGATAGTGAGAGGCCCGCGCACCGCGATGAAGAGTGGCCCCCGCTTGCCGCAACTAGAGAAAGCCCTCGCACAGAAACAAAGATCCAACACAGCCAAAAATAAATTAATTAATTAATTTAAAAAAAAAAAGAAGGAAAAAGAGCAAAGAAACTGAGATAAAGCGTCTCCTAGAAAGAAAAACTGCTGAAAGGCAAGGTTTCAGAACTAGAAAAAGGTCAGTCTAAGAGCTCACAGGCACCGAGCTTGGGGAGTAAGGCTACAAGGAGAATATTTTCATTTTGAGACCATGGAATCTGGGCTAGGAGACTCTGCACACTCCATTCAAAGGGCCAGGTGGAGACTTAAAAAGGTGCTCAGTCTAGGCCCAGGAGAGGAAATCAGAACTAACAAGGGAGTGACAATAAGGACAGCATGTGTAAATTTGGACCACGATAATTACTTAGAGCCTGAATTATATGTTGTTACTTCTTCAGTGCTGTATTGTCAGTTAAGGAACTTTCTAGAAAGAACTATTTGATGATGGATGTTCATTGAATACCACTAAGCTTATGCTTCCTTGTCCCCCATTTTAATTTTTCGTATTAAAAAGTATCTACTCAGATCGATTTGTCTTTTTGCCATTTACTGAAATAGATTCCTTGCTTTGAATATATTATAGCTATCATGAAGAAACTTAAAAAAAAAAAAATTACTGTGAGTATACTACTACACTAAAGAGCCTACTCACTTTTCTTTTCATGTTCTTCTCCCCGCTTCCCCACTCTGACCCCTCAGATCAGTGTTTTAACATTTTTTTCTTTTCCAGACTTTCCATTTTGATTGCTACTACACCAAAAAAACAAACAAAGGAAAAAAAACTAGCCTGTCTTTCAACAGATTGAGACTTCAGGTCCTCGGCAGACTGGAAGTTTCATCTCCCTGATCCATCAAGGCCTACCTAGGCCTCCCACAGACATGGTGCCTTCCCCGGCTGCCTGGGAGAAGTATTCAAAAAGCCACCCAGCATGTGGTACCTTGGATTGTCACAGATTGAGCGTGCTCCTATATTCCTGAGAGCACCTTGCCTTGTACATGGCATGCAGAGCCGCCTTTAAGTTTAAGTTGATGGTAATGATGATATTGGGCTTGTTCCCAGGTTCCTAACATTTTGACTGTTTATCATTCTTTCCATTCCTTCCTCCCCCTCTCTGTGGTTGACTTGGTACTCTTTGTGATCTGTGTTCTTCTGTATCATATTTGTTTGCTCCACCATGGTAGCCTTCTTTAGGATAGGAATGATGTCCTCTCTACTGCCTATTCCCTGCTGCCCCAGCAGTAGATGGCAGTAAACAGTGCAGGTGACTGGGTGACAAGGGCCAGGCAGGATGACTGACAGGGAACAAGTACGCTCACCAGCACCGAGGCACAAATGGGAAAGAGGCAATAGAATACTGTGGGGGGCAGGGTAGTGCTGGGGGAGAAATTCAGATTTTGGAGTTCAATTTTCAGACCTGAGTCTTGGCTTCCCCACTCTACCTAGTGTGACTGAGCAAGCAATTTAACCTCTACAAATCTCATTTTCTTCATCTGTAGAATGGGGATAATACTGGAACCTCCCTCATAATAGTGCTGTTCCTAGGATCAAGTAAAATAATCTATACAAAAGCTCCTAGCATAGTGCCTGGCACAATACGTATCAGTTACCACTAGAAGTAGGAAACTGCACCGATGATGACAGTATAGAAGAACATCTCAGCCACAGTGGGATGCCTCATGTAATGGTCACCTGGGAGAGACAGAGTCCGAATTCACACTAGAATGAAAGATATTACTCCATAATCTATTTACTGTGATCTAGCTTCAGGCCATTCATGGATCTTTTCAGCCATGCACATGGTTTGCTATACTGATTATCATTGGTAGGCCCGGGTTTCTCGGCTTCGGCAGTACTGACATCCTGGGCTGGATGACTCCTTGGTGTGCGGACTGCCCTGTGCATTGCAGGGTGCTTAGCAGCACCCCTGGCCTCTACCCACTAGATGCCAGAAGTAACTCAGTACCCCCGGCTGTGTTGTGACAATCAAACAATGTCTCCCAACATTGCGGAAAACCTGGGGGGGAAATGTCGCCTCTGGTTGTAACCACCACTTTAGGGCATAGTTGATTTTTTGGAAAACTTCTGTTAGCTCTCTTTGTGTTAGTTGTCTCTGACATTCATAACTCTTCACTGTTTGCTGCTCAAATATATTTGGGATCAGTACTTCCCATTCCTCTTTTGTTCACAGATCTACACCACAGCTCTTCTCCCTTCCTGGAAGAGAACGTGCTTTGAATGTGTATTATCCTGTGAAATGCCAGCATATCACAACGGATACTAATAGCTGATTCTCCCAAAGCCTCTTTGATGTTCTGCTCCTCTTTCTCCTGTTCTTTGTTCCTTGCGTGTAAACGTGCAGTAACGTTCTCTGCTGAGATAATATGCTCCTAGACTTGTCTGCCTGGGGACTCAGAGGTGGGGTGGGCTGACGGATGCAGTCTCTTTCTGTATGTGCTACTGCTGGGCTTAGTTTCCATAGTGGAAAATGTGGAGAAGACTATTGAGGATATTTTATAATGTTTTTTGAACATTTCAGAAAAAAATACAAATAACAGGTTGAGGGATACCCAAATTATCTGAGAAAAGTTATTTGAGGTTTTCATACTGTTGTATACTTAACTTTTTAATTATACAAAGTTTACTTTGCTCAGTTTTAACTCTTCAAGAAAGTCTGAATTTCAGTCTTGGATTTCAGATTAGCATACCTAAATATATACGTCTCCAAATATGTATATTAAAAGGTATAGGGTCCTACCTCATCCTTCATGTGCCAGTTCCTCTTCCCCAACCTATAACCACTGATACTAGTTTCTTACATGTACTTCCATAGTGTCTTTATGAGTAAATAAGCAAATACAAATAAAGATTCTTAGTCTCTCCCTTTTTTATACAAAAAATAGCTTACTATAAACTCTCTTTATCCTTCACCTTGATTTTTGCAGTGAAACGTTTTCTTGGAGATTTTTTTTTTTTAAGATTTTTTTGATGTGGACCGTTTTTAAAGTCTTTATTGAATTTGTTACAATATTGGTTCTGTTTTATGTTTTCTGGTTTTTTGGCCCCAAGGCATGTGCGATCTTAGCTCCCCGACCAGGGACCGAACCCACACCCCCTGCATTGGAAGGCGAAGTCTTAACCGCTGGACCGCCAAGGAAGTCCCAGAGATCTTTCTATTAGATCAGTGTTCTTAAGCAGGGACAGGAAAAGGGAATAAAAGTTAACATGGCTGCTAAATAAATCTTTACAACTTCATGCTTAAATAATTAAAATTTACAGGATTTTTGAGATGAAGTAACATAGAGAAACAGGAGTCATATACTTTTGCTGTTTTGAATTTTTAATATTAAGATAAATTGTAATAGTAATGTTATTTGATTATAATTTTATAACAACACCTTAACTGATGTATATCTGTTTTTATAATGTGTGTGTGTAGCATCTGCATTTTCTTAGTTAAGAAACTGAAGCCCAGGAAGACTAAATAATACCATTGTTATGGTAGCCCTGGTACCAGAACACAGACTCCAATTCCCAGTTGCTATCAGTGTGGGATTTAGTTTATAGTGAAAAAGAAACAAGCATACTGAGGGTCTACTCTGTGCCACTTGATCTTACTTAATCCTTAAAACAACCTGACGAGGTAAGTATTATTCCTATTTTACAGATGAGGGTAAGGACCAAAAAACTAAAATTTAGAGAGGTTAAATAACTACCAAATAGCACAAATAACCAAACCAGAATAAAAATTCACTGTCTACAAAGCATGTGTTCTTTTAGCTTAACCAGTTTACATGCTAGAAAGCCCAGAGTACTGACCTCAGAAGAGTTTCCTCTTTCTCCCATCTCATGCTTTTAGTATCAATTTGTTAATTCATTCCTGCACTCTAGGTCCCTATCCCGTTGACTCCCTGACCCCTCCTACCTTTGCTCAGTCTGCTCCAGTCATACCAGTTTCCCTGTTGCTTCTTGAAAACAGCAGGGCCTGTGGCTTTTGTACTGGCTGCCTTCCCAGGGAGCCACTGGACTCTCTCCCCTAGTTCATGTAGTACCACCTGGCATACTATATTTTACTTACTTGATCATTGGCTGTCTCTCCTACTAGAATGTAAACTTCATGTGAGTAGGGAGGTAGGTGTGGGTGTGTTGTGTGTGTGTGTGTGTGTGTGTGTGTGTGTTTTATTCAGTGACAGGTCAAGCAGTTGTCTGTTTTATTCAGTGCTAGATTTCTAGCTCAAGAACAGTGCCCAGTATTTGCTTGGTAGTCAATAAGTATTTGTTAAATATTTGAACAAATACCTATTCTACTTTTGAACTAGGTACCATGTTAGGGTATAAGTGTGTGACTGTAAGCAAAAGACACATAGTACAGTCACCCTCTGTATCTTCAGATGCAGAACCCATAGATAGGGAGGGCTGACTGTACTATATCATTTTACATGAGAGACTTGAGCATCTGTGGATTTTGGTATCTGTGGGAGTCCTGGAACCAATCCCCCTTGGATACTGAAGGATGACTGTAAGTATTCAATAGTTCCTTTCCTCTATAGTCATTGAATAACAGTTATCATTTATTGAGGAATTATTATATGCCATGTACCATGCTAGTCCCGGAAACAGTCATAAGAAGCAAGTACAGCAAGTCCCCGACATATGAACCTTCAAGTTGCAAACTTTCAAAGACATGAATGTGCATTCCATCAGTGTCAGGCATGAGTGAAACTGCAGCTTGCCCTCCTTCTCCTATTGCTGATGATCCTTCAGCTCTACCATCACCCACCTCCTCTCCCTCCTCCAGTCAGTAACTCTTCTTGCCTGTTCACTCGATGCCAGCCCCTACATGCCAGCTGTTGTGCTCTACTACTGTACTTTTCAAGGTACTGTACTGTAAGATTAAAAATGTTTTCTTTATTTTTTATGTTTTTTATGTACATATTATTTGTGTGAAAAGTATTACAATCTATTACAGTACAGTACTATATAGCTGATTGTGTTAGTTGGCTACCTAGGCTAACTTTGTTGGACTTACGAACCAACTGGATTTATGAACAAGCTCTCGGAACAGAACTCGTTCGTATGTAGGGGACTTACTGTATTATTATTCTCATTTTACAGAAAAGCAGTTTCTCACCACCATGACATACATCCACACCTTCTACCTCATATATCTCATATACCATCCTCTCCAGTGAATTTGTGTGTTGTAATATTCTGCCTGTGAAAGGCACAGAAAATCACTACCACTTGCAATCCGCTGTTTTGACACTGTATTTTCTGTAGGTTCATGGCTACTTTAAGCTTGATCATGAGATATTAGCAAATATTCTCTTAATCACTGTAATAATAAAACAAGTTTAGTCATTTGGCATAAATTCATGATTATTTTTGGATGGTTTAAAAAATTGTGACTTTGCCAGTAATAACATCTCATGTTCCCTAGAGGAGGTGGGTTTGTCATAAATACCATTTCCGTAGAACATTTCAAGGAACTTAAAGTTCTCGGAAAGTATTTTTAGCAGGCAGCCTTTTCTCAGACAGACTTCAAGGGCATAATGCTGTATACCCTTAAAAGTGTGTGTTGTATGTGTTTTATTAAGAATATTTGTATGTATTTCTTATTGCAAAATCCATTTATATTTAGATGTTCCTTTTGTATCTTAGTGGATTGAGGAAAACAGAAATAGATTCTTTAGAAAAGCATTCTGATGTAGCTACACAATTTTGTTTTTTATCTCCTTTCATCCTTTTTTTTCTCTTCCCAGATCACAGGTTATTTTCATTCAGATATTGCAAATAGATATTTTGGAGGATTAGTATAATTCCTTTCTCTTAACACTTATTCTTTGGTAGGTTGTTTTTCTTTCTTTTATTCTTTCTTTTTTAAAAAGTTACAAAGAATATATCCTTTTCCAAATCTTACTCTGAGCCAAAAGAAAAAAAAATTTTTTTAAGCCCCTAGTTCCTGTAAGTCTTTTTTTAAAAAAGGCTTAACTCTTTTATTTGGCCTTCATACTTTAATTCACTGGTGTTCAGTTTGTAGATTTAACATAAAAAGCCAAAGCAGGGAGCAATCGTGTGCCAGAGTAGATGAGTTCACTGGTTTTCACCTCCCTGTCGTCTGGCTGCCTGCACAGAGGCAGCGGCTAACATGGTATGCTTGGGAAACCAAACGTTTCCTAACTTGTTAGTGGGAAATTTAGACTTCAGAAACTTAGAAACCACAACAACAGAGGCTTATGTTTTATGTTTTATTGTGACTACTGAAGTCACACAACTTGCCATGAGAAACAGGCTAGATAGGAGTCCAAAGAGCATAAAATGCGAAACATTTTGATCCCTAGAGAACTTCCTTCTTTTTCCCCTTCCATTTCAGCTATAGCAAATCAGTAAATAAGGAGGGCAAAGGAAGTAGAACATTTAATACCATTAAACAGTATTTGGAGGTCGAGGCAGTTGGAAGATGAAGGTTGATGTTTGGCCTGACTGCCTGCTGAGCAAACAGTGAGATCCTGAACCACAGTGAACATCCTCCATCCACCCGTACTCACTTTTCCTAGTTCCTGAGGGTGATTGGTTTCTGTCTCCTAAATGATGTTTTGGAGAACTAGAGTTTGGGCCATATGTAAAATTTAATTACAGATAGGCGGGAAAGTTTTATTCTAAAATCTGTTGGAATGTAACTGACCATTTTTCTTGTGGTCTTTGCATGTCCTCTTGCATACATTTTAAAAATTAAAAATTATTTTGGTCACCTAACCTTGTTTAATTTTCCCTAACAAACAGTTCAGAGCATTTAGGTTACATTTTCCTTTTCTGCCACTTCTGAGCACTGAGAAGATAGAAAGCATGAACACAGAGTTTGATCCTATTTTCTCTCTCTAAGTTGGGTTCTTCTAAGATGAATGTGTTCTAGAGAATTTTTAGCTTGTGTAGTTAGGGGCAATTCCATCTTAAGATGTTACAGTGGTCTGAAACAGTCCTGCTAGTGGTGAGAGCAGTGACTTAATATTTTACTTCCCTTGGCCCTGGGCCTGTCTGCAGCTGATTTTGTCCCTGCGCAAAAGTTTTACCCATTTAGTTATGTTTATCAGTATGAGAAATTCTGTTTGGAAAAAAATTGATGAAAAGGCTATATAGTATACCTTGTGTATGTGCTATATGAATACCCATCCATTTTTGCCCTGACCATATCTTACTTTTGAATTTTAATTAATTTTAAGATTTGAATTTTGAGAGAGGGCAAACTATTTCACGTTTGCAGTAGTTGAAAAAAGCGTTGTTGAAAAAAGCACTGACTTCAGTCTCCCTCACTTTTAAAGTTTACTCATTCACAGCTAAAAACAAAGAAAAAAAGCAAAACCCCGATTCTCAAGCAACAGAAAAGCCACTTTCAGAAGAGCCATGTATTCAATGGACAGGGAATGTTGGACCAAAATCTGCCGTTGACTTAACTCTATGACCTTGCCTCATCTACCTGTTACCTCAGCTGCAACATGGGGAAAGCAATACAATTTTGTCTCTAAGGTTTACAAAGCCTTTAATGATCCTCAAATCTCAGTTCCAGAGGATAAAAACCACTACCAACCTTTAAAGTCCTTTCCCTCCCTTCTTTCCTATATAGCACTATATACAAATTCACATGTCAAGAATGTATATTCCATTCTATCAGAAGAGATTTTATGACTCGTCAAGTCTCAGTGGTTCATAACTATACAGGAACCTTCATTGGAATTTCATGGGATTCAGATTTATTTTTGGTTCTTTATATGTCAAGCATTTGTTGTAGTTCAAGATTATAAGTGTGCTGTAAAAGTACAGAAGTAAATCTTTTGAGTGTCTGACACTTAAAATGTTATGCTAAATTGAAAGTATAATTAAACTGAAAAATGAACACCTGGGAAGAAGTATTTGACTAGTAGTTTCTGAAAGGAAATCTTCATTGTCTGTGGCTAGGATCTAATATAAGCTATTTAGCCCATGTTGTAAGATTTGTCTCACCTATTTGTTTTATATGTGTGCCTCTCCAGCATGGTAGGACTTTCCAGGTAAAACAGGGAGATTCCAGGCCAGCTTTTAAGCCTTTTGCTCTCCTTGGTCCTTTGCTCAGTAACTTGTTTTTTATTTCAGTTGACTAAGACTTCTTTAGGAAAGCTCATGTGGGTTTCTCATAGGAGGGATTCCTTTCTAGCAGGGAAATCAGGATAAAGGATAACCTCACTTTTCAGAGTGGCTGAAGTTAAGTACTAGAGACATGGATTTTCTCCAATAAGCTTAATCCTGAGTTCTTAACTCTCCAATAAGCTTAAACATGAGTTCTTTGGGACTGCATCCTACAAAGCACCTCCTCTTTGGCCCTGAGACAGCCCCTTGTGCCTCAGCCTGGAGGAACCCAATAGCACCAGATGATGATGGAGCATCATTCTTAGGGGCAGACTGGCTTAATATCTAGAAGAGCAGTAGATCCCATTTACTGAGTGTCTGCTGTGGGTCCTGCATTGTGCCAACTGCTTTATCATCACTTTTAATCTTCA
The DNA here is from genome assembly GCF_965194805.1 of Balaenoptera borealis. Classification (NCBI taxonomy): domain Eukaryota; kingdom Metazoa; phylum Chordata; class Mammalia; order Artiodactyla; family Balaenopteridae; genus Balaenoptera; species Balaenoptera borealis. The sequence continues at coordinate 47,715,478 of NC_138862.1, forward strand.
CTTTAAGGACTGAAATAACTGTGGAAGTCCAGGTTGTTCTAAAGGCCAAATAATGGAATTTAAAATCAGACTTTGGGTGTTCTGATGCTGGATCAAGCCTTCTTTCTCTTTTTCCCTCAGATTCCCTTTTCACAGTAGACTTCCAAGGGATAAATCTGCCATCATTTTTTGGAATGCTACATTTACATTTCACTTTCCATCTTTTCCATGATTGTTCCCTAACTTGTCTAACCCTGGCTGGTTCCCCTTTTGAGTTCCCACAGCCCTTACAGTTTTGTGACACAAATACTCTCTATTGTTTTATACCACTTTCTAATTTGTTATATCAGTTTTGCTCTTGAACTAACTATAACCTCCTTAAAGAATCTGATACCTCTGTATCCTCCACATGGGTCTGAACTTGGTACATACTTGATGACCAAATGATTTGAGAGGTGAGAAGACCCATTTCTTAGGGGAACATAACTCCCTCTTAGGCTGAATGATGCCTACAGTTCTCAGAATTTACTCTAATTATTATGAGAGCTGAAGAAGGAGAAGTAGAGTTTTGTTCCTCCTGTTCTTGTCACTTTTGAGGAGGGAGAACCATTCAGTGAAGTGAATTCACCTGGAGACAAATTTAAATAAGTCCAGATGGGGGTAAACTAGCCAGAGAATCTTAACTTACCCTGTGATTCTTTGCATCTTTGCTCAGCCCAGTGAACTTTATGAGAAGACTCTTGTGAGGCATAATTTTAGGGGAGATGAGTAGAACCCCAGTCATTTAACAAAGTTGTTCTCATCTTTATCTAAAAGACCTCAGTCTGCTCCATATAGGCAGTTGTATGATAATACTGAACCTCAAACATAATGTGTTTCTTTTAATAAAAAGAGTGTTTAATTCTCTTGATAATAAATGAATTGATATTATTTTTAAAGAACAGATAATCTTCTCATTTGCAGCAAAGGATTACTTTATACAGAACTCCACAGTGATTCACCTCCTCTGCCATTCCCAATTAACTGACTAACAAGCCAAGGCTAAGGGACTTGCACAGTATCTCACTGCAGGCCATTTGTCTTCAGCAGGAAGGAACTTTCCCATGCGCTCCCCAAGCTCTTAGGCTAAGCAGCTCCATCCTTTTCTTCAAATGTAACAACAGCAGTCACTTAAGTCTTGTCAGACCAAATGTGATGAATATTTTACATTCCTCTTATAATTTCTGCTCAGAGATTTGTTTTTGTTTTGATTCACTTAAAAGAGAATTTTAAAAAGAGAGAGAAAATTTAGTTCACCTTTAAACTTTTGTTCCAAGACTGGTGGGCCATGAGATACGATAAATCTGGCAGATTTACTCCTGTCAGAGTCACCCATCTTGAAGGTCTGAGCTCATCTTTTTTTTTTTTTTTTTTTTTCTGAGCTCATCTTTGCGGCTGCTCTTGGTAGGATGATTTGGAGCTCTCACAGGCTCAAGGGCTATAGTTATGTGAATTTTGCCTCTGGCTTAAGAGTGGACTTTTTCCTCACATTCTTCCCATTTTCTTTAGCTGACTTGTCTCTCTAATGATAGGATCAGTAGCTTATATTTTTATATAGTCTTTGACTCTACGTGATCAGAGTTCCCTCAGGGGTTATTGTGCACTATTCTATCCTTACCCAACATTGAGAGATACTTACAGTGGATGACAGTGTTCCTGTTTTTTGGGTTAATGGAAGCCAAGGCTATAGGAGGCTTACGCAGAGAATGGATGGCAGAGCCAAGAAGAGTAGAACTTGATTTACGAACCATTATTCCTACTCTTTAGTCTTAGCATTGAGGTAACACTATTTGTCCATATCAATTTAGTGTCACTAGTAAACAAGCTTGGAGACTGACTACATTTGCGTTGTATTTTTTTAAAAAAACAGTCCCACATTGTTTATCTTTATTTTTATGTACAGCTGACCTGTATTATCTATCTTGCTTTATCAGTTCATTAAAAAAGAGCCTGAACAGGACAGTGATCAATGATTGAAACCACTGTGCAAGAGCTGCTGATGATCTTAGCCCTTGTCATCAACACAGTAGGTGTAGCTGTGTTAGGGACATGGTGTGGTGTGTGGAGAACTTAGTTGCTGGGCTTGTTGTCCTGCCTTGTACTTATAGCACAGTGTCTGGTAGACACTCAGTTAACTCCTTATCAGCACTCATTGGTGCTGATAAGGAGTTACAAGCCCTAGGCTGGCTTCACAGGTTGACACTGGCGTTACCTAACTTTGAAACTATAGAAAAATTATTCCTTTTCTGTAAAACCTGGCAGATGAATTGACTACCCACAGAAACTTTGGAATCAAAGTATATACTTGGGAAAGGGCAATCTGCTAATTTCTAGTTATTGCAAGGACAAACTGTTTGGACCCCATGAGTGCAATTCCCAGGCGTTCAGCTGAGGCACAGAAATTAGGGAAAAACAGGGGAATACCCTTCATTCAGGACAAAAACACTGCACTCTGCTCTTTCATATTTTGCTTCCCCTCCATTCCTTGCCCCGGGGCAATTCACCTGGTACTCTTTCACCATCTTTATTCTCATTATTTTGGGAGGACATTAAAGTGAGGTAGATGGAGGTGGGTAGACAGAGAAGCATCTGACTTGAAGTCTGCCTACACAACATGTACTGTATAGTAAAAGCAGATTTCACTGCCTCGACTTCATCTGAGCCTAATTTGTTTTCTGGTTTTTGTGTTTTATATGTCAATTCTATGTGGTTACTTCAAATAGTGGCAGAGACTTGTTTTGAGCTCCTGAACAAAATCTAGAAGAAGGGGCCCTTCCTAACCCACTGTTTCCAGAAATACTCTTTTCTTACCAAATAAGAAGCTTCCAGGGTGTAATTTGTTCATATATTTATCCAGTACCCTTCCTGGCCTGGTGACATACCTACTAACTATAGCTAGGTCTTTTTCCAGGTGCTAGGGATAAAGTTGGTAGCAAAACTGACCCTCAAGGAGTTTACAGTCCAGGAGACAGACAATAAACAAGCAGTTAATGTATAATTTAATGTCATGTAGCAATGCATGGTATGAAGGAAAGTAAAGCAGGTAAGTATCTCCAGGAGCTTATAGCCCACAGTGACTTCCTCTAAAGTTTTTGGGAGGGTTGTTTTAAAGGCACTGAGTCACTGAGTTTTGAAAGGGAACCTACTAGCTGGGGAGGTCTAGGGAATGCAGAATGCGTATAGTTGGAAGATGCTGCGAAGAGGTCACTTGTCAAGTTAGTGGATCAGACGTAAATGGCTTTAACTATAACTATAGAGCATACACTCTTTGCAGGGCACCTCTCAGCTTTTAGGCAGAGTGAGCTTTGCCGCCCAGAGGACCTTTAAGTACATTTATTATTTGTTTTCTTTGTCCTCCCTTTATCACCTCCCTTCCATTGTAGCCTGGTTGAACTGTATTGATTTTCACCTCCCTCCTTTCCCTTTGTCTTCTTACTGCTTGTACTTATTAACAAGAACTTTGAACCTTTCTACTTTCTTTTTTTTTAATGGGTTTTATATCCAAATTAACACCTACAGTACCAAGGCTTCTTCTGGGGCTTCTGTTCTCATCTTTTCCTACCATTAATTTAAGGAGAAACCAAAGACTACAGCCTAAGAATGCAGGGGGCCCTGGCTCTGCCTTTGAGTAGCTCTGTGTCACTGAGGTAAGTCACACTGTAGACATCAGTTTCTTCTGCAAGGTGAGGCATTTGGCTCAGATGGCCTCCAGGGCCTCTTCCAGCTATAAAGTTCTGTGGACATTCCCTGTCAGGTCTGTGTCCGTGTGTGTGTGTGTACACTCTCTGGGGCCTGGGGCATCCCACTGTCCATAAAGAACTTACCAAGGCACTTCTCAAACTCACATCTGTGGGACTGAGTGTTTGCTATTCTGACATAATATACACTCTTTTACTGATGATGACTGTGCTCTAGGCTAGAATCAGTAGTTACCATAAACCGAAACAAGGTGTTTGCACCTCTACCTGTCCCAATGATGGCTACACTTACCTACTTACTCCTGCACGTACCTCCTCACCCATCCCCCCACACACAAATGTATCATTTCCTAAGCTAGTCATTAAAAAATTATAATTGTATCTTTAAGAGTTAATCTTATTTTGGAACCAGTAGGGCGTAGGAATGTGAGGATGGTCAGACTGGAGAAAAAATGCTGCTAATGTTTTATCCTCTGTTCTTGGGCTCAGAATGAAAACTGCTGCTGTCCTATCTAATCTGCTAAATTAGAATCTCATGGAACAAGCATGAAAAGGGAGTCCTTCTCCCATATCTGAAAAAGAACCAAGCAACTTTCCTTGGAGAGCCTTCCCCACTTTTATTTGCCCAAAGCTTTCCCAGTCAGAGGTAATGTTAGTGCAGAAGAAGGCCAGGGAGAGAGAATCTCAACTCTGTTTTTAAGAAGAGGAATGTAGGAGGGCTTAGAACAGTGTTGGTGATGATCTGCTAGGAATTAGTGTACCTCACACTTGAAGTACAAACTGACTGGCCAGAGGAATTTCTAAAAGTCTTTGCAGCACACATTAAACATAAGTGATTGAGTTGGTGGCCCTAGTGATGGCAAAGGCAGCCATAGAGATATTTCTTTGAAAGTTTGTGATGCTTGCTGAATATGCAGAGTCTCTTCATCTTTAAATCCTTATTTAAACATAATTTACCGAAACTAAATCAGTTTATATTGAAGCTAAATTCACAGTCAAATGCGAATTAACTAAACTCTAAAAATCATTTAAAATTGATGATATGCCCAAGAGGATAAGGTGTGTTAGATTTTTCAAAGATAATGACTGGCTGTATGACTGGCTGTGTGGGTAACAGATCTCAGTTCTTGAAGCAGGTTGAGACCAATATTGCTTTACATCCTTTGATTATTACTTTACAATATCCAGTCTTTTATAAACAGTTCTCTTCCTGCCCCGCTTCCTTTTTCCCTTTAATACGAGGCTGTATTTTTTTTTTCTCTATTCACCTTGTAAAAGCATTCACTTTGCCCTGAAGCACTAGATATAGACAGAACATGACCTAAGAACAATTAATGGAATTTTGTTCTTCTCCCCCATTTTCACTTTTTTTACCTCAAAATCCATTTATTGCCAGAGGCACTTTTTTGGAGGTAGCAGCCTTTTGAGAAAGCAGATTAATGGGAATTGCAAGTGGACTTGAAAATTGAGAAGCTCTAAGCTTATTTGTATTTTCATATTGACTGTTACTATAGACTCCATCACAACATTAGGAAAATATCACAGAAATACCAGGGCTTAACGGGTAAGGTTAATCACCATAGAAAGGTAAATGAATTTATTAATTATAAAATTAATATGTGCTTTATCTGGAGATGTAAAAATGCACATTCATTCAATCCAAAACATTTTTTCCATCATGTAAATTATCCCAAGGACTAAGAAATGCTCACTAAGAAAGCCCACTGTGAGATAATGTATCCACAATAAATCTTTTTTAACTTTCAGTTTTAAAAGGGGTTTTAATGGGTGATTGTTCTTTGAACTATGCTTTAAGTTAATAGATGGAAAAAAGTGTGGACTGTTGAAGTGTGTCACTTACAATTTTGTTTTAAAATTGATACTTGCCTGTTTTACAAAAATAAAATGCAGACTCTGGGAAACAGCTGTTAGGGCTTTGATAGAGGTTATGATTTTCAACAGTTGAGCTGTAGTTTATGGTACAGATGGTACTTTGGGTATAGCTGAAACAATAATTGATGGTTTCTGTTTCCCTCCTCCTCTATTAGATTCAAAAGAGTGGAATACCTTTTTCCCAAGACAGGAATTTTTTCAGTTTCCAATTACAGCCTATATCAAATAAACAACTTTTCTATTGCATAGTCTGTACTTCTCCACAGTAACCTGGGTGTTGCCCCCTCTCTTCTCATTATGGTAGGCTTCCTTAGATTTGAAATAATAGTTTTGAGGAAATGCTACTTCTCAGTACTAACCTGCAGTTTATAAAGCCTATCTTCAGGCCAAGTAACATATAATTTTTCTTTTAGAATGCTAAAACCAAAGCCTTGCATTGCTTCAAACAAAATTAGCAAATAAAACAAAACTCCTGTGAAGCAAAAATGACAGGCACTAATGTCATATACTTTAAAAAACTCAACCACAGGAATTACTAGAAATACAGATATATCCCGAATTTTGAGCAAGTAGAAAACTATGTTTCAAATGATAAGTAAAACATAGAGACTATTTTAAAAGGGAAATAATTCTTTCACACATTTTTTTCTTAAGTTTGTTTTACAACATATGTTCAGACCAAATAAAGTTTGAGTGATAAATCATTTTTTCATCTCCTATTCCAGTGTTTTAAATTTGACATAGCATATTTTGTTTTTAATTCCTCTGCTGATTTTTATTCTGAAAAGTAAAGTAAAATATGTAGATTTTCGGCATCTGCCAGTGGTTCAATTATCATACTGTAAGGGTTCGTTTATAGCAATAGTCTATTCAGGGTTTAGACGTAACGAATTATGGTTCAAAACGCCACTGATTAACAGAATTCTTGTATAGGCTTTACCTTTTAAATTAGTATTTCTACATAATAAACTATTGTCCAACATGTTACTGTAGAGGAACTAGCTTTATCTTTAATTTGCATTGCAGTTTGTCATTTACCCACTGACTGGAGTTGAAGTAAAAAGAACTCAAAACTGTGAGTTACTTTCTTGTACTCATTAACATTTGCTTTTAAGACAGAATAGCGTTTGTAGGATTTTTTGAAGCTTAAAAAGTGCTTTACTTTTTAAGTTAGATTCATCCTAATTACAAGATGTGTTCCTAACAGGGGTTTTCTAGTCTTTTATATGAAGATTTACGAAAGAGGGAGGGCATTGGGGGGGGGGGTTTAGAAATCCACTACCTTGTGGTAGTGTTTCGCAGTGTGCTCTTGTAAGACTTAAAGGAGTTTGAGTCCTAGGAGAGATAAGATCAGGAGATAGAGTTGTTGTAGTACAATATACTCTCCCCACCCTTTCCCCAAAGATTTCTCAATACAGGCAGGATACCATGTATAGCTTACTTGGAAGGCGTCTGTAATATATAGTCATCCCTCACCTCTCTACATTTAAAATTAAATCCCAAATCTGTTTCCTCTGTCGGAGAAAACTTTTCAAGTTTTGTGTGAGTTGGGAAAGGTTTTGAACCTAGAGTTCATTGGACGCGCTTTTCGAAACCTGTCCAGTTCGTGATGCTGATAACTTTAAAAGCCACCTACAGACTGCCTAGCTCTCAGACAGCAATCCCCTTGCTGGAGCTGAGCGGCTCTCCCGGGCTTACCTGAGTCGCCTGCGCCGGGGCCGGGCGGGGGCCGGGCGGGGGCCGCAGTCGCGCGGCGCTGCGAGTGGGCTGTGCGCGCTCCGGGAGTCGCCCGAACAATGCGAGCGGGGCGCCGAGCGCGCCCGGCCTATGGGCGTTACGTCACTGCGCTGCCTTATAAGGCGCTCCGCGTGTGCGGCGCGGGCGGCGGGGGCGCCGGTGACAGCCAGATCCGCGGCGGCGGCGCTGCATCGCGCCCCGGCTCCGCCGACGCTCGGACCGTGTGAACGCACCGTCGGTCCCGGCTCCCCGCGGAGGGGAATGGGCGGCGGGCCGGGGACGCTGGCGCCCTCCTGCCGGCCTAATCGAGTCATTGGGGGTCAGGGTTGATCCGCTTGTAACTTTTCTCCCTGTGGGGCTCTAAAGCTTCTGTTATTGCTTGGGATCCTTAAATACACATCATGTTATTCTTATTTATACTTTAGTAAATACGTTTTTGTTACATTTGTTTTTTGGTTGCTGGGGAAGAAGGCGGCAGAGGGAAGCCAGAAGTCTCAGTCTCTCTTTTTTTTTTGGAGACATCTCCGGGAGTGATTTAGACTTCAAACCTTCTCTTTCCTCTTTGTAAAGAGTAGGGGTCCTCAGAGGATAGTATTTTATTTCCTGATGATGTAACTACCAAACAATTCTTCAAGTGGTGATGGGAAGGCCAGATGAAATCTTATTTTTTTCAGTGTTTTTCCTGAGAGAACCTCCTTGTTCCTCATTTCTGCATGCCTGTGTTTTAACGAAAGTAGTTAAAACTAATCAGTTTATATGGCAGGGAAAATATTTATTAAAGAAATTTAATGTTCTGTGCTGTACTTTCAAGACAAAGTATAAAAATAGAACTTTAGAACCAGGTTTAATTCATCTGTTCTTTTCTACAAGCACACAAAATAAAACAAAATAAAAAAGACCTGAGAAGAAAAAAGAAACTGACCAAATATGACTGAATTAAGCCTGTTACCCTTTACTAGGGGGGCAGATTTAGTTGTGTAAATACTTTTTCTTGTAAATGAGAATTAGCCTCCTAATTGCTTTGCACATCAATAAGAGAAGTAATCTCTAAAGTCCTAGCCAACTATATGAATCTGCTAAGTAAATTAGAGACGTGGCTGCCTCATTTGTGAGTTTCAGATAAACTGAGTAGTTTAAATAACTTGAGTCTATTTAATTTTTTAAATTACATTAAAATAGGATTGCTTCCTATTATAATGTACATGTCTGTAGAATTATTGTTTCCATATGTTTTGTCAAACAGCAATAATGAAAATAGTCTGCCTGTTTCTTTTCTTTAGTGTGGAGTGGAGAAAGACTGGTTGCAGAGAATTTATAGTTAGCAAAAATGGCATGGAGAAAAGATGCAGGGCACAAAAATAGGCATGTATCATCTTTAATAAACTGTGGGCTCACTTTAACAGTTCTTCTAGATCACTCTACCTGTCTACTGAGAAGCGTATTAAACTAACCCCTGCTTTTTGTATATACTGTTTTAAGAGAAGTGAATGATTATACTCTTCAGCTGAACTTAAGTTTTAATATTTGATTTGCAGTTTCGTATTAACATTTTAGATGTTGGTTTGTTAAATACACTTATGAAGTGCATTTAAGTATTTTTAGTCTCCTATGCTTGCCTTGTACTGATTAAATATCCTTTGAGATTTTTATACTAGCTTTGATTTATTACAAATGAGATAAAATGACTGTTATGAAAGTTACATGAAGCATAAACACCTGAATCTCAGCTCCAAACTGGTAACATAAAGTACCTCTACCCAAAGCTAGCATTTTTGTAACTTGTTCTGCCTCCTTTCCCCTCTGAAGGATACAGAGGCTTCCTAACATTTGACACTACGTTTTATTTCTTTCTTATACTTTTGTACTCATGCTTTGCATTTATGTTCATGCTTTTGACTTCCCAGTTTCCCTGTAAAATATGTCAGTCTTATTTCCTCCTTTTCTTTAGCTGAAGTAACTGAAGACTAGAGAAGTTAAATGGCTACAAGACTTGTCTAGGGTTCTTGAAGCAAGAGAAAAGAAGATTAGTACTCCCACTTCCGAGTTCCTTGCCTGTGCTGTTACTCGCTGAAGCACTGGCCTCTGAAACAGCTATGACTCAGCGTTCCAGCTGAGGTCATGGTATGTGGCCACTCTCTTCAGGAATCAATAATAACTCATTTGTTGAGCTTTTAGTTCATACCAGTCACTGTGCTTAATGCTCTACATGCACTTCATCATTTAATCTGCGTAACACATTTTGAGGTGGTTTTATCCATACTTTTCAGATGATGAAACACATTTGGAAGGGTAAAATTGCTTGACCAAGGTCACACTGCTGGTAAAGTAATGAAAGCAAAAATTTGAACCAGTGTTATTATATATACAGCCTTAGTCTTGTCTTCTCTTAAGGATTTGCTCAGAATCTCTCAGAGGTGTTGCTAGTAAAGAAATATTCTGATTTAACTGAGAAGTTTGTGTCTTTATTTTCCAGACTGATGTTGAACTAGGAAAACTAAAACACTCTCTTTGTAGGCCACACACCACAGCCACCCTGACTGTGTGCTGAATAACCCTAGGGAGTGTTGTTTACATTGGAGACATTGTGGATTTGTATATTTACTAAGATAGTTTTCTTGAGGATGTTGGCAACATGTTCTAATAAAGTTAGAATATTATAAAAATTTTCCAACAGATGAAAGTCAGAGGTCTTGAAGAAGGGGAATCTTTATCTAACTGACACAAGGGCACCCTGGGTCTTGTATTGCACACTCCAGCCAGCCATTGGCATTGTGCTCCACTGGGCACACGAGTAGATTTTTATCTCCTTTCCTTTTCCTATCAACATTCTCTTTGCAATGCAATTTTTGTTCTCTTAGCTTCTGACATATATTTATTATGAAAAGAATAGAGTTATGACCATTGTGTCTCAGTCTTGGCTGAGAAGGTTTTACTTCCCTTTTTACTGAAAATTTTGCTCTCCAGTTGCTATATAACTCTTCTCATTTTATAATCAGGAATTTCCTACAAATAAGTATACCTGCAAATAAAAGTCCTTTCTACAATTAGTAAGCTGAATTTATGATCTAAATCAGCAATAGCTTTATCATTTGGAAATGGCACAAAGGAATTTTTCTACCAAGCTAATTGCTTTCTAATGCAGAAGAAGGGTTTGTAGGCGACAAGGCTGGAAACTAGGATGTATCCATTTGATCGAACGGGATGAGGTCTCTTTTGTTAGATAGCCAAAAACAGTTGAATATCAGCAGTTTCCCATGGTTCAAGCTGTTGCCAGGAGGTTATTACAATGACCACATCAACCAATGTTAGTAGTAGTGTCCACAATTATTTAACTGTTTTAAAATAACATTAATGTGTTACTAAACATGTCAGAGCCAGTTTCTCTTTGTGAAGTGACTGCTCTTATTTTCTTTCTTGTCCTGTCTCCCTGCCTTTGTTTCTTCTTGTGACTGGTAAAGTCTTTTGGTCATCTGAATAAGTGCCAGAGAAGCAGTATGCATAATTAGCTGAACCTTTTCTAGAGCTGCCCACAATTTTCACTATTGGTTCTTTCATCAGGTAAGTGGCAATGTGCATTGCTCTCTGGAAGCTCTGCTGCAAGCTTTGGGATGGTAACACTCACTTTGCATGTGACATTTTTGCTCCTTCGCCTCTAAAAGAGTATATGTGGAAACACTATAACATGCAAAGAAAAACAACAATTCTTATTATGGGCGTGGTGCTGTTATGAGAAGCTGAACAGAGTGGGGATATAGATCCAGGATGGCATGGGGAGAGGCAGAATGCTGTGGTCCTGCATTGCATCAGCCTGCAGTTGGATTGGCCAGAGTGTGAGCCTTTGGTGCTAAGATATTCCTCCGGACAGAACATTCTAACATCTCACGCACAGACTTCTTGCAAAACGGCTTTGCCTCTGAGCATTGGGCAAGCCTGCCGTAGATGTGGTACTGATCGCTTCTCTGCTTCTACACAATTTTGGAGGAAGGATAAAGAGACTGAGCACCACACGTGGGCAACTGTGGAACGTAGAACCAAAAGGAAAGTCTGAGGGTGAAAGCAGCTTCTCTCCATGCCAGGGACAATCAGTTTTCTAACCTACCTCTTCCTTTCACTCTTCTTTCTGTTCCCCAGGTGATATCTGCCTCGCTCTGTACACATAAATGCCTGCATGAAATATACCACATCCCCAGGCAGCACAGCACTTACACTGTGCACCGAGAGCTTAACCAGCAGTTAATGGGCTGCAGTGAATTTGAATTTACATACAGACTGTCTCACTCTTACCTGCAGCCCAGATCTCCTGTCCCAGGTCTCCATAGTCCTTGACGTTTCCAGAGGCTCCTCAACTATTCCTATTCTTATGTTAGCTGACTTTGATTTTAGAAAGGTACCAATCCCCTTGAGAGTTAACTTGGGCTGATAGCAGCCGTGTCAGTGGTAATGTTAGGGAATGGGAAGCCCTTTATTAACATTAAAATGAATGCTATTTTGTGGCTTTAAAAATTAACTTAAAAATAGTTCAGTGCCCATGTCATAATTTGGAAAATGCAGAAAAGTCAAAAAGACATTTTACAACTAGTTCTACCACATGAATACTGCCAACTATTAACAATTCCATGTACTGTGTTTCCTTTTGGTCTTTTTCTAAGCATTTGTAAAGCATAATTGTTTTCATACTTTGGGCCATAATTGTGTATTGTTTCTTACTTTTTACCTTTTTATATTATTTTAATTATGTTCCTGGCTTTTCTACAGACATTGGGTCATTTAAAAACATATATTTGCATATTTTCCCTAGAAATGGTGGTCATAAAGCCAACCACTGACATCACCATGGTTTTTCTTTAACAAGTGAAACAAGGAAGTCCATATTTAATGGAGACTCTTCTGTTGATCAGAGACCTCCTATTCTTGGTTTGCGTGGGATGCTATGAGTTGACTATGGGACTCTAGTGAGCATGCCAGTAGGTGAGCAGAATGACTTGGGGAGAATGAAGGATTGATAATATGACGCCACCATAAGATTATTAAATGGGAAGCAGGAAAAGGCTGCTATTTAGGTCCAGTCCATTTGCTTATTTATTCCTGCAAACATTTTGTGTTTCCTTGGTAACTAATAATAGTTTTGTGAAATTGTTGAACTCACAAGTATTGCTGCAAGAGTAAAAAAAAATCCTCGAATCACAGAAATTAGATGGAAAAGACCTATTAGGTCATCTTCTTTGTCCCTTGCCAGTACAGATTGTTCTTAATACTTTGTTCAATCTATTTTTTTAAAGGGACCTTGTAAACTAGTTGGTACTCCATGTCTTTTTTAAGTAATGCGTTTTAAAAGAAACTACTCTGACAGCTTTTTCTGTATAGTTGTGAAGCTTGATTTCAGGCTAAATATTTTTGGAGGAAGACCTATGGTTTCAAAGTACAATTGGGGACTTCCCTGGTGGCGCAGTGGTTAAGAATCCACCTGCCAATGCAGTCGACACGGGTTCAATCCCTGGTCTGGGAAGATCCCACAAGCTGCGGAGCAACTAAGCCCATGTGCCACAACTACTGAGCCTGCTCTCTAGAGCCCGTGAGCCACAACTGCTGAGCCCACATGTCACAACTACTGAAGCCCGCATGCCTAGAGCCCGTGCTCTGCAACAAGAGAAACCACAGCAATGAGAAGCCCGCGCACCACAACGAAGAGTAGCCCCTGCTTGCTGCCACTAGAGAAAGCCCGCGCACAGCGACGAAGACCCAACGCAGCGAAAAATAAAATAAATAAATAAATAAAGTGCAGTTGAACGGGTTTTTTAGTTGGAAGTCATTGGAACAGTTTAGGATGTTATTGGAATAGTTGGCCAACTAAGGGTGAAACAGATGGGTGAGTTGAATTTATGTTTTCTTTTATCATTGGAAACTCAAATATAACAATGCATGAGGATAAACTTTTAATCATATAAACTCATTGAAATGGATCTAGAAGGCCTAAGGAAATAAAGCATTTAGGAAGTAAAAAAAAAGTGAGAGTAAAATGGTTCATTCTAAGGTTATTTTTATGAAAGAGACATTTTATGCTCTTCCCTCCTGTCCCTGATTCTGCTTTGTCCATTATTTATAGTTGATTATTACTTGATGTGAAGGTGGCTTCTAGTTGTAAAATCCTTTCCCTCAGTCAGGCAACTTCTTCCAAACCCCAGAAGGATAGAATAAAACTATCTCACAGAGCAGTCAGTGGTGGTGTTATAGACTAAATGCTTCACTTCCCTACATTAGGGCTAAAGATGTCGCCACTGGGAAAAATGACGAACAAATTAAGAAATAAGAAATGTGCTTTGAGTTTTATTATGAAGGATAATCATTTCATAAAATCACATTTTATGGTGTAAAAGGCCTTAAAAAACATCTACTCTGCTTATTACCACTCTTTGTTCTCCCTTTTTAAGTAGATGAGATAATTGGATCTCGGAGAGGTTGAAAGGACTTGCCCCAAGGTCAAACAGTAAATTGCTGATCCAGCCACTATGTTTTATGGGTCTGCATGTCTCTGCTGGGAAACATGAAAAATCAAAAATGGCTAATTAAACAATGTGATTAGAACTGTCAAAAAGAATGTGTCTGAAATCCTAATTAATATTAGTGTAATGTACCTAGGTTTATACTAACTACGGAACTAATTTGGAACATTAATGAGCAAGTTATCCACTTTATGGATTAAAAATGCAATATTTTTGTTGCATTTCTTTTCTTTTTTAAGATTTATTTATTTATTTATTTCGGCTGCATTGGGTCTTAGTTGCTGTGCGTGGGCTTTCTTTTTAGTTGCAGCGAGCTTGGGCTACTCTTCGTTGCGGTGCACAGGCCTCTCATTAAGGTGGCTTCTCTTGTTGCGGAGTACGGGCTCTAGGTGCGCGGGCTTCAGTAGTTGTGGCACATGGTCTCAGTAGTTGTGGCTCGCGGGCTCTAGAGCACAGGCTCAGTAGTTATGGCGCACAGGCTTAGTTGCTCCGCGGCATGTGAGATCTTCCTGGACCAGGGCTTGAACCCATGTCCCCTGCATTGGCAGGCGGATTCTTAACCACTGCACCACCAGGGAAGCCCTGTTGCATTTCTTTTAAATTAAAGATCTGTATATTGCTGGAAATCAACTCAAGCCACCAAGATTGGTAATGGGTTGACAACTCTGGTCAAAAATTTAATGGAGAGATCTGAGCTTTTAATATTAATTCTGTTATTTAACACCATTGTCTTGCGTGCTTGCCAATTGGTTATTCTGTATATGAGAAATCCTTTTATAATTTATGCCACTAGGCATCCAATTTACATCATAAAATACAAGTTCAGGAGGGAGGTCAAAAGTCTTGTGTTCACCCTTAAATTGAAATCTCTCGAGTGAGAATTTCAACCTTCTGGGAGTTGGTGCATACACAGTCAAGTTGTCATTAGTCAGAGCCAAAGAGCTCCAGCGATTTGTTACTTCCTCAACAAGTCCATTCCATTCCGAACTAAAAATTGGCTTCCTCTGACTTCCACTGACATTCCTGATCTTTCTGTGGAGCCATATTGAACAAATACATTGCTTTGACATGACAGTTTTTTAACTATTTGAAGACAGTTTGTCCTCAATCATCAGCTGTTCCTATTTGATATAATTTGAGCCCTTTCACACCCTGTGTCTAATGGTTTGGTGCTCAGAATGAACAAGTTACTTCCGAGTATAGTTACTTCCCCTTTATAGAATTATAGACTCTCTGTATGTGTGTGTGTGCGTGTGCGTGTGTAAACCTAAATTTTCTTAGCATTTTAGGCAACCACATCAAACTACTGTGTCATTGAGCTTACTGATCACCAGCCTCCTAATGAACAACCACACACCTAAGTATTTTCATCATGCACTGCTCCCATGATAATCTGGGTTAATCACTTCTATCCTGTGTTGGTTTTGTTTATATTATACCTTTGTTATAATAACAACAATAATATATAACACATTTATTGTTTAATGGATGCCATGAACTGTATGCTTTACATATAATATCAACTTTGATCCACATAATGACCCTGTGGGATAGATAACTGAGGAACAGAGAGGTGAAGTAACCTGTACAAGATCACAGAGGAAGTGAAGAGTGGCACCAGGGTTTGAATTGCAGACTGACTTCAGCAACCTCTGGTAGAAATCACACTCAATGTCTTGTAGTAAAATTTGGTCTTGGGGGTAAACAGTACTAAGCCTGGAGTCATAGAACTTTGTATCTCTCCTATCTGCCACCTAGTTCATTATGCTTGCACCATGGGATAGTAGAGTGAGAATGGATCTTGGAGATCACCTGGTAAGCTTCCCTCATCTTATAACTGAATAACTGAAACTGAAACTCAAGCTGTGCAGTAGCCTGTTCAGGGACACGCAGGTGGGGCAGAGCTCAGGCCAGTGTGTGGTGCCTTTTCTGCTGCAGAACTCTGAAGTGTTTCGGCTTTGTACAGTTTCTTCTCTCTCTCTTTTCTCTTCTCCTCCCTCCCTTCCCTCTTCTCTTTCCTCCTTCTTGTCTTCTTCTCTCCCTCTCTAATTATTTACGGCACTATAACAGTAACAGTAATAGAAATCACATTGAAAGGATCACTTAAAAATCCTACCATACTGTGTTTTAAACTGTTTTCATTTATTGCCAACTTCTGAATCTGTATGTTCTTCAACTTTATCTTTTCAGATTATGACATAGATTTAAGAATCCTATCAAGTATATTCTTAAAATCCCTCTGACTTAAGTTTCATGGTTCAAAGAAGATTTACGAAGTGGGAAGGGAAGGGAAAAGAATTGCTGTCATTTATTGAGAGCCTAATATGTGGTGATTATTCTGCGCAGCCCTCTACCTTGATCTTTCAAACCTCCTTCCCTTTCTATGAGATTCTATATGAGGACAAGCACAATGCCCTGCACAGAGTGGGCATTCCACAAACCTGCTGAATGAGGAAATGACTGCAAAGAAGTGCTTTGGATCCAGCAAGAAAAAGAGATGATGATCATGTACACACTACTCCCACTCATTGACTGTTAGCTTTTGGTCCATTTTATGTGCCATTTATTTCATATCCATGGAGGCAAGTGTGTGTGCAGGATACTATGGGATCATATTTGCAGTGATAGATTTTGGCCTTGTACTTTTAAATCAACATGATACTGATTAAGTCTTGATGTGGAAACTATTCTTTCTTCCATTTAATCAAGTTCCTTTAATTTCCTTGATCACAAATATTATTTGCTAGGAAATATTCCCCATGGGGGTGTATTTAATCATGCAAGTAGGGAAAAGTCTGTCATGATAGTGCTCTGACAGCCTGAGGACTTGAGGAGTAAAAACTGCAGGGGCAGAGTTTCCTCCTAACACTTGCCTCTTGGCAAAACATAACTTAAAATAGAGCTGGTTTCTTTTTAAATATAATCAATTCTAATGAAGACTGATCCAGTTTAGTTTTGAAACACGTAGAATCAATTTTCAGTTACCATGAATAGCTCCTGCCCTAGTGATGCCAGAATGTCCATGTTCCAGCTCACTTATTCACACTGGGAATCTGGAGAGTCACTGGTGTCAACTCTGAGTGACCTCAAATTTGGACTCTGAGATTTATCTCCAAGTGCTGATATACTCTGATAAGATTGACAGAAATGATAAGTTTATAATAAGATTGCTTATTTGTCTCATTACTAGTCTATGCCACTTAGAGTGTGCTATAAATTAATTTTCAAAACCTATGAATAGCTCAATTATATTTCATTACCTTACCTTTCAATACAGAAATTCAAAGTTCTTTGCTAAATGCAAGTATTTAAAATTAGCACGGGACTTCCCTGGTGGCGCAGTGGTTAAGAATCTGCCTGCCAATGCAGGGGACACGGGTTCAATCCCTGGTCCAGGAAGATCCCACATGCCACGGAGCAACTAAGCCCGTGCGCCACAACTACTGAGCCTGTGCACCACAACTACTAAAGCCCGCACACCTAGAGCCCATGCTCCGCAACAAGAGAAGCCACCGCAATGAGAAGCCCGCACACCGCAATGAAGAGTAGCCCCTGCTTACCGCAACTAGAGAAAGCCTGAGTGCAGTAACGAAGACCCAATGCAGACAAAAATAAAATAAATAAATGATTTTTAAAATAAATAAATAAAATTAGCATGAGTTCATAAACTTACATTGGCATTTCATTTCCTTTTTTTAGTATATCAGTAGACTCAAAATATGAAAATGGCTAAGGTGTTGCTTCACCTCTGATAGGTGCTGACTGACTTTTGGTTAAAATCAGACTCTTTCCATCTATCCATCCATCCATCCATCCATCCATCCCTCCATCCTCTAACTATGGCTGTTGTTTGCTGAAACCTTGTGGAACATATGTCTAACTCTCTTCCTCTTTCTTCTCTCCTCTTTTCTCATAACCACACACACACACACACACACACACACACACACACACACACTACACGCTATACAAGTACACATTCAGGCTTTTATGTATGCTCACTAACAACTACAAGGGGAAATGAAGAATAATAAGATTCAAATTTTTAGATCAGGAATGGAAATCTACTTCCCAAAGGCTATATGTGTTATCTTTTTGTCCAGTCATTGTGACCTTCAACAAGTAATAGCACTTTTTGTGAATGAGGATTATCATCAGTCATTTATGCCAATATGTTAGTAGCAAGATGGATGGGAGGGGGATTGGCAGCTGATGCATGGCTTTCGCATGTACAACATTGAAGAATTTTTATGCTCCTGATGGGATGAAAGGGCCTGTGTTCTCCAATTAGGTAGTGCCAGTGAGAAAATATGATGAAAACTCTTGAAAAAAATTAACCTTTGTTCATGATACTTGCTCACTGGAATGGAATTGAGCGAATGAAAAAGATATTACATTTTCCCTTCTTAACTGAAGGAGGTGGGATATCAAAGGGAATACTGTTGGTGGGAGGGCTCTTGTGATGACTTATAGGCATACAGAAGTTAGGCCTAGTCTGCATCGGCCATGTTCTTTTACGAAGCACTCAACCTATATTTGTTGAGCACCTTCTGTGAGTATTTATCACTGTGCTGAGTTCATGGTGACGGGGGTAGAGAGTATAAAGCATGACCCTGCCCAGATTTTGATGGGTAGATAGAAGAAACAAACAAAAGCCAAAAACCAATTAGTATTAAATTGGGATGCTGAGTTTGGTGAAGTAAGAATTTTTACAAAAGGATCAATTAGACTTAGAAATATCTGGGCGGTCTTCATAACAGAAGATAAGGTTCATCTGGACCTTGAAAGGTGAGTATGTAATTCCAGGAAGGAGAATGGCAGAGCAGAGGGACCCTGGATTGACTGTAGTCACTGACTGACTCTTGTTGAGCAGTATGGGGCCCCTGCAGACAGTTGTACAAGTGGTATACATTGCAGCCCCAGAGGAGAGAGTGGTCGCAAAGGGTGGGGCCAGACTATAAATGGGTCGTAAAATTCAAGCAGTGGGGTTTGGGTTTTAACTTAATGTTGTAGACAGTAGGATGCCATTGGTGGCTTTTGAGCAGTTGAGTAATATACTGAAAGCAGTCTTAAGTGGCTTTGTTGGAAAGTTTCTTTTCAATTGCATATTGAGCTGCAATATCCATAAAGTAGAATTAGGAGTCCTCCAGCCTTGTTATACATTCATATATTAATGCTTCTTTTAGGTATAAGCCTTGGACAAGTGAGGGTGTGGAGTAGCCTCTAGTGAAAAGTTTTAAAGGTCTTTTCTGAGAATCAAAATAAAATAGATGTATAATGTTTTACTTAAGTAGGAGAATTTCTTTTAGTTTTATTAAAAGAATGCTCAAAGAATGGCTCTCTTGAGCCATTTACTTGATAAGTAATTATGATTTATCAAAGCTTCTCCCCAGAGAAAAAGTTGGTAGCTGGGTAAAGATCTCCCAAGGCTGCTTATATCATACACACAAACTCTGAATATGAATGAATGACTTGCCGAATGAATGAATGAATTGGTTTGTTTGCTTGTTGGTTCGTTTTGATGATGTCCTTTGCAGAGGTACCTGTTTGATCCATTACTGACACTGGAATGAGGTTCTTTATGTTTTAGGTTCACCTTCTTTTTTAAAATTTATTTATTTATTTATTTTTGGCTGTGTTGGGTCTTCATTTCTGTGCAAGGGCTTTCTCTAGTTGCGGCGAGTGGGGCCACTCTTCATCGCGGTGCGCGGGCCTCTCACTGTCGCGGCCTCTCCCGCTGCGGAGCACAGGCTCCAGACGCGCAGGCTCAGCAGTTGTGGCTCACGGGCCCAGCCGCTCCGCGGCATGTGGGATCCTCCCAGACCAGGGCTCGAACCCGTGTCCCCTGCACCGGCAGGCAGACTCCCAACCACTGCGCCACCAGGGAAGCCCATTAGGTTCACCTTCTTAACTACTTAGCTATTGGCAATTTTATTTACTGATTGTGGAAGGTGAGGTTGAGAAGAGAATCTTCTCAGAATGCTTTTTGTTGAGACAGACACTTTTATCTTCACTTTTCATCTTCCAGGGAAAAGAAATTCTGTGATTGTCTTCATTGGGTCAGTTCTGAGATTTCATAAATTTCAGCACAAAAAATAGCTTTGCTAAGAACTTTAGTTTGTTTCTTTTTTCCCCGTGATTTTATTGGGTTTTGATCCCTCTCTTTGGCTCATGAGTTATTTAAAGTTGTGCTTCTTAATTTTTAATCATATATTTTGGGGCAGGAGGGAGAGATCTTTTTGTCACTGATGACATTACAGTCAGAAAATATGGTCAGTTGTTATCTGCCTTTCGAAGTTTGTTATGATTTGCTTTATGGTCCCACTGTGTTTAGTTTTTGTACAAGTTCCCTATCTGCTTAAAGAGAATGTATATTCTGTAGGAGTTAAGAACATCATCCTCACTACAAATAAACCTTGCTTATTATGTTGTTAAAATCCTCTATAACCTTGCTGAGTTTTGTCTGCTTGATTTATTAATGTCTTAAGAGGTGTGTTAGACTCTTCCACTGTGGTGGTGGATTAGTCTGTCCTTGTGTTTCTGTCAATTCTTGCTATAGTTATTAGAGACCATATTTTTATGTGCATGTAAGTTCAAACTATTCCTACAAAATGGAATCTCTTCACATTATATAGTGACTCTTTAGAGATGCTTTCCACCTTAAGGTCCCTTTTGTCTCATATTAACATAGCTGTATAACCTTTCTTTTGGTTAGTGGTTGCTTGATGATGTCTCTTTTCCAAACTTTTACTTTCAGTTTTGCTATATTCTTATGTTTGAGTCACTTATGAACAGCATACAGTTGGGAATTATTATTATTGTTAGAATTGTTTTAATCCAGTCTGACAATCTTTGTCTTTTAATATGAATATTTAGTCTATGTTACAGTGATTATTGATGTATTTGGTTTTACTTTTGTCATCTTATTTGATGGTTGTGTTTTTTACCACCTTTTTTGCTGTTGTTTTATCTCGTTTCTTGGCTTCTTTTGGATTTTATTTTTATTCATTTTCACCCTCTCTACTTTGGAAGTTGTATACTATTTCTATTCTATTAGGAATTAATTAGCCTATACATTCTACCTCACAAGTTAAATTCTCAAAGTCTAAAGCTAATCACTATTTTAATCCTCCAAAAAATTTAAGGACTTCAGAACACTTTAAGCATACCCTCCCAATTTTTATATTACTGTTGAAATATATTTTAGTTCTTTGTTTTAATTCCACAAGATATTATCATTATCTATTATTGTTCTTTTAGTCAATGTTGGTTTAGATGTACCAACATATTTACCACTTTCTTTGCTCATCATTCCTTCTTCTATTCCATACTTCCATCTGGGATCACTTTCCTTCAATCTAAATACATACTTTTGAAGTTCCTTTAGTGGAAGTGTGTTTTTTGCACACTCTCTCTTTTTATTTATTTGAACATGTCTATATTTACCCTTGTTCTTAGGAAGATTTTTACAGTGTAGAGACTTCTAGGTTGACACCATTTCTGTCAGGACATTGAAAGTAATATTCCACTGACTTCTGGCTTCCTATGTTAATGTTGAAAAGTCAATGATCAGTCTAATTGTCATTCCTTTTCTCTCTGGCTGCTTTTGTGATTTTTCCTTTGTCTTCTGATATTCTGCCATTTCATTATGATATTCTTAAGTATAGAGTTCTTTATTTTATATTTTCTGGGCTTCATTAAGATTCCTGTATGTGTGAATCAGTTTCTTTCCTCACTTCTAGAAAATTCTCAATGTTAACTCCTCAAATATGGCTTCTGAATAATTTTTTGTCTCCTTACCTTTTAAAACTTAGACACATGTTAGACCTTCTTACTCTGTTCTTCATATCCTTTAACTATTCTTTCGCTTGTTCCATCTCTAAGAGCTCTTCAGGCTGCATTTTATTATTTCTTCAGATTTTTCTTCCAGTTCACTAATTCTCATTGCTGATCTACAGTTACAGTTTTTCATTTCCAATTTTTTTTTCTCCTAATTTGTTTGGCCTTTTATAGTCCTGTTACTCTTTTAACTAGAAATTTCAATCCCCTTTTTTATTTTTAATATATTAAGTATGTTTTACACGCTGTCTGATAATTTAAATATCTGAGGTCTTTATCAACAGTTCTGATTCTGATTTTTCTGGCTTTCAATCATTATGCATTATTTTCTAGTGTGTTTTTGGATTTTTTTAAATATGAACTCATACATCTTAGACTTTATATGTGGGAATTCTTTGAACCCTGGGTTGAAGGTGGCTTCCTCTAGAGAGGATTTACATTTGTTTTTGCCAGGTGCCAGGGAGTATTGTCAGCCCAGAATCTCTAGGCTTTTTTTGTTTTGTTTTTGGACCACCCAGGTAGTGTGAATTTGGGCTGCAAATTCTCATGTTGGGTAGCTTGTTATTATAAATTCTCAGTGGAGTTTATTTCTTCCCTTTCTCCCAATGCCATAGTTCAAGGAAAGTAGTTTTCCTTATCGTTCCTGGAGGTTGGTTTTGTTTCTTAGTCACCTTTACACTGATGGCTTAGCTGTTTGTAATCCTAACTTTATGTGGGGCAGGGAAGACCCTGGGCTTTGTCCTCTGTGCCCTATGGTGCCATAAAAACTAAAATTAAGTTCACAGCATTCAAAAAATGCTCTCAGGGCTTCCCTGGTGGCACAGTGGTTGAGAATCTGCCTGCCAATGCAGGGGACAGGGGTTCGAGCCCTGGTCTGGGAAGATCCCGCATGCCGCAGAGCGGCTGGGCCCGTGAGCCACAATTACTGAGCCTGCGCGTCTGGAGCCTGTGCTCCGCAACAAGAGAGGCCACGATCATGAGAGGCCCGCGCACGGCGATGAAGAGTGGCCCCCACTTGCCGCATCTAGGGAAAGCCCTCGCACAGAAACGAAGACCCAACACAGCCATAAATAAATAAATTTTTAAAAAAAATGTTCTCAAAGCAAAAGCCGGCTTGGGTTCTTTGTGTACCTTCTATACTATACTTCTAATTTAGAAAAAGTTCACATAATAAGCTTACTTATTTCCCATCTCCCCTTGCTCTTAATTCACTATCATTGTTTTACCCTTAAAAATGGAAACTAGTTTTGGAATAGAAACAAAGTAGTAACAAAATTGAAGAGGTTCAATGGATAGAAATGTTATTGAGGGTTCTGCTGACAGTGTTTTCTGATTTTGATAAAGCCTAAACTTTCTAGTTGGGAGAAACAAGTCACCTGCCTAAGGCTATTTGTTGGAATGTTACCATATTTTATTGCCAGATCCTTGCTTTTTTTGATATATTTAGTGGCTAAATTTGTTTTAAATATCATAGAAACCATTATTTCTGTTTGCATGTCATTAGTTAGATAAGTGGGAGTGCGTGCATGTGTGTGCAAGTGTTTGTTTCAGTAGCTGCTTGTGTCTGTGCTGTTTTCCTTATCACTCTATTGCATTTGCTTTATCCTCAGCAAAGAATTGGGGGAATGAGATTCTGAAGATGATTTTCAGGAGGGAACAACTCAAAGTCCATAACAGTTGGGTGAATAGGTTTGCAGCCCTCATCCCAAGTCAGGTCTTCATGTTTCGTGGCCTTGGTCAGCCTTCATACAACAAAGCCTATGGGCCGTTCCCAAAGAAGACCAAGTGGGTGGGGTGTGCAGTGGTGACTAGGAATGGCAATGCCTTGTTTAGATGAATGCAGCACGCTCTGTGTCTGTCCTCTCACGGTGTTCCTATGAGGAAATCTGAGGACTCTCAAGACACATCCTTCTGCCTTCAAGTGTCTCCATCTCCAGTAACAATATTTTTAGAATCTAGGTATTTTTGGATGCTAAGCCCCAAAATATTGTTGTCCATTTTGTAGAGACTCTCCACGAGTCTTTATGCTCTATAGATAATTGATTTATACTTATCTCTGTAAAATAGAGTTCCATGCTAATTGAGAACAGTTTTTGTTTACCAACACCCCTCATAGAATACATAGATATTTTAGTTAGATTTTACCACCAACCCCAAAGGCATTTTGAAGGTAAAAAATCTGATTCCCTCTTTACTGAATCCACAAATGTTTCTATCAATTTCTTTACAGTTTTCTTTTTATTGAAGCTGGGTGACTAAACATTCAGCATTCATTTATTAAGTACCTACTGTGTTAAGTGAGACAAATCTGAGGGGAAGAAAGCCATTTAACATAGTGCCAGCATATATTAGGCTCCAGTAAACTTAGTTCCTGTCCTCTGTGCTATTATATCCAAAGTTTAGTGCTATATGGTGAAAAATAAGACAGATCCCTTGCTTCAGGGAATTTACAGCTAAGAGTTGGTTAGGGAGGTATTAATATGGAAGAAAAGGGCTTCCCTGGTGGTGCATTGGTTAAGAATCTGCCTGCCAATGCAGGGACACGGGTACAAGCCCTGGTCCTGGGAAGATCCCACATGCCGTGGAGCAACTAAGCCTGTGCGCCACAACTACTAAGCCTGCGCTCTAAAGCCTGCTCACCACAACTACTGAAGCCCTCACGCCTAGAGCCCACGTTCCGCAACAAGAGAAGCCACCACAATGAGAAGCCCACGCACCGCAACAGAGTAGCCCCCGCTCACCTCAACTAGAGAAAGCCCGTGCGCAGCAACAAAGACCCAACGCAGCCAAAAATAAAAAATAAATAAAATAAATAAATTTAGTTTAAAAAATATGGAGAAAAAGATATACTGGTTAAAAACTAAGTGAATTACACAATGTGCATAAATGAAGTGCCCTTTCCGTGCAGAGGAAGAAGTTGTGCGTCTAGAAAGGTGTGAGACAAGGTGGCACTTAGGAGTTCAGGTAAAGTTCCACCCAATTTGCTCCTCTGTTGTGGGCAACATAAAATGTACAGTCACTAAGGAGGAGCTGGTCTGGTGCCAGGTCTGGCCCCAGAGGGGGCTGGAGGGCAGATTTACTATCCACATTACTCTTGTGTGCTCGTGTGCTGGTCTCTTCTTTCCATGAATAACCATTTCTTGTTTTTTTGTTTTTTATGCTTGTAAAGTCTGTGTTGTTTATGGTTTCTCTTGCTCATAGAAGAAACATGGGATAATGCTGAATTTATATAGATTTTAGGGCAATTTGGATTCTTATAGCAAGAAGGAAAGTGAATACTTTAATCTTCAAAATGTAGGAATTTCCCCATCTCGCAAAAAGATTATTTGAAAGGTTCATTTGTAAGATATTTCCCAATAGAAACAATGTTATTAAGTTATTAAGTAGAGAGTTGGTTCCCAGATTAGCACAAGGAGACTTACTAAACCCATAATAATGCTGAAAGCCTGTATTTAGGTAATTGTGATAGTATGGTGATATTGTAGCACAATCATATCATAGCTCACAAGATTTATACATAATGTGATTATTACAGCCTGTAGTGGAGAACAACATTCTTGCAAATGTATAGAATTTAAACTATATTTCGGGTCAGCTAGCTTTTTGTGGACTAGCTGGGAGCCTATGTTTTACATAACACATGATATTTATTAGTAAATGTGTTCCAGGTTCCCACTTTGGATTCCAGGTGAATACCTCCCTATCATATCCATGGCAGCCCCTGGCCAGCTAGCCTGAGGAAAATTAAATAGCTCTGGAAATACTCTTGCCTTCCAGGTGTCATCCTTTTGAGCAGAATGTAGATTGGCTTTTTATATACAGGGAACGTTCACGAGTCAGGTGTTCATAACCCAGAGAATGCTTGTATGTATTTTATGTGGCCCGGAGGGTTAAGCTTAGTATATTTTATTCTTAGCTCTCCCAGGTTTAAGCATGACAACATGTTCTTTTAAGCAACTTGCAGTCACCCATGTTCATGACTGGAAAAGCTGAAAACATCCCCCTTTAAAGAATGAATCATACTTCATCCAGCTTTGCAGTTGGCTTCATAGATTTAGTGGGCTGTCGCTCAGCAGGACTGTTTTTTATTTTTTACCATATCCCATAACACATGAATGGTAGTATTTGTGGGTTCTTCACGGTACTGTATTTCCTTTCTGCTATGGACAAGAGCTTATTTTTTGCCTCCTTTTCCAGAAGAGGCCAAGTTCCTGGTAGTGTTTGCCAGATATAGTTTAAGGAACTTAGTTCAACAGTGACATAACTATTAATCCATGGCGATGTTTCTTGGCCTATAGATTGGTTTCAGTAAGCCAAAAGAGGATAATCAATACAGACTGAAATGCCATTCATTTCTTGTTACTGTACTTATAACACCAGACTTCCCCGCTTTATCTCCATAAATCCCTTCATCTTTAGTGGAAAACCCCTTCCTCTTAACTAATCTTCATGGTGTTTTCTCCTCTTGACTCAGGGCAATTAATCACCTAGCAACCTGAACCCATGGAACAGGTGCCTTATTAAAAGACTGCGGTTAAATGTTGGTTAAACTCTAGCAGTGATTACTAGAAAAGAATGTTGATAGTTGGTGAGGGTTTGACAAAGGAGCCTCTTACCTGTGTTTGTCAGGCTCTAAGCTGTAAAGATAGGCTTTCTGTAGCGGAGGTATGCAGCTCGGTGGAAGAGAGAACCATTTTCTGCTACAGGGAATTGCTGTGCTTCCATATTCTAAAGTATGAGTCAAGGATATCTTTATGATTACACATCCCTCCTAACATGAGGAATAAACTTTAGAGAAAAGGAAGTTAAGAGAAAACAGAAGTGTGAATAACTACTAATGGTGCTGTCTCTGGCTCCGTTCCGTCTGCCATTTCATCGTACATAAAGGGGTTAGTTCAGAGATTCCTTTCCTGGCGAATAAGTGGCAACATATGTTTGAAACAGTGAATGGAAACTATAGGGAGAAAATGGCAGGCATATGGCAATAGGAAGGCAAGGGAAAATTTGTTGCACTAATGTTAGCTGCAAGATTGGTGTGCTCTTCCATAGAGGGGCTGTTTTACTTTAAAAAGTCTGCATGCCCCATTAGTACAGCATTTCTGTGTGTGGAATGTTTACGTTTTTTAGGGGTTTTGTTTTTGGTTTTGTTTTGTTTTTTCAGGAATGGCAGTCACCTTAAGCCGTTCTCACTCCATACAGAGGTCTTGAGACAATGGTTCCCAAAGGGGAAAGACAGGATTTAGTCAGGAAATAGGACCTTTTATTAAAGTAACAAAAAAACGTAGGGAAGCACTTAGAAAAAGTCACTTTGAAGGCCTGAGACTAGAAGAATGGGACCCAAATTACTGTCTTCAAGCATGCTCTTCTTTTAAATAATTCTGCAATGACAATGTTTAGGGTGTATTTGTTGCCATAGCAACTAAACCTTTGCTCAGTAGTTTGAGATTTCACAAATTACCTTAAAGGGCAAGTGTTTGTTGTTTTGGTTTCACAAACTATGTATTAATCAATATTTACCTTCTAACAAACTGAAAGCACAATGATTTACTTTGAAAAAATAATTTTCTTAAATCAAAAAAGAAATCAGTATATACGAAGTGCACTGAAGCCCATTTCCAATTGTGTATCATACATGGCTAATAAACAAGAACTGTGTTTTAAGTCTCTAAAATTTAATTATGGTCCATTGTTATATTAGAGAAAAGTACTAGAGAGAAACATAATTTGTTTCTCAGAACAATTTTTTTTTTTTCGCTTTGTTTGCTCAGAAATGGTTATGGCAAAGGATATTACCAGGCTTTATGTGTCTAAGTTTAATTAACTTCTTAATAAGACTTAATTTTAGTTGTTCAGGTTGTGGGGAAAAAAATCCATTGATGTTATTATTTATTTGGGCCTTGACAATGAATAATATTAGCATGAACAAAGAACTTACTAATATGTATGTATCTGTAAATATGATTTAAACATGTGTCAGTGATATAGAACCCAATTATTCTGCACCTTCTCTCCCAGTATGCTGCTTTATTATGATTG
Source organism: Balaenoptera borealis (assembly GCF_965194805.1). Lineage (NCBI taxonomy): Eukaryota > Metazoa > Chordata > Mammalia > Artiodactyla > Balaenopteridae > Balaenoptera > Balaenoptera borealis. The sequence goes on from NC_138862.1 coordinate 47,743,199, forward strand.
GCATCAATGGTACATTTTTTTTTTTTTTGTCTGATCTCATGCTTTAAAAATGGATACCTAAGAAGGTAATGTAAACAAAGTGTTTTGTTTGTACTCAGAAATTTCTATATACATTTACATGTATAATAAAGCAGGACATGACAGAGAGAAGACATGACTAAGTTTTATAGCCTGCCCACTGTCAATTTTTGTACTGTCTACAAGTTAAGAATGTTTTTTGTACTTTTAAATAATTGGAAAATAAGAATAACATTCCAAAATAAGAATAATATTCCATGATATGTGAACATTACATGAAATTCAAATTTTAATGTCCATAAAGTTTGATTGGAACACAGCCACACCCATTTGTTTACATATTATTGGCTGCTTTCCTGCTATAACAGCAGAATTGAATAGTGGCAACAAGACTGTGGCCTACAAAGCTTAAAATATTTACTACCTGGTCCTTTACAAAAAAAAGTTTGCTGACCACCGTTCTATAGCCTTGGCAATAAGTATAGTTCAAGACAAAATAAAAAAAGGGGTGAGGGGCAACTGAAAGTTTTGTTTTCTATATCTCAACTAATTTGTGTTCATTTGCCTGACACCAAATTTTGAATTTTCTGTACTAGTACTTTTTTAGATCTTGGATCATTTATATTCACTGAAGATTTATTAATCCATTATTGCCAAGATAATGGATGCCTTTTGGTGGAGTACTGAGGTGATGTATATTTGAGTAGAAATCTAGAACAGTGAAAGTAGAAAACCAAAGTTTTGTTTCTGAGACTAACGGAAAGCAGTGAGGTTCTGAACTGGTTATGTTTAGTTTCCTATTTTCTGGTCAGATCACTTTCTCTTATTTTACCTTTTCCAGAAAGGGGATGTCTAGAATGAGAGATGGAGATTATAGGGGAATTCTGTAAGAGACACCCCTATTGTGTGTCAAAGCTTTCTGCTTAAGTGTATGTGGCAAAACAAACCACCATGGAAGTATCCAGTGCTCATGACTAAATGAAGTTTTCCTTGTTGTCTAATCACCGTGAATAATTGAGGACTGATGGTATTAATAAAAGATATCCTAACTCCAGTTTGGATTCCTCATACTAATGTTATATTTATTATTCTAACATGGGTTTTTTATCCCTTGAAATAGCCATCAAAATGTGTTTCTAAATAGACTTAATCTAACTTATCAGACTCTCAAAAAAGAAGGAAACATTCAAAAGAACTCTTGGTTGCTTATTTGAGAGTTTAGATGTGATACATTATTTTTGTTGCATATTTTGACATTTTAAAAAGGTTGTTAGAGAAAGAAACTGCATTTCTATATTGTATATCACATTATTTTTAGAGGTATGTCGTGGGTATATGGAATGAAAGATATTTCAAATAAATTGTTTTATATGGAATTACACAATGCCCAGGGGCTATGTTTGTCTGATTCTTTACGTCGAATCTCACCCTTTTCAAAATTTTTTCCTTTAAAAATAGAAACCTAGGAAGATGAGCTAAACAAAATTTTTCTTCTGTAGTGACAGATTTCTCACAGATCGACTTTTGACATGCATACATACACTCACACATAAACACGTATGCATTTTTCACATCATCCTAGTAGTTTTGTTTTAATATGACTTGGACTATTACACAAGAATGTCAGAATAAGGTACAATTAAATGAGGTATATTCCATGAACACTGAGTCTGAAGCTTTCATAGAAGTTTAGGTATATTTCAAGCAATTCTGTTATTAGATGATTTTCATTAATACAAATCAGATTTCTCTTGGTATTTCAAATCACCTGAGAAAGGCTGAATACATGTAAAGAAAAAATGTAAACACTCCTTTTTCTTTAGGGCCTTAGAGGCAGCTGCAATAGATATGCTTTGTTTATGTTAAATGGAGATGTTATGTGTGCATTTATTTAAAGGCCTAAACTAGGAACTAATTTCTTCTCATCTAAAAATATCTTTTTTAGAGGAAGTAATTTCTGGTGTTCATTGATGTTTATGTTTATGTTTATTTTGTATCATATAAAAAGTCTGTTCAGTTTTATTTTGAACAGAACATTTGGTTATAGTTTTCAAAAGCAGATTGCTGGTTTCCAATACCAAGTTATTACCCTTTGCAGGTGTTTTGGTAATTTCTTACTGTGCTATATCCTTTTAGCCTTAATGAGCATTACAAACACACTAGAGTTTAAAATGGAAATCACATATTTTAAGGTTATATAGGAAATATTCCAAGTAATTCTTTCTACAAAGAAGTTCTCTGTAAATTATATTGACTATATAATTAAAATAATTAAAAGTTATTGTATATAAAGATTTTAGGTTTTTGTGAAATCTGTGTGGTAGCTGTTGTGATTACCGTTGTTGCTTTTTTTCTAGCCGTTTTCTAAGCCTCTATTGCATTCTTCAACAAAATATTTCCAAGATAAAGTGTGAAGAATAACATACAAGGTGCACTGTTCCTAAGATTATTATGATGGACATCTTGGACTCCCATTTCCATCTTGACTGTGACTCCACCATAGTTCACCTTCAGGGCATTTTTCCTCAACGTACGTTAACATCCCAAGGATGATGAGCAAGACTCTGAAGCCAGACTCGCTGCATTAAGTTCTTAAGTTCTTCATTTATTGGTTTTGTAACCTCTCTGTGTCTCTGTTTCCTCTTCTATAAAATGGGGGATAGTGAGAGTACCTTCCTTATAGGGTTGTTATGAGTATTAAATGAGTTACAGACTATGAGTGCTTAGAGTAGCACGTATACATAGTAAGTATTCAACTAGTTAGCTCTTAGTATACATTCCTAAGGTGCCATCTGTGGTGTTCTGGTTGTTTTGTATCTTTGAAATCCTATTAAATTCTAAGGTCAGAATCAACTTGACAGTATTTTAAGATGAAATGAATATAAATAAATACGCATGAAAGCTTTTTGAAAAGTTATAAAGTAACGGACATCCAGAACAGTGTTTGGCACATAGTAGATGCTCAGTAAATATGTATTAAAATTAAAGAATTAATTAAAATTGAAAATATTATACACATATAATGGTGATGTCACTTTTTTTTTTTTTTTTTTTTTTTTTACTAATTTTTATTGGAGTATGGTTGCTTTACAATGTTGTGTAGCCTCCACTGCACAACAAAATGAATCGGCCATACCACAGTGCATTAGGTAGAGTTCCGTATGCTATACAGTATGTTCCCATCAGTTGTCTATTTTATACATAGTATCAATAATGTATATGTGTCAATCCCAGTCTCCCAATTCCTCCCACCCCACCCCTTTCCCCCTTGGTATCCATACATTTGTTCTCTATGTCTGTGTCTCTATTTCTGCTTTGCAAATAAGATCATCTATACCATTTTTCTAGATTCCACATATATGCATTATTATACGACGTTTGCTTTTCTCTTTCTGACTTACTTCACTCTGTATGACGCTCTCTAGGTCCATCCACGTCTCTACAAATGACCCAATTTCATTCCTTTTTATGGCTGAGTAATATTCCATTGTATATATGTACCACATCTTCTTTATCCATTCCTCTGTCGATGGACATGTAGGTTGCTTCCATGTGCTGGCTATTGTAAATAGTGCTGCTATGAACGTTGGAGTGCATGTGTTTTTTTGAATTATGGTTTTCTCTGGGTATATGCTCAGTAGTGGGATTGTTGGGTCATATGATAGTTCTATTTTTAGTTTTTTAAGGAACCTCCATACTGTTTTCCATAGGGTGATGTCATTCTTGAAATTCATAATGATTAAATTCTGGAAATCAAGGCCATTCAACTCTTTTAGATTTAGTAGAGATCATTCAACTCTCATCTATGTTAATGAGGTAGATAACAAAGATAGTGATAATGAGAATATTAATAACAAATGATACATACCTGGTGCTTACTCTGTGTAAAATACTGTTCTAAAGACTTTACATTTATATAGGTTAACTCGTTTAATTGTTATAGCAACCTATAAGGTGGGTGCTACTATTATTCCCATTGAATAGTTGAAGAAACTGTGTCTGAGAGGTTACAGATAACCAGGATTCAACCCAGGAAGTTTGGCTCCAGAATTTGTGTTCTTAACTCTGTTGTTAATAAGCTATAATTTCATAACAGTTATTTAGTCCAACCTTTTTTTCCATATTTAATGTTCATCAAAACAAACATTAAGTACCAAAGGTGTTGATCATTGCCTAACCCTGCCTCTTTCTGCTCTCCCACACAAGTCTAAAAGCACTGATACTCAAACTGGGCTGCACGTTGGAATTACCTGGAGAGCTTTCAGCATTATAGATGCTTAGGTCTTAGAGATTCTAACTTAATTGGTGTGCCCTGGGCACTGGAATTTTTTAAAGCTCCTCTGGTGATTCTAATATCTAGGAAAATTTTAGGTTCATTGATCTAAAGGAAAATGAAATTTGTCTAGGCCCAAGAGCATGTCTGAGGGGGCAGGGCAGGTAGGATCTGGACCTTGGAGCATCCAGAAGTCTAAACTCAAGCCAGTTTGGGTGGCTTCTTGTTAAGAATTCCTTCCTTTTGCATGCAAGGGATACAGCATGGAAATACTAGGTAACAATGAATTAGGAGGTTACCCAGGAATTACATTGTATACTATTCTTTTAACTTGCTATTAAAAAAAAAAAAATCAACTAAGCTTTACCTTACCATTGCTTTAGTCACGGGGCCTTACATGGCCATTGAAATGTTCAGGAAACGTTTGGAAAAAACAAAATGGCTACAAGTGGGAAAAGGATTGTGCCTTCCTTTAGGGTTACCAGTTTATTGCTCCAATGTGAAGAGTAGGCTGACTTTACTAAACTGTTTAGGAAAATTGATATTTATTTCAAATGTTTATGGTTTATTGTCTCAGAAGATTAATGCCAAATCCTCAAAAATGTAGTGACGAACGGTGACTCATTTTAGCTCATGTCAAAACAATTCACTTTTGTAATTTTCCTGTCCCTGGAGAAGCTATTAAACACTAAACAAAAATGCCCCAGAAGAAACTGATTGAGTGTTTTAAATTATGTACTTTTGCTTGGCTATTAGCCAGATGTTCTTTGGGAAAGCTTATTGCACATAAAGATGTATGATTTGCGCTGACAATGATACTACACAGTTTACGCTGCTTAAATATCAGCGGTGTGTATTCTAAAGCTAAACAGTCAAGAAAAGCTCAGTCTTTTTGCTTAAACAATTTGTGTAACTCCACTCTCAGCCAAGTGATTTTTTTCCTTTGTTAAACTCTGGACAGGATATACCTAATGAATAAGGTGTTTTTCTGTACATTATCTTGTTGGTAAGTAGCACAGATTCCAACAAGCTTAAGAATAGTTTTATGTGTGTGTGTGTATACATATATACATATATATACTTTTTTAAAGATTTATGTATTTGTTTCTGTGTAAGTAATCCCAAATATCTTGTCCCCAGTAGAGCTCAGCGTAGTGTTTTGCGTGTAGTATATATACATGTATTGCTGATAATATATGATACCAATAAACAAAACAAAACATTTTCATTAATTTCCTATGGTCTGTCTCTCAATACTGTATGAGGTCTTTTAAGAATCAGTGTTAAGCTAACTACATTTTATTTTTTAGGGGCAAAATATTTAAATGATTGGCTTGCTTTCACCGACCTCCTAAGTAATGAGGATATTTACAATGTTAGATTAGACATTTTTAGGAAACACTTTCATCAGTATAATTCACTCAGTATGTGGCATTTTTTGAGTAGGCATTTGGGGGCATGGTCTCCTGACAACCAAAAGTATGGGGTTACTCGTGACAGTTTGTGGCACACCCAGCACCTAGGAAAGTGTGGGTGCTCAATAGGTATTTGTTGAACTCATACATGATAAGAGCCAATTTTTCAGGTGCAGTTCCATGAGAGGACATGGAAAAGGTAGTGAAAATTAAGTACCTTCAGAGTGATTCTATAACAGGGTGATAGACTATCATTCCTAAGGAAATTATCCTGATGCATAAGGGTATCTAGCTATTAGCCCATTCTAAGATGGAAAATGGTGTGAAGAGTGGTAATTCAAGCTACATCTGAAAACTAGTTTTGATCCAGGGAAGAAACTGGACAGCCAGAAAGGGCTAGCAAGTCAACAGAATGGGAAGGGATTCACACTAAATTAATAGCATGATCTTATTTTTTATTTAAAATGTAGCATATCCAAATGTTATGTTTTCTGCCATACTAGTTACCTGTCCTGAAAAAAGGTTTAACCAGCGTTGGAGGTTTCACATAAGTGCAAACAGAGTGGTAAACTACCATTCGATCTAGCAATTCCACTCCTGGTTATTTATCCAAAGGAAAAGAAAGCACTAATTCAAGAAAATATATGCAGTCACATATGTTCATTGCAGCATTATTTACAATAGCCAAGATATGGAAGCAACCTAAGTGCCCATCAATAGATGAATGGATAAAGAAGATATGGTATATATACATAATGGAGTATTACTAAGCCATAAAAAAGAATGAAGTCTTCCCATTTGCGACAACGTGGATGGACCTAGAGGGTATTATGCTAAGTAAAATAAGTCAAACAGAGGAAGATAAATACTGTATGATTTCACTTATATGAGGAATCTAAAAAAAAAAAAACAAATGAACAAATACAACTAAACAGAAACAGTTACAGATACAGAGAACAAACAGAGAGGAGGGAGGTGGGGGGAGGAGAGAAATAGGTGAGATAAGCGAGGGAGATTAAGAGATACAAACTGTCAGTTACAAAATAAAAGTCACAGGTATAAAACGTACAGTGTGGGAATATAGTCAGTAATTACATAATATCTATGTAAGGTGACAGATGACAACTAGACATATCATGGTGATCATTTAAAAATATATAGAAATATCAGATCTATGTTGTGCACCAGGAACTAACATAGAGTTGTAGGTCAGTCATACTTCAAAAACAAACAAACACACTTACAGAAAAAGAGAGCAGATTTGTGGTTACCAGAGGTGGGGGTAGGAAGAGGGGGAATTGGATGAAGGTAGTCAAAAGGTACAAACTTTCAGTTATAAGATAAATAAGTACTAAGGATGTAATGTACAACATTGTAAGTATAATTAACACTGCTGTATGTTATATATGAAAGTTGTTGAGAGTAAATCCTGAGTTCTCATTACAAGGAAAAAACTTTTTTTATTTATTTAATGTCATATTTGTATGAGATGATGGATGTTCACTGAAGTTACTGTGATAATCATTTCATAATGTATGTAAGTCACATTATTATGCTGTACACCTTAAATTTACACAGTGCTGTATGTCAATTATATCTCAATAACACTGGAAGAAAAAAAGGGTATGACTAAAATGTATAAAATCATAAGCAGTGTGGCAGGGCAGACACACTTGTTTACCCATACCTAGAATTGTTAGAATTGGAGTCTTGAAGGAAATGGGTTTACTCAAAGAGCAGTGCACTAGAGGCGATATGGCCTCATGGTTAAGAATATAGACAAATGGTCAAACTGCTGGGTTCAGTTCAGCTCTCTGCCCATTTCTAACTCTGTGTCCTTAGGCACCTTATCTTCCCAGTCTTCAGTTTCTTCATCTATAAATGCTGCTAATAATAATACCTATCTTGTACAGCTGTTATGAGGATTAAGGATTAAGTGAAAAGCACTTAAAACAATAGCTGGCATATAGTAAGCACTGTGTGTGTGTGTACCTGTGCTTGTTTTAAAGCATTTGCCATATTGGTTGGGTGGGTTAAAAAAGAAGTAGGTTTAGAAGAGTTACAGATAAAATCCAAAATTGGCAAATAGCTATTAAGGGTAATTCATCATTTAAGGTTGCATCTTCACAGGCCCCTACAAGGCTTCCTTGACAGCTACCGTAAGAGACAGGGATCCTGGGCGGGTTGGATCAGTGACCTGACCAAAAAAAGTATTTGCTTCTGTTCTTACTAAGGTGCTTCACACAGAGAACTACACAGCTATTTCCCAGGCTGAAATAATGAAATCTTGTTCCTGCTGCTTCATTTGCTTGTACTAATTTGTCATTTAAAAAGTATAGCTTCAACTAATGGAAACAAGCCCAAGCTAGTTGAGTTAAACAAGATCTTTGGCCAGGAAAAGTAACTATTGAGATATGCATCTTGTTTTTCCAAGCAAATGCTCCTACTTCAGAGTCTGAGTGGGCTTTAATCTGTTTACCTGGCTTTAGTTGCCCAGTTTTCAGAGAAGCACTTTGCATTTCTGGCAGCAGTAAGTGTGATGAAAGTTTTTGTTATTGTTGCTCTTCATGATAAGTGTGTGGTTTTTATTCTCACTATAAAGAAAGGTCTGTAAGGACCATAGACCAGATTGTTTAACCATTAGAATATGCTTATTTTGTTATTTCCATCATTTGCTGGTATTTTTGTTCCTAATCTTGGAATAGATCTTTCAGGAGGAAGAGAAAAACATTGCTTTCCAATCAAGTATTTATAACCACTTTAAGTATATAGTAGAACCTGCCTCGTAAAAATTTATTTCATTTCTGTCAAGGCAGTTTTTTTGGCACTGGTATTTTTCAATGACCAAATTAAAATAGGACCTTTTAAAAATATCTTTAACATGCTCTTTTAAGATAGGCTGTTCCATTAAAATGAGGTCAAAGAACCTTCCAAACATTGATTTTTGTTAGTTTGACATCCTTCTATTCCAAACCTAGGAAGCTTAGAGGTTTACGTACGTTTCTTTTGCAGTTGTTTTCCTATTCTTCTATGACTGCTCCTGGCTTCTCAGTCAACCCAAGATTCATGCTTATTTTAACTCCCCATCAGTGTCTGTAGTGACTATCTCTTCCTTGCCTCCCATGCTCACTTGTCTTCTTTGGGACTTGGCTCTCTATTCGTCCTCTCTGGCTCCATCATCTTGCAGTCTCAATTGGCCCTTTTCCTTCAATTTTACTATTTCTACAAGTGAACAGTTTCTCTTTTCCGTTCCCATCCCTGATGAACTTCTTGAAAGAATATCACTACACTCAATGTGTCTACATCCTCACCACACTCTTTGCTTCCTTCAGATCTGGTTTCAGCACCTGCTGTTCTGATGAAATTATTCTCTCAGAGGTCATTGGAGATTTCATCATCAGGTCCAACAAGCTTCATCCTCTGCTACTTCTCTAGGCCAGTTAATACAGTTAGCCACCTACCCACTCCTTGAAATTCTCCCTTTGGTTTCTAAGACACTGGGCTCTTTAAATTCTCTTTCTGTATCATAGACTGCTTCTTTTCTACCTTCCTTGATAGCTTATTTGCCTTTTCTTTTCCTCTGAATGTAGGCATTTGCTAGGACAGTTTAGCCCTTTGCTTTCTATACTACTTCCCCCTAGGTATTCTAATCTATGCCTGCTGTTTCAACTTACCTCTCTGTGCCAGAACTCCCAAATCTCTGTATTTAGCCACTGCTTGCCTGAGTTCTATCTGATCTCATGTGTGCAGTTACTCCTAGATGTCTCCTCAGTTTCTCAAGCACATCATTCCAAAATCAAACTCATCCGCCTCTCCCAATCTTTCTGCTGTTGCTGTTATTAGAATTGTTATTAGAACCAATCTTCTTGTCACCAAGGCTGATAAGAGTTGTAGAGTCTAGTCATTTCTACCTCTTGCATCTTCAGAGTGTGTAGCATACCTCATTTCACAACTTATAAACACTGTTTTTCCATTTTCTCTTTTATTGAGGTATAATTTTATTAATGTGCACAAATATTAAATGTGCAGATTGATGAGTTTTTACGTATGTATATACCTGTTTAAACACTATCCAGATCAAAATGTAGACTATGTCCAAGTCTGCAGCAGGCCTCCTTTGTGCCACCTTCCAGTTGATATCCACTTTCTTCCCAGGAACTAACCACAATTTTGACCTCTATTACCATAGTTTAGTTTGCTATTTTGATCTTCATGCAAGTGAATGCTCATATTAATGGAAATTCAGCTTCATATAAATGGAATTTATATTGCCACCAGAAATATATACAAGTTCCAGTTGCTTCACTTCTTCATCAGTACTTGATGTTGTCCTTTTAATTTTAGCCTCTGGTAGGGCTGCAGTGGTATCATTATAGTTTTAATTTGCATATCCCTGATGATTAATAATGCTGAACTCCCTTTTCACATGCTTATTTGGATATCCAAGTAAGTGTCCTTAAGTCTTTTCCTTTTTCTTATTCGTTTGCCAGTTTTTTCTTTTTAATTGATTTTTAGGAGTTCTTTATATATTCTGGATGTTAGTCTTTTGTTGGTTATAAATATGCAGGTATCTTCTCCCAATCTGTGGCTTGCTTTTTCATCTGATTATTGTTATATTTTGATTAACAGAAGTTATTAATTTTAATAATGTCTAATTATTAATCCTTTATGATTGGTGCTCTTGTGTCCTTTTCAAGAAATTGTTACCGTCTTCAAGAACATAAAGATAAACTGAGGCACAGAGAGGTTAAGTGGTTTGTGCTAAGGTTGTGGCAGAATTGTTAGTTATCTTTAAAACATCAATTGGTTTCTTTTCCTCCTGGGCATATATGGCTGCCCAGCCAGGTATTTCTAGCTTTCCCTGTGTTGAGAAGAGGCTATGTGAGTTTGGATTGGATTGATGGAATGTGAATAGAAGAGATGGTCATCTCTAAGAGAGACATAGTAGGGTTACAGCTTTGATCATGCACAACACTCTGAATGATCTCATGGAGTAGAGCTCATTTAAGTTTATTTAAATAATATTTTAAATTATTTAAATAATAAAGGTAGCTCAAATGTTACTTTTTCCATGAAGCCTAATTCTGTCCCCTAATTAGTACTCACCTCTTTTTCTACCACCTGAATGCTTTTCTGCTCCTGAGGGCAAGGGTCATTTTTTTGGTCTGGTGCCTTGCACATGGTAGGCACTCAGTAAGTATTTTGAAATAAATGAATAAATAAACTAGACAATAAGTGAATTTTTCAGGAGCTAAAACTGTATATTTAATATTAAGAAATGTTGATCTGGTCTTGTAACGAGTGTAGCCTTGCTGGAAATTTAAGCTTTCTCTCCACATTGGTTCTGTGCCTTTTCTTTGGTGAGGTTCTGACTCAGCAGTTCTTTTTTTTTTAACATCTTTATTGGAGTATAATTGCTCTACAATGGTGTGTTCCTTTCTGCTTTATAACAAAGTGAATCAGCCATACATATACATATATCCACATATCTCTTCCCTCTTGCGTCTCCCTCCCACCCTCCCTCTCCCACGCCTCTAGGTGGACACAGAGCACCGAGCTGATCTCCCTGTGCTATGCGGCTGCTTCCCACTAGATACCGGTTTTACATTTGGTAGTGTACATATGTCCATGCCACTCTCTCACTTCGTCCCAGCTTACGCTTCCCCCTCCCCGTGTCCTCAAGTCCATTCTCTATGTCTGCGTCTTTATTCCTGTCCTGCCCCTAGGTTCTTCATGACCTTTTTTTTTTTTTTTTTAGATTCCATATATATGTGTTAGCACACGGTGTTTGTTTTTCTCTTTCTGACTTACTTCACTCTGTATGACAGACTCTAGGTCCATCCACCTCACTGCAAATAACTCAATTTCATTTCTTTTTATCGCTGAGTAATATTCCATTGTATATATGTGCCACATCTTTATCCGTTCATCTGTCTATGGACACTTAGGTTGCTTCCATGTCCTGGCTATTGTAAATAGAGCTGCAATGAACATTGTGGTACATGACTCTTTTTGAATTATGGTTTTCTCAGGGTATATGCCCAGTAGTGAGATTGCTGGGTCATATGGTAGTTCTATTTTTAGTTCCTTGAGGAACTTCCATACTGTTCTCCATAGTGGCTGTATCAATTTACATTCCCACCAACATGCAAGAGGGTTCCCTTTTCTCCACACCCTCTCCAGCATTTATTGTTTGTAGATTTTTTTGATGATGGCCATTCTGACTGGTGTGAGGTGATACCTCATTGTAGTTTTGATTTGCATTTCTCTCATGATTAGTGATGTTGAGCATCCTGTCATGTGTTTGTTGGCAATCTGTATGTCTTTGGAGAAATCTCTATGTAGGTCTTCTGCCCATTTTTGGATTGGGTTGTTTGTTTTTTTGATACTGAGCTGCATGAGCTGCTTGTATATTTTGGAGATTAATCCTTTGTCAGTTGCTTCATTTGCAAATACTTTCTCCCATTCTGAGGGTTGTCTTTTCGTCTTGTTTATGGTTTCCTTTGCTGTGCAAAAGCTTTTAAGTTTCATAGGTCCCATTTGTTTATTTTTGTTTTTATTTCCATATCTCTAGGAGGTGGGTCAAAAAGGATCTTGCTGTGCTTAATGACATAGAGCGTTCTGCCTATGTTTTCCTCTCAGAGTTTTATAGTATCAGGCCTTACATTTAGGTCTTTAATCCATTTTGAGTTTATTTTTGTGTATGGTGATATGGAGTGTTCTAATTTCATTCTTTTACATGTAGCTGTCCAGTTTTCCCAGCACCACTTATTGAAGAGGCTGTATTTTCTCCATTATATATTCTTGCCTTCTTTATCAAAAATAAGGTGACCATATGTGCGTGGGTTTATCTCTGGGCTTTCTATCCTGTTCCACTGATCTATATTTCTGTTTTTGTGCCAGTACGATATTGTCTTGATTACTGTAGCTTTGTAGTATAGTCTGAAGTCCGGGAGCCTGATTCCTCCAGCTCCATTTCTCTTTCTCAAGATAGATTTGGCTATTGGAGGTCTTTTGTGTTTCCATACAAATTGTGAACTTTTCTGTTCTAGTTCTCTGAAAAATGCCATTGGTAGTTTGATAGGGATTGCGTTGAATCTGTAGATTGCTTTGGGTAGTATAGTCATTTTCACACTGTTGATTCTTCCAATCCAAGAACATAGTATATGTCTCCATCTGTTTGTATCATCTTTAACTTCTTTCGTCAGTGTCTTATAGTTTTCTGCGTACAGATCTTTTGACTCCTTAGGAAGGTTTATTCCTAGGTATTTTATTCATTTTGTTGCAATGGTAAATGGGAGTGTTTCCTTAATTTCTCTCTCAGATTTTTCATTCTTAGTGTATAGGAACGCAAGAGATTTCTGTGCATTAATTTTGTATCCTGCTACTTTACCAAATTCATTGATTAGCTCTAGTAGTTTTCTGGTAGCATCTTTAGGATTCTGTAAGTATAGTGTCATATCATCTGCAAACAGTGACAGTTTTACTTCTTCTTTTCCGATTTGGATTCCCTTTATTTCTTTTTCTTCTCTGATTGCTGTGGCTAAAACTTCCAAAACTATGTTGAATAATAGTGGTGAGAGTGGACAGCCTTGTCTTGTTCCTTATCTTAGAGGAAATGGTTTCAGTTTTTCACCATTAAGAACGATGTTTGCTGTGGGTTTGTCATATATGGCCTTTATTATGTTGAGGTAAGTTCCCTCTACGCCTACTTTCCTGGAGGGTTTTTATCATAAAGGGATGCTGAATTTTGTCAAAAGCTTTTTCTGCATCCATTGAGAAATTCATATGGTTTTTATCCTCAATTTGTTAATATGGTGTATCACATTGATTGATTTGCATATATTGAAGAATCCTTGCATTCCTGGGATAAACCCCACTTAATCATGGTGTATGATCCTTTTAATGTGCTGTTGGATTCTGTTTGCTAGCATTTTGTTGAGGATTTTTGCATCCCTGTTCATCAGTGATATTGTCCTGTAGTTTTCTTTCTTTGTGACATCTTTGTCTGGTTTTGGTATCAGGGTGATGGTGGCCTCGTAGAATGGATTTTGGAGTGTTCCTCCCTCTGCTATATTTTGGAAGATTTTGAGAAGGATAGGTGTTAGCTAAACACCTCTCTAAATGTTTGATAGAATTCACCTGTGAAGCCATCTAGTCCTGGGCTTTTGTTTGTTGGAAGATTTTTAATCACAGTCTCAATTTCAGTGCTTGTGATTGGTCTGTTTATATTTTCTGTTTCTTCCCGGTTCAGTCTCGGAAGGTTGTGCTTTTCTAAGAATTTGTCCATTTCTTCCAGGTTGTCCTTTTTATTGGCATAGAGTTGCTTGTAGTAATCTCTCATGATCCGTTGTATTTCTGCAGTCAGTTGTTACTTCTCCTTTTTCATTTCTAATTCTATTGACTTGAGTCTTCTCCCTTTTTTTCTTGATGAGTCTGGCTAATGGCTTATCAATTTTGTTTATCTTCTCAAAGAACCAGCTTTTAGTTTTATTGATCTTTGATATTGTTTTCTTCATTTCTTTTTCATTTATTTCTAATCTGATCTTTATGATTTCTTTCCTTCTGCTAACTTTGGGGGTTTTTTGTTCTTCTTCCTCTAATTGCTTTAGGTGTAAGGTTAGGTTGTTTATTTGAGATGTTTGTTGTTTCTTGAGGTAGGATTGTATTGCTATAAACTTCCCTCATAGAACTGCTTTTGCTGCATCCCATAGGCTTTTGGTCATCGTGTTTTCATTGTCATTTGTTTCTAGATAATTTTTGATTTCCTTTTTGATTTCTTCAGTGATCTCTTGGTTATTTAATAGTGTATTGTTTAGCCTCCATGTGTTTATATTTTTTACAGATTTTTTCCTGTAATTGATATCTAGTCTCATAGCATTGTGGTCAGAAAAGATACTTGATACGATTTCAATTTTCTTAAATTTGCCAAGGCTTGATTTGTGACCCAAGATATGATCTATCCTGGAGAATGTTCCATGAGCACTTGAGAAGAAAGTGTATTCTGTGGTTTTTGGATGGAATGTCCTATAAATATCAATTAAGTCCATCTTGTTTAATGTATCATTTAAAGCTTGTGTTTCCTTATATATTTTCATTTTGGATGATCTGTCCATTGGTGAAAGTGGGGTGTTAAAGTCCCCTACTATGATTGTGTTACTGTCGATTTCCCCTTTTATGGCTGTTAGCATTTGCCTTATGTATTGAGGTGCTCCTATGTTGGGTGCATAAATATTTACAATTGTTATATCTTCTTGGATTGATCCCTTGATCATTATGTAGTGTCCTTCTTTGTCTCTTGTAATAGTCTTTATTTTAAAGTCTATTTTGTCTGATATGAGAATTGCTGCTCCAGCTTTCTTTTGATTTCCATTTGCATGGAATATCTTTTTTCCATCCCCTCAGTTTCAGTCTATATGTGTCCCTAGGTCTGAAGTGGGTCTCTTGTAGACAGCATATATATGGGTCTTGTTTTTGTATCCATTCAGCCAGTCTATGTCTTTTGGTTGGACCATTTAATCCATTTACATTTAAGGTAGTTATCGATATGTATGTTCTTATTACCAATTTCTTAATTGTTTTGGGTTTGTTATTGTAGGTCTTTTCCTTCTCTTGTGTTTCTTGCCTAGAGAAGTTCCTTTAGCATTTGTTGTAAAGCTGGTTTGGTGGTGCTGAATTCTCTTAGCTTTTGCTCGTCTGTAAAGGTTTTAATTTCTCCATTGAATCTGAATGAGATCCTTGCTGGGTAGAGTAATCTTGGTTGTAGGTTTTTCCCTTTCATCCCCTCACTCAGCAGTTCTGAATCAGCAGATTTGCTGTGCTGTCTCACTTTCACCTTCCATAACACAGCCTGTGCAGCTGGCTATCTGATACTAATTGCTGACATAGTGTGACCATGACCTCATTTGACCTTTCAGCAAACAAGACCTTTCTGACTGCTATATAGTAAGAAGAGGTTCACATGGTAAAAGAGATGCTATTTTCTTTTAAAAGCTGATGAATTGACATAGACAACTATGTGACAACTGGCTTCACTCGGGTTTTCTTGACATCTTAAAAGAACATTTAAACCATGTTTGAGATGTCATTGTATTCCTATTTCCAAATGCCCCAATGGGAGATTCTGATTCAGGATATTTTGGGTTGGGCCCAGAAATCTGTATTTTTAAATAGTTCCCCTGGTAACTCTGATGATCACTTACTTAATTTTGGGAGCCACTGACAGAGAAAGGTTAAGAGCTCAGATTCAGGAGTCAGCGAGACCTGAGTTCTAATTCTTCTCTACAATTACTTGCAATTGTAACTTTTGGAAAGTTATGTAATGTCCTTAAGCTTTAGTTTGATTATCTGAATATTATGTGGATAATAGCAGTATCTCCTTTAAAAGATTGTTATGAGGATTATATGAGATAATTCATCTCATATGCTTGGCACAGTGATGGTAAACATTCAGTAAAATATAAGTATTGTTGTTACTATTAATATTATCACTAATTATCAAGTCCTTTATAAAGAATTTTTCTTTGTATTGTTTCTGTATAGAATGTACAAAGTAGAATCTACTGTCTCTACAAAAGAAAAGGATTCATGTTGTATGTGGATGTGTGTGGTCTTTCTCTTAATGGAGTTCTCTCTTAATGGAGTTCTTAGTTTCAGGCATTTAATTAAAGGTCTGTGTGGATCACTCTGACCTCAGTTCCTCTTCATGAATAATTTACCAATTAGCTATTCTGTGCTTTTTTTTTAATTATTGAGGGACTGTTACTGCATGTGTGTGTGTGTGTGTGTGTAAGGGAGTATTACAAAGAAATGATTTCCTGGAATGTTTAAGAACTGAATGTTCTGTTGAAGCATTTCTTACACAAGTAGATAGTTACTGTGTCAAAATTTAGGAGCTCAAAGTTGATGCTGTCAGTAAAAGAAATGCAGAGAGCCACCTGTTTCAAATTCTGGTCTCTGTTTATAAAATTCTCTATTTGGTCCAACATCAGAGAATGGAGCAGAGGTAATCTGACCTAGGGTTTGGTGGTGCTGCCTTCAAGATAAAGTGAGTTCTGGGGTATGTGTGTGTGTGTTTCATATATCAATGGAGGAGTGTTGTGGAACCCTTGGAGCAGGAGGGAGGGACTAGGAGTAGTGAGAGTCACAGCATCAAAAGGTTGTAGAGCCACTCCCTTGTACCTTAGTTATTTGTTATGAATTTACTCCCTAGGGTAACAGTGAATAATGAGAAGTTAAATGTTGGAACAGAAACACTCTTTCATGGCAGGAGCAAGATTTCTTTTTAGGTAAAGCAGAAACTCTCCAGAACAAGAGAATGGGTGGATTCACCTGAAGAGTCTTCTTTGCATAAAGAAGTAATATTATGGCTAAAAATAGGGTGTCAAAAGAGGAATATACTGTTGACCCTTGAATAATACAGCATTAGGGGCACCAACCCTCCACACAGTAAAAAAAAAAAAAAAAAAAAAAAAAATCCCTGTATAGTTTTATGGTCAGCACTTTCTACACATGGCTCATGTGTTATATGCCTTTGATCTCTGGATTAAAAAGTCCATCACACTGAAAATTTTAGTTAACTCTTATAATAACACTGTTGCTATCAGTTCTAGTTAATTTAGATAACTTTGACATATTTTGCCACATTTTGGTTCCATTTGCATTCAACTGCCTGTTGAATTCTCAGATTGCGTGGAGAGTAGGTGATGAGAGTCATGGTCTACAACTCTCACTTTAGTAAACCTTTCACAGTCAGAGTTCATTTATCACTGTCAACAAAGAGCTGTCGTCATCTGACCAGAACAGATGAGAAATTTCAGTTCTTGGGGTAAAACCTGTATTTAGAGCTGAAATTTTAATTAGAAATAAGGTTGATTAGTTAACAGTTAGTAAAGGCTTCATTTTGGGGTCAGATTATCCTCATTGCTCTTTCAAGCATTAGACATTCTTAGTTATCCAGAATCCATGGAATTCTTAATAGAGTTGGTTTATATGTAATTTCTACTCTTTGACTCATATGAACTTAAATCTTGTCTAAAAACCTATATGGATTTCAGAGGCTTAGAGAGGATTAAAAAGGCTATAATATTTTAAATAACTTCATCCAGTGAGCGTGTTTACCTAAATGTGTCATCAAACTTCTCAATTTTCTGGTTAGAAAACCGGTTTGGGACAGGCTGACGCACACTGTCAACTGATAGAATGCGAACACATTCAGAATTCTCCTGGCGAAACTAATGCAATAAAAACAGAGTTCTTTGAGCTTTTAGAGGTCAAGTGTTTCATTTCTCTAATAAATCTTCCTATCACTAAGAGCTTTCAAAATAAACAAATACGTCTTTACAGGTGTTAGGTGCTGGGTGAGGTGGCATAGGCATACTACCGTATCCAGTACCTCTTTGCCACTCTTAAAGGAAGTAATTTTTTTAGTTTAATTTCTATTTTATATTGGGGTATAGTTTATTTACAGTGTGTTAGTTTCAGGTGTACAGCAAAGTGGTTCAGCTATACATATACAAACATCCATTCTTTTTCAGATTCCTTTCCCATATAGGTTATTACAGAATACTGAGTAGAGTTCCCTGTGCTATATAATAGGTCCCTGTTGATTATACATTTTATATATAGTAGTGTGTATATGTTAATCCCAACCTCCTAATTTATCCCTCTCCCCCACCTTTCCTCTTTGGTAACCGTAAGTTTGTTTTTGAAGTCTGTGAGTCTGTTTGTAAATAAGTTCATTTGTATCATCTTTTTAGATTCCACATATAAGTGGTATCATATGATACTTGTCTTTCTCTGTCTGACTTACTTAGTATGATAATCTCTAGGTCCATCCACGTCGCTGCAAATGGCACTATTTCGTTCTTTTTTATGGCTGAGTAATATTCCATTGTATATATGTACCACATCTTCTCTGTGCATTCCTCTGTTGATGGACGTTTAGGTTGCTTCCATGTCTTGGCTATTGTAAATAGTGCTGCAGTGAACATTGGGGTGTATGTATCTTTTCGAATTATGGTTTTCTCAGGGTATATGCCCAGTAGTGGGATTGCTGGGTCATATGGTAAATCTTTTTTTTTTTTTTCATTTTAAAAAAGTTCTTTTATTTTTTATGTCTTTATTGGAGTATAACTGCTTTACAATGTTGTGTTAGCTTCTGCTGTACAACAAAGTGAATCAGTTATATGTATATGTATATCGCCATATTCATATGGTAATTCTATTTTTAGTTTTTTAAGGAACCTCCATACTGTTCTCCATAGTGGCTGTACCAATTTACATTTCCACCAGCAGTGTAGGAAGTTTCCCTTTTCTCCACACCCTCTCCAGCATTTATTGTTTGTAGAGTTTTTGATGATGACCATTCTGACCAGTGTGAGGTGATACTTCATTGTAGTTTTGATTTGCATTTCTCTAATAACTAGCAGTGTTGAGCATCTTTTCATGTGCTTTTTGGCCATCTGTATGTCTTCTTTGGAGAAATGTCTATTTAGATCTTCCACCCATTTTTTTGATTGGGTTATTTGTTTTTTTGATATTGAGCTGCATGAGCTATTTGTATATTTTGGGAATTAATCCCTTGTCAGTTGCTTCATTTGCAAATATTTTCTCCCATGCTGTGGGTTGTCTTTTCATTTTGGTTATGGTTTCTAAAGGAAGTAATTTTTAAAGGTTATCTGGGAAATAGTAGTAGTTAGCCCTTGGATTGATAAAGAGTAATGCTCCATAATTCAAAATATCCCCATATGTAAATAAATACTTCACTTGGTTTATATTTCACTTTTGATCCATAGATCTCAAATTCTTTGCCCAAATAGTTGCCCATATTTTTCTTAATTAGCCCTTGTGCAAGGAAAGTAGTAGGTAGGAAGACTATTTCTGCCCATTTTGCAGATGGAAACATCAGCCCAGAACTCAAGTTAATTTTTTTTTTTATCAAATTTGCTCAAGAAAATTGGGACCAAACTCAAAAGATGGCCAAAGACAGTGATATTCTCTAAGAAAGGTTAGCTAAGTAACTCTTTTCAAGGATGAAGAGATGGAGATTGGAATGTCTTCTTAGCAGAGCTCAGGGTACAGTCAAAATAAATAGACACCCTTGTTCCTTTCTCTGTTCCAATTAGTTATATCTTTGTGCCATTTATTCACATGTTGCTGTAATTAGCCAATTTTAGGCCAGGCAAAAGGGATTAAGTAGCATATTACACACCCACATCTCCTTTTTGGGATTTAGGTGGGAATGAGATTTATTTTTCCATTTAATGTAGCCAAATGAGCATGTACTTCTCCAAATCCATTTTGCTGTAAGTCTTTATCAGGAAGTTGTACAGCAGTGGGTAACATGGAATCCATTTCTGAAGAGCCTTGTGCTCTTTGGTGTTTTGTTTATAGTAGTTTTCTGGGTGTTGTTAATATTGTTATTACATATGTTCTTTCCAAATTTCACTCTGAACACACCTAACACAGTGCTTTGTGTATGTCATAGCTTCTCTGACGAATCACCCATGGCAAGTTGAGATTTTTCTGCATGACTGATTTCTCTTGGGCTCAGGTTAAAGGGGAATCCTAGGGTAATGGCACATAGGGTCTGTATACCCTGGCCCTAAGCTACTCATCTTCAACAGACTTAATTCCACAAACTCCTCTTCTTCAGTCCTTTGTACCTGTGGGTGTGGTTTTCTGCCTGGAATACCATTTCTCCTCTTCTCTGCCTGATAAGAGTCCACATAGCCTTTAAGCTAATTGCTCTCTGCTGGGATGCTTTCCCATTCCCTCCATGCAGAACTAAGTAATCCATCCCTCAAATGGGATCCCTGAGCACTCTATACATGTTTTCATTGCAGCCCACAATTAATTACCTCATCCTACTTATGTTTTCTACTGGGGCCTCAAAGACAGCCTCCATATCTTATTCTTTATTTTTTCCCTAGTTCCTAGTTCCACGCTTAGTGTTAGGTTAAATGAATGTCAAATGAATGAATGGATGGATGATAAATATCCTCATTGTCCCCCTTTTATTTTTCTTCCATATTAAACAAAAGTGCTTTCTCCTTTTTTTTTCCCCAGCAAATAATCATTTGCCATTGGTCACTTCCCTTTGGGATATCCCCATTAGCTTATTTTCAAGTCTTTGCCCTTTGGTTCATGAGTGTGATCTGGCATTAAAAGGTCTTCCTTGTAAAATTTTAAGAAAATAGCTAACCTATATCTCATGAGAAATATCCATTATCATTAATAGTTTTGTAACTATCATATTGATCACTTAGATCAGTCAAGTTTTATCCATATGGACCCTTTCAGTTTTGTTGAGCCATAGAAAGGAATGAAGTGCTGATAGGTGTTACAACATGGGTGAACCTTGAAAACATTATGCTAAGTGAAAGAAGTCAGATACAAAAGGCTACATATTGTATGATTCCATTTTTATGAAATGTCCAGAATAGGCAATCCATAGAGACAGAAAGCAGATTAATGGTTTCCAGGGGGCCGGGAGGGGAAATGGAGAATGACCACTAATGGACATAGGGTTTCTTTTTATTGCCAAATAGTAGTCCATTGCATGGATATACCACAGTTTTGTTGATCATTCATCAGTTGATGGACATTTGAGTTGTTTCTGTTTTTGGCTATTTTGAATAATGCTGCTATGAACATTCATGTATAAGTTATTGTGTGGACATATGTTTTCCTTTCTCTTGGATATATACCTAGGAGTGGAATTGCTGGTCTTATGCTAATGTTATATTTGACTGTTTGAGGAACTGACAGACTGTTTTCCAGAGCAGCTTCACCATTTTACATTCCTACTCAGCAGTGTGTGAGAGTTCCAATTTCCCTACATCCTCACTAACACTTGTTGTGATCTGTCTTTTTTATTATAGTCATTCTAGTGGGTGTAAAGTAATATCTCATAGTTTTGATTTCCATTTCCCTGATGGCTAATGATATTGAGCATCTTTTCCTGTGCTTATCACCCATTTGTATATGTTCTTTGGAGAACTGTCATTTTAGATCCTTTGCCAATTTTTAATTGGATTTTTTATCTTTTTTATTGTTGATTTGTGACTTTTATGTATTCTGGATACAAACCCTTTACCAGATGTAGGATTTGTAGATATTTTCAATCATTCTGTGGGCTGACTTTTCACTTTCTTGATGGTGTCCTTTGACGATGAAACATTTTTAATTTTGATGATGTTTGTCAAGTTTATTTCTTTTTGTTGCTTGTGCTTTTGTTGTCGTATCTAAGAGACCATTGCCTAATCAGTGTCATGAAGATTTATGCCTTTGTTTTCTTCTAACAGGTTTATCATTTTAGGCCTTATATTTAGTTAGGTCTTTGATCCATTTTGAGTTAAATTTTGGATGTAGTGTAAGGTGTAGGATCCAACTTTATTCTTTTTGCTTGTGAATATTCCATCGTCCTAGCACTACTTTTTGAAAAGACTGTTCTTTCCCCCATTGAATTGTCTTGGCACACTTGGTGAAAATCAGTTGACCAGCAACATGACAATTTATTTCTGTACTCTTAATTCTATCCCATTTATCTTTTTCCACATCCTTTTGCCAGTACCATACTGTCTTGATTAATGTAGCTTTGTAGCAAGTTTTGAAACTGGGAAGTATCAAACATTCAACTTTGTTCTACATTTTCAAGACTGTTTTGGCTATTCTGGGCACTGTGAATTTCCATGTGAATTAGGATCAGCATATCAATTTCTGCAAAGAAGTCATCTGAGATTTTAATAAGGATTGTGTTGAATCTCTAGATCAATTTGGGGAGTATTACCAGCTTAACAATATTAAGTCTTTTGATCCATGAACATGGGATGTCTTGCCATTTATTTAGGTCTTCTTTAACTTCTGTCAACATTGTTTTGTAGTTTTCAGAGTATATCTTATGCTTCTCTTGTTTAACTTATTCCCAAATATCTTATTTCTTTTTGATGCTGTCATAAATTGAATGGTTTTCTTAATTTCATTTTTGGTTTGCTCACTGCTACTGTGTAGAAATACAATTGATTTTTGTATATTGATCTATCTTGTATCCTGCAACCTTGCTGAGCTTATTAGTTCTAATAGTTTTCTCAGTGGATTTCTCAAGATTTGTTACTGCTATTATTATCATTGTATTAGCTTAACTTACAAAGTAAAAATGTTATGAGATTGTTCATGTTTCCTAAAAGGCAAAGCATTGATTTTATTTGATCTGTGCCTAGATCTAAGTTTTTATGATGACCTTGTGTGCTGCTTTATATGTATATATCATCTATCATAGTTTTATATTTTGAAGAGAAACTTTATTCGACCTATAAGCTGTATTAGCATATATTAAAACTATTATCTGTTAAGATTTATACCCTTTTTTTAAAAATCCATTTAATGGAAAGAAATAGACAAACATTTATATAATTAATGGGTTTTAAATGGAGAGTTAAAAGCAATTCGGTGGGGAAAATATCAACAAATGTTGCAGTAACTAGATGGCCATAAGGAAAAGGATGTGAACCTCAAACCCTATCTCACATGAAATAAAAATTTATTCGAGACCAAAACATAAAAGTTAAAACTGTAAAACTTCCAGAAGAAAACATAACTCCTATGATTCAATACCAAAAACACAGTCAACCTAATTATCAAAAAAAAAAAAAAGTGTTAAAGACTTCACATTTCACAAAGGATGATCTATAAACACCATTAATCTCATCAAAGAAAGTGCTCAATATTTTGTCATCCAGGATACGTGAATTAAAATCACAAAGAAATGAGATTTATAGTCTTACTGTAAAATTTAGAGTAGTTTAGAAAAGAAAAAAATTATCTGTATCATTTTCTCTGAAAGAAAAAAGTGGCCATAGATGGCAATGGGTCACAGGTTCATAATAGTTTTATCTCTCATTTTGCTTTATTTCTGATTCCCCAGAAAATTTCTAGGGACAATTTGGAGTTCATGAATCATGTCCTATTCCCCTTAATGGCAGTGCACTATCCAAATAAGTAGCATCCCTTGTATTTGGGGCAGCATAAAGAAAGCATATGTGGGCTTTGCTTTTAGAATTCTGTTACCTTTGATTCTTCTGTGGTCACTTTGTTCACTTCATCAGGTGACTACTGCAGATAAGTACAAATTTCATTTGAACTGCCAGAGCTGCTGCTATTGCATCAAATCCCTGCTTCTGTAGCTTTTACAGCTCTGTCCTGCTAGGAGATCTGAAGAACTCTCAGGGAAGGTGCTAACAAGTACATGAGTGGGGTCTGTGGACCTCACTCTGGAAGTGTCATCTCAGTGCTGTCCCCTGCCTCCATCCCCACTACAGTCTCTGTGTTGTCTTTAGGTTCCTACACAAAGGCTTCTTTTCTTGTGGGTTTTAGTTCTTCATTATGCAAAAAACACAAAGTTACCAATGAGTAACTTGTTTCTGAAAGAAATTTGGAATTAACATGCATCTGAAGTTACTGAGCATCAATTCACTGGACAATGTTTAGTGGCAAATACAATAAAAAAAGAATACAATCTGAAACCCATACATGGAGCATGGCCAAATGAATTGCATCTCTAAAATGAAATAATATGCAGCCACTTTTTTTTTTATAAGGTAGGAAGATCTCCTTTACGGATTGCTGGTATATGCTTACAGTAAATTTTTAGAGATATACACAGAAAACTATTAACTACAGTTTACTTTTGGGGAGTAGGAAGTGAGGTAAAGGCAAAGGAAGGTGTTAATTTTCATTTTATACTTTTCTGTTCATTTAAATTTTCTAACTATTGAGTTATTTTTTGTTCACTTGTTTTTTTAGTTATTTCAAACACATATAAAAGTAGAGATGATAGTATAATGAACCCCTATGGGTCCCTCTTACAGCTTCAATAATTATCAACTCTTGGCCAGTCTTGTTTCTTCTGTACCACCCTACTGAAGGGTAGCAGACTATGCCACCCCAAAATGTCTCTTTAGCATAAGAATTATTTTGAGCTGATTATTTTGGTAAACAGCAGATACTGGAGAAGTTCTGAAAACAAGAGTCGAGTTACTCTTTTGTAAGGGAAATTTACTTTTATGGAGGAAATCTCTATTTGTAAGGGTGTCTCCCTCTCAGTACCAGAAAGAGAAGGATGACTAAATCACAAGGGAATCTTATCAGCAGAGAAGGCACCAACTTAAATCTGCCTACCAATCTTACCCTTGCTTTTCCTGGTAACTTCCCATAACTGGCTACTCCCTTCCCCACTCCCCACCCCTCTTCATTCTTTTGTCTTTAGTTGAAGATGGTATCAATATTTAAGGTTGTGGTTTAAGTCATCTCATAGAGTTACTCATTTTCCCTGAGTATCTCCCATATATACATGAGTTGTACATGTTAATAAACTTCTGTTTGGTTTTCTCTTGTTAACCTGTCTTTTTTTGTTTGTTTTTTAACATCTTTATTGGAGTATAATTGGTCTACAATGGTGTGTTAGTTTCCACTGTATAACAAAGTGAATCAGCTATACACATATCCCCATATCTCCTCCCTCTTGCATCTCCCTCCCACCCTCCCTATCCCACCTCTCGAGGTGGACACAAAGCACCGTGCTGATCTCCCTGTGCTATGTGGCTGCTTCCCACTAGATATTGGTTTTATATTTGGTAGTGTACATATGTCCATGCCACTCTCTCACTTCGTCCCAGCTTACCCTTCCCCCTCCCTGTGTCCTCAAGTCCATTCTCTATGTCTGCGTCTTTATTCCTGTCCTGCCCCTAGGTTCTTCATAACCTTTTTTTTTTTTTTAGATTCCATATATATGTGTCAGCATACAGTATTTGTCTTTCTCTTTCTGACTTACTTCACTCTGTATGACAGACTGTAGGTCCATCCACCTCACTACAAATAACTCAATTTCGTTTCTTTTTATGGCTGAGTAATATGCCATTGTATATATGTGCCACATCTTCTTTATCCATTCATCTGTCGATGGACACTTAGATTGCTTCCACGTCCTGGCTATTGTAAATAGAGCTGCAGTGAACATTGTGGTACATGTCTCCTTTTGAATTATGGTTTTCTCAGGGTATATGCCCAGTAGTGGGATTGCTGGATCGTATGGTAGTTCTATTTTTAGTTTTTTAAGGAACCCCCATACTGTTCTCCATAGTGGCTGTATCAATTTACATTCCCACCAACAGTGCAAGAGGGTTCCCTTTTCGCCACACCCTCTCCAGCATTTATTTTATAGATTTTTTGATGATGGCCATTGTGACTGGTGTGAGGTGATACCTCCTCATTGTGGTTTTGATTTGCATTTCTCTAATGATTAGTGATGTTGAGCATCCTTTCATGTGTTTGTTGGCAATCTGTATATCTTCTTTGGAGAAATGTCTATGTAGGTCTTCTGCCCATTTTTGGATTGGGTTGTTTGTATATTTTGTTGCTTGTATATTTTGGAGATTAATCCTTATTCACTTGCTTCGTTTGCAAATACTTTCTGCCATTCAGAGGGTTGTGTTTTTGTTTTGTTTATGGTTTCCTTTGCTGTGCAAAAGCTTTTAAGTTTCATTAGGTACCATTTGTTAATTTTTGTTTTTATTTCTATTTCTCTAGGAGGTGGGTCAAAAAGGATTTTGCTGTGCTTTATGTCATAGAGTGTCCTACCTATGTTTTCCTCTGAGAGTTTTATAGTATCAGGCCTTACATTTAGGTCTTTAATCCATTTTGAGTTTATTTTTGTGTATGGTGATAGGGAGTGTTCTAATTTCATTCTTCTACATGTAGCTGTCCAGTTTTCCCAGTACCACTTATTGAAGAGGCTGTCTTTTCTCCATTGTATATTCTTGCCTCCTTTATCAAAAATAAGGTGACCATATGTGCGTGTGTTTATCTCTGGGCTTTCTATCCTATTCCATTGATCTGTATTTCTGTTTTTGTGCCAGTACCATACTGTCTTGATTACTGTAGCTTTGTAGTATAGTCTGAAGTCTGGGAGCCTGATTCCTCCAGCTCCATTTTTCTTTCTCAACATTGCTTTGGTTATTCGGGGTCTTTTGTGTTTCCACACAAATTGTGAAATTTTTTGTTCTAGTTCTGTGAAAAATGCCATTGGTAGTTTGATAGAGATTGCATTGAATCTGTAGATTACTTTGGGTTTTATAGTCATTTTCACAATTTATTCTTCCAATCCAAGAACATGGTATATCTCTCCATTTGTTTGTATCATCTTTATTTCATCAGTGTCTTATAGTTTTCTGCATACAGGTCTTTTGCCTCCTTAGGAAGGTTTATTCCTAGGTATTTTATTCTTTTTGTTGCAATGGTAAATGGGAGTGTTTCCTTAATTTCTCTTTCAAATTTTTCATCATTAGTGTATAGGAATGCAAGAGATTTCTGTGCATTAATTTTGTGTCCAGCTACTTTAACAAATTCATTGATTAGCTCTAGTAGTTTTCTGGTAGCATCTTTAGGATTCTGTAAGTATAGTGTCATATCATCTGCAAACAGTGACAGTTTTACTTCTTCTTTTCCTATATGGATTCCATTTATTTCTTTTTCTTCTCTGATTGCTGTGGCTAAAACTTCCAAAACTATGTTGAATAATAGTGGCGAGAGTGGACAGCTTTGTCTCATTCCTGATCTTAGTGGAAATGGATTCAGTTTTTCACCATTGAGAATGATGTTGGCTGTGGGTTTGTCATATATGGCCTTTATTATGTTGAGGTAAGTTCCCTCTATTACTTCTTTCTGGAGGGTTTTTTTATCATAAATCAGTGTTGAATTTTGTTGAAAGCTTTTTCTGCATCTATTGAGATGATCATATGGTTTTTCTCCTTCAATTTGTTAATATGGTGTATCACGTTGATTGATTTGCGTATATTGAAGAATCCTTGCATTCCTGGGTTAAACCCCACTTGGTCACAGTGTATGATCCTTTTAATGTGCTGTTGGATTCCAATTGCTAGTATTTTGTTAAGGATTTTTGCATCCATGTTCATCAGTGATATTGGCCTGTAGTATTCTTTCTTTGTGACATCTTTGTCTGGTTTTGGTATCAGGGTGATAGTGGCCTCGTAGAATGAGTTTGGGAGTATTCCTCCCTCTGCTATATTTTGGAAGAGTTTCAGAATGATAAGTGTTAGCTCTTCTCTAAATGTTTGATAGAATTTGCCTGGGAAGCCATCTGGTCCTGGGCTTTTGTTTTTTGGAAGGTATTTAATCACAGTCTCAATTTCAGTGCTTGTGATTGGTCTGTTTATATTTTCTGTTTCTTCCTGGTTCAGTCTTGGAGGGTTGTGCTTTTCTAAGAATTTGTCCATTTCTTCCAGGTTGTCCATTTTATTGGCATATAGTTGCTTATATTAATCTCTCATGATCCTTTGTATTTCTGCAGTGTCAGTTGTTACTTCTCCTTTTTCATTTCTAATTCTATTGATTTGAGTCTTCTCCCTTTTTTTCTTGATGAGTCTGGCTAATCGTTTATCAATTTTGTTTATCTTCTCAAAGAACCAGCTTTTAGTTTTATTGATCATTGCTATCATTTCCTTCATTTCTTTTTCATTTATTTCTAATCTGATCTTTATGATTTCTTTCCTTCTGCTAACTTAGGGAGTTTTTTGTTCTTCTTTCTCTAATTGTTTTAGGTGTAAGGTTAGGTTGTTTATTTGAGTTGTTGTTTCTTGAGGTAGGATTGTATTGCTATAAACTTCCCTCTTAGAAATGCTTTTGCTGCATTCCATAGGCTTTGGATCGTCATGTTTTCATTGTCATTTGTTTCTAGATATTTTTTGATTTTCTCTTTGATTTCTTCAGTGATCTCTTGGTTATTTAGTAGTGTAATGTTTAGCCTTCATGTGTTTGTATTTTTTACAGATTTTTTCCTGTAATTGATATCTAGTCTCATAGCATTGTGGTCAGAAAAGATACTTGATACGATTTCAATTTTCTTAAATTTGCCAAGGCTTGATTTGTGACCCAAGATATGATCTATCCTGGAGAATGTTCCATGAGCACTTGAGAAGAAAGTGTATTCTGTGGTTTTTGGATGGAATGTCCTATAAATATCAATTAAGTCCATCTTGTTTAATGTATCATTTAAAGCTTGTGTTTCCTTATATATTTTCATTTTGGATGATCTGTCCATTGGTGAAAGTGGGGTGTTAAAGTCCCCTACTATGATTGTGTTACTGTCGATTTCCCCTTTTATGGCTGTTAGTATTTGCCTTATGTATTGAGGTGCTCCTATGTTGGGTGCATAAATATTTACAATTGTTATACCTTCCTCTTGGATCGATCCCTTGATCATTATATAGTGTCCTTCTTTGTCTCTTGTAATAGTCTTTATTTTAAAGTCTATTTTGTCTGATATGAGAATTGCTGCTCCAGCTTTCTTTTGATTTCCATTTGCATGGAATATCTTTTTTCCATCCCCTCAGTTTCAGTCTATATGTGTCCCTAGGTCTGAAGTGGGTCTCTTGTAGACAGCATATATACGGGTCTTATTTTTGTATCCATTCAGCCAGTCTATGTCTTTTGGTTGGACCATTTAATCCATTTACATTTAAGGTAGTTATCAATATGTATGTTCTTATTACCAATTTCTTAATTGTTTTGAGTTTGTTATTGCAAGTCTTTTTTTTCTCTTATGTTTCCTGCTTAGAGAAGTTCCTTTAGCATTTGTTGTAAAGCTGGTTTGGTGGTGCTGAATTCTCTTAGCTTTTGCTCGTCTGTAAAGGTTTTAATATCTCCGTCAAATCTGAATGAGATCCTTGCTGAGTAGAGTAATCTTGGTTGTAGGTTTTTCCCTTTCATCACTTTAAATATGTCACTCCCTTCCACTCCCTGCCATTCCCTTCTGGCTTGCAGAGTTTCTGCTGAAAGATCAGCTGTTAACCTTATGGGGATTCCCTTGTATGTTATTTGTTGCTTTTCCCTTTCTGCTTTTAAATTTTTTCTTTGTATTTAATTTTTGATAGTTTGATTAATATGTGTCTTGTTGTATTTCTCCTTGGATTTATCCTGTATGGAACTCTCTGGGCTTCCTGGACTTGATTGACTATTTCCTTACCCATATTAGGGAATTTTTCAACTATAATCTCTTCAGATATTTTCTTAGTCCCTTCTTTTTCTCCTCTTCTTCTGGGACCCCTATAACTCCAATGTTGGTGTATTTAATATTGTCCCAGGGGTCTCTGAGACTGTCCTCAATTCTTTTCATTCTTTTTTCTTTATCCTGCTCTGTGGTAGTTATTTCCACTATTTTATCTTCCAGTTCACTTATCCGTTATTCTGCCTCAGTTATTCTGCTATTGATTCCTTCTAGAGAATTTTTAATTTCATTCATTGTGTTGTTCATTATTGTTTGTTTGCTCTTTAGTTCTTCTCGGTCCTTGTTAAACATTTCTTGTATTTTCTCCATTCTATTTCCAAGATGTTGGATCATCTTTACTATCATTACTCTGAATTCTTTTTCAGCTAGACTGCCTATTTCCTCTTCGTTTGTTTGGTCTGGTGGGTTTTTAGCTTGCTCCTTCATCTGCTGTGTGTTTCTCTGTCTTCTCATTTTGCTTAACTTACTGTGTTTGGGGTCTCCTTTTCTCAGGCTGCGGGTTCATAGTTCCCGTTGTTTTTGGTGTCTGCTCCCAGTGGGTAAGATTGGTTCAGTGGGTTGTATAGGCCTCCTGGTGGAGGTGACTGGTGCCTGTGCTCTGGTGGATGAGGCTGGATCTTGTCTTTCTGGTGGGCAGCACCGCATCCGGTGCTGTGTTTTGGGGTGTCTGTGACCTTATTATGATTTTAGGCAGCCTCTCTGCTAATGGGTGGGGTTGTGTTCCTATCTTGCTAGTTTTTTGGCATAGGGTGTCCAGCACTGTAGCTTGCTGGTTGTTGAGTGGAGCTGGGTCGTAGCATTAAGATGGAGATCTGTGGGAGAGCTTTCGCCGTTTGATA
Source organism: Balaenoptera borealis (assembly GCF_965194805.1). Taxonomy (NCBI): domain Eukaryota; kingdom Metazoa; phylum Chordata; class Mammalia; order Artiodactyla; family Balaenopteridae; genus Balaenoptera; species Balaenoptera borealis. Next base: position 47,773,826 of record NC_138862.1, read on the forward strand.
TTACGTGGGGCTGGGAGGTCTCCGGTGGAACAATGTCCTGAACTGGGCTCTCCCACCTCAGAGGCTCAGGCCTGACACCCGGCCAGAGCACCAAGACCCTGTCAGCCACATGGCCAGGTATGGGGGGAGTTTCTTGCCTTGGGAAGAAACTCCTTCGGAAATCTGAGGTCTTCTGCCAGCGTTCAGTAGGTGTTCTGTTGGAGCTGTTCCACATGTGGATGTAATTTTGATGTATTTGTGGGGAGGAAGGTGATCTCCACGTCTTACTCCTCCGCCATCTTGAAGGCGCCTCTAACCTGTCTTTCATTTCAGTGGGTCTTAGCTAAGAACTCAAAAGGGTAGAGTGGGAATTATTTTTCCTTCCCTATACTATGCTCCCCAATCTGGATTATTTTGAAGCAAATCCCAAACATCCTATTATTTCATTTTTTAATATTTTCAGAATATATCTCTAAAACATAAGGTTTTGTTTTTAAATATACATCACAATACCGTTAACATACCCAAACATGAGGAATAATTTTTTCATATTGTGAAATATCACAGTGTTCAAATTTCCCTGATTTTCATATTTTCTGTCTATCTCTCTTTTTGTCTCTTACAGTGTCTTCAAATCAAGATTCAAATAAGATCATGCTTTGCACTTTATGGAAATGTTAAAATTTCTTTAACTTAAAATTTCCCCTCTATATTTCCCCTGTACATTGTTCGTTAATGAAAGCAAGTTGTTTGTTATACAGAATTCTCACAATATTGATTTTGCTGGTTGCACCTCTGTTGTCATTTTATTATTTTGTTTTGTTTTCAAATGTGTGAGATATATAAATATATATACAGAACTTGAAGAAATTTAATGTTTTTATATTATTTCAGTAGTGTGACATATGTATGTCAGTATAAAAACATTTAGAAGTACAAACAAAGAATAACACATTTTTATTCTTGCCATCAAAAAGCAGGGGACCTTATTTACAAAACAAACTCACAGACAGAAAACACACTTATAGTTACCAAAGGGGAAGTGGGGGAGGGATAAATTAGGAGTTTAGGATTAGCAGATACATATTACTATATATATAATAGATAAACAACAAGGTCCTACTGTATAGCATAGGGAACTGTCTTCAGTATCTTATAATAAACTACAATGGAAAAGAATCTGAAAAAAAATACATACGTGTTTATATACACACACACACACACACACACACACACACATATATAAAATCTGAATCACTTTGTTGTATACCAAAAACTAACACAACATTATAAATCAACTATACTTAAGTTAAAAAAAAAAAAAAAAGCAGGGGACCTTTGGGCAGCAGTCTCCACTAGAACCAACAGCTCCTTTGAAGTCCCCATAGCTGCTGCTACCAGTTACAGTGCTCATGTTAGTGACTGTGTTTGGAGAGAGTAATACATTTATTTATTCTATAAATATCTATTGGGCACTCTCTTCAAGGGGCTAGGGATACAGAGATAAACAAAACAACATGTCTGAGCTCTTGAGGAGCTTATACACGAGTGGGAAAGAGAAGGCAGAAAAGAAGCCATGATAAACAGGCTTGTCCACCTCACCTGTACTTCCTAGTGTGGGTGCCCAGTGCTTATCCTTCTGATTCAGTACACATCTTCTGTTGTAAGGTTCCAGAGAACATTGGTTCTCTTTCCTCACCATACATATCCTGTTCTCAGAGCTGGACTCCTGAAGTCTTGCTTCTTCATTTCTGGATCAACTGTGTCATAGGGCCTATTTCTTATTTACTGATAATACTGAAGTAATTATTTAGATAGCTAACCAGATGGGCTTGAGCTTTGCAGGTTTTCGAGGTCTTCACCGTTCCCTATTGTATACACCCAGCCTGCTCCTGTCATTTACCTTACCCTGCTGGCCCCTGAAGGCATTTGAGGCTGCAACACCCTCCCCGCCACATGCCCTTTTATGTTTTGGATATATTTTAAATGAAAATAATTGTTAATAAATACAGCATCTACAAGAAAGTGTGAATTAGCTATCATCATTTAAAAAAAGCAGAATTTGAACATTGTTTCTGAAACATTTTGGAATTTGGGTTCATCTGAATTGCCTATGATTGTATGTTTGTCCTTTTTTCCCTCTCTCACCCTTGTATGGTATATCTGAAGTCCAAAGAAGCTAACCAACTTTCTTTGGGTTCTTTGCATGCTTTGGTGAGTTCTGAGTGTTCAGTCATGGTACAAGAAAAGTTCATTCCGAAGCTACAAACCTCTTTGGATTCCTGAGGCTTCTTTCTGGAACTGGAAGTGGAAACTGAGTGACTGCCCCACATGTTCCCTAACAAACAAAATAAAATCAATTTGAAAAGTACAGGCTTATTCAGAGGAGACAAGGAGGTATGTTTCAAGATTAAACCCTTCCAGTCTAGAAGAGAATTCATTTCTTGCCATCCAGAGGTTTTTTTCAGGATGAAGTTTTGTCTGATTTGCTCTGCTTTGTTATTGAGGCATGCCTCACTTAGATTTCAACACAGGTGAAAATTAAGGAGTGATTTTTTTCCCCCTTCCAACATTTTTGTTATTTTGTGCCTCTTTGTTTATTGATAAAAATCTTATCTTTCAAAGGAATGGTGAGAGTAAGCCACTGAATTCTTCCACATGAAGAAGCCACGGGGGTTCTCCATGTTTGTCTTTGCAAATAAACACATAAAAAGACCATTCATTTAATCTAAGTGTTGTCCTAATGGCTTAATGCTATCATGTTTGGAAGTATGTGTATAAAACAGCTGGAGTGTTCTTGAGTAGATTATTAGCTGGAATTTGATTAATCGACAAATCTGTTTAGACTAAGAAGTAATTTGACATAAAGCAAATGACAGATGTGCCCCACAGGGAAATGGTCTTTTTAATTGCCACTTATATTTGGTCCTCACTAACGGCATTACTGATAAATATTGCATTTTGAGATCTCTCTGATATCTTTGAAGGAAATGTTTACTAAACAGTGTTGTGACAGCCACACGTGATTCTCTTTTTTCCCAACTTTTTTCTTTACATATATATATATATATATATATATATATATATATATATATATATATATATATTCATTCCAGTGTTTGTTATGGCATGAAATGCGTTGAATGTCATATGTACTCAGAACAAAAAAAAAAGCATAATATAAAGTGACAAACTGTGAAGTAGAAATTAATTATTTTGAAGAAAACACGTACTCAGCCTCATAAATCCTGCAAATATGTTTCTTCTGAAACATCTTCTGAAGATATAAATTACCTGTTCACCAGGCATCTCAAATATTTCATGCTGTCATCAGGAAAGTCATGGAAATAAATGGGAAAATACTATGGGCATAATGTATTATGCATGATAAATAGGGAGGATACATGAGGAAGTGAGAATTGGCGAGTAGAAATTGAGTTGAATAGGAGAAATTGTTATGGAATTCTCACGTACTCCTAACCAACCAAATTATTAAAGGGGAATTTGACAAAGTGAACTTTGGATTCCACAGTGTTAAACAAATCAAACTTGTCTACGTAAGGCCAATACTATATGCATTATGACTATTGCCAAATTCGTCATGTGGTGGGAAAGGTGAGCCAGGATTCTGAATTTGGACTCTAAGTCTTGTGTGGGATTATACAGAGAGAGGAGGTTTCAGACCTTTCAGAGAAAAGCAACAGAAGCAGTGTTTTGGAACATCAGTGATGATAGGCCATCAAAATCTGAATTTGTTGGGGAAGAGGAAATATACTGAAATTATATTGACAATGGCAAAATATTCTTTCAAGAAAATGTTATGTTTGAGTATGTTTTTGGTGATATGTTAGAATTTTTTTTGTCAGAAGTAACACATCTCTAAAGCCAAAGCCTAAGTCACTGGGAAAGTCTGATTCATGTTATGAACATTCACTTTACATACTTTTTAACGTCGTGTTTTAAATGAGGTCAGATTCAAGATTAGTCCCAGGCAAAGTTATGAAGTAAGAAATTGGTACTCTCCTTCATTGCTAGTCATAGTATAAATAGTCTATTTATAGAATGCAATTTAGCTACAGTTTTCAAAATCCTTAAAAGTTTTATAACTTTTGACCCAGCAATTCCACACCTAAAAATTTATTCTAAGGCAACAATCACAAAGGTGTAAAAATTAACTGGAGTATGAGGCTATTCATCATAGTGTACTTTATAAAAGTGAAAAAGTAGAAGGAATCTAAATGCCCACAATAGGGAACTTGTTAAATAAATTACATCTATATGACACAGTAGTATTCATGTACTTAAAAATTATGGTGTTGAGGAGTAGTTGGTGATTTAGGAAAATGTTCATGATGTTTTTATTAGTGAAAAAGTAGGGTACAAAAACTATGCAAAGTATGAATTGAGAGAGTTATTTTTAGCTTTTTAAATAGTTAATGTTTCTTATGTTTTTTAACTTTAAAATCCCATTTTTGGATCATTCTCTCCTCCAGTGCCTTGACCCATCCTGTTTTATATCTCTTCTCTCTAGGATAATCCCAAAGCTCTCAAGCTTATTTTGCTTCCCCTATCAAAATTGACTTCTTTTATATACTATTCTCCAAAGCTGGACTAAGTGAAAAGAACTAATCCAGAAGCTAATTTATGAGAAGATATTAATGGAAAATAATAAATTAAAATGTAACAACTTTTTCTACATTTTAGTCACTTATTCAACAAATATTTATTATACTTTTCCATGGTTTTGGCCCTATGGAAGGAACTGTGAAAAAAACAAATCAAAAGCCCACTTAATCCCTTTAGGCAAGAAGATGTGATTAGTGTGGGGATCTTGTGACACTGGCAGGCCCAAGGAACAGTGGAGTCTTTTGGTGCACTTAAAAACCATCATTTTGAGTGAGTCTTAACTTTGAGTATGTGGTAGGCTGTGCTTTTCATAATATCATTGCATTAACCTTTCTGTTTATGATTTCCAAAAGGGGGAAATAGGTCTCCATGGTTTAGGGGGGAAAAAAAGTTTTTGAGTACTATAGTGTCCAGCTCGGTGTTACAGTGTTAGATCATTACGACATTCAGCCAATACCCCTACTCTGAAGCAAATAAGATACAACCAGGCCTAGAGAATGATCCTTCATTTGTGCCTGCTCTGTATTCTCAGTTGTCATTGCATCTGTAACACAACATTGCACTTGTTTTTGTGTCTTTGTTCCCCATACTGAAGGGTATGTCCCTTGAAAGCTTTGATTCATCATCACATCCTTAGCACCCAGCATAGGGTCCAGTTAGGTGCCTTCCTGGCAATCCATAAAATGCCCAGTGGTGTGGCACAGAGTATGCAAATGAACTAATTTGAAGAAAGGCAGATTTGAAGAAAGATGCTAATGTTTACTGAGTGTCAGACACCATACTTAGCACTTTTTTATGCATTATATAATTTAGTAATTGTAAGAACTTGTGAGATCCATATCATTTTTTTAACAGATAGTGAAACTGAGACTTACAGAAACTAAGTACTTCGTTCAAGGTCAAATAGCTAGTAGGACCAGATGAGAGGATGGGACCATGCTTCAAACTCTTGTTGGTTCTGACTCCAGGGTCTATGCTTTTAACTCCAATACCCTACACCCTTCCAAGGAAAGGCCTTTCTGTGCAGTGATATTTACTCATCATTTGTGCCAGGCATCTCCCATTGTCATGGCTGGCCAAAGCCGTTTGGCTTCATCTTCTCATGAGGAATAATAAACATTTGCCAAGAAAGTTTACCTACAAGTTGCAAATTCAGGATACAGCTTAATTCTAATGTTCCCTTGATTTCCATTTATGAGGCAAAATTTTCTATTTTGATATGGTTTAATGACTCTTCTTCCTCTTTATATTTTATAGTCAGATGGAACAGAAGTTTGAGGTTGCCTTTCCGCATTCAGTCTTTGGCTTCCTGTTTTATAGGGCTGTTAAGCTAGTAGCTATGAACCAGTTAGATATATTTATCCAGGTCTTACTGTATGTCCTGCATTCTCCTAGGGCTATGCGGGTTGTTGGATAATTACAGTCCTTAATATCCTTTTTGACTGACCTTTTATAATGTTGCAACGGCAGTGTCAGTACCACAGAATGAACACCTGAATCATCTATAGATTACTTTATGAGGGTTTTATTTTTTCAATTGTATGTTATCAGGAGAGCTAGCTTCTAGTCTGGCTCTGCTGCTGTTTAGCAGCAAGATTTGGAGGTTTCTAGCTGAGTCTTGATGGGCCTCACTTTTCACAGTTCAAAAATTAGAGGGTTGGTCTAGATTGCTAGGTCTTTTCTGATTTAAATTTAGGATTCAGAGATGTCCGTAACTCTTTATGATTATCTGATGGATTGATTCACTGTGGTGGAATAAACAGGAATAGAAAAGTTGTAAATTGACCTGGATTTGCAAAGATGATAAGTTCAGGTTTGAATATGTGACATTCAAGAAGCAATAGGATGTATCTAAATCTAGATATCCTTTAAGAATGGAAATACTACAGACTTGGATTTAAAGTTGGTGGTTGAGGTGCTATCATTCTCACTGACCTCTTTTGATAGTGTGGGTTAGAATCATAGGCTTGAAGTAAAAGTTGCTTATTCGTAACAATCACATAATCACAGATTTTTAGATCCGAAAGAGACACACAAATGATGTAAGCCTGTCCTATTTTTTTTACATACAAGATTGGAGAAATGGAATTTGCCCAGGGTTACACACGAGCTGCAGATCCAGTCTGCAGACCAGAGTCCCCTATCTCCCAAGTTCCCAGTTCATCCTTCCCTGTGCTCGTTATGTTTCCTTTTAGACTGCTTTTTAACATTTGTAGTATTCTTTTGTGAGCAGTAAATTCACTAATCATTGTATATACACATATACACCCAATATTATTTGTAAAGTTTAGTTCAGCTTTCTGGGAAGGAATAGCAATAAAATAGCATCATCGCTCTATCCAAATTTTAACCTCTATAATTAAATGGTTTTGTATAGAAACCACTGAATTGTGCAGTTACAAGGGTATGGTTTTGTGACATCTGTTGAAAGTTAAGTCATGATGTACAGTCCTAAATGGGTTTTTTGGTATCCTTGTGAGGTAATCGCTCTGCATCCCTATCCAGACCCTATTAGGTCTGAGGTATATGAACACTAGGCTGATCACATTGTGATTTTCTGTAGAATTATAATATCAAAATATGTGTTTGTGGTGGTCTCCATTTTGTTCTAACAAAGAACTGGATACCGATGACAAAGGTCAAATGGAGATCTGGCATCCATTTCACAACTTGCAAGACATAGCCTTGAGAGTACGTAATACATACAACTCCTTGCCAGAAAACTGAAAGGAAATGATTGCATTTGAGTACAATGCATTCTACAACAATAGTTTAGTGTGCATGAAATTTAAAACTGCTGGCTTTCCAAATATGATTTTTAAAAAGTAGACTTAGTTTATTTATTTTTAAAAAACCTTATGCCCACTGTGTTATGCTTCATGGGATATTCTTAAAAGCTGAGGTTTAAGACCAAAGACATTGAAAATCCTAATGGCAATAGTTGCAAGATATTGAATTCTCTAGTAAAGTACTCTAGTTTAATGTGTTTATTGAGTTCTCCTGAATGTTTTATTTTCATAAGTATTTCATGTATTATGTTTTTGTACCATACTGGTGCTTTTTTTTCCTACCTATCATGATCTCATAGTGCCCTGGAAGCATTAGTATCAAATCATAAAGTCTACAGTGGTGTCTCTGTTTTACACATGCACAAATAAATTGGGGTTTTATGTCAGTGATGAACACATCTACCCACTTCACCTAGGATCTAGCACAGGACCTGGCATGTAGCAGGCATTTAATTAATTGGGGGGTTTTTTGTTTGTTTTTAGTTTGGGGTTTTTTTGTTTTTTGTTTTGGTGAATGAATGAGTGGCAAGCAGCACTAAATAGCTAACTAGTTAGTTAAACTAACTAAAAAATTAGATAGATTAATACACTTATTCATTTATATATTTAAATTTATATATTTATATTTCAGGGGAGTATCCAAAGCCTCTAGAAAGAAGATTTGATGTTTTTTGAGAGAAGCCTTTGAAAGTAATCCAATATACTCAGTTAACAGGAGGGTCAAATATAGCTCAGTGTTTCACTCACCTTTCCTGATGCCCATCTAGAAAACAGGCCTGTCATAGTAGAAAAGAGTTGATGATGGAAATCTTTCTTTATAAAGTTGCTTCAGCCAAAGGGACGGGGGAAACGCTTTGTTCTTTACTAAGGACTTAGTCCAAGGTATGGTCAAGGCAACAACCCTTGAAGCTGGGTCCCTGCTGACTTTCCTGCAAAGACCCTTCTGCCCCCTGAGCCACTATTCTATCTAGTCACACCTGCTCAGTACAGGAACAAGAAATTAATTCTGCCTGTGACTCCTTCCTTCCTATGTCGCTCTTGAGAAGCTACCATTTGAAGTCCTGCTTTATGAAACCAGAATTAACAGTGCTAACCTACTTGGCCAAGATATTATGAAAAGTAATTTAAGGCTTTAAAAAAATCCATAGTTGAAGCCACATTTTTAGACAGAGTCGCCATAACAATATTTGTTTCCCACTTCAGTGGTTTCAAGGCCAGAAATGCAGTAATATATATGGTTCGTATACATGGTTTGTTTTAGTGTTCTAAAAAAGAAAGCATGGTTTCAAAAAAAGGAAACTCTTTTTTTTTTTTTTTTTCCCCTTCACAGCCTTTTCCCCCATTGAAACTGAAAAAGGAAAAAAATTATGCAAGCTTTTTTGAAAGTACAGACAAAATTGGCATTTCACTTATGGGAAAATTTTGCAAAATTGCACTGACTAAAAGTGATTTTTGTTTTGGCTTTCCTGTGAAGCCATCCAGAAAGGCCAAAAATTACTGGCATTGCTTTTGTATAAAACCTTTCACATAGACGCCACTTGTAATTCAGCCAAATACATAATTCAGGTCATCAGTGACACACACATCCACACACTGGAGCTGGTCAGTGAACAGAAGGTTGTCATGAAATGTCGATATAATTATTTTATGGACAGACCAAACTGCACAGATTACAGCGAAGGAAACTTTGCATTAACACGCTTGGGAACTGGGTTTCCTGAGCTGTTCCCTGCCCCCACCCTCAGGCAGTGGGAAAGCCAATTGTTTACTGATTACGACAGCGACATCACTTGGCAAACATTTTGGCCTAAACTCAATGTGTGACATCAGTCTCCTTTAGGGTTTTCCACATAAAATGAATTCTCCGAAGAAAACACAGAAATTGAGGCTTAATTTGAAATCCATTATTACACCCTCTCAGGTCTCATTAACTATCTCAATCATGTATTTCTTAATTTTTATTTTCTTTCCAAGTAGATATTATCTAACACTAAAAATACGACCACTAAACTTTCACAGTATTTTTCAGAGTTTCAATCAGATAGTTCTTTATAGTTATATTCACTCAAACCACGTTTATGGGGGTTATGATAGTCTTTCTTTGTTTCTTTGTACTGAAGGTCACTGATTCCGGAGTGGCTTACATCACTTTGTTTGAGGAAGGAAGTAAACATTATTCTTTGACTCCTTAGAATAAATTAGTCTTGCTTTTGTGAAGGGTGGCTGCATGTTTGAGAGGAAGTACTCTCACTAAAGTTAGGTTTGTGTTCTGTCATTTGTTGTCAGAATGAGACACATGAATGGTATTTTACTCTCTTGTGTAAGCACCTCCTCTGTATATATTTACCTGAAATTATTAGTTTCCCCACCTCTTTGTTAGATGGTGTTCATTTAGTATTTTTATGCACATGGCCTTAAAGCAAGTGGAAGTCAATTATGCCTCATGAGGCCCACAGTCTCCCTGCTACAAGCGGGGGGCCAGGAAGGGCCAGTGCACCAACAGTGCCAAGATATGGGAATTGTGATGTACAGATGGAGCAGGAGAATTGTCTGTGTATCATGTGAGTCAAGAATAGCCTTAGCATTCTCACACCCAAAGAGTTCCATCTGGAAGCTGTTCCTGGGCAAACAGAAATAGCTGAATATTCCCATATCTTCTGGAGTGGCTAAACAGGGAATGAGAATCACTCCAGTCATTTTTTCCTATTTTTTGGTAATGGTTTGTTTACTTTCATTATTCTTCAAGACAAAAAACCTTTGCATCCTATATGGCTAAAAAATGTGATCTTTTAAATTCTCCCTCTTAAACTACTTTGATACATGTAGAAATACCGTTCTTAATATACTGATTCCTTGGTGTACAATTTACGTTCATCCCACTATTTTCCTTTTCCTCTAGCCCGTGGCCTTTATTCCTAGTGCTCTTTTGTTCTCATTTCTCAGTGTTGTTCCTCTCTGCTCTCTTGCTTTAAATAATCTTCACCATCTGCCTACCAGCTTTACAGTGTTACTTCTGGATAGCCCTCCTCAGCCTTCCTCCAGAAGATAGTAGAGAGACAATGGTGAACATTAGAACTATACCACCAACAGCCTTTCACATTTCCACCCTAAATCTGTATCCTCTTGCCTTCTCCATTAATGTGGTTAAGCCCCCGGGGCAGGGACCTCCAGTACCTCTTTGTTCTATGGCAGGCAGCACTCTGACCATGGTCAATAAATGTTCATAATAATGAGAGATGAAAGGAAGTGTCTGTGTTCAACAAGTTAGTGCCAAATAAGTTTTGGAGGCCAAATGAGGCCACAGGTGCCAAATCACAAGGGTTCGAAATAATATTTAATATGACATTGTCTCATTGAATAACAAATCTTATACTGTAAAGTCTGAGCCAAACCTTCCCTTGGTGCCAGACTTCTTTTGCTCCTTTAATCTGCCTCTGAAGATATTTCAGGTTCATGAGAGGCAAGGTAACAAGACCCCCTCTCTATGTAGTGAGTAGAAAACAAACCCCTGATGAATGTAGAAAAAGAAACTGGATGTGAGGGCCATTGAATCTCTAGTGCTCTGATGACTACCATGAAGTGCACTGAAAAGAAATGAAAGTTTGCCATTAGCGTAGCTATTATGTAACTTTGATTACCTAGTTAAAATATGAATTGTAAGTAGTCAAATAAAACAGTTGAGACTACTAGTATTTTAGAAAAGGGAGCTCACAGTAATTTTTTTTTTCTGTATTTTTCTGTGATTGTTAGAATGTAGCATCGTTAGCTCTGTAACTCATAAGAGAAGTATACATGGAATAACAAAAGTGACATGAAGGTCCAGTAAAAATTTGACATTGCTAAGATTGGTTATTTTCTATCTTTGCAGTATTAATAGAGAGGAGTCATTGTTCTTTCAATTTAATATGGATGTTCATACTTTCTAAGGTGATTCAGGGTCAAAGTTGAGCAAAATAACCTGCTTTCCATATGGTTATAAAATGTTTACCAACCATTTTCTCCTTTTTTGTAGCCAAGCTTCGCTAAATACTAGTTCACATTTTAAGCTTCTGTGTTCTCATTTCTTATTTATTCTTCAAAGTATTGCGATTTGGCTTCTGCCTTCACTGTTTCATTGAAAGGGCTCATTAAGTTCTTCAGTGTCTTCCTTGTTGCCACCTTGGGACATTTGGTCATCCTTTTCTGTATTATCTGGTGCTGTTTGCTCACTCTTTCTTGAAAGTCTTTCCTTGCTTGGTTCCTTGCTTTCTCTTCTAGTTCTTCTAATCCTCCACCATTCTTCATTCCTTCTCAGCTTCCTTTCTTGACCCATTTTTCTGGAGGAATACCCTAACTTGATGGGTTGTTGTGTTGTTTTCTAGAGTTCCTGTCTCAAAATTCTCTCCCCTCACCACACTAATACCCATAGCTTCAGCTATCACTGGCTGCAAATACACATCACCAGCCCAACCTTTTCCAGACCTATATTTCTAACGGTGGGTTGTCTGTTTAGACACATCCTTCTCCCCACTGAACACTGGAAGACACCAGGTACCTCATGCTCAACTTGTCTAAAACAGGACCCCCTTGTCTAAAACAGGACCCCCTCCATCTTTTGAATCTCCCCAACCAGAAATCCGGCAACAACAAAAAGCTGTGCCCCATTCCTGCTTTCTGTACCTTGGTGAAGAACTAGGAGTATAACTTCCTGTTTTCCTTGCTCTGCTCTCTAGTCACATTAGTCACTAATTCATATTGACTATATGTCATAAATAATTCTTGTTATGCCCCATCCTCCCTAACCCTATAGCCATTGGAACACATACCTGCCCCTGTCTTTCTTCTGTCTTTCCTTAATGGTTCCTTAAGAAAGCATCCCTGATAACTCATTCTCCTTCTCATAATTTGTCATTTGCTCCTTCTTGCCAACAGTATAAAATCCAGCTGCTCGTGTCTAGCCTTTCCTTTTCTCACACCCTGTGCTGTAGCCATGTGGAAAGCTTGAGTTCCCTCAGTACCCATACTCTTGTCCTACCTCTATGCTGTGGTACTTAACTCCTGCCCCTGCCTTGTATGTGGTCTCCATTCTTGGTTGCATAGGGACTAGACCCGTTACCTCCTCTCTGCAGCTTTCACAGGGCACTCCCTTGAAGAATCAGGTGCCCAACATTTATGTTTCCACAGTCCTATCACACCCGGTTATTCTTACATTGTATTGATATTGTTTTTAAACATATCCTTTTCCTCACTCTGGACCATGAGATTTTTGAGACCAAAGGTTGTCATATTTACCTTGTATCCCTGTATCCCTTGGTATAATGCCCAGCGCATAGTGAAAGGTTAGTAAGAATTTGCAGGATAGGTCACTGCCTTTTCCAAAGTAGCCTTACCTTTCACATTCCTGTTCTAGCAAGCTTATGAATTCATCACTCTTCTCCATGTATTCTTTATGTTTTCTCTTTTCTTCCTCCAACTCTAATATGGTTTGCCTGTGAGATTTTTCTACCATTAAAAGCTGTTCCAGGATTCGTCTGTGAGATTCTTTATGTTTTTCCACAACTTTGTCCAACTACAAAAGAAAATGCATTAATAGTCTAAGTACAAATCATTCATAATACTGCCATCTCTCCCTCTTTTAGAAATATCCAAGTTTTAACAAATTAATTCAACAGTGGGTTTATGATTTCCTTGTTTAGTTTTTTTATCATTACTCTTGTTAATTGATACTTTTTGATGTTTCAACACAAATGTAACTTTCTTACTGTCATCCTTTTTTTTTTTTTTTTGGCCGCACCACGTGGCTTGTGGGATCTTAGTTCCCATGTCATCATTTTTTTTTTTTAACCAGAAAGAAAAATTGGTTCCTCTGTAAATATCTGAACAATTTCTCCATACCCCCTTTCTGCCACTTCCTTTTCTCTCCAGGGAAACCATATCAGAGGAATGATGGAAAGTAAAGGAATCCTTGTACAATGTTTGATTCTGCCACTTCCCTGGCTGCGCAGCCCTCCCTAAAGTACTCTGCCCACGTACGTCTCTTGGATCCATGGTCTGTTTCTCAGTGCATTATTCATAAAGGTGTTTGTGTATTTTTTTCAAATTCTTGTTAATCAATTCTGTGTTGGTATAGACCTGGTGTAAACACCAAGTCCTTTCTGGTTTCCGTGGCCTACTTATATCTCTATTATAAACAATTACCCCGTGTCTTATTTACTTCTGTCTCCTCTACTAGACTGTGAACTCCCTGAAAGCAGGGCCTACATTCTATTTTTCTTAAATTCTTAACATCTAATAGACTGCTTTGCTTATAGTAGGTGCATATAGTATATGCTTACAGATTGAAAACAAAATAAGCAAGCAAGGAATCAAGAAAGAAAAGAGGGAAGTAGACTGATTAAAACAAAAGTGCTTCAGGATCTTTGACCAGTGATAAATTAAAATCCATTTAAGAACATGGTTTTGAAAGCATGTGACTGTCTAGATTAGTTAAATACTAAACTATAACTGATAATATTGGTTGGTTTTGCCCTTTGCCTCTATTGTAAAAGACTGAAAATTTGTGACTCTGAATTTGAAGCCAGTTTAAATCGTACATCCTTAAAAAGCACATACTTAACTAGGAATCCAAAGCACAAAAATGGCCAAATCATTTCAGAAAAAGAAGGGAATAAAGGTGTCCCAGCATACAGAACCCAACTGACCTCTAAACGCTTAGGCTGGTTGTCTAGTTTTCTAATATGGGTTTATAATGGTGCCTTAACACACACAAAATACTTCATTATGTCATATAGGTGATGATTTTTAATTAATGTGACCAATCCTTTTGTAGAAGCTGAAATTGCTAAGTTGTATTAGAGTCACTTTTAACTAATGACCATCCTCTGAGAGGGAGGTTGTAATGTTTATTGTCCTGGGTCTCAAGCAATAACAGTTCTCTGAAAACTCCTTCCAGTTGCCCAAACATTAGACTGCACTATAAGGGAAATTCGAATCAACTGCTTTTAGAATTTGAGAGTGAAATAGTAATAGAATCAGCCTTAATTTAGGGAGCTTGCCGTTTGACTTAGAGAAACATTCAATTTATCACAAGATCGGCCCTAGAATTAATAAATGAATAATTATAATAGGTATTTAGTAAAGCATAAATGAATGACTAAGGGAGGCTTCATAAAGGAAACTTCCTCAGATAGCTTCTTGTAGTTGTATGGACATGAATATTAAACTTAGTTCAGCCCAAAAAGAGAAAAGAGAAGGTTTAGTTAATCTACTATTGCTTTCCATTGTGTTTTTCCTCCTTATTTTGTTTGTTTGCTTATTTGTTTGTTTGTAGGGACAAGGAAGGAAGGTTGGAAAGAATCACTGCCCTTTGTTACATAATCTCCTAAGGGCTCTCTCTTCCTTCAGCCTCACCCCCATCCAGCCTGTCCTCATCAGTGACAGCGCAGTCTTCCACCAGTGGGATTACTCCACTCTCCTATTCAGAGCTGAAAGGTTTCTCACCATCTGGCCTCCTGACACTTCCACCCCATTCTCATTCCGTACCTTCCCGTCTTTCTCACCCAGCCTTTAGCCACACCAGACTTCAGGTAGTTCTTAGAACACACCGTGGTGCTTCAAGACTGCTTTTTTCAGTGCCAGGACATAGAAACCTTTTTCCCCTTCCACCCAAAACTTTTCCTGTTCTTCCTTTATGGCTTTCTCTGGTCACTCCTGGGTAGAATTATTTGTTCCTTCATATCAGTGAAATGTCTAATTCTCTGGGTTTTCCTTCTCTCACCTTCCATGACTCTTGAAGAATGGCCTATATTTACTGCATGCTGTTTGGTGCTAAGGACCTCATGTTTGTCAACAGCAGAAATTGGAAAGGTGTCAAATAGTGACCTTGCAGAGGGAAAGTTCCCAAAGAAAGTGTAAGTGATTCTAGATATGTTTTAGCTTATGCTTGAAGTTTTATTCTGTGCCTTTGTTTCTCCATACCCAGAATACCTCTTAGAAAATATGCCAGTTGTTCTCAATTCAGTCTCTTCTTCATTCCTACAGATCAAATGATGGACCTGAGCTTGTCTGAACTCATTTCGTTTTCCACCAATTGTGTGTGTGCTTGGCCAAGCCACTTAACCGTTGTGTACTTCAGGTTTTTCGATTATAAATGTAGTGTGGTTGGGCTTGATTTCTAAGATCAATTTTATTGCCACAGTTTTCTCAAGGCAACAACTATTTATTAAGCGTCTATTATGCTATATGTATTTAGTACTATGATAGTTGCCATGGGAGAATTTTAAAGTCTCAATGCTTATACTCTTACTAGGCAGATAAGATATACACACTAAACAATTAGGAGCAGTATAAGGTGGTGTATCATTAAGCACTAAGGGACTATCAAAGAACCACTGCCCCTTTTTGATCTAGCCCCACTTGTGGATTGAATGAAGCCTAGGGAAGAAAACAGGAAGACTCAGTCACTTTAGGGAGTGTCAGGAAGAAAGATTAAAAAGATAACTCGTTAACGTTTACTGTGCAATGACAAGCTTATCATTTTAGCCTCCCTGATGTCATATCCTACCCACAACCGCTAATACAATCCAACTCCTTGCCTAGGATGAAGGAAGTCCAATGTGTTCCAATAGGTTGGATTCTCCCGTGGTCAAAGAGAATGAAGGACAGAGAGATCGTCAGTCTTTTTGCTTTTGGTTGCTTAATATATGTTTAGGAAAGAATAATGACCTTTGTTTTAATAGCTCCTGAGTCACAGACCACCCTAATTTGGGGCTTTATCTTCTTTCTGAGCTATGACTTTGGTTCTCTTTGTTCTTTTTCGTTGGCTCTTTGAAGATTGTCTTTTTCTTTGATACCCTGAATATACTAGTAGAGATAAAGCTAGTTCAGACAGTAGAGAAATTATTTGGCTGTTTTAGTAGATCAAAGGTAACCGAATATGCTATTCATAAAATGTTCCATCTTCTTCCCTGTCTTTACTGAAACCTGGTTTTCCTGGATAATGCTAGAATCCTAAAATAGAGACTGCTCATTCTCACACTGCCTCAGTATCTCAGATACTGGAAATGGGGGCATGATTCTTGTCTCTGCATGACCCCTGCCGGACTCTTCTGAAAGCCCTTCCTTGTTTTATTGTCACCCTGAATGGTGATAGTCTTCTGTCATTCTTATTTGGTCATCTACTGAGCTTCAGGTCACTCTCACAATCTACCTTTCTACTGTCAATCTTGGTAGCATTCTGGTTGTGCCAGCTCACCCAGCCATTGTCAAAAGTGAAAAGCCAGAGGCTATATTGCAAAATGAATATGTCTTTTGGTTCCTAGCACTGGAAGTTTGTGGATTATAGAAGAGAAAGATTGAAAATATGTGCAGCCAGAAGCTAGTCTGTGGAAATTTCCCTTTTTAGTTCCTGGCTCCAGGATTTCTCTAGCTCCATGTAAAGCTCATCCATGCACTTAAGAGTATGCTAGATATTTTATCTAATGTTTTTATGTATTTTTTAGTGATATGATTTCATGATATGTCATCCACAGTGTTTCTGGAAATGGAATTTCTTTATGTTCTACATGAGTAACCCTTACTCATTCTCTGGAACTTGGCTTTCCTGATTCTTCTAAATTCAATCCCCCATTATACTCCCTCATAGTGCTTTGTGGTTTTCACCACAAAAATTAACATAGTGTGTATTATATACTTATTGTGTGATCACTTGTTGTCTGTCACTCTTAAAAGAGACATTAAGCACCCTGAAGACAGTAAGCACAACTATTTTTATACAATGAAAATTATGAAATGAAATTTAAAAGCTGAACTACACAGTTGCTTAAAATAAGTATCAATACTTTAAGAATTGCCCTAAGGTAATGCTAATAAGGTATGCAGATTCTTTTGTTACAGTACCTTGATAAATCCAAACTGTTGTTATATTTTTCTTGATATCTTTTTTGGAAGAACTAAGAATATGTTAGGCCATTAACTCAAGTATCTTTTTTAAGGTAACTTTTAGTATAGAAGCCTAGGTTGGAAAGGAATAGGAGGTTAAAACTGTTCTGGACTCTGAGTTTTTCCTTCCCTCTCTCCCCATCCACATCCTTTATTCTAGCTTGCAGGCCTCCACCTTAAGTCAGTGTTCCTAACATATGACATAGCTGAGAACAGTTTGTTTTTCTAAGGTATTTTGCCTTATGAATAGATAAATCCCCTTTAGTTTACCTTAGACATGGTTGAGATTTTTCACATTTTTTTAAAAGAACGTTATGAGGAAAATAAAAGGAGGAAGATGGAGGAAAACAAAATAATAAATTTTTAGCATGCACATCCTTACCCTGATGTAATTAGGGTGCCCCCGGTATGGTCTTAGTGGGAACACCCCACTTTCTTTCTTTTCTTCAGCCCTATCTAGGGACTCCTAGTCAGAATTTCCCTTTGTTGTTTGTTTTCTGGATATCCCCCCTCACCCATTACTTCCTAGATAGAGGAAAAAGGTAGGCAACTGGGTTGTTGGGTAGATAGAATTATAGGGGCTTCAAGGAACTGGGAGAGACTGGTAGCTGAGGAGAGAAATCTATCAGGGGGAAGTAGGCAAGAGAAGAAAACGGACAAATCATGGAGATGGGAATGTGAGAAGTGTGTGTGTGTGTGTGTGTGTGTGTGTGTGTGTGTGTGTGTGTGTGTGTAGGGGTATCTGTTGGTTGAGTAATCAAGGAAGGTTGGATTTATAAAGCAGGGCCAAATTATAGATAACTTTTAGGGACACTTTGCAGAGTTAGGATTGCAAGCATTTGCAGAGAGGGTGTTTCCAGTTTTGCGTGTGTACAATAGAATTATTTAGTTACAAAAGTAACTAAAACTTTTCCTACTGATTTCAGGATAAGTTTGGAATTATTCTGTTTCATTTTACTCTGAAGTGTTGAGGGGTTGTACCATTTGTGGAGTTTTGTGAGTATATGTTCAGTGATAATTAACTTGCATTTGCACTTATACTGGTTGGGGAATTTGTGCTTAATGCTGTTTCACAGTCACTGTGTTGGGAGCCAGAATACAGTTTTAACACTATTGACTTGAATGAGGCTTCGGCTCCTCTTGTTTAAAATTTGGATTAAAGCGCAATCAACAGACTTTGGGTGGTCTCATCCTCACCCCTCAGAGAAGCAGATCCATATGACCAAACTCCTTCACAATTTGGCAAGATGGTAGGCTTCTGTCATGAGACACCCAAGACAAGAATAGCAAGGACATTAGAGGTCAGTCCTGAGGTAGGTTGCCAGAGCGTATGTGGGGGAAATTTACCCAAAATTTGCTTTCACTCTCTCTAGCCTTAACTTATGCTCCTAGTTGTTTCCTTTTTATAAAAATGAAAAATTATGAAATTTTCCATTGAGGTCTCAGAAGAAAATAGAAGAATAAAATAAGGATGCCAGGGAGTTTCAGAAATGTCAACAAGTAAAAGAGCAAGCAGTGCTGTATCTCTGTGCAGTGGTGGCCATGTTGAGACTGTTCATCTTTGCTGTTGTCCCTGTTGGGCATACTTGGTGGGGAGAAGTCTTTACTGTCATTAAACTTTTGGAGGAAAAAGAGGATATGTGTTCATCTAAAATGTATGCTTCCTAAAACTCTGTTTCCTGGATAATTCTTCAGATCATTTCCATTCATGCTCAAAATTTCTATGACATAATACTTCAGTGTTTTCAAAGAAATTAACTTCTATGGTTAAACTTTATCTGTTTTTTATTATTGCCTTCAGATCTCCAAAAGAAGTGCAGATTCCTCTGTGTGTGTGTGTGTGTGTGTGTGTGTGTGTGTGTGTGTGTGTATGTCTGGGTCTGAGTGTGTATGTCTCTCTGTGTGTATCTGTGTGTGTCTGTGTGTCTATGTGTTTATACAAGAGGGGAAGAGGGGGAGAGAGAAAAAGAGAGGAATTCTCTTGCATTTGTTAGGTTTTAGTCTGATGTCAGGAAACAAACCCAGTGGGAACATCCCATCCATGATTTATTCTCCTTTTCTTTCCTGTAGAACATGTAGTATTTATCTACCTGGGGTAGATTTTAAACATACAACTATAAATAATCGAAAAAGGAGTTACATGTCCTGCTTACCTGCCAGGCCTAGTGCTTTACTGGCTGGTGAGCATACTCGGTGCACACCCCTGATGTGATACATACCTCATTCATTGGTTTCTCATAGATGTCCTCCTGCCAAGGGGCAGATTTTGCTTGAAAAGCATCTCGCTGGAGAGCTTCTAGCACCTTTTTTGGAGTGACAAACCCATACTGAGCTTCCAGCAAAGCCAAGTCCATTTTGTCAGCCTTTAAAATGCCTATGACTTCATCTCGAGCCTGCAGGAACAAAAAGCATTTCAGAAAGTCCACTTTATCTACCAGCAGTCTCTGCAAGTGATTTCTTGTGTAGTTGAGTATTTTTTCTCTTCTCCTTCAAATATAAACAAATCATATTTGGTTATAGCACCTTTTAGAAAAGGTAGCAAAACTATGTCCCTTTACTTCATCCTTCTTACAGTCTAGTTACACATTAATAATGTTTTTAAAAGTGATCACTATACAACATGGAGAGACTCTACATTTTTTATTGTGTTTGACAAGCAGATAACATGATATGCCTCAATGGACTGGCATTTTCATTTTCAGGGATAGGAAATAAGATTCTCCTATATATGTAGCAGCTGTTTTTAGTTTTTTGTGTAGGTTAATAATGCCAGGGCAAGTCTAGGAGCCAGTTCATGTGAGGTACAAAAGCACCTATTGTTATTTAAACCAGTCCAGAAGTCATCTGCTGTTATTGTTACCCATACGTGCCTGTGCACTGAAGCTTGTGAGCAGCATGGGCAGAGGATGTGACCTTTCACAATGTGCATGCCAATTGCATGTCATAACAACAGCCCTTTTAGATGTGATTAATTGCTCTTCGTGCTGCCAGAAGAGAATTCTGTGAATGTGTACTTACACTTTGCTTTCATGTATATACAAGTATGAAGCACAAATATCTATTTCTATGGCAGCCACCACACAAAATTCATAAGCAGCCTTCCCCTTGAAGCATGAGGGGGATAATTCTAACCCAGCTGACCTGCAGTTCTCCCTCCAGAATGCTGAGAAGAAATAATAGGTCGTCTCTTGAGAGGTCTTCTCCTTGGTGGCCATTACCACTGTGTGACTTAGGATATGGAAGGATTGCATCCGACTCACTGGTGGGGTCTTTGTCTTGCTGTCTCTGCTTCATGTCCTCAGGACCTTGGAAACTGTAGTCTTCACTATGTCTTGGAAATTGCTTTTGGGCTGAGCCCTCCGTGTCACTGCTTCTGGAACGCATTCTTTAAGGGCTGGAAAGAAGGAAGACAATTTGTAACTCTTAGTGGAAGTAGAGTTTTAATAAGAGCTCCTATTACTGCTTTGACAAGTCTGCACTCTCGTTATATTTACCACAGCCAAAGACTCGATCTTTCTGAAGTCTACAGCAGAGAAGGGCATTAGCAGATTCATAAATCACAGTCTTATTTACACTTCTGTTTTTAAAATCAACATTTTAAAAAATGTGTTCTGCTTTGATTAAGGCCACTTATGTCCATGGGTAAACAGACTGTGTATTTGAACTTCATCCACCAAGCATTCCACCTCAGGGACCTGGGTCATACCTCCAACCTAGGCCTAAGTGCTTACATAAGACGTACTTAACATAATTGTAAAATGGTAAATTTGCTAATTGTTCTAACTTTCTTCAGATTCACATTATAGTGTTTCCTTGTGGAAGTTTAAAAAGAGTTTTTAAATTTCTTAGCCTTTGGTGCTTTAAGAGAGAAGCATCAGAATTACAAAATACTTTGGGTTACTTTGTTATGACAGTAAAGTCTAATATTAAAGGAATGAAGGCTTGGTCCCTGGCTGTATCCTTGACATTCTGCTAAAATTCCAGAGCTGACCTCAGATAAGTCAAGGATTTATATTTAGGACCCTTATCTCCAAAATAAGAACACTAGTGCCTATAGTAGTTAACCATTATGAAAACAATATAAAATAAATTAATATTTGAGGGACATATTAGCTCCACATCTGATTGTATAATTATCCAAATTAATTTACAATAGCAAGATAATTTTTTCCACCTTTGAGGTTTGTAATGGAAAGAGAAAATATCAAGTGAACTTATAGTCTGCTTCAGTGATGTTGAAGCAGATTGTTAATTTTACGCATTCCTACAAATCATGAAACTTTCATCATTATTTTTGTTTAATATTTATTTATTTTATTTATTTATTTTCTATATTTTTTTGGCTGCGTCAGGTCTTAGTTATGGCATGTGGGGATCTTTCATTGCGGTGCAGGCTCTTCGTTGTGGTGCGGGCTCTTCGTTGTGGCACGGGCTTCTCTCTAGTTGTGGCACCCAGGCTCCAGGGCACGTGAGCTCTGTAGTGGCGGCACTCGGGCTTAGTTGCCCCGTGGTATGTTGGATCTTAGTTCCCCGACCAGGGTTGGAACCCGTGTCCCCTGAAATGGAAGGTGGATTCTTTACCACTGGACCACCAGGGAAGTCCCTTTCATCATTATTGGTACCTTGCTTTTCATTTGTAATAATATTTCTTTAAAAATCTGGAGGGAATTCCCTGACGGTCCAGCGCTTGGGACCCTGCACTTCTACTGCAGGGGGCATGCATTCGATCCCTGGTCTGGGAACTAGGATCCCACATGCCGCGCACAGCGCGGCCAAAAAAAAAAAATCTGGAAAGGTCAAGCATACAGAAAAGTATGGAAATATAATGAATCACTACATGCTAGCACACAGATTTGTAAAATCCTAATGTACTATATAAATTAGAAAACAGTTTTTTAAGTAATATATTGATATTATAGATATAGTAGGAGCCCCTATGTACCTCTTCCTTAACCCACTCTATACCCGCCCTACCCCAGAAGTAACCATCTTGAATTTGGTATTTATTATTCCCACACATGTTTTATACTTTACTTTATACTTTTAATGCATGTGTATATATTGCTGAGCAATATATAGTATTGCTTTGCAGATTTTCAAATCTAATGTAAATACAGCATATTGAATGTATCATTCTGAAAATGTTTTTTCATCCTATATTTTGGAGTTTCTTTCTTGCTCCATTTTACTTATTTTACATATTTAACTGCTATATAGTATTGCATTATATGAATAGGCCACCATTTACTTATCCATTTTACTGTTGATGGATGTTTAAATAGTTTACTTTTTTTAGTATTAGAAAAAATGCAGCTGTGGACATTCTTGTACATTTTTTTTTTCCTGTGAACATCCATTTCTTCAGGTAGTATTCTTTACAGCATAGGAATGGGATTTTGGCTCTCCTAAATGGAGTACCAATTTATAGCAGAGTGTAAGAGTTCTCATTGCTCTGTATCTTCATCAACGCTTGCTATTAGGGAATTTATAATTTTTACCAATATGGTAAGTGAAATGGTATCTGACTTTTTAATTTGCATTCTATAATTAATGAGAGCAGGCATCCTTTTATGTGTTTAGAGGCCCTTTGAATTTCTTCATAAATTGCTTGTTCATAGTCTTTGCCCATTTTTCTTTTGTACTATTTGTCTTTTTCTTATGAATTTGTAGGAATTCGTTACATACTCTATAAATTACTGTTTTGTTGATTATATGTTTTGATGTTATCTTTTCTGGTCTGTAGCTTACATTTTCACTTTATGTCTTTTGTGGTATAGAAGTTTTATGTTTTAATTTAGTCAAGTTTATCAATTTTTAAGTCAGTTCTTTTCTTTATAATTTGCATTGGAAAGCAGAATTTGAACAGTGGCAGTATAAAAGAATGGCTAAGACCATGGACTCTGGAACCACTCTGCCTGAGTTCAAATCTCTACTCCATTACTTATTGGCTATAAAACTCTGGACAAGTTACTTAATACCTCTGTGCCTTTCTCATCTGTAAAATGAGGATGATAGTAGTAGTATATTTATAACCTAAAGTTGGTGTGAGGATTAACTGAGTCAACACATGTCAAATGTTTGCAACATACCTCATACAAAATTGTCACTCAAACATTAGCTTTTATTATTAACATTATTATTAACTTTATTTTTATTCCCCCCAATTTTATAGCATTTCTCTATTACCTTTATAGTTAGAAAAAAATTTCAAGAATTGAAGCAAGTTTATTTGATTACCTCTTTCATCTAATGAGTTGTGAGCCGTGAATAAAGGGGGAAAGAAAAGAAGATTGAAAGAATGGCTTTGTGTCTTTCTTGGGTACTCTGTTTAAGAAGTGACTCTTATCACTCCCAGCTTGCTGGCACCACTTGAGAAACCTGAGTGTAGAACAGTTTAGGAACCTTGAGCACTTCACAGCCAACCAGCTAAGCCTCCATTCATCTCTCCACCCACCCTTCAACAAGCATTTATTGAAGACCCACTGTGTGTCGTGCACTAAATTGGTTATTTATGGTGTGACTTCCTTACTTCCCTTAATACAAGTGATACATTTTCAAATGTAAGGTTTATGGAAATAGTTCGTAAATCTGGGATCATGAAAAGTGCACTGAACTAGACAGAAGTCACGTGAAAAGAATTCTGTCACAAATCAGCTATGGGATTAGTTAAGACACTGACCCTCTCTGAGGACAGTGCCCTGAATTGTGAAGTGAGGGGGGTGAGGAGGTGATCTCTGTGGCCCCCTTTCTCCTAGGATGTATAACGATTCTTGCCACTGTGCCTTTCTTTTAGCACAGATTATCAATAGTATATTTAAAAGACATGGGTTTGTGGGTCTGCATCTTATAGGAAATCCACAGAAATCTAAATGCTACATATGGACTACATATGGACCTGTGACTTTTGATTTTCACCAGAGGAGAGATCACAGTTAAAAGACAATGCTTAAGGAAATAATCCCAGCAATAATTTTCAACTGAGAATTTTCAATAGCCTCATCATAACAATCAGGATGTAAAAGCAGAACTTGAAGGTGTTTATTGCCTTACGTGTTTATTACTTACATATTTTATTTGTCAGTAACAAACCAACTATCAAGTGATACTAGTGGGACACCCTGCCTTGAAGTTACAGTGTCCATCTGGAGAAATTTAAAACTTCACTTTCAAAATTTTAACAAGTCACATAATGTGTTTTCTCTACAACTCATGTTCTTTCTTACTTCCCTCCATCACACATTTATTTACTCTATTAGACGCTGGAGATAGACAGTGATGGTGGTGATGGTGGTGGTAATGATGATGACAGCTAATACTTACTGAGCAGTTACTACATGCCAGGCATTCTTCTAAGCATTTTACATTTATTAACTCATTCAATTCTTATAACAACCCTATGAGGTAGGAAATATTATTATCTCCATCTACAGCAAAGAAATGGAAGCACACATGAAGGTTACACAGCTAATAAGAGGCAGAACTGGGATGTGAATCCAGGCAACCTGGCTCCAGAACCTGTGCTCTTAAAAATCATGTGTCATGCTATCATACTGTACTGCCAAAGACAGATGGCTATAGACACCCTGTCTGAAATGGATACAGACACCATGTGTGAAAAATGCTTATAGCCTTGCTGAAGAGATTACTTATCAATAATTACAGTACAGATGAACAGTGGTCTGTGGCAGTAGTTGTCACTGACTCTCCCCTACGTAGCCAAGGAAGGATTTATTTATTTGAGAAAAGCAAAGACATAGAAGGAGTATATTTTTATGTAGGGATAGAAGGTTGAGGATATATAAGATTTATGACTGTGGAAAACCCCATTATGTGTGTATTTATGTATTTATAAATAATATTCCTATACTAGCATATTAATATATGCTATGTACCTTATGAAAACATATTCAAAAAGGAAAAATATTAATAAAAAAATAAGATATCTAATTATTTTTCTCCCACCCCACTGGATTGTCTTAAACACCTCAGGAAGATCATTGCTCTGGCCTGTAGGAGTAATGGAAGGTTGTTAATGTAGACCAGATATGTTTAAAACAGATAAATATTAAATACCACTTTATTTACAGATATGTTCTCACATGAAGGGCAGGGCCATCCATGTCTTCCACCAAATATTAATAGTCTCCATTCATATGTCTCATGGGGTTTCTGACCTGATGCTTCATACCTAATGGCTGTTCAACAGAGTGAATGGTTTGCTCTTTCTATTTTGTGGCCTATCCCACAACTTAGATAACATTGCTAAATAACAGTGGCTCAAAATTGTTTGGGTCACTCTGCATTTTCAGTCATCTTGCAGCTCAGCTGGGTGTGAATGGTCTAAGATGGGCTCACTCCCATATCTGACTGTCAGCTAGTTGGGCTAGATCTCAGCTGGATCATCTCTTCTCTGCTCCCCATGGGCTTTCAACCTCTGGTAGGCTAGACCAGGCTTCCCCTTATGGCGGTCTCAGGTCAGCATCTCAAGAGTGTGAGACTCCAAGGCCTTATTTTTATTGGTGAAAGAACGACACAAGGCTAGCCCAAATTCAGAAAGTGGGGAAATAGATTCGCCTCTTGATGGAAGGAGCTGCAGAGTCACATTGCAGAGGATGGGGAAGAGTTAACTGCAGCCATCTTTGAAAAACTCTAGGTCTGTCACACTTACAGATTCAGACTTCTGTGAAAATCAAATAAAAATCTAGTTTAAAAGAGGGGTAAAATATATTTGGTTCTTTACTTCTTTTAGTTTCCTGGAAGCGTAAGGTTATTTTTATGATTTCTGTGATGCATTCCTGTGCTTTCCTCTTACCCACATATTCATATGTGGAACAATAGCCTACTGATAAGAATCAACTTGTATTCTGCTACTAATCAATAAAGATTCCTCTACCACCATTAATCTTATCCAAGGTATGCCTTCCAGAATTCCAAGATAATGTAAGTTTCTATTCAGCAGGGTAGCTTGCTAAGCATTGCTCATAAGTAGTGCTCTTTGAGTTTAAGGCAGCTCTGAACTGCTACAGAAAACTGAATGGATCTCTGTATATGTTCTATCTTCCCTCACCTCATTCTTTTTTTTTTTTTTAATTGAGTTAAAGTTGATGTACAATATTATATGTTACAGGTGTACAATATAGTGATTCATAATTTTTAAAGGTTATAGTCCATTTATAGTTATTATAAAATATTGGCTATATTCCCTCTCACCTCATTCTTAAAGTGAGTTGAGTGAAATCTGCCAGGAGAGCACAGATCATTTGCCAATGATGATATTTATAAGTGATAAAAAAGGAATGACCTGAAACATTTTTATACCATGTTTATTCTTTTTAAATTGATTAGAGTTTTTCTGAAACCACCAGTCTTCTTTGAGGGCTAGGGAAAATAGCATCAACATTCTTGCTGGCTCTCACATTGGGTTTGTGAACAGACGCATCGTGTGCAGACTTCTGGTCTACTGAGGAGTGTGTGTCTCGTCATGTTTACAATGGTGGAGTTTCCTTGCCCTTCTGCCAACAACCACAAAATGATCAGTAATGAGAAGTAATTAAGTATCGAGTGGAAGAAAACAAAGACATGAATTTCATGATACTCTCATGCTTTGTATTATCAGTGACTTCATTGTTTCTCTTGGCAAATTTTTAATGCATCTGTGCTTGGCCTTGCATACTGAGGAAAAGAAAAATTTTGGAATGGCAACAGTGGTTTGGGATTTTCAGGTTACAAAGAAAAAAAAACCCAACAGAATGGAAAGTTGCTTTTGCTTATACCAAATAATGATGCCTTACTCTTTTCATAAAGTGTCGGTAGTGACATAATGCCTGATGGTTTTGCAGGGAGAAAACCTGCTTAGTTGTCAAATTTAACACAGCCTAATGCGTTGATTATCTGTGACTCTCAGAGCCATAGAATGGCAGCCTTGAGGACTGTAAGAGAGCGATAGACTTGGAATCAGGAAACATGGCTTCTGATCTCAACTCTGCTTTTAATTAGCAAAGCTCTGGTTGTCACTTGTAAAATGAGGATATTAGTCTAGGTTGGCCCCATGAGGTCATTCAGGATGAAACAAGGACCAGGGGTTCTTTGCCTTGACCTCTACCTTGTTCCTTACTCCCCAGTGGGTCCCCCTGACTGCAGGATTTACGCCTGAGACTAGATGATCTCTGAGGTCCCGGGACTTCCCGCTTTAGAATTCTCTGCTTCTCTGTTGTCTTGTTTCTATGGATACAAATACAGTGTAGTTGGCCCTGAGAAGCGGATTCTACTTTATTTTCCTATGTGGTGGCCTCGGTCAGTTTTTCTTTGGCTCAAGCTGGTTAAAATCGTGGTGTATCTTGGTAAGGATGTGTTCATACAGAAGAAGGACTAGTAGAGAATTTGCAATTATTTACTTAATTTAGTTACAGAAAATGACCAAATGTCAATTGAGGCCTATTCTACCTACCACCTCCCCCCAATATACATGCCCCTAGCCAGCTCTTTACTATAAAAGTTGAATTTTCTTAATCATTCTTTATTAATCTTTAGATAGCAAAAACTGTTTATTCTATATAATTGAGTGGTAAACATAATTTAGTCTCTGTGTACCTGTTTATTTTCATGTTTGAATGGTGGAAAGAGGATATTTTCCTTGTATAAAAGAACTTCAAAAAGGCTCAGTGAAAGAAACTGGTTTTGGTCTTGATCATTTACTATGATGTTGAGGTAACCAATCAAAACTACTCAAATTTAAAGAAGAAAGTAATAATAATGGTAGCTTACATTAAGTTCAGTACTTACAAATACAAGTCTGTTCTAAATGCTTTCTTTTAATTAACTCATTTAGTCTTCTTAAAAACTGTTGTTGGGGCTTCCCTGGTGGCACAGTGGTTGAGAATCTGCCTGCCAATGCAGGGGACACGGGTTCGATCCCTGGTCTGGGAAGATCCCACATGCCGCGGAGCAACTGGGCCCATGAGCCACAATTGCTGAGCCTGCGCGTCTGGAGCCTGTGCTCCGCAACAAGAGAGGCCGCGATAGTGAGAGGCCCGCGCACTGCGATGAAGAGTGGCCCCCGCTTGCTGCAACTGGAGAAAGCCCTCACACAGAAACGAAGACCCAACACAGCCATAAATAAATAAAATTTTAAAAAAACAAACAAACAAAAAAAAAACTGTTGTTTATCTCCATTTTGCAAAAGAGGAAACTGAGGCTTGTAGCTGTTAAGTAACTTGCCAAATGTCGTACTGCTAGAAAGTGGCAGAGCCAAGTCCTAACTTGGGCAGTCTGGTTCCAGAGTCCAGCAAATCACTATGCTGTATCCACCTAGGGTTTTATAAGAAGGCATACATAGTAAAGGAAAAAATCCTGGTTCAACATTAAGTTATTCAACAAACATTTATGAAGTACCTACTATGTCAGTTATCATATTAGCCAATTTGTGCAAGCTTATTTTTGTATCTGGACTAATGTCCCTTTTGTTGATATGAGTACAGTTAATTCTGGCTACCCAGAATTACACAAAAATCTGAATAATATGAAGTCACGGCTCCCTGGCCCTTTCAGCAATTGGTCCATTCAGTAAAGATGTTTTGTTTTCACGCATTATTTATGTGCAGAAACTTAACTGAATGCATTGTTATTCTTAAACTTCAAAAGCCACAAAGTGGCTTTTCTCAGCCACTTTGCTGGCATCTTGGGGGTAGGCAGGAGGTATAGCATAACAGAAAGACCGTGAGATTGTGGGATCAGATGGATCTGGACTTTAATTGCTGCTCCAATATGTTAGCTCTGTGGCCTTGGACAACCTACTCCACCTCTGTGAGCCTTCAAATGTAAAATGGAGATAATGGTACCTGGTAATGGGTTTATTGTTCATGCTCTGTGAGCTTAGGGCCCCTGTTGTTCATGTCTGTCTCCTCAGTGTTCAACAGAGTTGTACCTCATCAGGGATTCATTTGAAAGACTGAATCATGCAATCCTCAACAGAGCTGACTGGCTGTAAGTAGGAGCTGCCTCATGGTAAAAATGATTCATCTGTGAACCACTGGCTAGAAATTCAGAAAAATGGTACTGAGAATCTAATAGAAGTAGCTGGAGTGTACAGAAGTAGCTAATGTGTATGGACCTCTTACTACATGCCCAACACTGTTTTAAGTGCTTTGTGTATATTATTTAATCTTAAAGACTTTTAGCCTGTAGTAAAGATTGTAGGAAAGGGCTTGGTAAAGGTAAGCTAAGCGTGGAGACTCTCGTAGGAGACATCAAAGACAGAGAAATTAATATCAAAATCAGGGTAGTGCTGGTACCTACACAAAGTTCAGTGTGTGTGTGTGTGTGTGTGTGTGTGTGCGCGCGCGCGTGCGCGCATGCGCGTGCACACATGCATGCACACGTGTGTGGAGAAGAGACACTGGATCCCCAAGATTAACTAGAAAATTCTTGTTAATGTCACTGAATTTTGAAAACTTTTATATATACCCTGACTTTTCGCTCTCTCTTACCCCCACCTACCTGAGTACACTCTCACATGCATAAAATGAGGTGAACATCCGCTGCACTCCTCCTTTTTATTTGACAGCACCTTGAACAGTCATTAGTTCTGTTTTTATGAATGTGACATTTTATAAAGTGGTCTCATTTAAACTGGTTTGGTAGGAAATTTGAGGGATGAATTGTTTTGATGGCAAGATGGCTGCATAATGCAGAGTGAGTCTGTGCTAACTGTAGGATGCTCTTCACCAAGGGACAAACTTGGAAGTGATTCAGTGCCTTAAGTTTGAACGTGCTTAACATCCCGCACTTGCTGAATTTAGAGAGCAGGCTGCCGGCTAGCTTTACATTTCCACTTGGAACCATAAAGCTATAACTTAGTTCCCTGGAAGGGGAATGGAAAGAGATGTAGTAAGGTTATAGGGTGCTCAGCAGAGCTGGTTGAGCCCTTAATATTAACTGTCTCATAGTAAATGTGATTCGTCTATGAAAATACTTGCTATAAATAGATGTTAATAGTGCTTAGTTGCAAATCAGCCATGTTGTGCTTGCATGGCCACATTAGGGAAAAAAATCCTGTTGAATATTTTATTTGGTTTCTCTTAAAATGAAAAAATAAAAAGTTCGTTTCCTTTTATTGCCCTAGTCACCCACATTTGAAGACACTAAATTCAGCCAGCTGCAGTAAAGCTATCTGATGGCTAAAAAAAGACACATTGAAAACCAGATAACCTAATTTAGCAATGGCACCCTCTATCTTTTTCTTCCATTTTCAGTAAAAATCATTGAAACATACCCTTACTGGTGTTTTTACTTGTAGGGAGGGCATGGATAGGGCTTCAGAGAGGGGAACAGAACTTGGGGATCTGTGATTCAGGTCCGTATTCTTAAGAATTCTGAGTCCTGGGGGCTTCCCTGGTGGCGCAGTGGTTAAGAATCCGCCTGCCAATGCAGGGGACACGGGTTCGAGCCCTGGTCCCGGAAGATCCCACATGCCGCGGAGCAGCTGGGCCCGTGAGCCACAATTACTGAGCCTGCGCGTCTGGAGCCTGTCTTCCGCAACAAGAGAGGCCGCGATAGTGAGAGGCCCGCGCACTGCGATGAAGAGTGGCCCCCACTTGCCACACCTGGAGAAAGCCCTCGCACAGAAACGAAGACCCAACACAGCCATAAATAAATAAATAAATAAACAAAAATTTAAAAGAGATAAGCAAAACATTCTCTCTATAAATTTAAAAAAAAAAAAAAAAAAAGAATTCTGAGTCCTGATAGAAAGTCAGGGTTTCTTTCAAATCAAGTATGAGGTTCAGAAGGCAGTGTAGTCATCTCATCTATCCCCCATAGTACCAGGCACTAAGTATTTTCTGTGCCCATCTACTCCATTGTTATACAGCTCTAAGTGTCTGAAAGTGCTTCCTTATGAGCTGAAATCCAGCTCCCAGGATCTTTATTCATTTATCCTTCTTCTGCCTCCAGAGCTAAGTCAAGCAAGACTACCTCTCTTGTCACACTGTGGTCCTTCAGTGGGAAGGGCTCTATTCTTTTTTCCAGATGTAATACTCAGTTTCTTTAACCACCACTCTTCATACTATGTGGTCTAGTCACCCTCACCCAACACCCCATCTCATGCACACATTTTGATTATACCCCTTTAGACCTACTCTTCATTAGGCCAGGTGTTTCTTAAAGAAATGCATGGAGTTGGGCATGATTTCCCAGATATTAAACACAACTAAAGCAGTGAAATGGTAAGAGTATATACTTAAGGAAGAGCTCAGTAAGTCTTCTGATATGGGATCTCAGTTGGAATGTTAAGTATAGATCAAGACATTTGATAGTAGGCATTTAATGAAGACTTATTCCAGTTTCGCTTATCAGGTAAGTGCTTGTAATACCTTTCATGTGTACATTGATTGTTATATCAGTAAATAGGTAATTATTCGCCCTGTTTTTCAAGATGAGGAATTCGAGCTTCAGAAAGCTTAAATAACTTTGACTAATAAACCTTGGACCAGAAATGAAAACTTAGGCGTTCTGACACCCCTTTCTCTCCAGGCTCATGCTAGATTAATCAACACTTGCACTTTTTTTAAGCTTGAATGTGTTCTTTGGTTGCTTGTCCATGAAGTGCTATAGTCAGAGAAGCTGCTAGGCTGTAGATACAGAATAAACAGCCTGCCAATGGGGTCTAATAGTACAGACTTACATCATGGCTTTTCTTAGCTGTGTGTTCTGAAGAAAGGACAAAAAGAAATATAAAAATCTCAGAGTATAAATAGTTGATTTATCTGAGTTTTCCATTACAAATCAGTGGCTCTTTAAAGATTCTTTTCTCATTTAAGGTTGACACAGGGCTGGGAATGTTTTCCAGATCTTTGTGGAATAAAACCGAAGAAGAAAATTATTTTCATATAGTCCAAGTTAGCTTTAAATGCATTTTAAAATGCCACAGTCCTAGCACTAGAACAGAGCTCTTGAAAATCATATGATTCTTTTAACAGTTTTCAAACTACATCACTTTTCATATTTCTTCCAACTCTGCTCTCTGTTTTTTCTTACAAGCACGGTGATATTGAGCCAGTCACTTAACCTTTCTATTCTCTTTGAATTTTTGTCTCTTTGGCTCTTGGAACCAGTTTTCTCCAATCCCCTTATTCTGCAACTGAGGCCTGTTGAAGTTAACTGATGTGCCCGTGGTCATGCCCAGAGCCAGCACCAGAACCCACATCTCTTGCCTACAGCTCTGTTGCTGTTTCCATAGCAACACTACATGTTCATAGGCCAACCCCTACTTCTTCCAGCCCTAGAAAGATGTGAATCTTAAAAGATAAAAATGCATCTTTAGAGTGGTTAAGATTCCGCCTGCCAATGCAGGGGACATGGGTTTGAGCCCTGGTCCGGGAAGATCCCACATGCCATGGAGCAACTAAACCCGTGCTCCACAACAAGAGAAGCCACCGCAATGAGAAGCCCGCGCACCCCAACGAAGAGTAGCCCCTGCTCGCCACAACTAGAGAAAGCCCGCATGCAGCAGCGAAGACCCAAGGCAGCCAAAAATAAATTAATTTTTTGAAAAATGCATCTTTCGAGAACCTGAAGTCTCCCACAAATTTTTGTTGGCTTTCTCAACCACTTCTTCACCCATTAATTGATAAGTCACCCTGAGTGCCTTCAGGCCTCCTCTTGGCTAGACCAACCTAGCATAATAAAGAGCTCAGAGGTGAACAGGAGATTCAGAGATCAAGAGTTACCATCTATAACTTCCAAATGACAGCTTTCCTTTCTCGTCTTTTATCTAAGGACCTGTGACTGGAATAGAGAGATTGTGTGTTACAGAAAAAATGTTGCAACTGGTAAAGTCCCAGGGCAGTACTTGACCTTGCAGCCATTTTGCTTCTCCTTTCCCACATCTTCCCTTATTCAATCTATCTTCCTGTACTGGGGAACGATTCCTTCCTGGCCTCCCAGCTATTTGAGTCTAGTCTGATGCATTTACACTTACTAGGGGAAAAGAAGGAAAGCTCCAGTTATCTGCCTGATAATATGATTTATGCTTTCTATTCTTTATATCTTTTTTTAAAAAGTTCAGACACATAGAGTTGGTATTATTCTCCTTATTTAACAGATGAAAAAAACTGAGACATTGAGGAATTCACAGTTTAGTGTGGTAGAAATATAGGTTCAAGACCAAATACAAAATACCAATAAATACTATAAATAATGTCCTATGTACAAAGTGTTTTGGGAGCGTTTGAGAGGAAATGTCTAACTGTGCCAAAGGGACTTAGTGAAAGCACCTCAGATGTAAGTTGGGCCATGGAGGTTAAGAGTATCCGGCTCATATGTACAGGTTGAAGGTGGATGAAAAACAGCATGTGGCAAATATCGAGTTGTTCCTTATGGCTGAAGTAAAGGAGAAGACCACCAGCAAAATTTGAACGTGTATGCTATGTATTAGATGATAGTAAAAAGTTATTGTTAATTTTGTCATCGTGTTAATGACATCGTATTTACGTGAGAGAATGTCCTTTCCTTTTTATTTTTCTAGATACATAATGGAGTATCTTAGTGTGAAATGACATGATGTCCTGGGCTTTACTTTTAAATATTTCCGAAAAAATGAAGGCAGAGGGTAGAGGAGAAATAAGTACGGCAAATTATTAAGGGTTGTTGAAAGGTGGGTGAGTACATGGTCTTTGTTATATTCTTTTTAATTTCTATATATTTGGAAATATTCATGATAAAAGATTTAAATAGAAAGCACCAGAGACATAGTGTTGGATACATAAACATTTTAAGAAGTTGTTTTCTTTAAAGGGGGGACAAAAGGTGCAAAAGGAGTGAGGTAGAGAAAAGAGACAGAAGACACTAACCTTTGGGTGTCCGGCAGAGACAGAAAAGCAGAAAACTGAGCTGTGTCTCAAGAGCCAAGAGAGAGGGGCTTGCCTGGTGACGCAGTGGGTAAGAATCCGCCTGCTGATGCAGGGGACACGGGTTTGAGCCCTGGTCCAGGAAGATTCCACATGCCACAGATCAACTAAGCCTGTGCACCAAAACTACTGAGCCTGCACTCTAGAGCCCGCAAGCCACAACTGCTGAACCCGTGTGCCTAGAGTCCGTGCTCTGCAACAAGAAAAGCCAGCACAATGAGAGACCCGTGCACCACAACGAAGAGTAGCCCCTGCTCGCCGCAACTAGAGAAAGCCCGCATGCAGCGACGAAGACCCAACACAGCCAAAAATAAATAAATTAAATAAATAAATTTATTTAAAAAAAAAAAAGAGCCAAGAGAGAAAATGATTTCAAGGGGCAGAGAGCTGCTGTAACTTCATTTTAACAACATTGCCGCTGCTCAGAACAGTTTTGGCACTCTACTTTTGGAATTTTTTGTTTTTGGAATATCCCTCAGCCATGGCAAAGTCTGGTTCATTGAAGGTGAATTTGACTTCTGACAACAGGGAAAAGTTCCTTGGAACTAAAGCTAGTGAATCAAGTCAGGATTTGGGTCAGCTAATACTGTTTTTGGTCAAAGAACCAATTGTGACCTTAAAATAATGAGATTGGTTTTTGTATGAGAGAGCATGGTATATGGCAGGGGAAAGAGCGCAGGCTCTGGAGCTGGCCAGCCAAGTTACAGTCCTATCTCCATCCCTACACGCTGTCCAATTTGGGGCAAGTTACTTCACTTCTTCGGGACTCAGTGTCTTTGCAGGGTTGTTGGGAGGATTTGAGATCATACGTATAAAATGCTGTGCCCAGTGCCTGACATATGACAGGAACACGTAACTTATCTTGGTGGAGACATAATGATACAATTTTATCTCTTCGTTCATCAAACATACCTTCCCTCTTGGGACATCAAGTGAGATAGGAAAATAAATAATGGATTTTTGCCTATTAGCATCATGAGGAGAATATATTACTCAGCCTTACATCACTGAAGGCAAGGGGAGTTCTTTTAGTCAGTGCTAAACTTGTATTTTCAGAGTGTGTGTTATTTTGTTCCTTGCCAAGATGGAGATTGGCAAGCTGAAGAAATTGGAATTTGGCCAGGAACCTGGTGCCTGTTATTTAGCAGAGAGGTGATAGGGAACTCTGATCCTGCCAATTTGGAGGGACTTAACATGAAGTGACTGGCTTCTCGGTCTAAACGGGCCATAACTGTTCTAAACAAGAGGACGAAGGCTCTGATTCAAAGGGCTAGGCTCACCCAAGCGCTTACTGGTGTGCCTCTTTCACCAACCAGGACTTTAAAAATCTTCTCTAATACCACAGCAACATGAAAGTTACTGTCTTCCTGGCCAGGTACTCTACCAAAACATTTTAAATATACCGTTCCCTTTGATACTGAAAACAATATATCAGGCAAATACTACTACTAACCTATGCTTTATTGGAAAGTTAAATTGAAAGAGGTAAAGTCAGTCTGCCCCAAGCCACAGAACACTATGGCAGAGCGGGAACTCCAGCTGCCTTTAGAACCCACCCAGTCTTCGCAAGCTTATGTTCTACTGCCTGAGTTCTTTCTCGTTCGGAATAATGATCTGTTTAAAGGTGGGAGAGAATGCTCTGCAGCAATCATCGTATAGCTTTGACTACACTGGCAAAATCAAAGAAGGCCAGAGCCCTTTCACCAAAGACCTGCATCATGAAGTAGTGAGAGAAGAGAACATAGAGAACACCAGGGAGTAAGAAAAAATACCTAGGCTTGGTCAAATCTCAGATTAGGGCACAGTGTGAATCAAGTTCATGCTCCTTCACTGTTCTCCATTATTCAGTTCATTCTGGGTGGTAGCAAGGGAGTTATACAGCAGGAGGTCTGCTTAAGTCAGAAAGCATCAAGGAGCATCCAAAAGCATCTAGAAAACCACATGCAGCAGGGTGAACACTTGGCCTAGATAGTGTGGCCCGGGCTAGATCCTATGAGTTTGGGTCAAACCAATTACCAGGGTTCTTCTAACTGGTATCAGGGCTCTCCTTGTGTCCCCTAAGAAGGGTCCACCATGCCCTTTCCCAAGCCCCTAGCCCCATTAATCTTTACGAAGGTGTGCATTTCCAGTGCTTTTTAATTAGGGGAGACCCCTTCCCAGTCCTATTGAATAGATCTGGACACTCCAGAGTACATGGGACTGGGATAGATTGAGCTTGGGGGTTCTACCCACTGTGTGTGGTTCCATATATACCGTTTGTTCGAAAGCACCTATGGCAGCCAAGAGTGCATGTTGACCAAGGAAGGTGGCTTCTGCTAGGAGCTATAAGTAAATAAATGGATGTCAGAGCTTACAATTAAGGGGGGGTTGGGGGAGAGACAAAGAATCATTACACCCCCTTGAGCATGTTGCTTTGGATATTTTGGTAATGATTGTAAAGCATTTACACACAGACTAAACTAAGCTCTTTGTGTTCTTTGCAAGATGGAAAGCTTGCCAAGTCAATTTCAGCATGCAAAGCCCAGACAATTATTCTTTTGGCATTTAGGGGCCGCCCCTGTTTTTGCTGGGGGGGTTGGAGGCGGGTAGCCTGTTGACATAGGAAGGCTTTATAAGGAAAAAGAAGGCAAATTTACCCTCTACTTTTTAGAAAAGAAACCCCCTGTCAGGGTTCTCAGTCCCTACCTCCTTTGCTAAACCTCTGTCACAGAGCCAACAGAAGAGCCCCTTGAGCTCAGAAGTGCCATACACACTTCGGGGCCCACAGCGAGTGACTCATTCACGGCTGTTTTCATTTCCTGTACTTAGCACCTCACTGTGAAATTCTGTATTTCTTTTGTGAATGTGTGCATGAAGATGGTTAATAGCTGTATTTCTAGTGATAACTATCAGAAAGATAAAGTTCTTGAGATTATGGCCTTGGTCCCTTATGTAATATATACTTTGTGGTAGTGGTTCTCAACCTGTGAACCTGGAACCCCTAGGAACTTTCATAGTTGTCCTAGGGACCTCCCAGTCATCTTCCAAAAACATTGTGAGAAACTGAGCGTGATGTGTCTCCAGAATGGAGACTGTTGTGATTGATAGCATGCAAGCCATTTAAATGTTTTCTGAATTTGTTGTAGGCTTTTGTGGCTATATCTTTTTTCAGTCCATGGATAGGAAAAGCTACAACTACTATCAGTGGGGAATTAGGAAACTTTTTTGTTACAGAAAAAGAGTTACCCTGGAAAGGATGAGTAAAAAGTGTCTGAACTTCTTTTTTGTAACTAAACAGGAGGCTCCTGTTTTCTTGTTATTGAACCTTTTAGTGCTGTTTCCTGATCTACATGGTTTCATGTCTGGATCAGAACTCCCTGTTTGCGTTTGCAGCTGAGGAGTGGGCTGAAGACATTTGGTCTTTCAAACTGTTGATGTTAAAAACTATAAAGGATGCTTTTTGGTGGTGGTGTTGTTAGTAGTGTCATAAGAGACTCCATGCATCCACCCTACTCTCTTCAGTACAAGTTACCATACGCTGTAATTACTTTCAGGTGAGAAATTATTGCAGTTTAACTTGGTGGTGGCTACATGCTGAAGCCTGGATCCAGAGTACTCTTATTTTTGCCTTTACTACAGACTGCTTCTTCCAGCATGTTGGCTATAGTTTTTAAAATACAAGTTTGCTGACTGTATAATATAAAACACCAAATTGTGTAGCACGTTCATTGCACAGGCGCTAACAAATGCCTGCCTTCTGCTGTGAGTGTTGTATTGTTTTTCTTCCTTCCTCGTTTTCTGTCAACATTTCCCTTTTCTTAATAAGAAAAAAAAAAGTCCTAATTAAAAAGCAGCATATGTTAAGCGCTGAAAATGGGGAACAATCATAAAGAATAAAAAAATTCATCCTTAATCCAACCATGTTCTTCATCTTTTTGTGTAGTGTCTTCCACACTTTCTTCTCTTCTCTATTATAATGTGCATGTTGTTTGGGGAATGTTATTTGTTGTCATTTTTCCATACCACAGTTGTTAATGGTTGCATAGAATTTCATTATATGAAGGCGCCATTATTAATAACCATTCTCCTATTGCTGGATATTTAGTTTACCATCCTCGTTTGAGTCCTTCCTTTCCTCCTCCCCATCTTACACTTTAGAGGCATGTACCCTGTGGATCCAGAGCTAACAAGAATCCTTGACCACTGTCTGGACTTTTTGAAACTGGCTGGAATCCATGAGAACTGTCTTTGGCTCAGAAAAATATCTGTTTGTGTTTTAAAGTCATGATTTTGGCCTCTGTGGGATTTAATCACAACTCATAATTGTTATTCTATCTCCCCTCTAAATTCTTTCCCCTTTACCAAATTAAAAATATGAAAAATGTTTGAATATTTTTAAGAAGGTAAAAAAATATATAGAAGTCATTAGATACTGTTAGAGTAGACCACTGTACCACCTTTTCAGACCCTGAAAGTTGAGAGTTTGGAAATGAAATAAGAAGTGGAATATGTATCCAAGTAATTCATCTTTAACAGTGGAAGGATGTTTACTTTTGCAAATGTTTTCGCTCCATGGAAAAGGCTGCTATTTTATTTACAGTTTACTGCATTATGTAGACTTGAATTCAAAAGATGAGAGTAAGACTTGGGGCGTATATTTCACACAAAAGTAGAAGCAAAGCTAATTAGACACTGGTGGTGGTAAGATAAGAAATATTTTTTCCTTTTAAAACAGAAGCATTCTTTTTCTGATTTTTGGAGTGAGTGTGTCCTCATTTTAATACTCCTTTGTTACCAAAAGACAATACTTGTGCATAAAACATGGTTACCAAGCAATGCACCAAAAATTAAATCGTTACATGGCTTAGGATGTGCAGAGAAGGACCAGATTGGTCTAGAAAAGAGTCTCAGAATCGTAAAACATCATTAGAGTGGGAAGAGCTTGGAGATGGGTTTGCCCAGCTCTTCCCCAACAGGCACTGGGGAGAGGGCACCCTAGCTGTACAGCCTCTCTGACAAGCACTCATCCACTCTATGAGCGTTCATTTTTCATAACTCTGTGGTCTTAAAAAACGTAGCCAATTCTTTCAAGATGTGTCCAGAATTCTTGTGCCATTTTATTTCCCATGACACTGCTATTAGCTGAACGCCACCTGATAATATAAATTATGAGTAAATTTCAAGGAGTTGGAAGGAAGATTTCCTAAACGTGAAAGCAAGGAAAAGTCTCCCCAGCACTGAGCAAGTGGCCAGAGTGATTTATCATTAAGGGTATAATTAAAGAAAATTTTGCCTTTGTAAGCTTCTGGTTCTAAAAATGCTGAGGCTAAGCCTACAAAGAAACCTTAGGCTGTTTCCCCAAATTCTATTTTGACATATAAGTACTATTCAGTTCATTTGTTTTTAATAAGATAACTTTAAATAAAACCTTCCATAATTGACAACTAGCTTCTTGCTTAAATATTTAAATATGCTTTAGGTTTTTGCCCTTCAGCTTTATCTAAATGCTCAGCTGTACAGCACGGTTCAAGTCTTCATTTGGGGAAGCCAGAAATCCATGACTGTCCATGCTTCCACCTATAATACCATCTTTAATAGGCCACTGCACTCTCTGTGCCCTTAATTAGTTGGAAGAATGAAAAACAAACAATCCAGTAGCAATTGGGCTGCTTCTCAGAGCACTAACTTGGCTACATTTCACAGTACTTAATGTTTCCCTAAAAGGTACAAAGAACTGCATGGTGCTTACATTAGCATTTCCTAATCAAAAAGTATAACACTTAAAAGATGGTTAGAGTTGCACAATAAGACATTTGTAGTGGTTCTTTAAGCCATTCTATGTCTAAAGCATAATTTTTGCTTTTTAGTTCTTCTGAGTTTTGAGAATCAGAGTAAGACTGATTTCATATGTAGAAATAATTATTTCCTTTGATATTGCTAATCTCTACCTTAAATCCAATCACAGTGATTACCAATGATGTTCTTAGCAGCCGGGTGTGCAGCATATGGACACATGTTGAGAAGAGCAGTAGGTGTCAGACTGAGTTTTGTTGTTGCTGTTTTTTAATTTATAAATATTCTCAAATATGTCATTATATATTATCCATAATAACTTTTAATTCCATAGTCAAAGGTACTTCTCTACCTTTGACTTCATGTATTTTTTCTGTTTTTTTTTTTTACCTGCTTAGGAGGATTGGGGATAAGGTCATTTTAAGGTGTTAGTCATTTTGAGTTACTACATTAAAGAACAAAAGTCGGTAAAGTTTACAAAGCACTATAAACCAACAAGGAAGCCACGTACTACAACTACAGATAAGGCTTTTTCCACCTTTACTTCCTTATTTATATCTTCTATTACCACTTACCCTGTTTTCTCTCTCCCATAATATATATCAGAAATAGAAATAGATTTTACTATTAAGAAAGGAAGAAAATGATATCTGATCTCCTGCTAGGTGTTAGAAACCTTTACATTATCTTATTTAATCCTTGTAACAACTCTGTGATGGACACCTGATTTGTCTCATATTTACACATGGGGAATCCAGAAGTCAGAAAAGTTAAGTAACTTGCCCAAGATCACACAGTTATTATTAAGTGGCTGAGCCATGGTTCACATGTCTTGTTTCTGGGATTTTTTTTACTTCTCTGTATTACCTCCTATTTTCAGGAGTCTCCCCTGGTGCCTTTCCTTGCCTTTCAGCTACAAAGTACTATTCATCAAATAGTATAATTGAAGTTAAAAATTTTGCTGTTCCCAGCAGGAAACAGTCCATGGCTGTGTGAATACCCACTCACTCGCCAGACAGAAAGAGGGATGGAGTCAGCCCACATAATTCCCTTTATATGTTTAATATATTCACAAAAAGCTGCTTAGTAAATTCTTGTTTTTGTTTTTGCTTTTCAACTTATTTTTTTCCCAGTTTTTTTGAGGTATAGTTGATATATAGTATTGTATTAGTTTAAGATGTACAAGTAAATTCTTTATTATCTTGTTCCTCCCCCGCCTTTTTTTTTTCTCATTGAATATGATAAAGACTTAAGTGAATATTCAAAATAGAGTGTTTTTTGGCTCAGGATTTTAAAAAGAAAGAAAGGAAAGGAGAAAGGTGAGAGAAGGAGAGGGGAAAGGAAAGGAGAAAAATACTAACTGGTCAGGAAGAGAGTAGTGGCCCATGGGAGAAAGAAATCCCTGTCACCCAGGGATTGCTAGGTTTAACTCTGCCCTTGGAATAGCTCAAAACTCGTTAATAGGACTTCCAAGGCCCAGCTTGATCTGGCCCACAGTTTCACCTTATACTCCTCCCTTCTTCACTTTTTCTGCTCCGAATAGGATATGCTGGCCTCCTCTTAGTAGTTCACCCTCACCATTCTCTCTCCCACCTCCAGGCCTGCATTGTGCTCTGCTTGGCCACCTTCCCTCTGTTCTTCCCCCAGTTAACTCCTCCCATTCAGCCCTCAACCGTCAGCGCTTCCTGAGGAAACCCTCCCTGACCTTTTTGACTAGGTCATGACCCTGTTAGACACTTTAGTGTCACCATGACCTCTTTCTTACACCAATTACAGTAGCAATTTTATATACATTTATATTCTCTAGAGAATTTCAGCCTCCCCCACTGGACTGTGAGTTCCATGAGTACAGACATAGTCTGTTTACTCACCATTACGTCCCTGGTACTTTGCACATAGTATGTACTCAGTCTATTGAATGAATGAATGAGTGAGTGAGTTTGTTTCATCATCAAATGACCAGATTTTGAGCGAGTCCTTCTGGCAAAATTCACATAGACTTAACCTAGCAGAGTTCATGTGTTTACAAAGCTGTTGGATATAAAATGGAGAAAGATGGGAAAGAGCAATGAAGCCAGTACTTATGTGGCACTGTTTCCTCCTGACCACTTCCCCCACCACAGACACACCCCACCATGTTGAGCTTGGCTGCATGACATCTCTTTCCTGACGACATTCAGTCACTAATTGGTCCAACAGGTGCCCTTAGACCAGCGGCCAGCAAACTTTTTCTATAAAGTACCAAGTAGTAAATATTTTAGGCTTTGCAGACCATACAGTTTCTGCCACAACTACTCAGTTCTGTCTTGCCAGAAAACAGCCATAGAACAATGTACAAATGAGTGGCCATGGCTGTGTTTCAGTAAAACTTTATTTACCAAAACAGCCATATTTTGCTGCCCCCTGCCTTAGATGATATTATGAAGCAATCATGAGGGAACCTCTGAATAAGTCAATCTGAAAGAATGATTCTCCACCCCATGAGATGAAATTTATTCACAAAGTCATTATTTATTCCTGTGAGATATGTGTGACTGTGCATAAGACTAGGGTCGACTTTGAAGCTGTTAAATAGAAGACATAGATGTGGCACAGGCACCACCACCACGGGCTGAGAGCCATGATGTTACATAGACCATGGTCTCCTATAGATGTGATTTTTTTCATTGCAAAAAAAAGCACTTGAAATTCAATGTTAGTTATATGAACAGCTTTGAAGTATTAAATAATATTTTTTTAATTTTGTTTTCTGCCTCCTCTGTATCATATTATAACTAGTCATTTATTTGCTCCTCTCACCTGCTTCTGCCTTGCACCCTATATCTGGTTTGTGCTTTTAGATCTGTCATGGACTGAGAAATCAGGTAACTGGCAAGGTTCTAAGGTGTGAGTAGTGTTTTTGGTGTAGAGGTTTTGAGAGTCATTTGAGGTACAGATGTCTTTACATCCTTTTGTCTAGATTGGAGTTGTATGAAAATTGTGTCCCACATACAGACTGAAAGTGAGGGGATGGAAAGAGATATTCCATGCAAATGGAAATCAAAAGAAAGCTGGAGTAGCAATACTCATATCAAATAAAATACACTTAAAATAAAGAATGTTAAAAGAGACAAAGAAGGACACTACATAATGATCAAGGGATCAATCCAAGAAGAAGATATAACAATTATAAATATATATGCACCCAACATAGGAGCACCTCAATACATAAGGCAACTGCTAACAGCTATAAAAGAGGAAATTGACAGTAACACAATAATAGTGGGGGACTTTAACACCTCACTTAACACCAATGACAGATCATCCACACAGAAAATTAATAAGGAAACACAAGCTTTAAATGACACAATAGACTAGATAGATTTAATTGATATTTATAGGATATTCCATCCAAAAACAGCAGATTACACTTTCTTCTCAAGTGCTCACAGAACATTCTCCAGGATAGATCACATCTTGGGTCACAGATCAAGCCTCAGTAAATTTAAGAAAACTGAAATCATATCAAGCATCTTTTCTGACCACAACACTATGATATTAGAAATCAATTACAGGGGAAAAAACGTATAAAAACACAAACACATGGAGGCTAAACAGTACGTTACTAAATAACCAAGAGATCACTGAAGAAATCAAAGAGAAAATTAAAAAATACCTCGAGACAAATGACAATGAAAACACGACGATCCAAAACATATGGGATGCAGCAAAAGCAGTTTTAAGAGGGAAGTTTATAGCAATACAAGCCTGCCTCAAGAAACAAGAAAAATCTCAAATAAACAATCTAACCTTAAACCTAAAGGAACTAGAGAAAGAAGAACAAACAAAACCCAAAGTTAGCAGAAGGAAAGAAATCATAAAGATCAGAGCAGAAATAAATGAAATAGAAACAAAGAAAACAATAGCAAAGATCAATAAAACTAAAAGCTGGTTCTTTGAGAAGATAACCAAAATTGATAAGCCATTAGCCAGACTCATCAAGAAAAAGAGGGAGAGGACTCAAATCAGTAAAATTAGAAATGAAAAAGGAGAAGTTACAACAGACATGCGGAAATACAAAGCATCCTAAGAGACTACTACAGGCAACTCTATGCCAATAAAATGGACAACCTGGAAGAAATGGACAAATTCTTAGAAAGGTATAACCTTCCAAGACTGAACCAGGAAGAAATAGAAAATATGAACAGACCAATCACAAGTAATGAAATTGAAACTGTGATTAAAAATCTTCCAACAAACAAAAGTCCAGGACCAGATGGCTTCACAGGTGAATTCTATCAAACATTTAGAGAAGAGCTAACACCCATCCTTCTCAAACTCTTCCAAAAAATTGCAGAGGAAGGAACACTCCCAAACTCATTCTATGAGGCCACCATCACCCTGATACCAAAACCAGACAAAGATACTACAAAAAAAGAAAATTACAGACCAATATCACTCATGAATATAGATGCAAATATCCTCAACAAAATACTAGCAAACAGAATCCAACAACACATTAAAATAATCATACAGCATGATCAAGTGGGATTTATCCCAGGGATGCAAGGATTCTTCAATACATGCAAATCAATCAGTCTGATACACCATATTAATAAATTGAGGAATAAAAACCATATGATCATCTCAATAGATGCAGAAAAACCTTTTGACAAAATTCAACACCCATTTATGATAAAATCTCTCCAGAAAGTGGGCATAGAGGGAACCTACCTCAACATAATAAAGGCCATATATGACAAACCCACAGCAAACATCATTCTCAATGGTGAAAAACTGAAAGCATTTCCTTTAAGATCAGGAACAGGACAACGATGTCCACTCTCACCACTATTATTCAACATAGTTTTGGAAGTCCTAGCCACAGCAGTCAGAGAAGAAAAAGAAATAAAAGGAATCCAAATTGGAAAAGAAGTAAAACTGTCACTGTTTGCAGATGACATGATACTATACATAGAGAATCCTAAAGATGCCACCAGAA
Organism: Balaenoptera borealis; assembly: GCF_965194805.1. NCBI lineage: Eukaryota > Metazoa > Chordata > Mammalia > Artiodactyla > Balaenopteridae > Balaenoptera > Balaenoptera borealis. Next base: position 47,818,795 of record NC_138862.1, read on the forward strand.
AACTACTAGAGCTAATCAATGAATTTGGTAAAGTAGCAGGATACAAAATTAATGCACAGAAATCTCTTGCATTCCTATACACTAATGATGAAAAATCTGAAAGAGAAATTAAGGAAACACTCCCATTTACCATTGCAACAAATAGAACAAAATACCTAGGAATAAACCTACCTAAGGATGTGAAAGACCTGTATGCAGAAAAGTATAAGACACTGATGAAAGAAGTCAAAGATGATATAAACAGATGGAAATATATACCATGTTCTTAGAAGAATCAATATTGTGAAAATGACTGTACTACCCGAAACAATCTACAGATTCAATGCAATCCCTATCAAATTACCAGTGGCATTTTTTACAGAACTAGAACAAAAAATGTATAAATTTGTATGGAGACACAGAAGACCCCGAATAGCCAAAGCGGTCTTGAGGGAAAAAAAATGGAGCTGAAGGAATCAGACTCCCTGACTTCAGACTATACTACAAAGCTTCAGTAATCAAGACAGTATGGTACTGGCACAAAAACAGAAATATAGATCAATGGAACAGGATAGAAAGCCCAGAGATAAACCCATGCACCTATGGTCAACTAATCTATGACAAAGGTGGCAAGGATATACAATGGAGAAGAGACAGTGTCTTCAATAAGTGGTGCTGGGAAAACTGGACAGCTACATGTAAAAGAATGAAATTAGAACATTCCCTAACACCATACACAAAAATAAACTCAAAATGGATTAGAGACCTAAATGTAAGACCAGACACTATAAAACTCTTGGAGGAAAACATAGGAAGAACATTTTTTGACAGAAATCACAGCAAGATCTTTTTTGATCCACCTCCTGGAGTAATGGAAATAAAAGCAAAAATAAACAAATGGGACCTAATAAAACTTAAAAGCTTTTGCACAGCAAAGGGAACTACAAACAAGACGAAAAGAAAACCCTCAGAATGGGAGAAAATATTTGCAAACAAATCAACAGACAAAGGATTAATCTCCAAAATATATAAACAGCTCATGCAGCTCAGTATTAAAAAAACAAACAACCCAATCCAAAAATGGGCAGAAGACCTAAATAGACATTTCTCCAAAGAAGACATACAGATGGCCAAGAAGCACATGAAAAGATGCTCAACATCACTAATTATTAGAGAAACGCAAATCAAAACTACAATGAGGTATCACCTCACACCAGTTAGAATGGGCGTCATCAGAAAATCTACAAACAAGAAATGCTGGGGAGGGTGTGGAGAAAAGGGAACCCTCTTGTACTGTTGGTGGGAATGTAAATTGATACAGCCACTATGGAGAACAGTATGGAGGTTCCTTAAAAAACTAAAAATAGAACTACCATGTCACCCAGCAGTCCCACTACTGGGCATATACCCAGAGAAAACCATAATTCAAAAAGACACTTGCACCCCAGTGTTCATTGCAGCACAGTTTACAATAGCCAGGGCATGGAAGCACCCTAAATGCCCATCGACAGACGAATGGATAAAGAAGATGTGGTACATATATACAATGGAATATTACTCAACCATAAAAAGAAACGAAATTGAGTTATTTGTAGTGAGGTGGGTGGATCTAGAGACTGTCATACAGAGTGAAGTAAGTCAGAAAGAGAAAAACAAATATCGTATATTAACGCATATATGTGGAACCTAGAAAAATGGTACAGATGAACCGGTTTGCAGGGCAGAAAAAGAGACACAGATGTAGAGAACAAACGTATGGACACCAAGGCAGGAAAGTGGCAGGGGGATGGGTGGTGGTGGGATGAATTGGGAGATTGGGGTTGACATATATACACTAATATGTATAAAATGGAAAACTAATAAGAACCTGCTGTATAAAAAAATGAATAATATAAAATTCAAAAACATAAAATAAAATTAAAAGTTTTTTAAAAAAAGAAAAGAAAAGAAAATTGTGTCCCAGAAAGGTGGCAGTTGATCTGTGTCTGTTTCATGGCACAGTGGACCATGTTACCTTTGAGTAGGGTCCAAAATTGCTACATTTCAAAATAGTAAATCAAATCCAACCAGTCTTTTCTAAGGTGACTTTATTCATGTCTTTATAAGGACTGTCACAATTGTCCTGCTCATTGGAAGATGCTATAAATATCTTTGAAACACTTCTTACTCATCATATCTGTTGGAATGTGTTTTTCGTAGATGTGAAATCACAGTGAGAGCCTTCCTAGGAATTCCATTGATGTTGATAGAGAACTGCCTTAAGCAGTCCACGTAAGCAGTTAGCCAGCTTGTTCAGTTATACCCTTTTATGGGGACTCCTGTCTCCTCCTTGGTGCCCAAATAATCTGCTCATGCTGGAATAAGAGGGCAACAAGGCACACCTTCCATGACCTGCTCTTTGGTTGACCAGTGCATCCTTTCCCACATAGTAGGTCTCTTAAACCTCCCCTGCCGTCTTCTTAGAAGTCGCATTCCTTAGTTTTGTTATACTCTTAAGAGAGTTACTATGTGACCCTCAAAGAGAAAAAGGAGATGGCATCTCAGTTTGTAGCAGCCTTAGGCTAAGTAAGCTCTTTATGAGGGATCATCTCACTTAATCCTTCAGTAACTTCATGAGGTATTGGTCTTCATATTTCATAAGTGAGGAAACTGAGGCTCAGAGGAGTGAAGTGCATGCCCAATATCACATAACTTAACAAGAAGCAGAACTGGGCTTTGAGCCCAGACCTTCTGATTCCACAGCCCTGGTTCTTTCTAGTACCCGCAGAGTACCTCCAAGAAGGAAAAATGGATTCATGGCAGATGTGCTTTGGGTCAGTATCTCACGTAATCCTCCCATCTACCCTGTGAGGTAGGTATCGTAATTATTCCCAGTTTACTCACAGACGTGAGGTTAGGTGACCTAGTGATGGTCACACATCAGTAAAGGGCAAAATCAGAACACGAACTCTAACTCTCAGCTTCTCTAAGCCTTAACTTCCTCATTGTAAAATAAGAAAAATAATGGCACCAATCTCTTAGGATTATTGTAAGGACAAAATGAGATAATTCTTGTAAAGTGCTTAGCATAGTGCCTAGCACATAATAAGCCCTCAATGAATGTTAACTATAATTAGTTTAGCACGGCAAAGGCAGAATCACTTTGAGTAGAAAAAGCCTACTATTCCACTATCTATTTCACTATTACAAAGATTGTATTATATTAATGGTAAATGAAAGGGTGTCTTCTCTCATTTAAAACAAAAAGTTAGATCAAGCGCTGGGTAATTTGTCCTTCATCACCTAAGCGATTACACAAGTGGCTTTGAGGTGCCTTCCAGTTCTCTAACTGTACCATTCTAGCAATGGAGGGCTGTTTTTTCTATTAAGAAATCTTAAGTCAGACCTCAAGTCCTTTCCACAGTAAAGATGTGGTATGCTCCCACGGAAGATGGAACAGAGCCCATTAGCAAAGCTGAGTGCAAGACTGATTTTCAGAGTTGTAAATGACAAGGAGTATAAACAGTGAGGACTTTGGAGTATTTGTTTCTCATGGAAAGATAAGATACCTATAGCATTTTAAGATGGAAACAAAACCTAGATAATTGATTTTCTTAGCAAAGGCATTTAAGAAAATATTTGTTTCGTGCTTGGCTCCAGGGGATAATAGAATACGAGTAATTATTAAACTGGAATTTAGTAGCCCGAGTTGACTCAGGAAGCCAGTTCCCTAGAATATTTCCCAGCAAACCTTGAGAACTCTAACAAGATATTCAGCCATAGCCAGACACTCTGTTGCTTGGGAAGGTCTGTGAAAGTTTTTGTTTTGATTATAATCCTGAGGAACTCCGTCAGTCTTGCCTGTCTAACTTATTGGTGATCATGAAAATTACATCCTCAAGCATTGATGTTCAAGATCCCTCAGTGCTGATGTGTGGAATTACTTGATTTCACATGGGGTATGGTTATATACCTTCCTCATTAGTATACCCAGGAGGGTAATGAGATGGAGTTACCAATGGCCCATTCTTCATTCTCACAGTTTACAGATAGGACTATTTTAATAATTTGCAACTCCCCCTCCAGGAAACTACACCCCTGGATTAAATGCACCTTCTCCCTTCTCCCATGTATCCTACCTAGACCTCTAACATAAAACTTGCCACATTGTGTTATGGTTTGTTTACTTGCCTGACTTCCTGACTGGACCCTGGAGTTCTTCTTGGCTAGGGCTGCACAGTGCCTGGACCTTCAGAATTGCTCAGTAAATGTTCATTGACTGACTGACTGACTGACTGACTGACTGATTTAAAGAACATGTTTTTAAGCTTCCAGCTTCAATAGGCCCTAACTATCAATAATAGGCCCATTCGTTCCTTGTTGCTAGAATCTGTCTCATTCCTAAACCATGTATCCACATCTTTTCCACTCTTCTCACTGGCTCCCTTCTGCTCATTCCCTCACCGCTCTTGCCCTGTTCCTCTGCTCCCAAAGCCTCTCCCCTTCTTTACACATTTTCTTCTCTTCCTGTCTTAAAAGAATATGCCTCTTGGTTTTCAAGTCTTTTCCCTCATCTGAGCTTTGAATCACAGGCATCACCTCTGGAATCCTGCCCCCTCAGGTACCTCCTTTCCCTTGTGTACCTATTATTTTTTCTCACTGCTGATAATCTTTCTATAACTTCATAACATCCAATTGTCCTTTTTTCTAATATCTTTGCTTTCACTGCTCCCACAGCTAACTGCCAGTTTACCTCCCGTCTTCGCCTTGTGTGACCTCATTCTGTTAGTCTGTTAACTTCCCATCCCCCTACTTGTCATGCAGCTTCTGTCCTCACCAGTGGCTTCCTAATTTCCAGATCCAGGAACCTCCTCTTAGTCTTCATGTTCCAGCCCAAGCTTCTAGCTGCATTTAATTATGCTACCTTTTTCCCAGCTTTCCAGGCTAGAAATCTTGGTGTCATTTTCCACTCACCCCTCTCCCCTTAACATACTCCCCTCTATAAGAATAAAAATACTTGTGTTTATATATGTAAGTTTGTTTTTTAGGTGATATACAGTAAAAGATGTATAAAGCAGAGGAGTGACTTGAAAATATTCATCAGAGTATTCTTATTTGGCAGTAAGATGTTGATACAAGGAAAAGTCCAAGCCAGTGAGAAAGTATGGAAAGTAGTAAAAGTAGTGAATGAACCACATGCATTGTATGCATGGTAGCCTATTCTTAAAAGTTCCGATTTCCACACATTGTAAGCACTAACTAAAAGAGTCTAGTTGAAGAAAGGCCAACCCAACCAAGACTTGGAGCCAGAATGTACTGGTTTTTCACAAATAGTTAGGACATTTTTTTGAAATACCAACACAAAATTTATATAGTTACATATGTATACAAAATCCTCATTATGTTTCTGTGCTGTAGTATCATCAGAAGTCTTTTAAGGAACAAAGCAGTGCTTTTAATCTTAATCACTTTTTCATACCATATAGTTGGAATTACACACACACACACACACACACACCCGCCTCTGGGGCCATCCCTGAACCTCTGCAAACCTATTCAGTCCTTGGCCTGAAAGTGAAGCTACAGTAATCAGCCTGCCTGTCACTCTCCCTCTTCCTTTTACAAAACTGAGTTCTCTGCCCCTTCTTTCTCATTTGCCTCTATACTCTGTGAGTTTGGCGTTTTTTTGTTTGTTTGTTTGTTTGAAATAGAATGAAGAAGATTTAATTTGAATTTGGGAATAATAACAAAAGGGGAAAATAATCACTATCTTGAGTGTGTTTTCACTGCCCCCACTTGGGCAGTCATGAATATATAGAATTAGGGCTTGTCACACTGAACATAAAGAAGCATGTGTTACTGAGACCCAGCAGAAGAGTGCCTCCGAAGGACTCCATCCTACCTTTCATAGAAGTTAACAGAGAATGGAGACGTTTTCCAGTAAGAATGTGCCACGCTGTATGTGCCACAGAAGGGTAGGAGGGGTCCCTAAGGGAAGTTGTCGTGGGGCATCTACAATTAGTAGACTGAGATAGCATTTCAGAAAATACTTGAAGTGAAGCTTCATTTGAATCTCAGTGTCTATACAGTGGAAGAAGATAGCTGGGGACAGAGTGAGGCATAGAGGCAGGAACCAGCAGAGCTTGTTCAGGGAACTGGGGAGCAGATCAGGGGCTAGAGGTTATGGAGAGGCTTGTGATACGGAGGAGGGAAGCAGAAGAGGCTGAGGAGGGGACGGGGGAAGATGTCAGAATGAACTGGAGAGAGAGCCATACTGGGTGGGACTCACCTAGCATCTTAAGGAGTTGTTACTTTATGCTTAGGCAGTGGGAAGTCATGAGATGTACCCAAGCAAGTCTTTTTTATCTGTAAGATGGGGATAATGAAGTCTGCATTACTGAGATCTTATGAGTAATAGTATAGCAAATTGTCATGCCTTAATAAACATTTGATCCTTCATTTTTTTCCATCAGATAAATTACTGAAATATGTTATTCACAGGGAACTATACTCAATATCTCATAAAAACCTACAATGGAAAAGATTCTGAAAAAGAATATAGATATATAGATATAGATATGTATGTATGTATGTGTGTATACCACTGCTGTACACCTGAAACTAACACAACATTGTAAATCAGCTATACTTCAATAAAAAAAGAGAGAGAAATAGTGCTTTTAAAAAATGATATATCATAAATCTTTTAGAATTAGAAAGCATATTAGGATATGATAATTTTTAAAAAATATATTGTATAAATGTTCAGGCAGTCCTATTCATTATAGGGGTTGTATCAATTCTCTGCACTTTCCTGGGCCTTGGTTTCCCACATGTAAAATTTCTTTTCCAGACTGATAAATTGAATTTAGTAATCCATAGATCAAAATGCTACAGCCCATAAAGAGGCTTTAGAGATGGAAGAAACAAAATTAGATTTAATAAAGACACTTTATTTCTAACAGACTCCAAAGATAGAGTAATAGTGAGTCTCCAGTGAGCTATCAAATTAGCTCCCAGAGGGTATGGGATAATTGTGTAGAGAACAATTAAAGAAAGAATTGTGTTAATATAATTTCTTTTAGAATTACCCAACAGTAGGATTATGAGCATGGTTCTCTGGCTGAGACCTCAAGCTCATTCGTTGTGGTAGGAATAAGACTCAGACCACCCCCAGGAAGTACAGGGGAATGGCCTTAAGTGTGCATGTCTATTCCTTTTGCAGAAAGAAATGTTGGGATTATGCCTAGTTCTTTCTTTCACCTTTCATCTTTTCCTGACTCCCTCCTTCCTTCATACATTAATTGTCTGCAGTGTGTATAGCATCATGCCTCTCAGTAGTATACTGATGAGCTTCACCGTGACCTGGGCTGAGTTCATTTTTGGAAAAATAGTGCTGGCTCAACCTGCCAGGTACCAGAGAGGAAGGTAGTTCTTTTCTCTTTGAACAAACAGAATCATTGAGGAATTCTGTGTTTTTCTAGCTAGATTCGTCACTTTTGCATACCTGGTTTTAGCTATTCCTATCAAGGATGTATTGAAGTAGGTTTTAGGATCCCCATTTTAAAGATGAGGAAACTAAGAATTAGGAAAGTTAAGTGATTACAGGAACTAGATGATAATAATAATAGTAATGTCAATCCAAAGACTGTAACTCCCAGCCCACCCTCTTTCCACACCTGCTTCTCAATTACGCCACCCTGGTTTGAGGTTTTGAGCCCTTGGGATGCAGCGTTTCTGGTAAGGAATAAAAAAGCCTGTGGGGCTGTCCGAGGTTACAGTGTGAAATGAGATTGCCTCCCCTTTTCTCCCCATCTCCTGCAGGTCTTGCCCAAATCATTCGTGGGCCCCTCCCTCTATCCCTTCCTCTTTCAATCATTTTGCCTGCCTCCTAATCATTACCTTGCCCTCTGGAGTGGGAGAGTTGGATTCCTGGGATGGGGGGTGGGGAGGATCACTTCTGCATTTAAGGGCTATTGTTCCTGCTTCCTTTTGGATGATGTAGTAGTTTCTGTTACTCATTTTATATTTACTTACTGTCTGAATCCATGTCAATTTATGTGCCCTTGGCTCTGAACCACGGTTTATATTTTTTTGTGTTGTTAATATTTTTAATTGGTGTTTTTAAAGTAGATGTACTCTGCGTGTTTGGCCGACCAACAAAGTGGAACGTAAAAGGAGTTGATTTTTTGAAGTAACCATATAAGGTGAAAAGTCCCTTTTTGTGTGGGTGCGTGTGTGCGTGCGTGCAGACTGCAGGTTTTATCAGGCACAATATTCGTTAATATCTATTGTAACAGTTTACAGTGTAGCCCCTTGAGTCCCTCTGGATTATGCACAGCCCAAATGATGTAACCTTGGAAAATGCAATAAATCTAAAGTTGAAACCACTTCTAATGGGAAGTTTCTTGAAAGTTGTAAAGTTAAGTTGCCTCCTCCAGGATGACAGAGGTAGTGTGGAGAATGCCCCAGGGGACCTGGCTTTGCCCCTTGCCAGTCTTGTCCCCTGTGTTGGAATGCTGGGTTTGGGTTGGATTACTTTGTTTGTTTTATTTAAACTTCTCTGACTATTCCTTTGCCCAGTACTCCATGGTGTGGCAGGCCTAATGGTGGCGTTAATATATAACCTTTGATCTCCTCTTTTATGTATTCAGGATGACTCTTATCCTACACATGCATGCCCAGGTGCCCAAAGTAGAATTTTATGAGTCAGATTCTCAACTTTGCAAGGAGACTAGGTATCACCCAGTTCATTTGCCAGCTCCTGTATAAACCTGTCCAGCTATATGCAACTGAATACTGACCAAAGTATCTCATGCTCTACATTTTAGAAAGTTCTTTGTTGTATTGATTTGAAATGTGGCTCCCCAGAGCCTACACTGTTGGTCTGGATGTCGCTTTCTTCTTCTTTTTTTAAAAAAATATTTATTTATTTATTTATTTATATTATTTTTGGCTGTGTCGGGTCTTAGCTGCGACGCATGGGCTCTTTGTTGCAGTGTGCGGGCTTTTCTCTAGTTGTGGCACGCAGGCTCCAGAGCACGCGGGCTCAGTAGCTGTGGCGCGCAGGCTTAGTTGCCCCATGGTATGTGGGGTCTTAGTTTCCCTACCAGGAATCAACCCAAGTCCCCTGCATTGGAAGGCAGATTCTTAACCACTGGACCACCAAGGAAGTCCCTGGATATCTCTTTCTGAAGCTACGTAAAAGAAGCGTTCTTCTCCTTCCGTGATATTTGTTGATGTTTGAAGACAGTGACAGTGATCTTGCCCTATCCCCTTTTTAGGCATCCCTAGGTCTGTGAAACTATTACGTTACAGTTCATTTGTCCATTTGTAGAGTACAAACTATGTATATGTTAGACACAGTTAGAAACTAGGGAAGCAGTGAGGATAAAGTAGGCTGTGATCCCTGCCCTCAGGGAACTTCTGGTCTAATTTATAATAAAGTGATGGGGCTATAGGAGGGGCACCAAATCCAGCCTTGGTGATTGGATGTTGAGGTTGTCAAGGAAAGTTTTCTGGAGAAGCACCATGTAATTAAAGTCCAAAAGAGTACTATGAGTTACTCAAGGGAGCAGGATGAATGCTATGAAGAGGGTGTTCCAGGTAGAAGAACCAGCTTGTTGGAATGGCTGAAGGTGAGAGAGTGCATGGGGAGTTCAGGGAAGTGAGGGTGGTTCCGTCCAGGTAAGGCATTAAATGGGGAGGTGGTGAGTAGGGATAAAGATGCAGAAGTGCTGGAGCAGAAAGCAGGGCTGACAGCTGGTAGGGTGGGGGGATGGGTCAGACAGTATAGGAGAGAAGGGAATGATGGATAGTCCTGATTAGGAAGAATATTTATTGTTCTCTTGGTTACACAATAACCATGGGAAACATAACAGGTTCTGTATGAGGTCATATAGGTTTGGAAATATTTCGCATGTTATGTTTTGTTGTTAGAGAAAGAATGTAGTCAGTCATTAGGATTAGATATGGCTCTTCAGTAGCAAGACCATTTCTCTATCAGTATATTTGGAGAAAAAAGAAGAAGAAAGAGATAATACAGTTTTGTGTTTTTTTGGGCTGCGTTGGGTCTTCTTCGCTGTGCGGGCTTTCTCTAGTTGCGGCGAGCGGGGGCTGCTCTTCATTGTGGTGCGTGGGCTTCTCATTGCCGTGTCTTCTCTGTTGCGGAACACAGGCTCTAGGCACGTGGGCTTCAGCAGTTACAGCACGCGGGCTCGGTAGTTGTGGCATGCGGGCCCTAGAGCGCGCGGGCTTCGGTAGTTGTGGCACACAGGCTCAGTAGTTGTGGTGCACAGGCTTAGTTGCTCCACGGCATGTGGGATCTTCCCAGACCAGGGATCGAACCCATGTCCGCTGCATTGGCAGGCGGACTCTTAACCACTGTGCCACCACGGAAGTCTGATAATACAGTTTTAACATTCTTATGACTGTGAGAAAATTTGGGTGACTTTTATACATAGGACAACAACAATAGCGAGCACTTCTATAGCACTGTGGGCTTGGCCTTATTAATACTAACAAATTTAATGCCCACATTAACTCTATGAGGTAGGTATTATCCCTAGATACAGAGAGTTTAAGTAACTTAACCAGAGGTTAGGAAGCTAAGTGGCAGAGCTAGGATTTGATCCCAGGCCCTAAGAACATCTGGGGAAAGATTTAAGTTCTAGATAAAGGAAGTGCACTGAGCCTGCAAAATTAAAAACATCTTTAGAAATGGCTCCTGCCCGCTGTTGATGGTCACAGCCACACACTCACTGGTGAGATCATGACCAGAATAAATAAAGCAAGTATTCATAACTCCACATTTCATACCTTACCCACAGGCATTATTATATGGAGGAGACCGCTTTCCTGATGGCTTTCAGGGGTTGGCCTGCGTTTTACTAGCAGTTACGGCTGCCTGCAACCTCAATTGATCTTCCTGCCTCCTGCCACTTTCAAAGAGGATTTAGCCTGCCTAGGGAGGGTAGGATAATTAGGGTAATAGTAAACCAAAGAAGGTTTGAAATACCCTTAATTCTAAGGAAACAGAACTGCCAGACCAGGCAACGCTGGTAACCATAAATGTACAGTTGCCCCAGTTTTCAAACATGTGATTTTTTGTTAAATTGATTGATCTGGTGTTGACTATGTGCAGACAAGTGCTTCCTGGGGACAGGAGGGATGAAGATAAGTAAGAGAGAGGTTGAAGTGATGATCCATTGAGCCTATGTTGGATAGGAAAAGAAGTGAAAGTAGAAGTGGGCTGATGCATAAGGACCTAGTGGAGGAGTAAAGGGATTAGGGTCTCTGTGGGTCCAAGAAGAAGTGAGGCGGGTGCGACTACATGAAAGGACTGGAAAAATAGTAAAGAATGATGAATGAGCAGGATGTTTAAATTTTGTTTCAAGAGGACTCTTAGCACTCATCCTTGCCTTGGTCAGTTTTATCTGAACATATATCAGTTTGTTAATAACTTATAGTGTGTCATAATGAAAATGTTAAATACGCCAGACCAGAGCTCCTAGGTACAGCCAAGGTGAAGCTGAACTTTTAAGTTCACATGACTTTATAATCTTGGAGCACATGTTTGAATATTTGAACATGACTGTTGCATGACTGAATAAAATCAGAGGTCATAGACTAGTCTGTGATGCAAATTTACTCTATAGATTTATATGCCCAGTAGGACATGCCATTGAGATATTATACGCAATGATAATTCTTAGGCCTCCAAACTCATTACAATTCAGTTAGATTTTGTATTTACTCATTACTATTTTTCTTTATTAGTGATCTTATCTCTAGCTGGATTACAGTTTCCTTGAGATTAGGGCCAATGTACAGCACCTAGCCCAGTATGAGGCTTATGGTGCTCACATAGGGATCTAGGCCAAGCAGCTTATGTTACAGCTGAAGCAGTCAAGGTCCTGACAGGTAAAGTGATCTGCTGAGGGTTCAGGACGAGGTAGTGAGGAAGCCTGAACCACAACCCCAGTTTTATTCCCACCTCTGCTCTTTGCACCCTATCAGGCTGACGCAGCTCAATGAGTCAAGTTCTTGCAGTGACCTTTGTTTGTGTCAGGCACCTGTAGGAAGTTGATGTTCCCTAAGCTAGTGCTTCCCAGCCTGTATTTCCCAATATGGCTCACAGAGAAAATGGTGATGTTTATTTAGGACATTAGGGTAAACAACGGAGGCTTTTGGAGGGCAGCTGAAGCGAGGAGTCCCTGAGGAGTCTCCCTTGGCCCCCGCACTGCCAGGCTGCCCAGGGGATCATCCACTTCTCATCCACTGAGTTTCTAGCAACAGTTGGAAACCACTTCCCTAAGTTAACATTAGATCACTTGGGCCCAGTTTTTCTGGTAAATACCTCAGAAGGTTACATTGGCCCCAGAGAATATGTTTTCTGAAGAAATTTAAATCCTACTAGCCAAATGCATTGCTTAGTCCCCACCGTGAGATACAGGATATAAGCTTAAATTGTGAAACAACAAATGCATTAGTCAGTTATTTTTCTTTCGAGACTAAGTAGTTCATGACCTTCTTTCTTGTGTTCTTCAAATATGAGGGCACTTTATAATTTTTTTTATCAAGGTTGGAATACGTTTTTATCAGTGCAGGCTGTTGCATTTATCTGTATTGCTCAGGCAGGTGCGTGGCACATGTTCCTTCCAGCATCGTGTGTGTTCTGTGGATGTAACACCATGTTCTTTGAAGGTCATGACTGATTTTCCAGACCTTTAGAATTGAGATAAGTAATAAATTTGTAGCTCTGAGTTTCTCTCAGGTATTTTCTGGATACCTTTGTATTTTAACAGAGAAATGGGCTATTTATAGAGTTAACCTCGTCACAATATCTCTTAAAACAGCTGAATAAAATTTTCACAATTTATCGGTAAATATGTCCTTAGAGAAATTATTGCTTAGCTCAGAAGTAGACTGAGAGGGCATGTAAGCAGGCTGCAGAGGCTGGGCTTAGGAGCTTGAAAGGGGCTGGGAGTTGAAGTGGTCAACTCTGGGCAGATCTCTTGGAGTGAAGTAGGCTCCCCCACCAGTGGCCCTTCCTTTCTGCACCTCCCATCCCACCTCGACTGAAAATCTGCTGATACTAAGAATACTTTAAAGCTTGAAAATGCCACTTAAATATGGTAGCACCTTGAATCAAAATGTAAATATAGAGGGAAGGGCATTGAATAGCAGTAATAATAACAGCCTCGTTTGCCGAATGTTTATAAAGTTAATAGAGATCAGCAAACCCAGTCTGTTAGACTTCAGCACTGGGATGCAAGGTCTGTCCTCCTGGTGGAGAGTGGTGTAAATTATTGAAGGTTATTGGAGGCAGAGAAGAGGGCAAAGAGAGGGGCACAGTGAACCTGGAATAGTGGTTTCTTATCTTCGTCTGGGGTAGGACAGGGAGAGGACAGCAGGGAGTGAAGCGAGGCACAGCTTTTTTTTTTTTTTTTTTTTTTTTTTTTTTTTTTTTTTTAAGAGTATTAGTCATTTTATTTTTATTTATTTATTTATTTATTTATTTTTGGCTGTGCTGGGTCTTCGTTTCTGTGCGAGGGCTTTCTCTAGTTGTGGCAAGCGGGGGCCACTCTTCATCGCGGTGCGCGGGCCTCTCACTATCGCGGCCTCTCTTGTTGCGGAGCACAGGCTCCAGATGCGCAGGCTCAGTAATTGTGGCTCACGGGCCCAGTTGCTCCGCGGCATGTGGGATCTTCCCAGACCAGGGCTCGTACCCGTGTCCCCTGCACTGGCAGGCAGATTCTCAACCACTGCGCCACCAGGGAAGCCCGAGGCACAGCTTTTTAATAAACATGGATCTGGATCATTACCCCTGCCCCCTGCCATGCCAAGGGTGTGAGTCCAGTGGTATGTTGCAGCTGGTCCTTACTGGCTCATGACTATTAAATTTTTAAGAACTACGTGAGCTGTTTGTTAAATGCAGTCATTATTAAAAATTAAATTATTTTAATTGCAAGTAAATAGACAAGTTCTTGAAAAGAGGGATAACAAGTGCTCAAAACTCATCATTTCCTAATTATTTTACTACATTGTGCTCTCGAGGTTATTTATGCCTGTTCTCTTCCCATCTCCGTATTCAGTGATACCATGTTGGTAGCTTGAAATCAGCCATCATGGGAATATTTGCACCATGGAAATCAGCAAATGCAACAGATCAGGACTTTTCTCCCCAGAGAGCCAGTTGTTAACCATTTACCAGCACATCAGTGGATGTTATGATTATGTGCCAACCAGTGGGCAGGAGGGATGTGGTTGGTATTTATCCAAGTGAAATCAAGTCTGTCATCTCTAGGTTACATATCTTCATCTTAGACTGTGCTGCCTACCTGGACTGAGGTTAAAAAAAACAAAACGAAGGCATAATGACATTTCAGGTTCCTTCCTCTCAGTTTCTATTGCGTACACATGTGCCTGATGGCAATTAAAGCTATTATCTCAGTGAATTGTGATAGTTTACATTTCTATTTATCTGTGTATCCCCAGTGCATAGTATACAATCAGTCCTTAATAATTTATAAATAAATGATGTATATGCCCTTCTCCCAGAATCTAAACATATCATTGATCAGCTGTAGCACTTTAACAAATTTCTGCCCCTCTCCTTAAATATTGGAAACAAGTTATCAGTTTTTGTTGTTTTTGTTGCTGTTTATTACCAAGAAAAGTCTTGTTCCCCTCATCTTCTTTATTTTTTTCGCTTATTCTTTCTCTTTCTCAGCCTAAGGCCTGCATCCTTCCAGATAACAGTGACTTTTTTGGCTATGTAAAGTTTTAGAGCATGGAACTAGATATAATTCAGTGTAGCAGATTTCTACTTCTCCATAAATGATTGCTATTCTGCAGGGCCCATCAAAATAGTTTGGAGACTTAGTCAGAATTGTCCTAATAAATGTAGTGTGTCAGATTCGAAAAACTATTTGGAGAGTGGGATCTCTATTAAGTTATACAGGCCACCTGTATGAGAGGTAACTGAAGAGTGAATTCAGTGGAGCATGCCGTACTTGGACAACAAAACGATTTACTAGAACTGAACTAACTGAAGCTGGCAGAGCTCTGAGAGCTGCCTTGATTGGGAGCCCTGGATAAGAAGTTAAATGGAGTATGCCTGACAGACCCTCTGTACTACACCAAATACTGCACAGGTGGGGGATTGGATGGCTGCTAGGTGACCATTGCATTCTCTTTTGGTTCCCTTTTGAGAAGGAAACATTGATAAGACAGAAAGAGGGATGGGGCAAAAACAGTCCAAAAAAGAAAGGAGAAAGTTCTTAGACTGTCTTCACACCATTAGAAACACTTACTGAAAAGCTTGGATTAGGTCTGGCAATGAAAATAAGCACAGGACTCTTGGAGTATGTTCTTGGCTGTTACCACTACCTTTGACTCTGAGCAAGTCAGCTGACTTATCCACCTGTAAAATAATATTCCCTCTGACATTAATACTTACCTCATGAGGTTATCTAAAGGAGAATGTTGGTAATAATATCTTGTGTTTACATCATTCCTTTCACAGAGAGCTCAAATCATTTTTTATATATTGAGAATGAAGCTTCTTGTGAGAAATAAATGTAGGTATTCGTTTTTTAGAAATGAACTTAAGTCATAAGAGTATGAATTTAATGCATTGCAGGATGACATACGGTACATAGTGATCCAGTGGTCAAATGAATTTCTATTCCACTAAAAGTTCCATCTTTCCGCCTTCTTTTGTGAATTGAGAAAATACGGTGAGTCCATTTACATGGATGGGAGATTCCATATATGCGATCAGAGTGGTCTCTTGGAACTTATCCAGAGCTTGAAGAGCAGTCAAAACATGATTGATAACACTCTTGGACCTTGGTTGTGGCAGAAAGACACCTGGGAAATCTTAGCCCTGGACTACACAATGCCACTAACGGGTTCCAGAGATAGAAGATGATAATATGGGAGTATTTTCTCTGTTCATTTCAGCTCAATTCAACCATTGTTTCTTGAGTGCCCATTTCATGATTTTGAGAAGTGTAGAGAATGAAAGAGGCACAGCATGCTTGAGAAAGTTAAACGGGCATTAACAAGGAGAGGGGAATGAGATTTACAAGTAGATATATGCAGCCATACTGGGGGGAGTTAGAAAAGCATCACAGTATTTCAGGTGTTTGAAGAGGGAAAAGATTACATTTAGCTGAGTAATCCCAAACATTTATCACCTATGTGCCAGTCATGTTCATTGGAGAGACATAATTCCTGCCCTGGAGAGCCAGTGGGGAAGACATGTGCAAATACATAGTTTTAGCACATCGTAGCCAATGCAGTGATCAAAGGCACTTAGCCCAGTTTGGGAATTTAGAGAAAGCTCCTTGGGGGGCAAGACTTCTCTTAAAGTCTTAAAATTGAAAAGAACATGGAAAGGGAATTCTAGGCTGGAAGATGGGCATGTCCAAAGGCCCCCAGTGTTTAGTCTTCTTTCAGTAGACAATGGCAGACTACTGCAGAAAATTTGGTATTATTATGGTCTAAAGGTTAATTGGAGGTGGTAATGAGAAACAAGGCTAAAGATAAAGGGCCTACCTTGCTGTCTTATTTACTACTGAATACTAGTATGAAGTGTGGGTCATCAATAAATATTTTTTAAAAAACTGAATGAATGATACATTAGGTTTAAGCCCCTGTGGGCTATCCAAGTGAATAAATGTGACAGGCATTGGAAGAGAATCTGGACTAGAAATACAGATTTGAAGTCACCCCTTATCAGTGATATAAATCAAGAGCTAATGAAATTGTACAAGTAGAGTACGTAGAATGAGCAGAGTACCACTGGAGAAGCCTTGAGGAATACAAACATTCAAGGGCAAACAAAAGAAGAGGAACCCATGAGGGAGACTGGAAAGAAAAAGCAGAGAAAACAGAGGTTTGATCCTTGTCCATCGGGATGGCATTATGGAGTTCGTTGGTGGGCTCATGAAAGAAGTTTTCAGTGCAATGGCCAGGGCAGAAGTCAGATTGTGGTTTGCTGTAAGGTAAATGGGAAGGGTCAGAAAGTTGAGATACTGAGCACAGACCTCTCTTTCAAATCCCTTGGATTAGAAGAGAAGGAAGGGGACAGTTCCTAGAGGACAACCCAGGTTCAAGAAGAGGAAAATATTAACGTATTAAGCCCAAGGTTAAGTTGGCTTCTGGGCTTAGGGGAAAAAGCAAATAGGCAGTGAGAGGTTGAATATTTAGGGAAAAGGGGGGATAATTGATAGAACAAGATCCTCAGAGAGATGAAAGAAGATTGGGGCCATATGTGGAGAGCAGAGCCTTGAACCGGAGTAGGGATGCATCATCTTCTGAACAGGAAGAAAGAGTGCAAGAATTTGTCCAGAGATAGCTAGGAAGGGGAGGCTGCTGAGATAATGTATGTGTAATTGTCTCATTGAAGTAGAAGATGAGGTCATCTGCTGAGAGAGATGTGGCTTTGGTTGGAGTCTTGAGCATAATGACAGTTTTGAAATGTTGCTGAGTAAAATAAAGGCAAGCTAAGCAAGGATGAGTGAGAGATTGAGCAGAGATTGAGGGCTGCAGATTTATAGTGGCATCAGTCTGAAAGCTGATTTTTCTCCAACTGTGTTTAAACAGCTGGGTCATGAAATATAGAAAGTATATTTTTGAATTGATCCTGTATTGAGGTTTTGTTAAACAAGTGAAGCAAAAGGACAGAGATCCAATGTAGTTGAAGCTATTGGTGGGAGAGTGTTAGGGTGATATGAGCCATGGTATACCAGCTGGGTAAAGCAGTGAGGCCAGGAGAGGGGTCAAGAAACTATGGTTCTCCTGGGACTAAAGAAGAGAGATAGTTAAAGCACAGGCAGGAGAGGACTGGAAATATTGGAGATTGTCATCATCTTTGGATATGGGATGGGAAGCAGCACCACTTGATGATTTATTCCAGGGTATGACCTTGATGTGGGTGACCCTGGAGGTGAAGAAGGTGAAGAGTTGGATAGGTTGACAAGATGGATACTGAAGTCATCCAGGATGGTGATAGGACAAGGGTTGTGTTAAAAATTGTACCCAAGTGGCCTAGTCTTGTTTTAAAGGAACCTGGAGATTAGTAAGAGGACATCAATGAGAAAAGACCATTGGGTGATATAAACCTCAACGAATGGTTTAGAAGCATCTGTGAGAAGAAACAATAACACTTTTTGGGTATGTACTATTCATTAGGCATTGTTTTAAATGTTTGGTTGAACCATATGCACTTGCTGATATTTGAGCATTTTGACCTGTAAAAATGGTAATTTCATACTGTTCAACCTCATACTGTATATGTATTAATTCATTCATTCTCACAGCCACCTTCTGAAGTAGATTACCATTTAGCAGCTAAACACATTTAGCAGAACCACAGGAATAATAAGTAACTTGCCCAAGGTCATCTAATAAGTAGTAGAGTCCAGTTTCAGACCTTGGCAGTCTAGCCCCAGAGCTTGCAGTCTATCTCTGAGTAGGGAATGCCCACTGTTCCCCCACTGCCCTTTAAGCCTTAACAGTGTGTGAGATATATGAGACTGAAGTCCTCTCAGGTGTATAGTAAACTGAGATAAGTGCCCTGCCGTAAAGGAAACAAACATGGTTTTCTGGTCATTCACAAGGTCTCATACCAGCATGCTCTGTGCTTCCCCACCCTTTCTATTGTGTTCTCCTTCACTCTCAGGCTTCTTAATGGCAGAATACTTTCTCTATCTCCTTGCCTAACTGAAACCTAATGTGTCCCTGGTTTTCTTGCAGGAATTTACTAGTAGACAAGCGAGGAAGGGAATTCTAGACATTTTATATATAGGGTCACTAGAGTTTGAGAAAGAGCAATGAACACAGTTCATTCAGGAAATGACAGGACATTCTGTATATGAGACATCAATCAGGATAGTGGGAGAGGTAGAGTTTGTAAGAGAGAGTGATAGAGATTAAGCCAGAAACTGGGGTGGGTCTTGAAGGACTTTTTACCATTTTGAAGAACTTAAAACATTATCCTCCATGTTGTAGCCAACCATTGGAAAGATTTTAAGCAGCAAAATGCCATGAACAAATTATACAGGTGACCCTTGAACAACACGGTTTGAACTTCACCAGTCCACTTATTCATGGATTTTTTTTTTCCGGTAGTAAATGCTACAGTACTACATGATCTGCAGTTGGTTGAATCCACAGTCGTAGAAATGTGGACATGGAGGAAATGCAAATATGAAGGGTCGACTATCAGTTAAATGCAAATTTTTGACTATGGGGAGGGTCGGTTCCCCTAACCCCCATGTTGTTCAAGGGTCAAATGTAGATAAATGTAAGGATGCAATTAAAGGGGGGGAAGACTAGAGGCAGGAAGATGAGTTAGGAAGCGGCTGCAATTATCCATGTGAAGGAATAGGGCTTGGCAATGGTCCTAGCTATGTGACTGAAGAAGAAGGGTGTATTCACAAGATATTTAATGGCAAGAATTGGCAGATTTTGGTGTCTAAGAGAGTGTGGGTTGCTGAAATCAGCAACTAAGATCACCATGCAAGAAAAGAAGTCACTTTGTAAGGAATCCTCTTTTTCTGTATGTTGAGTACGAGATGTCTTTAGAATCCAGGTAGAAATACAGGTCTGGGGGTCAGGAACCAGGTCTCACAGAAGATGCAGATGAAAATATGTTATCATCCCCTGATCTCTCTGAGACTCACTTCCAAAATTGCCACTTCCCCCATCAGTATCTATCTTGTGGCCACTCCTTGATCTAAGTTAGTACCAGCATGTGGGGACAGGAACCTGAGTAGGCTGTAGCTTTGGGCTAGGTGCCTTCATCAGGACCTTACCTGTGGAATCATTGAAAGGTCTGGGGTAGGGTCTAGGGCACCCAGTAACTCTCCAGCTGCTGAGAGCAGCCCTCTCCCTGCAGCATCATTCCCGTACGAGAGGGTAGAGTAGCTTCCTAGTGTCCACTGAAAGAAAAACATACAACATGAAAGTTGTGAGTTTAAGTTTTATTCAGGTTCTTCCTGAGGACGGTAGCCTGGGAAACAGCCTCTCAGATAGCTCTAAGGAACTCCTCCCAAAAAGTAGGGGAGGAGACAGATTACTGCTAATCACAAAGAACAGATATCTGAAGTTAATGATTTTAATACTTTTCTGTGTACTTTTCTATGGGAAGATGCAAGAATCTTGGGTCATTGAAATTCCTCCTGAGATATGCATCTTAACTATCTAAGGGCCTTTTACCATAGCACAGAATGCCTCAATCTGTTTTTCTCCAGCCTGAATTTCCCTCAGGGCGCAGTGGGTTGAGATTCAACCCTTTGCATATCTGGATGATGAGCAACACTGTTGCCTTTTTTACACTAGCACGAATGAATGGATGAATAATCACACTGGGGTCACTGAATTTAGGTCATCCTAAAAAGCCACCTGTATAATCTTTTGGTAGGTCTTGTACAAGTTTAATTATGTAGACCTAGTTCTGGCCTAGGTGTATGTAGACTAGATGGAAACTGTGAATTAGGCATATAACTAGCACACCAACAAGGACTATAGTGGACAAATGGGTAAAATGGTAAAATATAGATAATACAGTCCAGCTAAGCAGTAAGTGAATCAGTGCAAATGTTATTAATGAGAAGGGACCTGGTTCTGACAGGAACAGAATAATATTGCAGAGACATAATAAGCATCGATGAATATGCAAGCATGGGAAAAGATGTCATTCAGACAAGTCTTTTAATTGGCTTTAAAAATGTGGTTAGGAATAGGAAGACAACCAGTCTTAGCTTTCCCTGAGGTTGAAATAAACTTGACCCAATGGAGTTCCCTAGTCCTGTTCATTTGCTGATTTGACTTATATTCCAGGGATTTGCATGTGGAAAACTAATGCCAAGGCAGGATTACCAGACTGTAAATTCATCAAGAAGCCTGATGATATCATAAACTGTGAGAAGCCAATGTCCTGCAGCAGCATCAGAAACCTCCCAGTTTGATTTAGCACTGGTAATCCATTTTATTCCTCTCCATTAGTTATGACAATAATAACAGATTGGAGACACAACCCCGTTTTCTGCCTCTAGTGCTGTCTGCTGCTGGGCACAGCTGCTCCCAGTCATTCTTTCCAGTGTAAATAATGGTTCATGTTTCCAGGGCAGTCGCGAGTCGTTTCTGTGCTAGTGAAATGAGCCCATGTCACCACCCTGTTGGGGAAGATTGAAGGTATGGGTGAAGCCAAGGAAATCCATAAGAAAGCCAGAGCTGCACCCCCTCCCTAAGAGGTATTTTTTGCTCTAGAGGACATTTAGATGTTAATGTTAATTATGTGAATTTTCTTGAGTGTGGGGCAAGAAAATTCTATCACTTGCATCTGTCTGATGCAGGCCTTTTACTTTGAAACTTACTATTTCATGTTAGATGTAAATAAAGAACTCCTTTGTTGTGAGAGGGTATGTCACAAGGCAGTAAACACTTCAGCAAAGAGCATCTTTTGATCTTCATGCCTTTGGCAATAAAAGCTGAGAGCCAGAAACAGGCCAAAGAATTTGGGGCAGAGACCACTAAACGCTTCCCTTTTATCTATTCACAAAATTAGGTGCAGAACTATAGGAGTAGTGGATGGAATGACAATTATTAAGAAAGTTGAAGGGCAAAATGAGGCCACCCGAAAGATAAAGCTGAAGTTTGGATTTTGAGATCTGTGTTAGAACTCAATGAATTTCATGAGAATTTAGGAGCATTATGTAGACACAGCATAAAGGAAAGAAATAAAAATGTTCTATCTCTCTCTCTCTTCCTGTGGTCTCTATAGGAATTAGTGGGTGTGTTAATAAATTTTAAATACTCGTTTGAGAATTCCTTTTTAATAAGAGGTCAGTGGGTAGACACTTATTTTTATGTGTGTGCAAAGTTATACATTTCAAAAACTGGTCTGCTTTAATGCCTTAATTCTGCAAATCCCATTTCAATATGCTTACCAATTCAGTCTCCTTCTAAATATTAAACCATAATATATTCATAAAAACAAATCTAAAATATATAAGTACAAATACATATGTAAATTCTTCTTTTTTGTCTTGCTTATTTTGACATTTTAAATTGTATTGCCAGGTCTTGGTAGACATCTAATATCTGCTTTACTATATGGAACTTATCAGAATCTCCCCTCAGGCCTTATAGAATTCATACTTGCATCCTGTAGGTAACTAATAGACTGAAAAGCAAAACCCCACCATGGTAAGGGAGATAATGAACACACTACACACTTGATGAGAGATGAATGGACTTATACTTAAACCTCTTTTTAAATACACATCTTTCCCAGTTTTGGTAGCAGTGAGGGAGACAGAGATTTGGGATGCAGGTATCCTGTCTGATGTTCAATACCTCTTTTCTTAGGCCTGGTTTTGTGGTCTGGGGTGGAGGTAGGGAGCAGATTAGCTCAAAGTTTAGCTCTCCTTGACTGATGATGTATAATTGTTAAATAACTTTTAAGAGATCCTGCATAGTTTCTCATTTTATTTTATCCCACAGTTTCTTGTAGTCTACATACAGTTCCAATAGCTGGCTGAATTGCTCTGTGACGAAAGGAATCTGAAAATGTACTATATTCCTCCCAAGCTTTAAGACCAAGAAAGTTCTGTGAATATTTTTCAGAGACAGATTGGGGGACTGTGCTCCATCTTAATGGCCTTTTAATTTGAAAGTTAAACTCAGTCCTTCTAATTGCTTGTAGGTATTGGACAATATGAATATTTCCATTGGATAATATGGAGAGGACAATTTATCACTGAAGGACTTGTTGTTTTTATCTTAGCTGAATCAGGTGCCAGTATATACAGTTTGCACTTTCAAGCGCAGGTTGATTTATTATGGTGTGGACCTGCAGTTTTTAGAGGGCTTTATTAAACTGAATTTTTTTGGTAACTTTAATAAAGTCCATTTTTTTACCTTGTTGACTTTAAAGTTATCACTGTCAGGTCAAACAAGTTAGAAACAAGAATAAAAACCCAAATTTGGAGGAAAGAGCCTATTATTTTATGACATATAATAAAAATTCATTCAATTTTATTCAACAAAAGATCACAATTTAGCCCCTCAGGAAGCAAGACGAAGTAATGAGTGCATGAAGTGAGCTTCAAGGATGGACAATGAACATTTCAGTGTTCTCTTTCCCACCTCTGGGTTTGGGCTCTGGTGCCTGCCACACCTGGGTGGATTTGGCACTGCCACTTCCTAACTCTGTAACATGGGCGTGTTGTTGGACGTTTTTGAATTTGCAAAACCAGAAAATGGTAGCACACTCACTGCTTTGTTAAGATGAGTTCATGAGATAAGAACAACAATCAGTAATTAAAATTAATATTATTGAGTGTCTGCTAATACTCCAAGGACTGTGCTGGACATCTAAGATGAAGCCAGTGAAGCCCCTTTCACATAGCAGGGATTCAACTTCTACCTACTTCTGCTCTTCCCCACCCCAAGTTGACCAGATTCCTTAGGCAAAAGGGATTTTGCTTATTTGTTCATATATTCTCCCTTCGTTTGTGCATCTATTCAACAAATACATAATGAATCCATCTAGTTCCAGGAACTATTCTAAGTGCTGGAGATACAGCAGTGAGTGACCAAGAGAAACAAAAGTCCCTACTGTCGTACATTCTAGCACAGGAGACTGACAATGAACAGGCAAATATATTTAAAATATTATATGTCATGTAGTAATAAGCGCTATGAAAAAAAAAATAGAGTAAGCAGATAGAAAGTGATTGCAATACCAGGAGGCATGGAGGAGGAAGAAAGTTCTATTTTGAATAGTATAATCTAGGGAAAGAGACATTTCAGCAATCATGAGTATCAGAGTCATTCCAAAAGTAACATTCTTGCTCAGATGTGGAAGTCAAATATGCAGTGAGTTGTAGAAAGAAAGGTTAGAAAAATCAACAGCATACGTTAGTGCATATTTACTCTGGGCTAGTATGCAAACAGTAATACAGTGTCTCTTTTAATAAGTATAAAGCACTTAGAAAGTAGAACATAGTGAGGCTATATAAGTTTGTGCTGTTGTTAGTCTATTTGAGGAGAGTAAAAAGATACTGTGACCTACATACACTACTCATTTCTGCTTATAACTAAACAACAGTCATACAGAAATCATACATATAGAATAGAATTGGATGGTAATGTGGTGTTTTCTGTTTATTGGATGTTTTAGGTAAATTATTAAGCCATGTCCAAGACAAATATATAGACACCAAGAACTTAGGAAATGTAACTCCTCAAGGGAACTGCAGCCAGATTACTAGTAGGACCCTTGCTGGACCTAAGCTTGCCTCCGAGAACAGTCTTTGCCCAGTGATTTTCTTTCAGCACTTTAAAGATGTCACTTGATTGTCTTCTGGCTTGCATAGTTTGTGACAAGAAGTTTGGTACAATCCTTATGTTTGTTCCTCTCCATATATAGTCTTTTCTTTTTCTGGCTGCCTTCAAGATCCCTTCTTTATTTTTATTTTATTTTATTTTATTAATTTATTTATTTTTATTTATTTAATTTTGGCTGTGTTGGGTCTTCATTTCTGCGCAAGGGCTTTCTCTAGTTGCGCGAGCGGGGGCCACTCTTCATCGCGCTGCGCGGGCCTCTCACTATCGCGGCCTCTCTTGTTGCGGAGCACAGGCACCAGACGCACAGACTCAGTAGTTGTGGCTCACGGGCCCAGTTGCCCCGCGGCATGTGGGATATTCCCAGACCAGGGCTCGAACCCATGTCCCCTGCATTGGAGGCAGATTCTCAACCACTGCGCCACCAGGGAAGCCCTCTTCTTTATTTTTAATTTTTAGTAGTTTGAATATATGATTTTGTAATTGTTGTTGTTTATCCTACTCAGGGTTCTCTGGGTTTCTTGGACCTGTTGTTTTATGTCTTTAATTATTTGGAGGAAAAATCTGCCCATTTTCTTCTGTCTTGTTCTCTCCTGTTCAGAAATTTTCTCCGGTTTCCCACCCTTCCCCCATCTTTCTCATGAGCACCTGGCGGAGAGTGGGTTTGAACGCCCTTGTGATTGCAGCTCCCAAGAGTCCTGTACTCTCACTCTAGCCTATACTTGTCCTTTAGCAATTTCTTAAATATGTAGCCGACTTCTTAACTGCTTATAGTGCCTGGTGGGTGTCTCTTGCTCTGTGTTCTGCCACAAGTGAGCCAGTTCACAGGTTCCAAATTGCCTTGGAGGAACCTGTCCCTTCCTGGATTTCAGGCTGGCTGTTTACCCTGTTACCTGAGTTCTCTGGACCCAAGTAATGTTTTTATGTTTTATTCTACTTTTTCTTCTTTTTAGGGTGAGTGTGCCGTTCTTTTCAGCTGTCTGTATGCTAGGTGGAGTTAGAATCTTAGTCCAGTGGTTTTTAAATTATTCTACAGATACGCTTCTGGAGTTCCACAAACATGTGATTCAAATTTTATTTTATAAATATTTTAACTGTCTAAAAATTGTAATAAAATAAATTACACTAAAATGTCTTATATACCAAAGTCACATTGGAGAACTATCAACTTAAATAACTATGTTGCTCTGTTAACTTTTTTTTTTTCAGACCTCATGAAATCTCCTGCCACCACTTCACACTATCTTTGAACGTCTGGTACCCATGGCATTGATTAGGGAGGGTGTGGCTTTACGTATCCAAATTCAGCCCTGTTCCTGTCTACACATGTAAAATTGCAAAGGCAAGGCTCACTATTGCAGGCACGTATACACAGCAGTCAGTTAAATGCCAGGCAGTGTCAATGACACCTGTCTTCACTGTACACCAGTTAGCTATGCCGGAACAAGTGAATGGCTAGCACGCTGCGTCGTGACTTTATGTTATTAGCTCGTATTGTTCTTTTCTTGATTTATTATAAGGAGTGTAAGCAGTTTTTAAATATTTCTAATAATTCTACTTGGAAAAAAATTCTTGCTATTCCTGTTTCAAGCCCTTGGATCAATTTCATTGAAGGCTTAAAAGAAAAAAAAAAAACCTTTGAAACTACTTAAATCAAACTTTTCTTGACACTGTGCAACAAAAATGAAATACAGAAATAAGTAAGATGGAGGTTTAGGATAACTGAAGTATGTAACTATCATCTTACAAATTATAAATTTTTATACCAAAACAGCCTCATTATGAACACAATTAACTTAAAACTGCATCATACATTTAAATGTATGAGATAATTTTTTAAGTCAAAACTGCTTTTGTCTGTTTATTTATTGGAGTTCTACATAATATTTGGTTTTCAAGAAATAATTCCACTGCCAAAATATGCCTGCCCCCAAAAATAAATTTAATTTTCACTGATTTAATGGAAAGAATAATAATATTTATTAGCAAACACTTAAATAGAACTTACAATGAGTCACATACTTTTCTAGCATTTTACATATATATTATTTAATTTAATCCTTATATTAATCCTATGAAGTAGGTACTGTTATCACCCCTATTAATCAGATGAGGGAAACAGACACATGGTATATGTGAGATAACACAGTTAATAAAAGCAAACCCAGGATTCAAACCTAGGCAGACTAGTTCCAGCGTTCCAGTGTGGGATTCAAACCTTGAACCATGAACTGTACTGGTAGTTAGAATGTTAAGAGTGGAAGTCTGAATTCATTGTGAAATTTTATTTCTTTTCCTATGCGATGTATGTCTCTGTGTGTGTGTCTCTCGATCTCTCTCTTTTTTCTAGCTATACTTCCATTTTTCCACGTGTAGATTAAGTGATAATTGTGTTTATTACCCTTTAGGATGCTATGAGACTTAATACATTAAATATTTTTAAAAGTGCTTTAAGGGTTGGAAAGTGAAGGCCAAACGACTGTAACATAATTGTCGGAAGCAGGTTTGTTTTGGTCTGTTCCTATTTTCTTTTCTGAGTAAATTTAAGATACTGTATGTATCAACAGTCTGATTCATTTCACTACCTCCACTTGCTACTGTGGACATTTCCATTAATTCTTCATTGAACATATTCTCACTGAACACTCACTAGTTGCCAGAGGCACTGAGCAGCAAGGCCTGGAAAATTAAGTAGCTTAAGACATGTTCCCTTACTAGTAGGCATTCCCTGCCCAGGTCACAGGTCTTGGTGCTCACGGTTGAGGCATTGGGTGTGCTTATTAAGTGACAGTCAAAATCTTTGCTGTAGAAGAAAAGTCCCTAAGGAATAGTATTTAATTTGAAGGGTTATAGTTTTGGGGTTGGGCTTTTTTAAATGGAAAAATAATATTTCCAAGATGAAGAAATTAAGGAAAGTGCTTTTTTTTAAAGTAAATTAGCATTTCAGTAAAGCCAAATCATTGAGAATCATATTAAATCAAACTGTGGATGACTGGGACTTGAAAGGACTTTAAAATTTTTTGCTTTTGAAATATGCCTATCGGTTTTATTTTTGCTAAACATGGTAGAATGGAAAGGAGAGGAAGCCACATTGCATCTCATGATGTCAGGTATTCCTTTGTAGCTCTAGACATCTTCATTCTGAATGTCAACTGGTGGTTTGTCCTTGATATAAAACATCACAAAGTAGTCAAAAATGGACACTTTCATAGAAAGCTATATTTTGCATAAAGCACATTTGAAATCTTCTCATCTTAGGAGACTGGACTTGTAAGCTTAAAGTTCATAAGGTTTAGATGGTAATAATAAAAATAAATATATACTTAGAAAAATCATTTCTTTCAAAAGACCAGCCTTTATTATTTGGTATATACAGCATAAATTAAAGACACTCTACACATTTTTAAGAAACTTCATTCATAATTTGACAATTTCTTTCTGCTGTAAAACATGCCTCTTTGTTGGCTAACATTTTCCATAGGAAAATTTTGCTGAAATTTTTTCCCAAATAATGATAAAGAAACCTAGCTACATTGTGAAACCTTGTTAAATGAATGAAAAAATTGAGTATTTTTATGATAGTGTGATTTGTTACTGTAGAGCAGTTCAGAATTACTTGTGCTAAATACTAAAACCTCAGTTAGTTTTAGATAAGAGCAGTGTATATAGCATCTGTTACTTCTAGTGGGCTTCTCCTGAAAGTCATTTCTAATTAAATGTCTGGCTTACGAGCACTAATGAAAGTTATCCTGATGAGGTTTCATATGAGGTAGGGACCAACAGAAGTTGCCATGATGATGACGACCTGAATCCAGGGAAGCCAGAGACTGGACCTCTTGAGTTGAGATTAAATGTTTACCAGAAGCTCCACACCAACCAACCCCAGTCAACAAATGTCAAGAGAGCTAGTTAAATGTTGAGATTTGCTGCTGTTTCTTGTTTTCTGGATAGAGAGAACAGCATGGGCACTGGCATGGAGGGATGAAGCAACCTGGCATGAAGTGTACACGGTTTCATTATAAGGAGCATAGGGCTAGATGAGCAGGAGGCAGCATAGCATGGAAAGAAGGTATGTCACACAATGCAGCTGACCATCCCAGAGGCAATGGGAAGCCAGGGAAGAGACTTAAACCAGAAAATAACATTAATGGCTTCACATTTTAGAAAAGTCATTCTAACATCTAAGTGGAGGGCAACTTAGAGGGTAGAGAGATCCAAGGCAGGGGAGGCAAATTAAAGGTATATTCGGTGGCTCAGCATGATATGATGAGAGCCTATAGGCAGTAGAAGTGGAGTCAGAGAGGAGGTGGACGGATCAAATATGAGAGATGCTAAGTAGGATAGTAAATATACCTAAATAATTTGTTTTCATGGGATTTTGCCTTTAAAAGGAATAAAATTCTTTTTTGGTGTTTCCATGAAATACATTTCAACAACAACAAAAAATAGTTGATTTTAGCATAGAGGCCCTAAAATGTATGTCACAAATGGTATAGTTTAACTAAGCTCATTTAACTTCCAAATTTTATCAGAAAAATAATAGAATGAAATCTTTTGAATGGAGCATGAGACTGCTGAGGTCAGAACTCATGGGTGGGTTTCTTTATGGAACAGTTAACTTACTTTGTTTGATGGCCTAATCCTAGCCAGTCATTTACAAATGTGGATGGAATAAGAGGAATCCATTACCATTGCTAGAAAGCCAGTTCAAAGCACATAATATGCATATATACATTATTAACCTAAAAGAAAAAACTGCAAGAAAAATGGAAATAGGCCAAATTTTCCATGTGCAAATTATGTCAGCTGGTCCTCTTTAGAATTAATATTCCATTTTGAAGCTGCTCATAATTCCACCTGCAGCCATCCTTTACATAAAATAAGAAATAGACATTTCAAAAGAAAACACTTTTTTAGGCCCTACCTCTGGAAAATATTAGAAATAAATTCTTAATAGTAAAGCATTTAGAATTTGCATACTCAGAATAGAATCTAAATATGAAATGCTCTCTTCAGTAATTCCCTCTACCAACCAAATTCATCAGAATGGAAAGATTCTAAAGATATTATATCATGTTCACTTTTCTAATAGGATAATTTCTTTGTGGGAACTAAAGTTCAAGGTGATGAGCCAGCATTAGAGTCTAGATGTTCATAAGTAGAAATGGTTTATTTTTCTCTCCCTGTTTTTTGTTTTGTTTTGTTTGTTAGTTCAATCTCATGAGAAACAAGAGAAAATTCTTCAGAAAATTCCACTTGAAGATGGTAATGTTTTAAAAAGGGAAAGATTAAGTCTGTCATTGTGTGAGTGTTAAAACATTACCTATATACATCAATACAAAACTCATTAATTAAAATATTGTTAGCTTTTTATTCTTGCAGCCAACATTTATGGAACAATGATGATATCCATAGCACTGGTCTAGTGCTATGGGGACATAAAGGTGAATGGGACATGGTTCCTGCCAGCCCTGAAGGAGGGCACAATTTAGTTGGGAGACAGGCTCACAGATAGCTATTATATAAGGTTGAATTTGTCTAGAGGCTGAAAAAAAAAGAAATACAGAGTACTCTAAACGGTGAAATAGTAAACTCATCTGTGGTTGAGGGAAACCAGAACATTATCTTGAAGAACTTGGCATTGAAGTTGAAACTGAAGGGATGGAGGGATGGGAAGGAAGTATTAAAGCAGCATTGGAGGAAAGGGAATTCTGAGCAAAGATCACTTAGAAATTGGAAAGCAGAGAATATGTCTTAGAAACGATGAGAAGCCTACTTCATATGAAGCAGTAAGGATAATAAAGTGAGACTTACAGTACCTTATAGCTGTCTTTGGAAGCCTTTGGAATTTATTGGACACTCAGAGCAAGTTTAACTAAAAGGTTAAGAGTCTAGGAGCTAGAGACAAATTGCCTGAGTTTGAGACCTGGGTCTACTAAATATTAGCTGTGTGACTTTGGACAAGTTACTTAACCTCTCTGTGTCTCAGCTTGCTCATCCATGATAAGAGATGAAATTCTTACATCAGATATTTTGAAATTCAGAATTTTTCAGAAAGATTATATTGTATAGTAATTAGATGTGTTAGATAACTTCCCCAACAAGGTCTCAGGCAGTGCCTCATAACCAACACATTTGTGTTTTCACAGCAGGCAATATAGGAATTTATAAGTGGAATAAAAATGATACATAGCCTTATATGCATTCAATTCAGGTTTTATCCAAATGAATTTTTTACAAACTAAGGAAAAACTACTAGCTTTCAGTGCTTTTTAGATCTCAAAATTATGGATAAGGGGTTGGGGGCCTGTAGTAGTACCATTCTCTTAAGATTGTTGTAAGACTCAAATAAGACGATGTATTTGTAGGGCTTGGCACCCTACCTGGTACTTGGTAAGTGATCATTGTTACTCTTTCTGCATTACTAGTTACAAGTGACATGGGAGAGTAAGTGACATTTCCAAGGTCTCTAGCTAGGCTAGAGTCAGGCAGTTGAAAGCATTTGACACTGGTGAAGTACATACTGTGTTTGCTGGACAGTTGCAACCCTTCCAGCCAAATGAAGCATAGTGAAGGCATGAACTTTGGAGAATAGTGAGAACAAAAAATAGTGGGCTTGCTAAGGAGATATAAGGGTGAGGGAGGAGGCAAAAGGGACCCCCAGGTTTGGGAAACAATTGACCTCTCGTGTTTGCGTGGGTACCCTGTCGGAGTGCTGTCCCGTGCATTGCTTTGGTGAGCCTCACAAGCACCCTGTGCTGGCGTGTGGTGCTTGTAGTTTTCTGACACCTGACCCTAGTCCTTTCACACCTCCTTACATTTAACCGTGTTGCCTCTGCTGCCCCAACACTAACTCTGCCCCTACCCTCCTGGCCTACTCCTACTTAATCCTTAGGACTAAGCTTGAATGTTACCTTTTCAGTGAAGCCTTCCTTAAATGATTTAGGAAGAGTCAAACCCTCCTTCCTCCATCCAGACTTCTGTGGCACCCTTACCTGTCACAGCATTTGGCACGTTGCCTTAGCTCCTCGTCTGTGTGTTCTGTCTCCCCAGTCATTCCCAGTAGTAATCCCAGCACCCTCAATAATAAATAACTATCATTTAAAACAGATTTAATGAATGTTTGAATCCCTACTTTCCAAGTGGAAAAGTCAGAATATTTCAATAACTTGTCCAACATTGTGCAGTTTGGTTGGAATTGGAGTTTAAACCAAATATGCCTGATTCTAAAGTCCATGTTATTTTCTCATCTTCACCTAAAGGAGGAAAAAATGTGTACAGATGTTTATTTATGCATGTACAGGTGTAAATACTAGTGAAGGTACATGACAGGATATTACAAAGCCAAGTATAATGTTTTTTGCATTGTACTTTCTGGACAAATACAATATGCCCTTTTAGTCATTTGTAAATATACATAAATAGAAGTTTATGCTTTGCAATAGTTGTTTTGTTTTTCTTTCTTTTTTTTTTTTTTGGCCTCTCCACATGGCTTGCAGGATCTTAGTTCCCCGACCAGGGATTGAACCCATGCCCCCTGCAGTGGAAGCCAGAGTCTTAACCACTGGACCGCCAGGGAAGTCCCTGCATTAGTTGTTAAATAATCCTGTTTCTGTAAATCTAATATGATCATTAGTTTAAAACAATATAAAGAAATGGAAAGAAGTTGGTAAAAACCACCCAAGATCCACTACCCAGAAATAACCTCCTATAAGATGTTAATGAGCTCCATTCTAGATGGTTCTCCATGCATAAAGACCTATGTTCATAATTTACAGAAGTTGGATATTATGGTATTTCTAGAAATAAAATAGGGAGATTTTTACCTTCAATACATTTTTATTGGAATCCTGTTCTCTTAACAAACCTCAGTCATGCCATGTGTATTCCCACCTCTGGACCAATTGCTCCCCACTCTGTAGAGTGCTGTCCCCCAGAACCACTCGACTAATGTTCTAGACTCCTTCCAGCTTTGCTCAGAGCTGGGCTCTTTGGTGAGGTCTACCTGATCAATCCACCCATACACTTTCAGTCCTTTCTTAGACTGCTCTTCTCTTCCTTTTTTTCCCACAACACTTACTACCTTCTTACGTACAATATTATTTGCTTGCTATTATATTATTGTCTGTTTCTCCCACTAGAATATCAGCTCCATAGAGGTGGAGGTTTTATCACTTTTGTTCAGTGACCTATCCCTTATGTCTCTTGTACATGTTGTTCATGATGTACAAAGATGTACATGAAACACCTAGAGTAGTGCCCAATACATAGGCATTCAAATAGATCCTTGTTGAAAGAATGAAAATGTTACAAGAACAAAGAGTTCTGAATACAGCTTTGTAGTTGGTTAATCAAGGCTCTCTCATCTCCTTGTTTAGTAAATTTATGTGAGCTAATAAATTCTTTAGAGAGCTCAGTAAGTAGAGCTGCAGATATCTTCAATTTTTACTGAAAAGACAACTGAATAGCCCTGGCTATTCCTGTATGTTTCTGGATCTGCTACTATTAGGAGACTGCTACATAGAAACTGAAGAGTTTGACTGAGAATATATGAAATATATTTCATATCTGAACATATCCTGCACTAAAATGCCTCATAGATAATCGAGGCTTTTGTTCTGTGGACATTTTATCCTTTCTAGAATCCAGAACACTTTATCAGAATTCAGAGATGAATGCTCAGGCCAGTGGTGTTTAAGAGCAATTCATTCTCCATGTTTTATTCTAGTACTAATTGATAATATTTGTCAATTGGAAAGTTGGAAAGTTTCTGTTCCTATGAAAACATGTAGAAATTTGGGGTAGTACCCCATAGAAGTATTTTGATATATGTACTTTAGTATATGTTCTTTGTTCTTCTTTTTTTTTTTTTTTATTGGCTGCATTGGGTCTTCGTTGCTGCACGTGGGCTTTCTCTAGTTGCGGTGAGTGGGGGCTACTCTTTGTTGCGGTGCGTGGGCTTCTCATTGCAGTGGCTTCTCTTGTTGCGGAGCACGGGCTCTAGGCATGCGGGCTTCAGTAGTTGTGGCTCGCGGGCTGTAGAGCGCAGGCTCAGTAGTTGTGGCACACGGGCTTAGTTGCTCCGTGGCATGTGGGATCCTCCCGGACCAGGGATTGAACCCATGTCCCCTGCACTAGCAGGCAGATTCTTAACCACTGCGCCACCAGGGAAGTCCCTAGTATATGTTCTTTAATGATATTATATATAAGTAAAAATACTACCTTTTCTTTGTTGTACCATCTTTTTTCTTATGTCAGCCATGCTTATTATACATTTTGCATCCACCAATTTAATCTGATGCCTTGTGTTTATGAGTGAGTGCACATTTTTGTTCAGGTGATTTTTAAAACTATTTTTGAAGCATTAAATTGTTTAACCATGGAACTATCCAGACCACCATTCATTTGTATGACTCTGTTAATGCCTTATGTAGTATTTCAGAGAAAGTTCCTTCCTCGTTTTTCAAAAATGTGCTTATAAAATTTGTGATGACAATTGAACAGCCCAACCCTATGAAGTGGTAATTTATGCAGCAATAAAAAATAAATAAATCCATGTAATGTTGGCTTGCAGCTGAAGGCAGCTGTGTTAAGCATGTTTTTTAGTCTCTTACATCAAAGTAATACATACAGTGCTGTATGAGAATGTGTAGGGCAGACGTCTTTGAAGTACCCCCATATTAGCTGAGCTTTTGTATCCACTCTACAAATATGAGAGAATTCATTGTTCTATGTCCATGAGGAATGATAAACACAATAATGAACTTATCAAAAATGCCTTTCAGATGGTTCAAAACCTTTTTACAGCAATTATCTCACTTGCCTTTAGAGCCTTTGGAAAATAATTTCTCAAGGACATTTTTCTCTAACTTCTCTGAATTATTGAAGTAGCCAAGAAAGATTTCTCTAAGTATTGATGAAGAGAAATTGAAGCATCCCATTGTTCACCTAGAATCTCCATTCCCAACTGTTCAAACCAGTATGCTATATGACTCTACAGTAGTTACTGAGAAAAGTAAAATCAGAGGGTAAAAGTAAAGGAGAATAGGCCATCTGATGGAATAATTTCAGAATGTAGAACAACTTGCCAAAAGAAGTAAGAACATGGATTTTGCCTGAAGAGGCTGAAGGAAGGCCAAGAGGAGAAAAATCCTATACTACATGATATACATCAGTTACCTAATAGATTTTCTTTTATTGTTTTGTTTTCTGTGATATGTTAATCAGAATGAAAAAGGGATATGTGTGTGTGTGTGTGTGTGTGTGTGTGTGTGCGCGTGTGTGTGTGTTCAGGTATAAAGCACAGGGTAACATAAAACTGAGTTCTACCAAATGTTCAGGTATGGTATGATTGATCCATATTTCTGGAAGTACATCATATATTGGCTTAAGCAGATTTTTTTTTTTTTTTTTTTTTTTTAGTGAAATTGGAATGTGATTGTTTGGGAGCCAAAAACGCATTCTTTGAGTGCAATTTTACTAGTAGCAATTCATTTATTTATTATGTAGGATGTCTTGTCAAACCAAATTAAAGGTTATATTTTGTCTTCTCCATGAGTAATCTGGAGCCAAGAATGAAAACCACATAATATATTTTTAGGATTAAACCATTTATTACTGATAGATAATGGCAGAGCAGAAACAGAAGGCACCAGTTAGTCTGCATTAGCTCATAAGCCCTGGATAACTTTTTTGTGAACTCTAAAGATTTGTGAAATTCTATCACTTGCATTAACTTTCTTATAAATTTCTGATGTGGTCAGTTGTCCTCTATCCCTGGTCACTGCAAGGGGCTTCTACTCTCAGGATCTTTGCCAAAAATTTCCCCCTTTGGGTGTCTTTTAGAAAGAATGAGCCTCGTCTCTGGCCAACCACTTTAACCACTATGGAGGAGGGATCTCAGTGTGTAGGAAGGAAAGACTCCTGTAGTAGTAACAGAAAAACCTTTTTTTTTTTTTTACTCAGAATCCTGCCTGATTGAGAAGCTAAGTTAAAATCATATATACAGCTAATATTTATTGAGGACATTCTGTGTTGCCAAACACCAAGGCCCAGTGTACAGAATAAAAACTGAAGTAGTCCCTTAATTCAATGTGCATATGAAATAATGCATTTAGATCTGGGTGCCATATTTTAAAAGGTATATTAACAAACAAATGACCACAATGATAAGGAATTTGTGCAACAGGGATTCCAGAGCTAAATAAACTGAGGAGTTTGATCTTGGAAGAAAAAATTTAGTGGGAACAAGATAAATCTTGTTAAATATAAATATTTAAAGGTTTGCCACAAGGAAGGTGTAGGCGGTGGGAGTGTAGGATAGGTAGTTAGAAATAGCATATTGAATACATTGTCTTTTTCTTTATAAAACATGGACTACCAGAATTAAAGCTCAGTAAGACTTGGGTTAATTGGAGTAGTGAGCGAATTGAGTGAAAAATCCTACTGGAGGCCATAGTTTATTTTAAAAAAAAAAGGTTGAGAAACACTGTTTCAGAACATTCAAAGAGCTCCCAAAATGGAATTTGTTGTCCAGTAAGATAATAAGTCCCAGGAAAGTAAGCTAGCCAAACCGTACTTTTAAAAATAAGTCTGAAATTTCCCTTCAACCTTCTGAGCGTCTCTTATAATCATAAGAAAAGCTTGTTTCAAAGGCCATTTCTGAATTCCTGTTGCATATATCCATGAAGCACATTGAAGGCTAAGGCCATTGTGACCCCAGAACACACTGTATCACAATGCTTTGATTCTGATAGGACCTCATGAGATACAATTGCACGTGGACCAAAGTCAACAGCAAGAAAAGTCACAGAAGAATTAATTGCTATAAGGTATCACATTTTCTTTTATAGCTGTTTTTTAGTCTTATAAGAGGATACAAGGTAGAAAATGCTAATCATTTTTATTTTAATAAGAACCAAATATGCCAAATATATTGAAATTATAAGACATAAAGATAGCTTACATCAACAGGATGCTTGATGGATGGTGCCCATGCATCAGTATGTAAACTGATTGTGAAATATCTTGGGATCAGGTGGTCTTTCACGAAGCTTGGTACACTAAATATATGGCCCTCCATTTCATGGTCATAAACATATACCATTGTAAAATAAAGAGAATAAAGATATATGTGTGCTTGGTGGGGTTTGTAGCTTTAAGAAAAAATAAAGGAAAAGTATATCACTGGCATAGATTATTTTTAACAACTCAGTTTAAGTGCTAATGAAAGTTAGTCTTCCTAAAAATTCCTAGTGAAAGAATACAAGAGGACAGTAAATACATGAGTTGTAGAATTTACTTGAGGTTGGCTGATTTGTATGTTTACCTTTTTTTAATGGGGAGAATTGAGATGTTAGTTTGTCAAAGAGAGAAGTCACAGATTGCAGATGGGGAGAGAGACACAGAGAGAGAGAGACTGACTAAAGTAAAATGAAGTAGTGGTGGGTATGGACCCGAGAACTCAAGCAGAGGGAGGAGAATGGTTCTTCCTCTACTTCACTGGTTCTCAGTGAAGGACGGCTTGTGCCCTACACAGGACATTTGGCAGTGTCTGACAAGTCACAGCTGGGATCGGGTGGTGCTGTGGCACGTGGTGGGTAGAGGCCAGGGGTGCTGCTAAGCATCCTACAATGCGCAGGGCAGCCCCTACGCCAAAGAGTCATCCAGCCCAGGATGTCTATAGTGCCAAGGTTGAAAAACCCTGATCTGGCTGGGAGAGCAAAGAAATGTTAGGTGCCAGAGATTTAAACTAAAGAAGCTTGAACCCTATGGCCTTAATCTTATTAAAACAGAAAGCCACATGTTTGACAAGACTAACAATTCTGTTATTAATGTGAACCGAAAGTCAGAATTCATTTAACAGTCTTGAGACCCCGGTTAGTCTCTTCATGGGTACGTGTGATAAAAGTATTTTGAAATTCCATTTTAAATTGCATGCGTATGACCAGTGAGCAAGTCAGCAAAAATGCTTTTGTCAACTTAAAAATAACACTCTAGCAGTAAACATTTCATTAACTTGATTTGGCAAACAATAATGCACATAGTTTTAAAATATAGCCACCAATCTCTCATCCTGTTGGATTCTTAAAAGATTTTAAGGGTCGTATTCTTCCAGGTCATTATTCTGTTTCTGAGGAATATCTATATTTTGCTAATCAAATTAAAGTAAAAAAGAGCTGGTACACCAGAATGCAAAGATGAGTGGTAATTTCATTGTTTGTCAATACATGTTCATAATAAGCTTGTTTTTACTATTGTTCTATTTCAACAGCTATAATAAATGAATAAAAACTAAAAGCATTGTTATGAGGTCTTTGATTTTAATCCAAACCATAATTTTTTTTCTTTATAGAAAGTCTGAAATTTCAATCTTCCAAGTTTCTCTTGTAAGAAAAACTGTTTTAAAAGCCATTCCTATTTTTTAGTTCAATTCTGCCTGGTAGCTAGATGGTACAAACGAACAAAATAATCCTTTCTGTTTGCTTCCTTGAAACATGGAAAAGTGGAATTGTCTAGATTAGCTCTGTACTTTTTACAGAAACACCTGTTACATATACACTTTAACTCCCACTAATGGCCAGTTGTTCGTTCTTGGGACCAGTTCTTCCACTCAGTAATTTGTGCCTTGGTCCTAAATCTGACAGGTGCCTTCATTTTCCTGGCTAAAAGCATCTATCTTGGTTTCTATTAAAACTTGTCTCATAGTACCAAGTAATTGGGAACTTTCTGTGTTTCCAAATTTTTGTATGGATTGTTAGAAATGTGGTGTAACTGTGATTATACCTTTAGCACAGGTACATTTTCTCATGGCTATGAAGGAAAAATTAGCAGTGATTTTTTTTCTCAACAAATTCTTCAGTCTAACAGTGAGAATAACATTTACCTAATGATTCACAGTTTACAGAGCATTTTCATATACATTATCTTGTTCGGATCTAGCAACAACTATATGAAGTGAGTATTATTATTTATACTCTTGGAGATAAATGAACTGTCAATTTAAGTGAGGCTTATGGCTCGGAAGCTCACAAAGTCCAAAGTGAGCCTCTGGAAATTAACAGCCAGGTGTTCTGGTTCCTACCTTATGGGTTCCAGTCCTGAGTTCTGCTCTGCTTTCTCAGGGACTCCTGGCCATGTATCTAGGACTGTAGGCAATTAACCGGGGTAGGAGAGGGGCCAGAGGGGAGAAACAGGGAAATTCCCTACACACGAAGAGCATCTCTTCCTATCTAATAACCTATTTCTTCTGGAGCCCCGGTACTGCAGCACTTCTGTTTTGGCCAGTTTCTCCAGTTGACTCCAGCTTTCACCTCTATTCCTTGGTCCAGGCTATGACCCTGTTCTCTTAGTCCACCTGTTCCTGCATTTCCCTGTTCCTGCAAGGCACTCTGCCTTTATAATGAAACAGTTTTTTAATTGTGGAATTGTTACATTCAAAGCAGTTTTTTAAAAATATTCATCAGTTTATTCTCCTTCATACTTTTCCTGCAGAAAAACGTCTAAGGTGCAAAGAGTAATGTAATTATGTTTTAATATACCAATATGTTATTGATATGTTAATATTAAAAGTTAGGCATTAAAGTGATAGAAAGGAAAGTGGAAATAAACTTTTACTTATTCAAATTGGTTTTAGCAAAACTCACATTATTCATAGTCAATGTTAAGATTTCAGGTAGATAAAGAAACTGGAGTAGTTCTTCCCTTAGTTCTCAAGCATCTGGTACCTTCTTGCTAGTAGAAGAATGAATTATACACAACAAGAGCAGTAATGCCAGTGTTTTGTTTCTGAATGTAATATTAAGAAGGCTGGGTCTTAAAATCTCATAAAATGATTATTTTTGCAATTCTTTATTTGCATTTGTATGTTTTTGTGTGAGAAAGAGAAATATATTGAACTCATATTTTCTGAGTAGCTGTTATATGCCAGGTACTGTTTTAAGCCCTAGAAATACAGTGATGAACAAAACAGAAAGTTCCAGCCCTAATGACATTTCCACTGGGAGGTGGGAGAAGGAGGTCAAAGAAGAGAGAAAGGCAAAGACAGAAATAGACACTGGGTTTCCATATCAGGACTTGAAACCGCAACCGCGGCTGAACCATAGCATATCAGAGAACTTAACGTTGATCCATTGACCTACCTGCTCACTGTCCCACCAGAGTTACACTGAGAGCTGTTACCATCAGGGCTGGGGAGATAACAAGGTGAACACTGAGTATTCTACCCCCCTAATGCCGACCATACCTCTCAACTTCAAATGAAATCAACAAATATTTAGTGAACACCTATTATGTGCTCCTGTAGGTTTTCACTCCTAGCTACAATTAGAATTACAGCAGAACCTTTTAAAAATAACAATGCTTATACTCCACTTAAAACCAATTAAATCAGAATCTTGGGGATGATATCCTGGCATCAGTATTTCTCCAAAGCTTCCTGGTGTGATTCTGTTATACAGCCAGAGTTGAGAACCCATTTCCCATCAGGTGCCCAAAGGGAGAATAAAAGAAAAAAATTAGAAAAATCCACCCATGTTTGTAAAAGATAGTACCTTTCTGGAATCCCATAATAAAGGTGGGGGGAGCAAACACTTATTTTTCCTTCATATTTTTATCCAATAAATAAATATTTGACTCCTTCTATGAGTGGAGGGGAGTTGGAAAAAGTATAAAGCATGCCCTTTCCCTCAAGGAGCTTAAATTATGATTAGAAATAAAAGGCAGAAAGTCTGGATAATTGAAAGTGTAAGAGTGCTCAAGAAATATCTCCAAATGGCAAAAGGCACACATAATCTGGTCTATGAGTTCCCATAAGGACAAAGGACACTCCAGAGTTCAGAGCTTTTCTGAGGCAAAACCAAGAAAATCATTCACCCCCACATTAATGCTCAATAAAACATTAGTTTTACAGCAGAAAACTCCTCCTATTTACAAATAAGTAGCCCATGTCTTATTTAAAGAGAGGATGTTCTCATTAGAAATAAATGTAACCATTTCAAATGGCGGATCCATCAATTTGTGAATTGTGATATCTACTTGCAGGGACACATGCCTCTCCAAAGGCTGAGAACAGTCAATGAATGTCCCAAGTGAGGTTTTTAGGAGTAAATAGGAATTATTGAAGAATATAATAATAATAAATAGGAATATAATAATAATTGTTTCAAGAAATATTCCCATTATTGAAGATATATGAAGTGATTTCACATATTATCTTATTTAATCCTCAACAAATATACATTACTGAGAAAATGAATCACGTGTCACTATTAAGTAACAAATTTAGGTTTTGAGCTTAAGACTTCCAAGTCCATTGTTCTTTCAAATACCCAGTGGTTCTCAGTCTTAGTTGCACATCAGAATATTCAGGGAACTTTTTCAAAATTGCCAGGGACCAGCTCACCATTAGTTCATTTTTTTTTTTTTTAATTTTATTGAAGTACAGTTGGTTTACAATGTTGTGTTAATTTCTGCTATACAGCAAAGTGATTAGTTACACATATATATATTCTTTTTCATTTTCTTTTCCATTATGGTTTATCACAGGATATTGAATATAGTTCCCCGTGCTGTACAGTAGGACCTTGTTGTTTATCCATCTTATATATAATAGTTTGCCTCTGCTAATCCCAAACTCCCAGTCCTTCCCTCCCCCACTGTTTAGGAGTTTTGCATCTATGTTTATGAATGATACCGGCCTCTACATTTCTTATGATGTTCTTGTCAGGCTTGGTGTCAACAGTGTGTTAGTCTGAGATTATGGAATAACTGTGCTTTGGAATAATTTGTGTAAGATTTCACCAGTAGTTCTTACAGTAGGTGGAGGGAGCAGTGGGAGATGAAGATGGGGAGGGTGACAGGGAAATAACATAGGTGCTTCAAAAATATACATCATTTCAGTGATCCTTATGGTTACCTCCTCTGCAGTGAATATTAGAATAGATTTGTTAATAGTTAAAAACTTTGTACATAGCTATGACACTAGAGAGTTTTTATGAAAAGATAAAATAAGAATAGCATGAGGGGGGCTTCCCTGGTGGCGCAGTGGTTAAGAATCCGCCTGCCAATGCAGGGGACATGGGTTTGAGCCCTGGGCCAGGAAGATCCTACATGCCGTGGAGCAACTAAGCCTGTGCACCACAACTACTGAGGCTGCGCTCTAGAGCCTGCGTGCCACAACTACTGAAGCCTGAGTGCCACAACTCCTGAAGCCTGCGCACCTAGAGCCCGTACTCCGCAACAAGAGAAGCCACCACAATGAGAAGACTGCACACCGCAATGAAGAGTAGCCCCCGCTCACCGCAACTAGAGAAAGCCTGTGAGCAGCAATGAAGACCCAACGCAGCCAAAATAAATAAATAAATAAACTAATTAATTAATTAATTAATTTTTAAAAATAGCATGAGGTAACAGAGTTTTGATATCTCATAAATACCAAATATCTGGTAACCTAACTCATAAATCACTCTTATTACACAAACCTTGTTAAAATGTAAATTAAATGTAATGTATCCTGACGAAAATTGCTTTGAAAATGTAGGCTCAGACTTTCCACATCACGAGTAAAGATCAAATTGAATAAAACTTTTCAGACCAGTCACTCCAGGCTCTTGCTAGAACATAGAGTTGAAACCAGTTAGTCTTGTATGGAAATTCAGAGTCATACTACATTACTGAAAGAGTATTTAATCCAAAAAAAGAGAGAGAGTTTTTAATCTAAGCAAGATCTGTTTCTGTCTGAAAAATTACTTAATTCCATAAAATAATACTGTTTGTAAAGTTTAAATCTATCCTAGGTAGTCCTATTTTAGATCTGAAAGGGTTTTTTTAATAATGTTTTCTATCATGGTAGCCCATTGAAAACATCTTTAAATCAGATGATTTAAATCTGATTTAAATCAAATCCATTTTGCACGTGTTTAAATGTATGTGTACCAACACAGTCTTTAAATATATTCTCAAAA
This sequence comes from Balaenoptera borealis, assembly GCF_965194805.1. Classification (NCBI taxonomy): domain Eukaryota; kingdom Metazoa; phylum Chordata; class Mammalia; order Artiodactyla; family Balaenopteridae; genus Balaenoptera; species Balaenoptera borealis. Next base: position 47,861,082 of record NC_138862.1, read on the forward strand.
TGGAAGAGAGGAGCTATATTTATGTACTTATCCAAAGAATGTTCTTTTTTTAATTAGGCATTTACCAACCACAGTTTCCAAGGGAAGTAGGATTTGTGGGTGGTACTACTTTTCTAGGGGAAAAGTGCAGCCTATTTACAGTTTTGTAGAGCTTAGTTCTCTTGTAGCTTGTATAGACCTTTTGTTATCCTCTTATTCCTTTCATGATGCCTTTTTTTTTAATATTTAATTTTTTCTTTTATTTCTTTTATTTTTTTAAAATAAATTTATTTATTTATTTTTGGCTGTGTTGGGTCTTCGTTGCTGTGTACAGGCTTTCTCTAGTTGTAGTGAGCGGGGGCTACTCTTCATTGCGGTGCATGGGCTTCTCATTGCGGTGGCTTCTCTTGTTGCAGAGCATGGGCTCTAGGCACGTGGGCTTCAGTAGTTATGGCACGCGGGCTCAACAGTTGTGGCTCATGGCTCTAGAGCACAGGCTCAGTAGTTGTGGCGCACAGGCTTAGTTGCTCCACGGCACATGGGATCTTCCTGGACCAGGGCTCAAACCCATGTCCCCTGCATTGACAGGTGGATTCTTAACCAGCACGCCACCAGGGAAGCCCCATGATGCCTTTTGATCATATCACTTATTGAGATCTCTTTGGGCTAATTAAAGAGAGATGAAACTCAATGTTGTTAATCTTCCTAATAATCACTTGGTATCACATTTCCAGAAGAAGAAGCGTTCTCTCTCCTACCGAAGGTGAGTTCATTTCATCTGTAATCTGTATTCTCAATTCCATAACAGCTGACTTACTCTAGAACAGACAGCTTCAAGTTCGCCTTCTCATCTATGTATCTTCAGCCTCCCCTTTTCTCTCCAACATCCACTCAACCTAAAAACATTGCTAAGACTTTTTCATCTCAACACTTGGGCTCTCACCACACAGGTCACCTCCAATATCCTTGTAGGCAAACCCAGTGGATACTTTCTACCCTTGTTTATCTTACTTCACCTTTTAAGAACATTTAACACTATAGACCACTCTATCCATCTTGAATTAATTCTTCCCTTGCCTTCTGTGATTTCTTTTGCTCCTGTTTTCTCCCTACTCCTATGTCTGCTTTTTCTCAAGCCACTTTGATAGCTCATCTTCTGTCCATCTCATAAATGTCCATACTTCCCAGGGTTTTATTCCCAGCCCTCTTACTCTTCATTTTGTCCCTGGACAATTTTGTTCATCTTTGGCTTCAGCCAGTGGTATGTTAGAGCCAGTTCCTAAGAACCAGTTGTGCACATCTCTTCTCAACTTTTTGTTCAGTGACCATCATCTTGGTAGCTTGAAATTGGCCAAGGTGGGAGTATGTATGCCACAGAAATAGGCAAATGGTACAAATCGGGGAGGGGGCGGATTTTTTGTTTTATTTTCTGAGACCTAGTTTAATAGCACACCACTGGCTTCAGCAATGATGTATATGCTGCCAATTCCCAAACCTGTGTCTCACACTTTCTGAGCTCCAGCCATTATTTCCAGCTGATTTCTGGCCAGCTCCTCTTGAATGCCCAAATGGAACTCATTATCTCCCAAACCAGCGCTCTCCTGCACTAGTCCATGCTTTGGCTAACAGCCCCACCATTCTCCTATCATCCTTGCAGAAAGCCAAAACTTCTCTCTCCCTAAACCACCGCATCTAATTGATTGGTATGTGTATGTCTCTACCATATTTCACAAAAGATTTAAGTTAGCTCAACAATATACATAGTAGGGCAGGACAGAATAATTTCTCCCACAGTGTTAGTAAAGGAGGGGATCTGGGCAAAAGAGAAATAAGCACAAGAAAAATAGATGAACTCAGAAGTGAGATAGGTACACAAAACACATGCCATGAAGTCCAGCCAGCTACATCCTGCCAGTTAGTTCAACATCCTGAATTGCTCTGGATTCTTCTTTGCCAGCAAGGCAATATCACAGCCTCCCTATTCACCCTCCCTGCCCCCGGACTTACTGCTTTCCCAGCCTCCCATTCGCTTCCCACAATGCTTTCAGAGAAATGATTCTTAAAATCAAATCTGATTCTATCACAAAACCTTTCCCGTCAGCTTAGAAACTTTCAGTAGTTCTCCACTGCCCTTGGAACAAAGTCCAAACACACACCCAGAGGAAACCTCCACCAGAAGATTTTTGGTTCATCCTTTAAGGTTTTTCTCAGTTATCACTCCTCTGTGAAGCCTTCCCTGGCTCCCATAGGCCCTTCTTCCACTGTATAATGTATAATATATATCTATATTGTATAATAATATGACTTGATCAAATATATATACATTTGATTCAATTTACAGTTGTTGAATGCCACTTTATGCCATGAATTATATTTAGTATTGAGAATACAGAGTAAGACAGCCCTTGTTTTTTAAGGACCTCTAGTTGAGAAAACATATTTAAGCAAATTATAGAAAGCGTGGTAAGTTCTGCACTGTAGAAGAAAAGCAAGGTACAGAAGTAACAGGGAGGAAGAACAGGAACACTGTCTCATAGCACATATTACGATCTTTTGTGATTATTACTTGTGTTTCCCACTGGAATGGGAGACATGTATATCCCATGCACCACAGTGGGAAGTACAGAGTAGGTGTGCAGTGGTAGGGGTATGTTGGATGGATGGATGGATAGGTGAATGAAAGAAAATTGCAACAACTGCCTAAAATTATTTAGAAGATGATCAACAAATTCCAGTGATCCTTACTCTCTTTGTCATCTGTTACCAACTTTATTTAGAGTTGGGTGAATGGGGGTGTATGAATATGAGAATGTGTATATCCTTACACTGTAGAGTATAAATCCTTGCCATGGGAACTTCTTTTTGTGGTTCAGCCGGTTTTGAATCTGTTAGCCTTCAGGGAGGAGCTCAGGGTCTAGCCGTTTCAGTCAGCCCTTTGCTAAATACATCCAAGAAGTCTGTCACTTGATGGTTCATTTGCTTTACAGCTTGCCAGAAGCTCAGGCAAAAGGTCCCAATGAAAAGATCTGTGTGTTTCTGTGGTCTCTTGCTCAACGGTGAGGGGAGAATCCCCAGGCCTTCATCGCATCACTAAACAATACATCCAGTTAATCTTACTAGAGTCAAACAAAAAAAAGTCCCACACCATTCTAAAAGTTAATAGTTCGGTTTCACCCATAGTCTTCTTCCCTCTAATCTCTGAAGGCCTCTGTTCATGCCGACATAAAAATGTCTAGACTCTATAACAGTGTTTTTCAGTCCTGGCTTTAAAAAAAGGGAGAGCAATACCCAGCTCCACCTCCAGAGAGTTACTGACCTGCAGCAGGGCCCAGTCATCAGTATTTTTTGAAAGTGCCCAAGTTGATTTTAATGTTTAACCAGGATTTGACCTACAGTTCAGGCCAGAAAACCTTACCTTTAGCCTGGAATTTACTTCCCATGACTGCCTCCTTCTTATCCTTCAGGTCTCTACCTAAATGTCAGCTTTTCAGTGGGCCTTCCCCATTACCCTGTGGCTCAGAGCATTTACACCATAATCTGAAAATAACTTCTGTATTTATGGATTTTTTTGTTTATTATCTGTCCTTCTTACTGGGTTAGGAACTTCATGAGATATTTATTGGCATCTACTATTAGAAGAGAGTCACAGCTGGCCTTCAGTAGATGTTTTAAGTTGCAGTGCCAAAGATTGCCTACCCTTACCACTTCTTTACAAGAGAAAAACGAAACACCTTTTTATTCACTAAGTAATATACAGTAAGTCCCCTATATACGAACCTTCAAGTTGCGAACTTTCAAAGTTGTGAACGTGCATCTGGTTCCAGCAAGGAACCAGAACCTGTGCCATCACTATCAGACGTGAGTGAAATTGCAGCTTGCCCTTGGTCTCCTATTGCTGACAATCCTTCAACTTTACCATCTCCCACCTCCTCTCCCTCCTCCAGTCAGTAACTCTTCTTGCCTGTTCACTTGATGCCAGCCCCTGTATGCCAGCTGTTGTACTATACTACTGTACTTTTCAAGGTACTATACTGTAAATTAAAAATGTTTTCTTTATTTCTTGTGTTTGTTTTTTATGTATTATTTGTGTGAAAAGTATTATAAACCTATTACAGTACAGTACTATATAGCTGACTGTGTTAGTTGGGTACCTAGGCTAACTTTGTTGGACTTATGAACAAATTGGACTTATGAACGCCTCTTGGAATGGAACTTGTTCTTATGTAGGGGACTTAACTGTATCCTTGTTAAAAATTCAAGCAACACTGATAAAAGAAACTTTTAACCCCCATTTTCCAGGAATAACCATTGTTTATAGTTTAGTGTTTATCATTTAAAGTATTTTACAGTATGTACACAGATAATATACAGGCTGAATAAAACAGAATTGAACACTTTCAAAAATTGAACTCAGTAACTATGATGTATATAAACTTGCAGTTAAAGCTTGGAGTTGCCCTTTGGCAAGACACCTGTAAGGGTAACTTGACGATTTAGTGCAAACTACATTTTCGTAAAAAAACCTAGTTACTGAGTGATAAATTTCTGAAAGTGTTCAGTTGCTTTTGAATCACCCTGTATTTTACACACATGCACACATACACACACACACTTCCTGAAAGTGGGTTCTTATTGTACCTACTATTAATGAAGATTATTTTAGAAGTTAGTTCTCCCAAAATTGAGGCTTAGATTTAAATTGTTTTAAGGGGTGATACGTTTGGTAGTACCTTCTCACTTTATCATAGTTGAGCTCTTTGGAAACATACTAGTTCAGGGCTCAGTGAACCATGCAGGCCAAATCTAACCATTCACCTGTGTTTATAAATAACAAGCTATGCTCATTCATTTACCTATTGTCTATAGCTGCTTCTGTGCTGTAACGGTAGAGGCAAGCAGTTGCAACAGAAAACATATAGCCCACAAAATCTAAAATATTTACTATCTGGTTCTTGGAGGGAAAAGTTGGCTGACTTCTGCCCTAGTTGATCAAAAAGATTATACAATCAGTAAGCAATCAGAATAAACCACATGAGCCCAGTGTATAAAAATGTGTTGATGATGGGAGTTCCCTGGCCATCCAGTTGTTGAGACTTCACCTTCCAACGCAGGGGGTGCAGGTTCGATCCCTGGTCGGGGAGCTGGGATGCCACATACCTTGGAGCCAGAGGACAAAGACATAGGACGGAGGCAGTGTTGTGACAAATTCAATAAAGACATTAAAAATGGTCCACATCAAAAAAATCTTAAAAAAAAAAAAAGTGTTGATTGTTCTGGGGTTTTACATTTCTAGCTAAAGAAAGAGTGGACTGTATATGTCTGTTTGCTTTTTTAGCAAGGAAGTCTGCCAGAGCATTCGTGAGCGATAGGATAGGAAAGGAGTGGAGAGGCATGTTCCATCTAGCTGGGTCCCGTCTTCCTGTCAGGCAGGTCGCATATTCTCCCTTTCTATTCTCTCCCTTACCAAGGGGAACAGTACTTGTTACAGAGGTGGCCAGGATTTTCAGAATACCTGTAGGATGGATCCTTTGAATTTCAACCAGTCTGCCCTGTCTTTGCAGCCAAGCTTCATAACATTTGGCTGAACAATTAAAGGGCTGGGCGCTTTGTTGAATGCTGCTAGAGGTCCAATGGGGTGACCCCCTGCCCCAGCCACTCAGCATGCAAGGTAAGGGACCCCGCACGGTGTCAGCTGTGAGGGAAGCACTACAGGGCCTTTGGTTTTCATCTTCACTGGACTTGTCTGTTTTCCCCAATCCCAAGTTTTGTTGGAAATGCCCCTCTTTGGAGATGCCATCAAAAATCTTGCAGTGATAGGTCTTTAAATGTTTGCATTGGCCAGCTTGGAAATGGTGCCATGGCAGGTGGAAAGCATTATGGCAGGACAGGCTTACCAGGAGCCAGCCACCTCCTCTTTGCCTTGGATTGGTCTCTAATGAATGCCTCCTTTGGACTGGTGGTATGTGAACTCACAAACTGATAGCTCTTGACTAAATCTTGTACATACTGGCCCTGCATTTGGTTTCAAGTTAGGGTTACAACATCCGTCTTTAATTTGAATTATTTGGAGGCTAGAGTGCCCTTTTTGTACCCATTTTTCTTGTTTGCATCCCTTGTGACTCTTCTTTATTGTTCAAATCATTGCCTCTACAGAAAAATAGGTGTTAATGCATTATATCCCCTAATGAGCATTTGCTTTTACGCTTCTGTGATTTAGACTAGAGTGTCCCTATAACCTCAGTTATGAACATTCACATTTTCTAGAACCACCAGTTCCTACCTGCCACTTTTTTCTGCTTTAACAAGATTTGTACATAGCTACACAGTCTTTCAGTAATGCAGTGTGGGGATGGAGGTAGCCAAATATTTGAATGACCTGTATAGCTGAGAATAAATAAAGCTGACTTATACAACTAAATGTTTATATGCCCATTGTATGGGTGTGATTGGCCTGAATTTTTAATGATGAAATTACAGAACTGGGAGGGACCTTGATGATCATCTACTTGTACAGATGTGGCCTATAGACCTGGAGTGACTTGTCCAAAATGATGAAGCCTAGTCCTTGAGGCCTCAGACCAGATGGCTTAACCTATAGTTATACATCTCCCCCATAAGACTTCCCCTTGGGGACTTCCCTGGTGGTCCAGTGGCTAAGGCTTCATGCTCCCAATGCAGGGGGCCCGGGTTCGATCCCTGGTCAGGGAACTAGATCCCACATGCCGCATGTAAGAGCCCACATGCCACAACTAAGAGTTCACATGCCACAACTAAAAAAAAAGTTCCCGCATGCTGTGAGGAAGATCCCGAACGAGGCAATGAAGATCCCGTGTGCCGCAACTGAGACCCAGCACGGCCAAAAAAATAAATATTAAAAAAAAAAAAAAGACTTCCCCTTTAAAGCATGATTTAAACAAAAGGAAATGCCAGAAGCTTTAGTTTGGGTTCATATTGCTCTCTGTGATGAGTATGTGTGTGTTCTAAGGCTCTGTCTGCTGTCTGCAAAGCAGACATTCTTGCTAGGTTGCATCAGAGTCCAGGCGGCATGATTGATGCAGAAAGGGCAAAGGAGGGATGACGTAATGGCTCATGCAGCATTTACCTGTGAATTATCTCTAGCTGTGTACTGTTCCGTGTCTGTGTGACTCATGTACTGAGGCACCGCCATCCTTGTTACTCAGCACTGTAGCCTCACACTTATCTCACCCTATGTTTCTCTCCTTTTCTTGCCAGATCTGATTAGAAGCACTTTTGTTTTGAGCCCATGTTTATGAAGCCATAAGTGGACTTTGGTACCGATGACCATGTGGAGAAAATAAAAGAATGTTAGAATACGAAAATTATATATTGACTTGGTCAAATCAGCTTGATATCTCTCTCAACTTGGTTCATTAAATACTGACATAGTACTTACTATGTGCACCATAATGTCGATTCTGATAGTTTTCTTCCTTACATGGTTATTTTGTCTCTCAGCTTCAGTTCAACAAATTCACAGCAAACAAACCTATAGCAAGTGCCTACCTGTGTCAGTGACACATGCATACTTTACACTTTTTCTTGTAGACCTCAAAGCAGTTACTACTTGTACCCATTTTAGAGGTGAGGACACTGGCCCAGTTCACCTAACTAATATGTGGTGGAATTGGGATTGGAATCCTGGTTTCTTGGCACCAAGTACAGTACATTTTCCACTACATCACAAATGTCTTTGATTTATGTAATCAAAAAGGTTTTTGCAAGAAAAAAATCCAGTTCTCTCTAGTTGATATTCTTACTTGATTTAGTATCTGCCTCTGTTCTTTATCCTTGGGATACTAGAAGTCAAGAGAATAGGCCTATGTATATTTATTGAAACAACCACTCAAATTCTTTGGTGGAGTTGTATCATACAAACACTAGATTTGCATGAATTCAACTACACCTGCTCAGCAAATGAATCTAAAAAGAGGAGAAATAATAATTTACATTGTGCAGACAAGTCTACTCAGGTTATAAGTTATAGTCAATGAGTCTATGTGCAGGAGTGAACCTGAAATGTATATTGTTTTTTCTCAGTCCACGTCTGTTCCCATGTTGTCCCTTAGGGTGAGTATCTTGCCATGCTCAGTGTCCTGTTTTGTATAACCTGCACCTCAAATACAAGCCAGCTAGCTATTCCAAAGACATAGTAATGTATACCAATGCAGGAAGAAAAACCTGCCTGGGTTGGGCCTACTGAGAGACAGTATGTTGGCTTCCAGCATGGGGCCTTCCTAGGGGATTTTCAAGGTAATTTTGACCCAACTTGTTTTTTTTTTTTCTTACATATTCTTTAAAAAACCTAAATCCCAAGTAAAATGCAACTCCTCTAGGTTGACATTGGCTTGTGTATAATTAGGCAGAGAATTTTTGTTTAGGTTGAACTGAAACTGTCTTGGGCTCAACAACATTGTACATATTGGTGGCTAAGCATATCTTTCATTTTCTGTGTGTTGTGCTAGGTTGGGAAGATTAATACCAAGCAGATCAGATGCTCTCTATGTCCATAAGAGAATTGTGTTGTCGCTGACACCAAGGGAGGAGAATCAATGGAAGGAAAAGTGTGATGGGGTCACTCAACAGAGTGGTGGAGAGAGAGAGAGGACTAAGAAAACACTACTGAATTTAGCCACTGGTGACCTTTGAGAGAATTCTTGTGATCAAAACCATAAGGTCAGAAGCAAGATACAAGGAGTTAAACATCATCTAATATTACGTCAGAGTAGTCAGCAGGATATCACGATTCCAAGAATGGCTCAACAGGAAGACAGGGCATGGGGTCACAGAATTGAGGTCTGAGGACCAGGGCTGGGTGACAGTAGTACCTAAAAGGTAGGATTTGGAGGTTAAAAGCAGAAGTACATAGTGTCCTCAAGAAGAATTCTGGCTTCTGAGCTTATCTGAGAGTCCCCCTGTGGTGCTGGTGGGCAAGAGACAGCATCTGAGGGAGTAGAGGCAGGAAGTCATTGGTGTCTATTGACAAACAGGTTCTCATAGCCTCGTACCCATTGCACATAGATTTCACACAATTGCTTTTCTAAGTAGTTAGGTTCCAAATTGCTTGCAATTTGGGAAATCAAAGCTGGCTCTGCAAGACTCTCATTGAGTTAGGGAAAAGGGTGCCAGAATGCAGCATACATAACTGGAGAGCCAGTAAGGGTTCAACTCTCATGAATAGAAAACCAACTCATTCATAATACCAAACCTCATCATATTCAAGGAAGTGAAGTTAAAACCAGGGCACCTCCCTTTCTTTCCTGTGTTTGTGTAGCTAATAGCACCTTGCATTGTTAAAAGTGAAATCTTGTTGATCATTTTCTTTCTCTCAGATTGCTCACTTTGTATTTTTGACTCACTATTCAGTGTGGACTACAGGAGAATGCTTGACTACTGCCCCTAAGAAATAGGCTCCCTTGGGAAAGTTGAAGCTGGGAGGTTGGGATGCCTCAGTTAGGACAGGGTCTCAGTGGGGCCCCTCTATCCCCACTGTATGTGTATAAGAATCCCCTTGGGTGCTTATTAAAAATGTAGATTCCAGGGCCTCACTCTAGACCAACCAAATATAAATCCATGATCAGATGTGGCACAAGAATATGCATATTATTAAGTGCCCCTGAGGATTCTTATGAAGCCTAAAATTTAAGAACCACTGGTCTAGGAAATGTATGTATGGTATAATAAACCAAATTCTAGAAAAGTAACATTTTAGCAAACAGAATTCTCATTATTCTAAAGTTAAATTTTATTAATATGAAAGTATGCCCAGGCATATTTGTTTTAATGAAAATTTATAAACCTCTTTGAAACTCCTAGGAGAAAAATTTTAATGCAAAGTACATGCAAAATGTTAGCAGTAGTAATAAGTTAAACACACTTGGGTATGAGGAAAAGGAGATTGTTATGAATTCAGAAAGGCTGTATGTTTTGTGAAATTTCTATCATTTCCCAGGAAGGAGAAGAGGTGAAAGGAGGGAAGAACACAGGGAGAAGCTTTCCTTAGCTTTGAAGATCCTAATTCTTTGTTCTTCTTGCCTCCAAAATGCAGCTGCTTCCTACTCACAGCCCTTTTTCCACAGGCCAGCTGTGTTCCATTCATTCCCACCTTCACTACTGCTTTTTCAACCCTGATACACCAGAACTAGAATGGACAATAGTAGAAAAGAAAAAAGCAATTTGATAGGAAATAGAATTGAAGTGTATAGAAAAGAGGGAAGCAAGTTTCCTAGTTTCTAAAAAGACCTAAAATCTTAAACCAGAAAGCCCTTAGCCATAGCTCTTTTGGTAAAACCATTTGGTGTGGTTATAAACTGTGTGGGATGTAGGCGTATTGAGGAAGTGCTAGGGGTAGGGGCAGTAAGAGGCTGCCTCCAATTCCACTGCCCCTATTGAGATAATCTCAGGAACTAACTGGAACTAATCTCTTCCTCAGCCCTCATCTGTTCTTTGACTCTTATTTAAATTTTGTTTTTGTTGTCTTTGATTGTTACCTTTGTATAACCCATTTCCCTAAATAATCTGTAAATTTCTTCAAGTTATGTACTTCCGTTGAGAACATTCATTGGCATACTTCTTTCCTCCTTCCCCATATCATCAACACCACTACCCACAGATTGATCAATTTGAGTCCCTCCTTTCACCCCTTTTCAGGAAGTGATCATCTGTAATTTTCTGCTCTAAAGCCTCCTTTAAAAAAATATTTCTTCTGCATAGTCATGGAATCCATCATTCAAATTCCAGACGTTTTAGTTTTACCCTTTTAATTTTATATTATTAAAACTTAGCTTTGGAACGATGAGAATTCAACTTGTTTATCTTATAACTTCTCTTCCCTTAAGAAAATTCCAACTTGAGATTCACTCAACCCTTAGCATAGTAACTCCTAGAATTTGCTCCTTAAGTGAAGAAATCAAAGCTAAGAGCAAATGTTCCTGACTCTGTTTTGAATCAGATAACCAAATTAATAATTGCAGCATGTCAGCCAAAGTAAGCAAGCATTCTTGATAGGTAGAACCATGATGCATTGTCTTGAGCTATTTGATTACTAAACCACTGCAAGCTCTTGAAATTGAGCTATCTTTTTTTTTTTAATTTTTTTTTTAGCTGCATCGGGTCTTAGTTGTGGCACGTGGGATCTTTCGTTGTGGTGCATGGGCTCTTTGTTGCAGTGCGCAGGCTTCTCTCTAGTTGTGGCACGCAGGCTCATTAGTTGTGGTGCATGAGCTTAGTTGCCCCGTGACATGTGGGATCTTAGTTCCCTGACCAGGGATCGAACCAACATCCCCTGCATTGCAAGACGGATTCTTAACCACTGGACCACCAGGGAAGTCCCAAAATTGAGCTATGTCTAATGTGCATTGCGAGAAACAAACCAAAAAACAAACTTGTTTTTAAAGTATTTTTGTCTGGTCTTGTTTTATGTACCCTTTGTCCAGAACCTGAGCATATTCATCTTCATAACTTTTTCAGTATTTACTGGCTTTCTTAGTGCCTTAGCTAGTATTTTTCATATGAGGTTTATACCATCTATGACCTATAATTTTCCCTGACTCGCTATGTTTCTTGTGTCCTTGACATTCATTAGGCTACTGTCAGCTCTCTGTAATGGAAAGAAAAGAAGAAATCACCTATTGTTTTCTGCTCTAAAGGCTTTATTACTTTTCCTATTTTTCTCTTCATGACCATGAGAGTCAATAAGTTGAGTCTCTCAGATTTAGCCTTTTTATCTTTTGCTTACGGAGATCAAAATGTCTTATTGCCTGAAATTTTCGTTTGACTAGAAGACCGTGTAGAGCAGAGTGATGTGTCCACAAAAAAGTTTTTGCTGTGTTCACTGATCCATTTTGTATGAAATATCAAATTCTGAAAATTCATGCTTATACATCTCCCACCATAAAAAGATGGTGCAATGAGACAAACCAAATTATGAAGGATGCAAAAGTCCAGTCAGGAGAAACTGATAAGAGATCCATTATACAATGCGGAAAGGAGTTAGGGACAAAATATATTCTCAGTTGGGTGGCTGAGGCACAGTGAGGCCTGGAATTGGCCCAGAATGTATACAGATTTTGCTCTAGTTACAAGGCCAACCTCCAAAGTGCTTTAAATCAGACAAGTGCTTCACTGAGGGAAGCTAGAGTGTTGTACAGGCATAACGGACCTTGTTGCTTTGCCACTGTTATGACTTGTAATATAGGGCTGACAGGAATCATTGGGATGGATGTATTAGTTGTCTGGTGGCAACAGGAAGTTGGCAAGAGGTGGCCACTGGGGGAATAGTGGCAGATATTGGTTGATATCTGTTGGTGAGCAGATTCTCATGGCCTCCCACCTACTGGTTAATACATACCATGGGTTTATTGGTTTTATAAGTAATTAGGTTCTGATTTTCTTGCAATTTGGGAAACTGAGGCCTCCTTGGGACTTAGGAGTTAGAGTTGATTTTCCTAGCACAACCTTGCCATGGGACCTATATACAGGGCATTGCCCTTCTCATCTGCTAAGTTAGCATAATATTTTCCACCTTCCTAATCGTTGTACTAACATAATTACAATAAATTGCTGCTGCTCTTGGAGATAATCTCTCTTCTCACATCTGGGTTTAAGTCTTTCAGTAAAGCTACTTAAGCAGTGGGGAGGAAAGAGCTTTTCCATAAAGTTAAGGTCTTTCCTGATAAAGGTAACTACTCCACCCCTCCTTCCCAGTTAGATCCCTTGCCAGCAATAGCATAGACTTGAGCTAGTGCCAAATGTTTTAATACCATAAGGACTCACTTGATAAAGTCTGTGCATGGCAAAGGAAAAAACAGTCAAAGTTCCCAAACTAAAAATTTTCCAAGACTTCCGTATGAGATGCAGTTAGGGCACCCTTCATCTAATTGTTACTGTGTGTTTGCCGTAGTCATTAGTACCCTGCAATTCTCATTCTCCAGCTCTTCTAGAGATTATAAATTATAGGAAGTGCTAGCCATATCAAAATGGATACTCTAGCTACAAAGAATTTGGTCTTTAACAAAAAGGCAAAAACAGGGAAAAACTGTGGGATTAATACTGTGATCATTTCAAATAATTACCAAGTCATTATTGGTCTATTAGTCAGCAGCATTCAGTGTATTACTTCATTGTTACGTTAATATTTTGCATGTGTTTATTGGCTTTTCTTCCCTTATTGTTATAAACTCTAGATAGGAAAAGCATTATTGTCTTGCTCTGGCCCTTATATTTTGCATGAAGAACCAGCATAGCATGGAAAGTGCCAACACGAAATAGTTGTTGGATAACTGACTAGATGAAGCAAAATGATTTCATAGATCCCTGGATATAAGAGAGATTAATTAATGATCAGTACTTACGAAATACTCAGACAATTCAGAAACCTGGAACACACCTACCTATAAATACAAGAAAGAGATCTTTTTCTCTGTTTGACTGACAGTGATTTCCAGATCTCATAGATAATGATAGTTTTAGCCTCAACATCCACCAAACCTTTACCATAGTTGCCAATGAATAATAAAGTTGACTGGTTTATGGTAGACTCAAAAGAAAAATAAAAGATGTGTGGCCATTAAATATTAGAATGTCCCTGAATGGGAATTCAGATTGAATGCAGGTGACTGAATGTAGCAAGGCCTGTTTCAATTTGACCCCTCAAGATTTTGCCTCCTGTTTGAAGAAATTAATGGATTTGAACCAAACCTGCAATATTACTTAATAATATAAGATTTATCTTCAGTTCATTTTATTTTCCTGTTGTCCTGAAACAAAATGATGGCTTATATAAATTCCGACATAATTTCTCTGAGGAAGTTAGAGCTCACAGTAGTGGTAATTATAATGATAGCATTAAAAGCAGGAACAAGATTGCCTGCCCCTGTTAGCAGTGTGAGTAGTCAAAGGCATTAATGGACCGTGAAAACTGGAGAGCTGGGGTGACCATGGGTCAGAGCTAACATACATAGGCAAGCACAGTATAGGGGAAACTTTCATCACCTCCACTACACTGAGTCTTTTCTCTTGATAGAGCAAGCTCTTAATTTCCCCTGGTTGTTAATCTGGCACCTTTCATGAACATCAGTGTTCACTTTGGGGAAAAAAAAAAGCAAACAGCCAAAACATCTAAGTGTTAAGGGGGAAGGAAAATCAACAGAGGAAATTACAGTAGCACTTGATACAGTGGCACCTTTTTCTTGAGTCATATGAGGTGAAATTATTTGAAAGTTTGCAGCTTTGGCAGTCTCTCTTTAAGACAGTAACCAGAGGTCTGGGAGAGAAAGTAACATGCATATATGGCCACAGTTTAGCCATGGCCTTTATACGCATATGTGTCCACATTTTCTAAACTGGCCTCTTAAAATATATATGAGAGTCAAGTGATTTGAAAGTAGATACCACTTCCTTTCTTCATTGCTCCCTGTTTGCCATTTCCTTTCTAACGTTAATTACCATTTCTGAAGAAATTGGTGTTTCCTGACCTGGGTATAGTTTGTTTGTTTTGGATAGTCCATCAGTTTAAGATACCTGCCATGTCTTTTGAAATCTAGTCTATTGAGTGTTGAATATAATACTAAGTTCTCTAAGTTTCTTCTAACACTCTTGTTTTTAGGTAAGTCATCTGATTGGAGTGACATTTCATTTGATGGAATTTTCCATTTGGTAAAGTATTATTACTATTTTTATCCAATGATATAAACTTTGGTTTTTGTGATTTCTCAGTTTGTATTTTCCCACAACATTGACCTCCAGAGTATGCTCTGTCTTGAAGACAAAAAATATGAGAGAGAGAGAGAGCCAGAGCCAAAGAGAGACAGAGAGAGAGAGGGAGAGAGAGAGAAGGTCTAGAAAACAAGGGAAATGGCATATAACTAAATATATTTCTCTGTACAAAAAAAAAAAAACTATTGAAAGAAACCTACCTCTTTATAGCTATTTCCATCAATTTTGCTTATTAGAACTTCAGGAAGTGGAAGAGTTTTTTTTGGTTTTTGTTTTGTTTTGTTTTGAATTTTATTTTATTTATTTTCTATACAGCAGGTTCTTATTAGTTATCTGTTTCATACATATTAGTGTATATATGTCAATCCCAATCTCCCAATTCATCACACCACCACCCACCCCACCACTTCCCCCGCTTGGTGTCCATACGTTTGTTCTCTGCATCTGTGTCTGTATTTCTGCCCTGCAAACCGGTTCATCTGTACCATTTTTCTAGGTTCCACATATATGCGTTAATATACGATATTTGTTTTTCTCTTTCTGATGTACTTCACTCTATATGACAGTCTCTAGATCCATCCCTGTCTCAACAAATGACCCAATTTCATTCCTTTTTATGGCTGAGTAATATTCCATTGTATATATGTACCACATCTTCTTTATCCATTCATCTGTCAGTGGACATTTAGGTTGCTTCCATGCCCTGGCTATTGTAAATAGTGCTGCAATGAACATTAGGGTGCATGTGTCTTTTTATATTATGGTTTTCTCTGAGTATATGCCCAGTAGTGGGATTGCTGGGTCATATGGTAGTTCTATTTTTCGTTTTTTAAGGAACCTCCATACTATTCTCCATAGTGGCTGTATCAATTTACATTCCCACCAACAGTGCAAGAGGGTTCCCTTTTCTCCACACCCTCTCCAGCATTTGCTGTTTGTAGATTTTCTGATGATGCCCATTCCAACTGGTGTGAGGTGATACCTCATTGTAGTTTTGATTTGCACTTCTCTAATAATTAGTGATGTTGAGCAACTTTTCATGTGCTTCTTGGCCATCTGCATGTCTTCTTTGGAGAAATGTCTATTTAGGTCTTCTGCCTTTTTTTTTGATTGGGTTGTTTGTTTCTTTAATATTGAGCTGCATGAGCTGTTTATGTATTTTGGAGATTAATCCTTTGTCCGTTAATTCATTTGCAAATATTTTCTCCCATTCTGAGGATTGTCTTTTCATCTTGTTTGTAGTTTCCTTTGCTTTGCAAAAGTTTTTACGTTTCATTAGGTCCCATTTGTTTATTTATGTTTTTATTTCCATTTCTCTAGGAGGAAGGTCAAAAAGGATCTTGCTGTGCTTTATGTCACAGAGCATTCTGCCTATGTTTTCCTCTAAGAGTTTTATAGTATCTGGCCTTACATTTAGGTCTCTAATCCATTTTGAGCTTATTTTTATGTATGGTGTTAGGGAGTATTCTAATTTTATTCTTTTACATGTAGCTGTCCAGTTTTCCCATCACCACTTATTGAAGAGACTGTCTTTTCTCCATTGTATATCCTTGCCTCCTTTTTCATAGATTAGTTGACCATAGGTGCATGGGTTTATCTCTGGGCTTTATATACTGTTCCATTGATCTATATTTCTGTTTTTTGTGCCAGTACCATATTGTCTTGATTACTGTAGCTTTGTAGTGTAGTCTGAAGTCAGAGACTGATTCCTCCATCTCCATTTTTTTCCCTCAAGACCGCTTTGGCTATTCAGGGTCTTCTGTGTCTCCATACAAATTTTAAGATTTTTTGTTCTAGTTCTGTAAAAAAATGCCACTGGTAATTTGATAGGGATTGCATTGAATCTGTAGGTTGCTTTGGGTAGTATAGTCATTTTCACAATATTGATTCTTCCAATCCAAGAACATGGTATATCGCTCCATCTGTTTGTGTCATCTTTGATTTCTTTTTCATCAGTGTCTTATGCTTTTCTGCATACAGGTCTTTTGTCTCCCTAGGTGGGTTTATTCCTAGGTATTTTATTCTTTTTGTTGCAATGGTAAATGGGAGTGTTTCCTTCATTTCTCTCTCAGATTTTTCGTCATTAGTGTATAGGAATGCAGGAGACTTCTGTGCATTAATTTTGTATCCTGCAACTTTACCAAATTCATTGATTAGCTCTAGTAGTTTTCTGGTGGCGTTTTTAGGATTCTCTATGTATAGTATCATGTCACCTGCAAACAGTGACAGTTTTACTTCTTCTTTTCCAATTTGTATTCCTTTTATTTCTTTTTCTTCTCTGAGTGCCGTGGCTAGGACTTCCAAAACTATGCTGAATAATAGTGGTGAGAGTGAACATCCTTGTCTTGTCCCTGATCTTAGAGGAAATGCTTTCAGTTTTTCACCATTGAGAATGATGTTTGCTGTGGGTTTGTCGTATATGGCCTTTATTATGTTGAGGTAGGTTCCCCCTATGCCCACTTTCTGGAGAGATTTTATCATAAATGGGTGTTGAATTTTGTCAAAAGCTTTTTCTGCATCTATTGAGATGATCATATGGTTTTTATTGTTCAATCTGTTAATATGGTGTATCAGATTGATTGATTTGCATATATTGAAGAATCCTTGCATCCCTGGATAAATCCCACTTGATCATGGTATATAATCCTTTTAATGTGTTGTTGGATTCTGTTTGCTAGTATTTTGTTGAGGATTTTTGCATCCATATTCATCATTGATATTGGTCGGTAATTTTCGTTTTTTGTAGTATCTCTGTCTGGTTTTGGTATCAGGGTGTTGGTGGCCTCATAGAATGAGTTTGGGAGTGTTCCTTCCTTTGCAATTTTTGGAAGAGTTTGAGAAGGATGGGTGTTAGCTCTTCTCTAAATGTTTGATAGAATTCACCTGTGAAGCCATCTGGTCCTGGACTTTTGTTTGTTGGAAGATTTTTAATAAGTTTCAGTTTCATTACTTGTGATTGGTCTATTCATATTTTCTCTTTCTTCCTGGTTCAGTCTTGGAAGGTTATACCTTTCTAAGAATTTGTCTATTTCTTCCAGGTTGTCCATTTTATTGGCATAGAGTTGCTTGTAGTAGTCTCTTAGGATGCTTTGTATTTCTGTGGTGTCCATTGCAACTTCTCCTTTTTCATTTCTAATTTTATTGATTTGAGTCCTCTCCCTCTTTTTCTTGATGAGTCTGGCTAAAGGTTTATCAATCTTGTTTATCATCTCAAAGAACCAGCTTTTAGTTTTATTGACCTTTGCTATTGTTTTCTTTGTTTTTATTTCTGATCTGATCTTTATGATTTCTTTCCTTCTACTAACTTTGGGTTTTGTTTTTTCTTCTTTCTCTTATTGCTTTAGGTGTAAGTTTAGGTTGTTTGAGATTTTTCTTGTTTGTTGAGGTAGGCTTGTATTGCTATAAACTTCCCTCTTAGAACTGCTTTTGCTGCATCCCATAGGTTTTGGATCATCGTGTTTTCATTGTCATTTGTCTCTAGGTATTTTTTTATTTCCTCTTTGGTTTCTTCAGTGATCTCTTGGTTATTTAGTAATGTATTGTTTAGCCTCCATGTGTTTGTGATTTTTACGGTTTTTTCCTTGTAATTGATTTCTAATCTCATAGCATTGCGGTCGGAAAAGATGCTGGATATGCTTTCAGTTTTCTTAAATTTACCGAGGCTTCATTTGTCACCCAAGATGTGATCTATCCTGGAGAATGTTCTGTGAGCACTTGAGAAGAAAGTGTAATCTGCTGTTTTTGGATGGAATGTCCTATAAATATCAATTAAATCTACCTGGTCTATTTTATCATTTAAAGCTTGTGTTTCCTTATTAATTTTATGTCTGAATCATCTGTCCATTGGTGTAAGTGAGGTGTTAAAGTCCCCCACTATGATTGTGTTACTGTCAGTTTCCTCCTTTATAGCTGTTAGCAGTTGCCTTATGTATTGAGGTGCTCCTATGTTGGGTGCATATATATTTATAATTGTTATATCTTCTTCTTGGATTGATCCCTTGATCATTATGTAGTGTCCTTCTTTGTCTCTTGTAACATTCTTTATTTTAAAGTCTATTTTAGCTGATATGAGTATTGCTACTCCAGCTTTCTTTCGTTTTCCATTTGCATGGAGTATCTTTTTCCATCCCCTCACTTTCAGTCTGTGTGTGTCCTTAGGTCTGAAGTGCGTCTCTTCTAGACAGCATATATATGGGTCTTGTTTTTCCATCCATTCAGCAAGCCTGTTGTCTTTTGGTTGGAGCATTTAATCCTTTCACGTTTATGGTAATTATTGATATGTATGTTCCTATTACCATTTTCTTAATTGTGATGGGTTTGTTTTTGTAGGTCCTTTTCTTCTCTTGTGTTTCTGTCTTAGAGAAGTTCCTTTAGCATTTGTTGTAGAGCTGGTTTGATGGTACTGAATTCTCTCAGCTTTTGCTTTGTCTGTAAAGCTTTTGATTTCTCCATTGAATCTGAATGAGATGCTTGCTGGGTAGAGTAATCTTGGTTGTAGGTTCTTCCCTTTCATCACTTTAAATAAATCATGCCACTCCCTTCTGGCTTGTAGAGTTTCTGTTGAGAAATCAGCTGTTAACCTTATGGGAGTTCCCTTGTATGTTATTTGTCATTTTCCCCTTGTTGCTTTCAGTAATTTTTCTTTGTCTTTAATTTTTGTCAATTTGATTATTATGTGTCTCGGCATGTTTCTCCTTGGGTTTATCCTGCCTAGGACTCTCTGCGCTTTCTGGACTTGGGTGACTATTTCCTTTCCCATGTTAAGAAGTTTTTGACGATAATCTCTTCAAATATTTTCTCGGTTCCTTTCTCTCTCTCTTCTCCTTCAGGGACCCCTATAATGCAAATGTTGTTGCATTTAATGTTGTCCCAGAGGTCTCTTAGGCTGCCTTAATTTCTTTTCATTCTTTTTTCTTTATTCTGTTCCATGGCAGTGAGTTCCACCATTCTGTCTTCCAGGTCACTTATCCGTTCTTCTGCCTCAGTTATTCTGCTACTGATTCCTTCTAGTGTATTTTTCATTTCAGTTATTGTATTGTTCATATCTGTTTGTTTTTTCTTTAGTTCTTCTAGGTGTTTGTTCTTTAATTCTTCTAGGTCTTTGTTAAACATTTCTTGCATCTTGTCGATCTTTGCCTCCATTCTTTTTCCGAGGTCCTAGATCATCTTCACTATTATTATTCTGAATTCTTTTTCTGGAAGGTTGCCTATGTCTGCTTCATTTAGTTGTTTTTCTGAGGTTTTATCTTGTTCCTTCATCTGGTACATAGTCCTCTGCCTTTTCATTTTGTCTGTCTTTCTGTGAATGTGGTTTTCCTTCCATAGGCTGCAGAATTGTAGTTCTTCTTGCTTCTGCTGTCTGCCCTCTGGTAGGGAAGAGTTATTATATTTAGTTGTTTTTAGAAAGGATTGGGCTTACTTCAGAAACTCCAGCCAAGTTTAGAGCAGTGGCTTCCTGATGTATTTGGTGAAAATCTGACATTCCTCAAAATGTTGATCGACAATACATCTTGAGAAAAGAGTTCTGTATCATCAGAGAGCTTTTCTTTTGAATCAGTGTTTTAAGTCTTCAGAATTTGTTCATTTTAAGAGATAGTTTTTAAATAGAAGAAACAAAATATATAAATTTAGAAGTATAAAACCAGGAGTCTGTGGCACAGAGATGGTACCAGAGCTTATAGTCCATAATAATAGAAGATTGAAGCCTCCAAAAGTGAGCATAATGATAGGGACAAAGGGGCATGTCATAATATCAAATGACTTCTCCTTGATGTTCTGGATCTTTTCACTCATAAGAAGGATGTCTGTATTTGGTACACCTTCTGCAAAGGTAGGTGGGTCATGAATCCTAGCAGTTCTTTTTCCCTTGGGGGAAGGTTTTTCTTTCTGTAGAACTAGGTACATGTTGATCTATTGAATAACAAACAACCAGAGCCTAAAAACCCCATTCCCAGCATTATGGCTTTCCCAGTGCTTCTCAACGGAGAATTTTTTGTATGTTTTCTTGTAAAGATTAACTTGATAAAAAGATAGAACTTTAAATACCCGGAGAACTAGTTGGGTGCCGTATTCCTTTACTCTACTGGTCTATTATTTCTTCCCTCTCCTCAGTTTTAATTTTTTAACCTTAATATCTGGTGATTAGTAGTTATAAATCCTTTTGAGACCATGGAACATTGGCATATATTGTTGCTGATTGAGAGAAGTCACAATCCTTTGATATTGGATAAAACAGCGAAAGGATGACATTGACATTCTATTTTAAAAGTTTAGTGGCCAAAGCAAAGTTCCTTCTAGATCAGAAGGCTACCCCATCTCTACCCAGGGATAGGTCTCACCCCACAGATCCCAGAACACATAGGGTGATGACCGTTTATGCTCTGCAAAGCACCATGTTTTGGTTGAATGAATGGATGGATACATATATATTTACATTAGACTTTTAAATGCAAGTTTGAATATTTTAATATTGGAGTTTTTTTTTTTTAATGAAGAGAACTTTCCATTTTAGTCACAGCTACCTTATGTTTGGTAACATATGATATTGTGTAGATGCTTTCTCATACAGAGATTCTGATTATTCCCATACCAATAATCATTCACCTAAACTAGATTTCTTTTGAAAACCTTCGTGAGGGGAATGGTAGATGGGGAGCAGGAATGAACAGTATCCTTTAACTCAAAGTATTCAAAAAACAATTTAAAAAAACCAAAATATTGGTTGATTCTATACTGAGTTGGATTTTTAACACCTTCATCTGTTTTCCATATTCCAAAAGGATAAAATATCTAAAAATTCTTTCTGGTCCTTTTATTAGAAAGGAGATTGGTAGAATTACTCTCTTGTCAACCATACACAAGGTCTGCTAGGTATGATTTGTATAAAAATAAATTAATTTCAATGCTGTTTTCCCTTTTTGTTTCCTGAGAATTTCTAGTTTCTCATTAATGACATCAAAAGCCCAAAACTAAACAAAATATTCTTTGTATCTCCAAAGAAACTGGTCATCCAGAGAAAATTCCAGCATTCTAGTATAGTATCTTGTAACTTTAGAGAAAATCAGAAGGCTTTGAACGAATATGTCACTCAGTAATAGGTAGGAGCATCTGGAGATAAGAATCCTTCCTAATTCTGTGAAGACTGGGAGAAGTTCTGATGCTTAAGGAGTAATTCAGATTCCCCACCCAATGCCAAATCTCTTTACTCAATTCAGTTTCAGCTCAGCTAAACTGCCATCACAAAAGGCAGACACATGTGGCTGATATTTACAAAATGAGTTGCTATCAAGACTAAGACACCAGTGGTAAATTGATTTCTGTATCCACTAAGCATATTCTGACAGCAGTCCTATTTCAAGGTCAATACATTTTATTAGATAAAGTATAGAAAATATTTAAAATTAAATTTAATAGAAAATGGAATGACCATATTCTTTTTGTTTCTTTTCTAAAATTAGCTCTTTCTAAACAGTTGAAAAAATATTTTTAAAATATTCTCAATGTCAAGTTCATTGCTTCTAGAATTCTCATGGTCCTTGAAACTGAATGCTGAGATTATTGAAGTAAAAACTGCTACAGCTATGACTGACATTACAGAAGAGAAATTGGGTCTTAAATGCCCTGTGCCTCAGTGTTCCCATCTATTTGCCTTGACTGGGCTGAAGCCCCATGAATTTAGGGACTGTCTGCTTTTGCTCATTTTGTACCTATGACCATTGTCATACTGCCAGGTACACAGTAGTCACTCACGAAGTATCTGATAAATGAGGGGAGGTGCCATAAATGTAAAATAATCTCAACCACATTGAAAGACCTTTAAATATATATATATTATTTTAACTGGTTTAGATGAAAATGTTTTCTAAAATATTTCCATTTATTTGCCTTAAAAGAACATATGCTAACCATATTTAAACTTTTTTTGATGACTCAAGGTCATCATTCAGTTTACTTCTTTTCAGCATGTGTTTATTTAACACCTCCTATGTGTGATGGTCCTCTCAGGCTCTTTTGCATACATAGGTCTTTTTACCACTGTACTATACGGCTTCTGATTGCTGTGTTTTGGGGCTACGGGGCCAGCTTTTTGTAGCTCTCTGATTTCCTGGCTGTGAAGACTGGCAGACTCCTGTGAGGGTACCTCTCTGAACCTTCTTCCCTAATGTGATACTTCTAATCTGTGAGTGTGAAGCTAAAATAATTCATGCACATATGCATATAAATTAAGAGCACACTGAGAGGCTCTTTAATATATAAAGTCCATGAAATTTGTAGACTGTGGCTGCCCAAGGCTCCATTTTATCCTTTTACTTATTTCTTGAATCTCTTGAGTTGTTCTACGTGAAATGTTGTTCTAAATTTATGAAGCACACATTTCCTTTATTCCCTTTCTTAACAGTGCTTCTAGGAACAGATTCAGGTTTTACAACACCTCGATCTTTGTTATCCAATGACCAAGTGAGAATTAGTTGTGTCTAAAACGTTAATCTGAGTGTCCTCATCTAATTATAGTCCACAGCTTCCTTAGGAACCATTTCATATTTACCTGAGATTTGGTTTAATTTTAAGCTACAGTGGAGACCTTTAAATGAATTTGTATTCATTTTTCAAATTCACGGTTTGTGAGTGTGTGTGTGTGTGTGTGTGTGTGTGTGTGTGTGTGTATTCTTAAAGACTTATAGGAGGAGAGACAAATTAGAGGCAGGGGATTAACAGATACAGACTACTGTATATAAAATAGATAAGCAACAAGGATATACTTTATAGCACAAGGAATTATAACTATTATCTTATAATAACTTATAATGGAGTATAATATACAAAAATACTGAATTACTATGCTGTACACCTGAAATGAACATAATATTATAAATCAAATATACTTTAATTTTTAAAATAGGCTTCTATAGCAAGTTCATTTTGATATTCTCCTTTGTCAAAATGATGTGTCCTGAAAATGTCTATCATTAAAAAGCAGTATTTACAAAATATTTAAAAATTTTTATGGCTCTGATTACCAGTTAAGCTGAAAATGAAGCAAGTGCAACTAAGAGAAGAAGAGAAGAACAACTAAGTCTGTACATTATACAGAGCTGAAACAACTAACGTGTTAGATCAGCAAAAGGTTTCTGAGGCTCTGATATAGATAGGAGCAGTAAAGCTAGATGAGGTTTTAATATATGTTAATCATACCTGTACTGCAGTTATCGCTCCCGTTATTAGTAACTGTTAGCTCATCTCATTCCTTCAGCACCTTTTTATCCTCTTTAACCCTCTGTCCTCTTTATGTGCTCAGATCTACCTGGCACCCACCTTACCATATGAGAGCAAGAAGCACCATAGTAACCAAAGAATGAAATTCCTCCATATGTACTTTGTGTTACCAGCAACGTGTATACTAAGATCTTTTCTGAAGAGTTAGTTAATAAAGAAACCTGAGAAATATTGGATTATCTGCCATTTAAAGTTAATTTGTGGTATTTTGGTCTACTTAAAGATGAAAAGTTTTTTCTCTAAAATTATTTCTAGATTTAAGTGTAACGTTTGACTATCTTTCCATCCCTTTTTTATTTAAAAGTCTTCTCTTTTTAAATGATATAAAGGTAAGCTGATGAGTGTTTGTGTAAGAGCGTCATTTACATTCTGTAGGAGTATAATCTTTCTTTCAAGCTGTTATCGCAACATTAAAGAGTAAGAGAATTTTCATCATATTGTCATCTGACTTTATGGCTTATTTTCATTTATTTATTTATTTTTTTATTCACTTGGAATTTATGGGTGAATTCCAGAAAGCTACAGTGGTTTTTTTTTCAGTTAGAGGAAGCAGCTAGTATGAGATTAAGGGCAGGGGGAATGTGGCACAAGGAAACTGGCTTGAAATGTCTATGTATTATGTGCAATTTTACTTTCTGAGTAATATCTTTGATTCAGTAATCACCCTGGGTAATAGCCATACAAGTTTTCTTATTTCCTGGAAAGCCTTACTATAATCGAGAACTTTGCTAGCATATCATGTACCTTGTAATTTTATTTTCTAAAATTATGTGGCTTTGATGTCTTCATTTCCCCATGCAACCTTTTAAAAACCGTGTATCTTCATTTATTTTATTTGCTCTTAGACCTTCTTTTCTATTTCAGATAACTCTTTGCAATTCACTTTGCTATTCTTCAAGTAAATCATTTGCAGATCTTCTAAAAGCTGGATTATCTCACTTACAGTCTAGTACTGTGGCTTCTTGGTAGAAGACAAGTTTGTAGCCAGAAGCTGTAAGTTCAAAATCTGTACAAGTTTACCCTAGAAAGCCAGAATATTTTCTCCTTAGTCCCTGAATTTCCAAAGGAAGTTAGATGCCGTCAGCAGAGAAACGGAATTGATTTATTAAGTTCTGGGTATTTTGAAGGCCTGAGATAGAGTACGTGAGGCCCAACATTTTGGCCATTCTTTTTTTGAGAGCTGCAGATGGGGTGGTATCTTTTGCCAAAGCCTAAAACACATAAAGATATACTTAGAAGGAAGGAACCTCTCACCCGACTCCCACCAAAAGGAACATCAGGTTAAAAATGAATAGTAACTGATAACATTTTTTTTCACATAGTTTTAAAGTGTTTTAAACATGTTTACTTTTAATGATTTAATTTAAAACTTACCAAGCCACTAAACATGTTGCTATTTACTTTCTAAGAGATATTTTATTAGAAGGTAGTGAATAATTTAGGGTTTTATTTGTGTCAGTATGCTCTACTTTTCAAGGCCTGTTGATTACCTAGACCTCAGATCCCAATGCAGAATTCCCCAGCCCACTTCTCTCACCTAGAGCTTGAGAACGCAGTCATCCCTTTGCCACGGCTTTTCTAGGAATTGAACAAAACTGTTAAAAGTACTTGAGTTTCTGGTGACACACCCTGGAGTTCTCCTTATACATAGTAAGTTCATTCTTCTTTTGGAGTTTCTAAGAAGTAAGACTTAATGTTTTTATACCCTCAACTGTATCCCTCTTGGTTCATTTTTTCCTTCCAAGTTAGGCATCTTTACCACCTTTACTTCAAGAAGTAAGCTAATGGAGCACAGGATTAGGCAAGAAGCTTCAAGAGAAAAGGAACCCTTTTCCAAATTTCAGGACTACCTCACTGCAGAGAAAATTTCTATAACATTTTGTTTTATTTGGAGAATCTAAGTGTTAGAGAGAACAAAGAGGCAGGAGAGGAGTTATCTTGAGCTCTTTGAAACAAGATCTGCATTATGACCCCATTTTAGAAAAGGGCTGGCAGTCCATAAAGCAATGCTTTGGACAAATTAGTATATTTTATATCAGGTATCTTTGGTTTGTGTTTTTAAAATCTCAGAACAGACATAAACATAATTCTATAGAAACAATGATTTGCAAGTTAAAGAAAAAATTTCTGATATTTTATAAAACTCTTATCTTTTCATGCAGCAGGTGGGATCTTAGTTCCCTGACCAGGGATCGAACCCGTGCCCCCTGCATTGGGAGCGTGGAATCTTAACCACTGGACCGCCAGGAAGTGCCCAAAACTCTTATCTTTTTTTTTTTAATAAATTTATTTATTTATTTTGGCTGCATTGGGTTTTTTGAGGGGGTTTTTTGGGGGTTTTTTTTACATTTTTTTTGGAGTATAATTGCTTTACAATGGTGTGTTAGTTTCTGCTTTATAACAAAGTGAATCAGTTATACATATATATATATCCCCATATCTCTTCCCTCTTGCATCTCCCTCCATCCCACCCTCCCTATCCCACCCTTCTAGCTGGTCACAAAGCACTGAGCTGATCTCCCTGTGCTATGCGACTGCTTCCCATTAGCTATCTATTTTACATATGGTAGTGTATATATGTTCATATATACACTACCACGCTCTCACTTTGTCCCAGCTTACCCTTCCCCCTCCCCATGTCCTCAAGTCTATTCTCTAGTAGGTCTGCGTCTTTATTCCCATCCTGCCCCTAGGTTCTTCGTGACCTTTTTTTTTTTTTTTTTTTTTTAGATGTGTTAGCATACGGTATTTGTTTTTCTCTTTGTGACTTACTTCACTCTGTATGACAGACTCTAGGTCCCTCCACCTCACTACAAATAACTCAATTTCATTTCTTTTTATGGCTGAGTAATATTCCATTGTATATATGTGCCACATCTTCTTTATCCATTCATCTGTTGATGGACACTTAGGTTGCTTCCATGTCCTGGCTACTGTAAATAGAGCTGCAATGAACATTGTGGTACATGACTCTCTTTGAATTATGGTTTTCTCAGGGTATATGCCCAGTAGCGGGATTGCTGGGTCATATGGTAGTTCTATTTTTAGCTTTTTAAGGACCTCCATACTGTTCTCTATAGTGGCTGTATCAATTTACATTCCCACCAACAGTGTATGAGGGTTCCCTTTTCTCCACACCCTCTCCAGCATTTATTGTTTGTAGATTTTTTGATGATGACCATTCTGACCGGTGTGAGCTGATATCGCATTGTAGTTTTTATTTGCATTTCTCTAATGATTAATGATGTTGAGCATTCTTTCATGTGTTTGTTGGCAGTCTGTATGTCTTCTTTGGAGAAATGTCTATTTAGGTCTCCTGCCCATTTTTGGATTGGGTTGTTTGTTTTTTTGCTGTTGAGCTGCATGAGCTGCTTGTAAATTTTGGAGATTAATCTTTTATCAGCTGCTTCATTTGCAAATATTTTCTCCCATTCTGAGGGTTGTCTTTTCATCTTGTTTATGGTTTCCTTTGTTGGGCAAAAGGTTTTAAGTTTCATTAGGTCCCATTTGTTTATTTTTGTTTTTATTTCCATTTCTCTAGGAGGTGGGTCAAAAAGGATCTTGCTGTCATATGATTTATGTCATAGAGTGTTCTGCCTATGTTTTCCTCTAAGAGTTTTATAGTGTCTGGCCTTACATTTAGGTCTTTAATCCATTTTGAGTTTATTTTTGTGTATGGTGTTAGGGAGTGTTCTAATTTCATTCTTTTACATGTAGCTGTCCAGAAAACTCTTATCTTTTCAATGGAGAAGGAAGAATAGCTTGGATGCTAGCTGTGTGTGTGTGTGTGTGTGTGTGTGTGTGTGTGTGTGTGTGTGTGTGTGTGTATCTGTGTTTGTCTGTTTTTCAGAGGGAGAGAGAGAGAAAGAGAGCAGACCTGAGACAGACATAGTTATACCCATCCTCTTTTTCTATAAAGAAGCTGTAATAGCTTGGAAACAAAACATAATAAAATTCACATGGGGATTTTTACTTAAATGTCCATTGACAGAGGAATGGATAAAGAAGATGTGGTACATATATACAATGGAATATTACTCGCCATTAAAAGGAACGAAATAGTGCCATTTGCAGAGACATGGATGGACCTAGAGATTGTCATACAGAGTGAAGTAAGTCAGAAAGAGAAAAACAGTATCGTATAATATTGCTTATATGTCAAATCTAGAAAAATGGTAGAGATCAACTTATTTGCAAAGCAGAAACAGAGACACAGATGTAGAGAACAAACTTATGGTTACCAAGGGGGGGAAGGGGAGGGTGGGATGAATTGGGAGATTGAGACTGATATATATACACTGCTATGTATAAAATAGATAACTAACAAGAACCTACTGTATAGCACAGGGAGCTCTACTCAGTGCTCCGTGGTGCCCTAAATGGGAAGGAAATCCAAAAAAGAGAGGACATATGTATACGTATGACTGATTCACTTTGCTGTACAGCAAGAACTAACACAGCATTGTAAAGCAACTATACTCCAATAAAAGTTAATTTTAAAAAACACTTAAAAATTCACATGGGAATTTTAAATAAACATAGTGAGGGAAAACCAGGGGGAAAGAATGGTATTAGAATAACTTTGGGTATCTCAGAAATCCTACAGGTCTTTTGATTCGGGTGCAGAAGCAGTAACATTAAGAGGGGGTCAAGGTACTGTTCTATTCTGAAGAAAAGAGTAGACCTTCCATAGGTCCTCCCATCCATTGCCAACCCATGTTGAACTAGTGCCAAGACCACTCTCAGCCCTTGGCCTTCACCTGGGCTGTGCATTCATTCTTGTTCCTCCACCTCTGCCTGCATGCTTGTTATGGCCTGGCTTTGCCAGAGTGTTCATTCTATTGCTTTGGAAAGGCCTGCAGTTTCAACAATTGCACATCCTGTTACTGGAACAGCATTGAGCATGATTTTGGGGGAAAAAATCTCATGTACATCTTGTATTGAGCCTGAATATTCAAGGGTCCTTCAAAACATCACTCTCAGTTTATTATTCTGTTGGCTTCCCAGGTGTTTCCATAGGACAGACATAGGTGAGGGACACCTAGAAACTGGCCAAACCCAGGGGAAAGGAAAGAGAGAGATTCCATTCTGCCTGACTCAGCTCTAACAGGTAGAAAACCAAAGGATCATTTTTCTTCAGTGATAATCATTTGTTTTCATCATTTGTCCCCATGGTTATTTTCCACTGCCCAATTATTATTTGTCCTTCTTTAAAAACATCAGTGAGTGAGCCTTAAGAAGCAAAGAAAATTGAGGTGCTATACCAGAGTCTGAGAAAGTTCAAAGTTTGAGACTAAGGTCCCACCTCTGAGCTCATGTTTTTTTAATTACACTGTATTTGGCTAAAGATCTGACACTAGATGCATTGTGACCATTGGAATGGCAGTGCAATCTCTTGCTTCCTAGATTTCCACTGGCATTTTTGTCTGTTGTTAGAAAAACCACACCTTTCCATGGTGTGGCTGGTGTTTTAGCCATTTTGGAAGAAGAGGAGAAGGGACAAGAAGGAATTGATGGTAAAGAGATGGAGCCTGAAAATGGAAAGTTCACAGTTGAAAGTGGAGTATGTGTTACCTTCTGGCTCAGGCCAGGTGGTTGGGTGTGGATATCATGTGTGCCCCCAGTGCAGTCACCATTGCAGTGGTAATTCTCCCAGTTTAGCCACTCTGGAGTATTGTTCCTTGTTTTTCTATAGTGCTTGTCAAAATGCTATGACAACTGGCTGGTTTTATGTAAACAGAGCCTGGTTCTCAAGAGACAGTGTGTCTGAAAGTCAAACATGGATGGCAGCCATTGGCATGCAAAGGAGTCAGAAACCACAGATTGTTTTCTCGTTGGATGAACAGCTTAAAGCAACGTAAAGTTAATTGAAGAATTCCTTGAAAGTGAAGTCAGACTAAAAGAAATGCTCTAAGTCTATAATTTACTAAATGTGAAAGATCTGTAAGTGGTAGTGAGACTAAGTTTTTTTGGGGAAAAGAACATTTTTGTAAACAGATCTGGCTTGTATTATTGCCTAGGCAGTTTTAATTATTTGCTCTAATAATGTAGATCTGCAGAAGACTCTCTAATTAGGTAAAGCTTGATTTATGGAGTTGGCCTCATATAAACCATGATGTCATGGTGTGCTGCAGAAAATTATAGGCTGGTCTTGCTTTTGAAGACTATTATTTCTACCTAGGACTACTCACACTCTGCATGCCTTACTCTGATAAAACCAAAGCATCCTGGGTTCTTGTTCTCAATGCCCATTGCCCAGGTAAATTCAACAAACATTATTACTCATTAATTTATCAAATATATATATTTTTTAAAAACTGAGAAGGCAGGGGCAGAGTTTAGCTACTAACTCTAGTAGTTAAAAAAATCCTTACTTGGGAACTTAGTCGACATGAACCTATGACTCTCTGCAGAAGTGGATTCAGGGACATGCCAGACTGTCAAAAGTAGTGTCTGTGTGTCTGTCTGCCCCTCCCTCCCATAACCCTAACCCCATCCTCCACTTTCCCTCTCCCTCCCTAGCCACTTCCTGGAAAGCTGTTTCAGTGTCATTGTTGCCTACCGCATCTGGTTTTAAATAAGAGCATGGGGCCTCTGTAACATTTCACTATGGCTCTTATTCCTTTTCCCATTGTAATAGAAACCTTGATGTAGGGCCAAGGCCTTTTCTTTGATTACATCAATAGATCTGCTGATTATAATTTCCTAACATTTTTCTTGCATTAATTATACCTTAATGATTGCATGTTCTATGGTTTCCTATTTCAATTTTGTTAAAGTAGAAAAAGACTTTAGAGGGAATCCTAGATTTTTACAATTTGTTTTCCATTCTTTTAGAATTGTCTGACCTATACCTGCCTTGATAGCCATTTTAAGTGATTTGCCTTTATCAGGTCTTCTCTAACTATTCAGTGTACTTTGTGTAGAAAACAATTCCTGCCTGTCACTGCGATATTTCATTGACTTACATAATATTTGATTAAATTTATGTAATTATAATTTCAAGTCCAAAAGATATTAACAGGTTTGGGAGCAAACACAACTCTTAAACAGTTGGAAGAAGTTGCAGGGGGCTCACTGGAGAATAGCCTTCTAGCCTCCAGCATTCAGTATATGTGGGCTTGCTCCTGAGTTAAACAAAGGGACAAAATTGGGTAAGTGGAGCTCTAAGGTGTGAGAACTTCTGAATCTGTACTCTCCATATTCTCTTCATTTTACAGATGAGACCAGGGCTGGTTACAGGACTTACCCAAGGTCATGAAACTAGGTGGAAGCCAAGCTGGGTGTCCTGACTCCCAAGCCAGGGTTTTCCTGTGACACCAGAGGAGGACTGATATCCTAGCCTTTCATTGTACTTATCTGGCTGCTGGCTGAATGCAGGTTTATAAAGTGGGCTTTGATTTATTACCACAAAGTATCTGTCTTGATGCTTATTTTACCCGTGGTTTTTGGGTTATTGATTAGCACATGTTTTTCTTTAAATGCTCCTTGATATCAAAAATGATCCTTCTTTATTATAGGGAGTTAATCCAGGTCATGAGTTTTATCATTTCTATGTCTAAATGACCATAATTAGGTAAGAGAGAGAGAGGCTGCGTTGAAGAATTTTTGTGGTAGGACTTATCCTCCTCACCAGTCTACAGCCCTGTACTGTTCATGGCTGCTTTTGTGAGACAAAACTGCTTTGGGGTTGAGGCAGGACAATAAGGTTTATATTATTTGATCTCTTTCACAAACCATATATGCTGACTTTTCTAATATCAAGTAGGAAAGATTTTTTTTAATCACTTTCCTTTTCCCCGCCCCTTCCTTCCAGTGCTTCCCTCCTGCCCCACTCCCTATCTGGAAAGATTTGATGTTGCCTAGAGTCAAAATGTATTTACAACTGAGCAGATAAAAATAAAATCAAAACCATTAGGATGAATATGAAGGAAGGGGGAAAATGTTGTGCTCAAATCCCTGAGTTAGGTTTATTGTTTTTGTTATTATTGAACATTGCATTTAGCTCTGAGCTTCCTGATAAACAAACCAAAACAAGACTTTTGGGTTCACATTATTTTTATTTGCTAAAGGGAAACATATCAGGTCTTCCACAGAGACTTTGTTACCAGGCACTTTATTCTAAGCCAGTGACCCTCATGTAAGTGAAGCTGAATAACCATCTGCAGCAGGGGATTCATACATATGTTAGAGTTGGAGAAGCCCTGCTGTGGTCCACCTCTGTTCTTTGTTGATGAGCAAAAGAAGCTCAGAGAAGATAAGTAATTTGCCGGTGGCTAGGCTTGTTGGTGATAGCACCAGCCTGGAGCCAATACCCTCTGACCCAACCTAGGCTCAGAGCACCCTTATTTAGAAATCACAGGTATAGTGAGATGTGGTACTCGACCTGGTATGGTTCAGAACTACACCTCACTACTGGGCACTGGGGACATAGACTGTCAAGCGAGTGGGATTTAGACTTGAAGTTGGAATATGCGGAAGAGGGTTTTCTTCAAGGAGCTTCTCTTTTCACTGAGAAGAGTGACAGAGGGTAGACCTCTGTCCCAGCTTGCCGTCAAATTACTATGGAGGGGGAAACTAGAATAAGAGATGTCCTGTTTATACCCTGTCTTTAAATAAATACTTTGTCAAAACTTCACTTTCTTCAGTCAAAATTACAGGCAAGTTTATATTGTGTTTTTATGACAGTGGAGTTATGATAGAACTTTGGGCAGGGGTCCCAAACCCAAGCTGCCTGCAGCAGTCAGGCAGGTCCGAACAGCTGTTTATACAAAAGGCCAGGTTTAAGACAACAGGGAGTGAGACCTATAGTGCACCAAAGGGCCAGTGTCCTCTCTCCAGGGGACAGCTGCTTCCCAGCTCCAGCTGATTTTTGTCTTGTGAAAAATGCAGATATATAATTGACCACATCTTCTAGTGTTTTGAGAGAAGATGGAAGTGTGGATTATTAAATCTTCTGATTTTTAAATGTTGGCAACTCCTTTCTTCCACTTGCTCAAGCCAGAAATTTTGGAGTTGTCCTTGACTCCTCTCTTCCTTTCAAACCCCACATCTAATCCATCTGGAAATCCTGTTGGCTCTACCCTCAAAATATATTCAGAATCTGATCACTTGTTAGTGATTTCCTGTTGCACTACTGTAGCCCAAACCACCATATCTTTCTCCAGGATTACTGCAGAAGCCTCCCAACTGGTTTTCCTTCCATGCTTTCTCTCTTACAGCTGGAGGGATCTATTTATTGAAACACAAGTCAGATCATGTTGCTCCTCTGCTCACAACCCTCCAGCTTCCCATCTCACTCAGAGTGAAAGCCAGACACCTCCCAGCGCCCCCATGAGGCTCTCTGACCACATCTGTGCAGCCACAGTGGCCTCCTGTTCCTCAAATACACCAGCTCATTACCTTGTCATGACCTTCACCCTTGCTGTTCCCTTGCCTGGAATGCTCTTTCCTGGGTATTTCCATGACCCATTCATCCCTTCTAACCCTTTTCTCAAATGTCACCTTCTCCATGAGGCCTTCCTTGGCCACACTATCTAAACTTGTAGCCACACACACACATACACACACCCTTCCCCTTCCCTCTTGGATTTGTTTTTTAGCGCATATCATGATCTAATATACTACATTTTTTTCTTGTTTATTACCTGTCTTCCACATTAGAATATAGGTTCCAAAAGGGTAGGGACTTTGTATGTTTTTGTGTGTTCATTCCCTGCTATATACTTAGCATTTAAGAAATGTGCCTCACACATAGTAGATACTCAATAAATGTTTGATGAATAAATGACTCTTAAAAAAAACCAAAAAATGTTTTTCAACTTCATGCCAAACAAATCTCTTCAGTGGGCCAAACCAGCCTACACCCCCTTTGACCCAGGGTCAAGAAGAAGAGTGAGCACTTCTTCAGCTGCACCTATTAGCCTGGGGACAGACTTCATGACTGCATCATTACACCTGCCCTGCTCAGGA
This sequence comes from Balaenoptera borealis, assembly GCF_965194805.1. NCBI lineage: Eukaryota > Metazoa > Chordata > Mammalia > Artiodactyla > Balaenopteridae > Balaenoptera > Balaenoptera borealis. Next base: position 47,895,039 of record NC_138862.1, read on the forward strand.
AACAGCAGAAGAGCTCTTCCACTCCACCCCTGCACATGGTGTCCCCCTACTCCACCCTGCTGAACTTTAATGCATGTTTACATTTCATGCCTCAACACTGTCTTTCCTGATGCACTGCTGTTTAGAATCTAGAGAATGTTAAGTGAATTAGTTCAGCTTCCTGTGTGAGCTTCCAAACCTCTGAAGGCAGGAAGCATTTGAACAATTTTACTTGCTTTTTCACAACACAGAGTTTAGAGTTCGACAAGCAATGATTAAGAGGAAGAGCACTATGAACAGAGGGAAAATCATATATAAAGGCACTTAGGCAGAAAAAAGTTTGATGCTTTGGAAGAGATCAAGTGAAACTAGAGTACAAAGTAAAGGAGAAAAGTGATAGGAAAAGATGTTGGAGAAGCAGGCAGGACCACATCTTGCAGGCCATGGTAAGGAGTTTCAATGTTATTGTTCGGCCCAGTGGGACGACTCAGAACTCATTACATTACGGTGAACTATTCATAAAGGTAATTTCTTTAATGCAACTTTTTACTGAAGTGTGACATATTTATATCCTGATGATGTTTTTCAAACAAGTCAGTCAATTGTTAGCAGCCATTTTATCACCTAGACTCCATTCCTTTCGTTTTAAAAAAAAAAAATTTGGCTTTAGACTTAATTAGCTTAAAAAAATGTTTATTTTCACATTTATAACTAAAATATTAAAGTTAATTTTTAAATATCTTACTTAAATAACTAAACGTATTTATTTGTACAAAAAATAAACTTTGTTTTAGTTATGTAACACTGTAGATTTATGTTATAATGATTGCTTAGTAAAGGAAGGTTCCCCAGGCACATTCAGTCTTTTTAGCTGTATCCACTTTAGTTACATAAAAAAAATGCTAAATAGTCATTCATTTTTCTGTTGCATTTGCAACCTTTGCCGAGTTACTATTACATTAAAATATATAGCATTTTTGCATCTAAAAAATTCTATATACACTTAGACTGTACCAAATGTACATTGTCATTTTTATAAAAGGTATAGCATTTCCTTGAGCTCAAAGTTTATTCCAGCCTATATGCTCTCATCATAAAAAAGAGTCAAATCAAATATTGAGCAGCTTACTAACAGTCTATTGAAGATCGAAGAATTTTTTTAGTTATGTGTAAGAACAGTAAAATATTTCTCAGGGTTTTTTTCTTCGTTTGTTTGTTTTGGGTTTTGTTTTGTTTTGTTTTGTTTTTTAACTTCAGAATTCTGCAAGCCAAACTGAGCCACAAGGTGGGTTTTGTAGCTCAGTCTTTGTTATTGAGTGACTATAAAAGGACAAATTCTGAGTCTTGGTCACGTTGAGATATCAACAGTCAAAGCAAAATCAAGCTCTGTAATCTGGAAAGCTGAGGTAAAGACCAAGTGCTAGGATGAAGTTTAGAAAGTGTTGGAATATACAGAGGCAGCCCAGGTGTGACATAAATAAGACATGTAAGAAGAAAATCTACAGGTCTTTGTAGCTTTCTCACAACTGATTTTCATTTCCATAGCATGAGATGGACATTATAGATACAGAGAAATTCAGAACTGGAAAAGACCCTATTTTACAGTGAGGAAACTGAGGCCCAGAGAGCACCAAAGACTTTCTCAGTGTCACACAACTAGAGTTAATGTAGGCTGAAGTTGGAATTTGGAACTCCTGTTTTCTATCTCAGTATTCTTTTATCTACTTTCTTGTGCATTTTTGACTGTGTAATCATTGGAGTTGTACCAAAATGGAGTGAGTTGGTATGGATGAGGAATGGAAGTTGACTACCACCAGAAATGAATGATGAGGCAGAACCTGGACAATGGCTACCTGACATGTATGTTGACTTTCCAGGAAGGAAACTTGGGCTCAAAGTCCTCTAAGAGCTTTTCCAACTCTTATTTTAATGAGTTTAGGTGATTTTAATCATATTTGTAGTAATTATTTGTCCTCCCAACTTACAAAAATCATTGTTCATTCTCATTCATGCATGTCTCGTTCACTCTAGCCTTTTCTCAGAACCTGCTTTCCCTTTGAGAGCACCTGTTCCAAAGTGATTTAGTAATGCAGTGTGACCAAAAAGCTAGCCAAGACTCCAAGCTCTGTTCACCACTTTTAATGATGAGTAATCATTGTACCCATAACTAATTTAACCTTCTACATTAGGCCAGTATCCAATAACGGCTGATTTTTTTCTACCACACAAATATAAATCAGCTGTATAGTTAGCAAAATGGAGATCTATGGCAATGAAATCAATCACCTTTCCTACCCTACAGCAAGGACTTGGAATGGTAAAAAGTTTTAGTTATTTCATAATCCAATAAGGTAAAAATTATTTTTAAAATAGATTATGATAAAATTCTTTACTGTGCAACTATATAGCCTAGTCTTGGCTTAGGAATGAGAATGTATAGATTTTCCCTTTGCAGTAGAAAATGCATGAGATAGGAACTCTGATTAGAAATGTATTTGCCATCTGATAATATCTGTGTGAATATACAGATCTCTGCATACTGCTCAATTCTGAATATAAAAGTGTCTCTGTCCATCCCATCACCATCTCTTTGTCCAGCTTTAGATCTTATTTTTTTCTGCTATAATTTAGAAGGTATTTCCCCAAATATTGACATTCTCAGACTATGTAGTTAACAGTCATATTTATAATAGGGAATTTCCAGAAAACAAGTGATTCAGTTTCATAAGCCCTAAGTACTGCCATTATAGAGACCAGGGTGAATTATTCATTGTTGTAGATATGTGGTCACATTGGGGGCTCATCTCTATAGGTTTAAAACTGGGTTTTAAACTTCCATCCTGTAGTCCTCTGGGAATACCTTATTCCCTTCGCTTCCACTGACCCTGGATTGATTTGGGAAATGGAATAAGGGAGGAGATGCAGGTAGTATTTCACATATTATTATGGTAATCCAATAAGGCAGTGAAGGACAGACTTTTTTTTTCAAACAAAAGAAACTGACCTGCTGTATAAAAAAAAAAAAGAAGAAGAAGAAAGAGGGCTTCCCTGGTGGCACAGTGGTTAAGAATCCGCCTGCCAGTGCAGGGAACACGGGTTTGAGCCCTGGTCCAGGAAGATCCCACGTGCCACGGAGCAACTAAGCCCGTGCGCCACAACTACTGAGCCTGCGCTCTAGAGCCTGTGAGCCACAACTACTGAAGCCCGTGCACCTAGAGCCCGTGCTCCGCAACAAGAGAAGCCACCGCAATGAGAAGCCCACGCACTGCAACGAAGAGTAGCCCCCGCTCGCAGCAACTAGAGAAAGCCCACTCCCAGCAAGGAAGACCCAACGCAGCCAAAAAAGTAATTAATTAATTTAAATAAATAAATAAATAAAAGCCTGTTTGAAAAGAGAACTTCTTTTAAAAAAAAAAGAAGAAAGAAGAAAGAAACTGAACGCAACCAGGGTGAAGCCATTTTATAGGACTAGGAAAGTTGAGTACATAATTGTTCAGAACCACCATAAAAACAAAATCTGAGACCCATGTCTCCTGTCTCCTATGCCAATTCGTTTTTTTACTATTCCATTCCACCCTTACTGAAAAGTCAGACTAGGTTCTATTTCCTTTCCAAGGCTGACTGGGCAGGGAGGTCAAGCTTAAGTCTATTTGCCTCACTTCCTCCCAAGAGAAAGACCCCCTACAGCAGTGTCAACAAACTTCTGCTGTAAAAGGTCAGATAGTAAATATTTTAGGCTTTGCCAGCCAGATGATCTCTATAGCAACTACTCAACCCTATAATTATAACACAAAAGTGGCCACAGATAATATGTGAACAAATGAGCATGGATGTGTTCCAATAAAACTTTATTTATGGTCACTGAAATTTCAGTTTTATATATTTCTCACATGTCATGAAAAATTATTCTAATTTTGATTTTTTCCCCCGACTATTTAAAAATGTAAAATCATTCTTGTGAGCTGTACAAAAACAGATAGTGAACCAGATTTTGAACCACTGGCCGCAGTTTGCTAACCCCTGCCCTACGGGAATATATGAAATACAAGGAAGATCATAGGTGTTAAAACATGAGGAGACAAAATATGATACCTGGAGGACAGATGATTTAAATGTCGAAGGGGAAATGACTGATGGGTATACGTATACCCTGACCCTTGCTTGATTCTATTCTAGGTAATCTTGGTTGGTATTTGGTCAGATTCCAGGATTGGTTATTTTGATTTACTTTCTTAAGATTTATGAAAGGCAGGTTTTAACTGGCCTTAGAGAAGAAAGGCAGAAATACGAAGAGGGCATGTGACTTAGAGTTTGCCATAAGGTATGCAGTTCCAGTAGACTATTTTATTAGGAATGGCAGCTGGTGGTTTTCATTATTGGTAAATCATTGTGAAATCTGTCTGAGGCAGGGAGGAAACAGCTAACTGTATTCCTCTTTAGCAAAAACAAGTTCATGACATTGTAAAGCTCTCATAGAGTATGTTTTCTACTCTGCTGAAAGAACCCATAAAAGTCTCTATTTTAATGACATAAAAGCTATACTGATAAAATTTAAATTGAAAAATCCTATAAACTCAAAACCATAAAGGACCTTTTTTTTTAAAATAGTATGAATGATTTATGTGCAGTTGAATACAACTTTTCTTGCTCTGTAGGTCAACTCACCTATAACAATTGCATAGATGGTAGTGTAGTTATTTATAACAAAGGAGCATCAATTTTTATGATACTAGTAATGCAATTACCATTTTTTGAGCTGCTGCTATATCTACTGCCACCTAACATACATTATCTCATTTATTCCCACAACAACCCTGCAAACAGCTCAATATCAAACAAACAACCCAATCAAAAAATGGGCAGAAGACCTAAATAGAGATTTCTCCAAAGAAGACATACAGGTGGCCAACAAACACATGAAAAGATGCTCAACATCACTAATTATTAGAGAAATGCAAATCAAAACTACAGTGAGGTATCACCTCATACCAGTCAAAATGGCAATCATCAAAAAATCTACAAACAATAAATGCTGGAGAGGGTGTGGAGAAAAGGGAACCCTCATACACTGTTGGTGGGAATGTAAATTGATACAGCCACTATGGAAAACAGGATGGAGGTTCCTTAAAAAACTAAAAATAGAATTACCATATGACCCAGCAATCCCACTACTGGGCATATACCCAGAGAAAACCATAATTCAAAAAGAGTCATGTACCACAATGTTCATTGCAGCTCTATTTACAATAGCCAGGACATGGAAGCAACCTAAGTGTCCATCGACAGATGAATGGATAAAGAAGATGTGGTACATATATACAATGGAATATTACTCAGCCATAGAAAGGAATGAAGCTGGGTCATTTGTAGAGACATGGATGGACCTAGAGAGTGTCATACAGAGTGAAGTAAGTCAGAAAGAGAAAAGCAAATATCGTATAATAACGCATACATGTGGAATCTAGAAAAATGGCATAGATGATCTTATTTGCAAAGCAGAAATAGAGACACAGACATAGAAAACAAATGTATGGATACCAAGGGGGAAAGGGGTGGGGTGGGAGGAATTGGGAGACTGGGATTGACACATATACATTATTGATACTATGTATAAAATAGACAACTGATGGGAACATACTGTATAGCACAGGGAACTCTACCTAATGCACTGTGGTAACCTAAATGGGAGGGAAGTCCAAAAGGAAGGGGATATCTGTATGTGTATGGCTGATTCATTTTGTTGTGCACTGGAGGCTAACACAACATTGTAAAGCAACCATACTCCAATAAACATTTAAAAAAAAAAAAAAGATTCCTGAAAAAAAAAAAAAAAAACACAACCCTGCAAGGTACGTATTAGTCTCCTGTTGAAGATAAAATTGAGGCCCAGCCACACACACACAAAGTAGCAGGGCCAAATCTATGTCTCCCTGACACAAAAGTTCATGCTGTTTCCACTATACTATTACCATGATGAGAAATGGTGGCAAAAAAGAGCAGAATTTGGAAAAACCATCCTCAACTCTGTTGCTGACTATTATTAATTACTTCATGTTAATTTTTCTCTGCATGGCTATTATACGGTAATAGAATGATTTCAGCCCCTTAAAACCTTGAAAAATCAAACCCATTGTGTCTTTTAACATTTGTGGTTTGTGTGTCCATTCATTGCTCATGGTTCCTAGGCAGGCTGCTGCCTTGAACTATTCACTGTCTGAACTTGCCCTCAAAGAATTCTTCTCCCACCCTACCTCTGTCAAGTGGCAACCAATGAAAAACCCACAAGCTCAGCAGCTGCAGCTCTGGAAAGCTTCCATCAAAACCCTCATTCCCACATCCCCTTTGAAAATCACAGTTCCTAGAGCTTGCTGTTATCTTCTTGAAGGTCATGACTAAGGCTTGTAACATTGTAAAACTTCCACTGCAAACACTGTCTGCAAGGCCTGGATTCCTTAACTTGAGCTCTGTGTTAACTTATCTACACCAAGACATTTACTGCCCCTCTACTGCAGTACCCGGAATTCTTACCCAGGAACTTGGAAAACACATATTATGATGAGAGTGTTTCAGATATTCAGTAGGAAAACTGGAAAGTTTAATGAATTTCGGATAGTGCCTCTTTGACAGATCAGAATTAAATAAAAACCCCTGGTATATTGAGAATATGAGGTGACTTAGCCCTGTTCTTGTCCCTCTAAATTTTATTCTTTCCATGAATTGTGTTCATGATTCAAGTATCCAGTATACCTGTCTCAGAGGAAACAATTTCATTTTTCCTAAATGTGAAGATATACTGCAAAAGTGGCTGTTTTATGTATGCCTGAATGATACCAAAATCCAGTTTTTAGCAGCCTTTTCATATGTGAATCATGTTATTTAATCCAGATTTCTTTGAAACCACAACCAGACATACAGTATGGATATTTTATTGAAGAAATATGGTTGCTATTATTCACCCTGCCATGCTTTATTTTGCTTACATTAATAACCCATTAATACACTTAAGAAAAAAAAGTAATTTTGTATCATCATCCACTGACATTGGCAAGACTGGATGCTGATGATTACAGACACAAGACTCCATCAAGAGATAATTTCCTGATCTGTATGTATCACAACATTGATTTTTCTAGACTGTCCCACAAGTATGTCCAGGAAATCAGGGAGAAAAAAAGCTGCAGCCAGGAGACAAATATGTGCTAATGTACCACTTAACTGTCTGGAGAAAATCTATGCTCATGGCAGCAGTACGAAGTTATTTGGTCTGTATTTATTTGCAATGTGCAGGCTACAGAATGTGAACATTCTGATTGTACCCAGACATAATGGAAAGAATTCACTAGCATTTTCACACTAGCTTTTGTAAGGAATGCACCTCTTAAATCACCATTGGTTAAAAGGTTGTCATTTAGTTTCAATAACCCTAAAAGGTTCTTTCTGTTACCTGAATAATGGAGAAAATTATTTGGGACCTCAAATCCCATCTGAATTGACTGTTCTTGGTCACTTTAGTATATTTCCTTGTCAGTAAAACTAAGCAGACACACATTTTTTTTTAATTTGACAGAAAATATTGACTATAAGTCAGTGAGTTCAGATTTATGGTGGGGAAACCCTCATAATTCAAAAGAGACTTTCTTGAACTAATGTTGATAAAGAATATCAGTGTCAGTTTTCCTAATGGGAAGGAGCAGAATGCTTTACAAGGCAAGACTTTCTGTTAAATAAGCAGCCTTCTCATCAGCGAGCAGTATATACGTATAAACGTATAAACACATTTTATTTTTTTCCCCCTAGAGTAGGATATCTCAATGATTGTCATTTTCTACTTTCCCGTTTTAATGTTTTGACTATCAGTTATTTAAGGATCAGAAAACAACTTGGGATGTCAAGAAAAAGCCATCTTCATATATTTCTTCAGCAAAATACTTGGGTTTGTCTTTCTCTAGAAAGTTCTAAGGCCTATTTATTTTATTTTTTTAGAGGTTGGTCTGATATCATAAATGCATATTCAGAATGACTATCCAAATTATTATTAATTTTTTTTTAATTTATTTATTTATTTTTGGCTGTGTTGGGTCTTCGTTTCTGTGCGAGGGCTTTCTCTAGTTGCGGCAAGCGGGGGCCACTCTTCATCGCGGTGCGCGGGCCTCTCACTATCGCGGCCTCTCTTGTTGCGGAGCACAGGCTCCAGACGCGCAAGCTCAGTAGTTGCGGCTCACGGGCCTAATTGCTCCGCGGCATGTGGGATCTTCCCAGACCAGGGCTCGAACCCGTGTCATCTGCATTGGCAGGCAGATTCTCAACCACTGCACCACCAGGGAAGCCCTATCCAAATTATTTATGTTTCAAGTTAGTGCTTTCCAAGATGATTAGACTAGTGATTTTACAGTAAAAACCATGGGCATTTTCAAGTCCTTTAGACCAAATATAATGAAAAAATTAAATTCTTTAATGAATGAGCATTCCATAAACATTTTTTTCCTTAAATTTTAAATGAAGAGGCATTCACATGAACCTTATACTGCCTCTGGTGCCTGGTAATCCAAATGCCTTGACTTTTTTTTAACCACACCAAAGTGATAAAGAAATTGAGCTGTAGAAGAGGCAGAAACTTTTTTCATTCAGAGAAGGGAGTATTATTGATTGCATTTCAATTGTTTCATTAATTTTTTTTCCTATCACTCTCATGTAATGCTTTTGGAGAAAACTTTTTTAGCATCCCTTTTTTTCATTTTAATATTATATTTATTTAATCTGTTATATCAAAATATAATTTCAACATATAGTCAGTTCAAAACAACTATTAATGATGTATTTACATGATCTTTTTCTATTAATTCTTTGAAATCTGCTATGTGTTTTATACCTAGAGGATATCTTAATGTGAACCAGCAACATTTCCAGTACTTGGTACCACATGTGACCAGTGGCTACTCTAATGGATGATGCAGCTCTAGACCATTATATTCTGAGCTGTGTGGCAGGATAATGGACCTTCAATGCTACTAGCTTTTCTCAGAAAAACATGTTTATAAATTTAGATAGATCTAAGTAAACTGGAAAAGTATTTGTTCTAACACCCATAAAATCGAGGATAAATCTTACAGTATTATGATGTGATCAACATTTGTAAAGCCTCAATTATATTCATGGGATTAAAGTGAACTTCTTGAGTTTTGTGTAACCAAAAACAGAGAAATAAAATGCCAAGGGAAGATCGTGGCCATATTCTTCAGAATAATTTTTAGTGCTTGCCCCCAAATTTTAGGGAAACATTAAAACTTTCCTGCAAAAAGCACAGCTCCCTTTTACTTGAAAGCTAAAAATCTATTAACCTTTTAATTAAAAGACCATGCTGAATATATGTGAATTGGTTACACATCTTACCCACTCCATTAGCTAACACAAGATGGAAAGGAATTATGGTATGTATTTCTGGGATTGACATTGGAATGACAACCTGCCCTATTCCTGTCATATGTACCTAGAATTCCAGGGGTTGGAATTCCAGCTTATATATGAGGTCACTCTGTTGGGATTCCAAAAAAAAATGTCTGGATGATTCTGGAATTTCTATGAGCAGAGATTTTAGAACAGCACGACATTATGTTCATTAGTTCTCCTTTCTTCCCGAGGCCAAGGGTATCTTGGAAAACCCTACCTAGAACTAGGGCAGTGTTCTCAAGCCATGTATGTGGGAATAATTTAAAAATATAAACATCAGCTAAAATTTCTATGTGCTTATTATGTTTAAGTTACAGATTTGAACTTCATTCATTTATTACCTACTGGCCCCCTTCACCCATTTCTTCCACTCCCCTCTCTCCAGCTCTGGCAACCACCAATCTGTTCTTTGTATATTTGAGCTTGGGGTTTTGGGGCTTTTTTGTTTGTTTGTTTTTAGATTTCACATATAAGAGAGATCATATGGTATTTGTCTTTTTCTGTCTGACTTATTTCACTTAGCATAATGCCCTCGAAGTCCATCCATGTTGTCACAAATGGCCATTTAAATTGTTTCATTATTATGCAAAATTTTAAATATAGAGAAAAGTGGGAAAAAAACCCCAAGACAGCTGCAGCAGTCATCAACTTATGGTCACCTTTGCTATATCTATACTTTTTCCTCCACACTGGATTCTTAGGAAGCAAATCCCAGACATCATGTAATTTCTATCGATTATCTATTATGTGATTGGAACTTTGTTAGGCTTTGAGATTTGAAAAATGAGTGAGACATGTCCTTGTCTCAGAGAGCTCATCAAATCCATCTGGGGTAATAATGTTTAGTAGTCAATGTATTGTAATTATAATGTATGTCCATTGTAACATAGACCCAAACATAAATAAAACTCCTGAACCAGCTTTCAACATAGCAAAAACCTAATATAATTTTATAATATGAGCCCCTAGAACTAATTTTATGAAGACCTTTTTAAAGCATGAAAATTTTCTTAGTTCCATTCACAGTACAAGGGCCTTGAAGCAATGAAACCCAGTAGCGATGAGCATACATAGAACCTAGATTTTTGGCTTCTAAGTCTCCTTTCCCACTAAAAGGAACCAGTGCTCCTTGGATAAATGGCTGACTGCATGGTTGATGGAGACAAAACAGGATGAGCCTTGGAACATCTTTTCATGCCAGGAAGTTTGGGAGTACTCAAAAAATGATGGGGACATGTCAAAAGGACACAAGAACCTCTTGAAAGAACTCCTACTAGCCAAATCTGGAAGAACTTGAGCAACAAAATTACTACTGATAATGGAATACAACCCATTGAATAAAATAAGAATCCATGAGTGAACAGCTCATACAATTCAATATCAAAACAAACAAACAACCAAATAAAAAAAAAAAAAAGGGCAGAAGACCTAAAAAGACATTTCTCCAAAGAAAACATACAGATGGCCAGCAGCTCAAATTATTAGAGAAATGCAAATTAAAACCATGATGAGGTATCACCTCACACCAGTCAGAATGGCTATCATCAAAAAAATCTACAAATAATAAATGGTGGAGAAGGTGTGGAGAGAAGGGAACCCTCCTACACTGTTGGTGGGAATGTAAATTGGTGCAGCCTCTATGGAAATCAATATGGAGGTTCCTTAAAAAAACTAAACCTGGAGCTACCATATGATCCAGCAATCCCACTCCTGGGCACATATCTAGAAAAGATAAAAACTCTAATTCAAAGGATATATGCACCCCAATGTTCATAGCAGCACTATTTACAATAGCCAAGATGTGGAAGCAATCTAAGTGTCCATCAACAGATGAATGGATAAAGAAGATGTAGTGTATACACACACACACACACACACACACACACACACACACACACACACACACACTGGAATATTACTCAGCCATAAAAAAGAATGAAATAATGCCATTTGCAGCAACATGGATGGACCTAGAGATTATCATGCTAAGTGAAGTAAGGCAGACAGACAAAAACTAATATCATATGATATCACTTACATGTGGAATCTAAAAAAATGATACTAATGAACTTAATTACAAAACAGAAATAGAGTGGCAGACATAGAAAACTTATGGTTACCAAAGGGGAAATGGTGGGGGAGGATAAATTGGGAATTTGGGATTAACAGATACAAACTACTGTATATAAAATAGATAACCAACAAGGACCTACTGCATAGCACAGGGAACTATATTCAATATCTTGTAATAACTTATAATGGAAAATAATGTGATATATGTATATATTATATATACGTGTATGCGTGTGTGTGTATGAATCACTTTGCTGTATACCTGAAACTAACACACTCTTGTAAATCAAGTATACTTCACTTTTTAAAAAAAAGAATCTGTGAGTGAGTCCATAGCAACAATAAATTTAAAAGATACTACACACATAAGAAGGAAAAGCTTTTTTTTTTACAGTAGAATGCCAATTAATAAATGTGGAATGAATGGTAGATTAGAAAATTACCATTTTGCAACCAATAGTTTCATTGATTCAGGCAAGAAGAAGAAGTGTCAATGGATACTAAAACTAGAAAGTAAAAGGTAGTGAGGGACAGGATACTTACATATCTCAAAGAATCTCTCCACAAATTACTTACTAATAGCCAAGGGGAATATTAGCTTTAGAGTGGAGAGGCTTGGTAGTCACACCTTAACCAAGTGATCAAAATTACAATCACCAATAATAGACTGACATCATGTGCCTCTTTTTTTTTTTTTTTTTTTTTGGTTGCACCAGGTCTTAGTTATGGCATGCAAAAACTCCTATTTGCGGCATGCATGCAGAATCTAATTCCCCAACCAGGGATCAAACCCAGGCCCCCTGCACTGGGAGCATGGAGTCTCACCCACTGGACCACCAGGAAAGTCCCACATCATGTGCCTCTTGATGTTATGCGTTGAGAAAGACATCCGTGATATTCTTGCCCCCCGAAATGCATAATTAACGTTAAGGAAATATCAGACAAACCCAAACTAAAAGATACTCTTCAAAAATGTCAGTGCCCTGAAACACAAAGAAGAGCTGAGGAGCTATTTCAGATTAAAGAAAACCAAAGAGATATGAAAATTTATGTGTATGTGTGATCCCAGTTTGGATCCTGGACTAGGAAAAAAGTTGCAGAAAGAACATTATTGGGACAGTTGGTAAAATTCAAATAAGGTCTGTGGAGTAAATAATAATAATGTGACTATGTAAGTCTCCTAATTTTTATTGTACTGTCTTAAACTCAGTGATTACCTTTGTTCTTAAAATATACATTGAATATATACATTGAAATATTTAGGGGCAAAAGGACATGATGTCTGCAACTCAGATGGCTTAGAAAAACAAATAACATATATATGGAGAGAATAAATTACAAAAGTAGCAGATTTTTACCACTTGGTGAATCTGGGTGGAACATGGAAGAGTTTTTATGTTATTTTTGCAAATTTTCTCTTAAGTTTACAGTTATTTCAAATTTTAAAAATTTTAAATGCTAAAACAAAGCAACTACACACATAATGCATACACATACACACAGACACAGAGTTAGTTGTCTTCACTTTAAATAAAGCCAACTCAAAATATGGAAATCTGAAGGTCATACCCAAAGATGAACTGAGAAATAAAACTTTTCTCCCAACAAATTTGCTATAGAAATCCCATAAGAATTTTTCTGTTAAAATTATAAAATTTATAAAAACAGTTTCCCAAACCCCCATCTGTAAAGAGAGGCATACCTGCATTTGTTTTATCTGTTCCGCCAAGAGTTGCTGTACCTGGCTGGCTTGCTTTGCAAAGCTCCTCGCATAGAGCTGTTTACGACTATGTGCTTAAATGTTTTTGAAGAAAATGAGGGTGATGATAACTTGCTCCATAATACAGATTAAAGCCTTTGCAGAATTGAGGCTCTACTTCAGATTTCTCCCTTCCAATTACCTGAGTAGCTTTTCAGGCCATGTGAAGTCAGGCTTTAGGACAGCTGCTCTTTCCACTAACTGGCTCTGAACTTCTTGAGTTTTCCCGTTTTTCTATCTTCTTCTCATTAAAATATAACTTTTACAGGAATAATAAGAATAGTAATGAGATAATGAGTCTATTATTTTGAGCCTATCCTAAAAATACTGCTCTACTAATCACACACACAAAAAAAAGAGTAAGGGGACTTCCCTGGTGGTCCAGTGGGTAAGACTCCACACTCACAATGCAGGGGGCCCAGGTTTGATCCCTGGTTGGGAAACTAGATCCTGCATGCATGCCACAACCAAAAAGTCTGCATGCTGCAATTGAAAGATCCCGCATGGTGCAACGAAGATCCCATGTGCCGCAACTAAGACACAGCACAGCCAAAATAAATAAATTAAAATTTAAAATTTAAAAAAGAGTAAGATTTTCAATTATCCAAAAGCCAATTAGCCAAGACCCCATCTTGCCTCTTCTAATTCTTCTTTTCTTTCTTTTCTTTTTTTTTTTTTTTCTTTTTTACCATTTTATAGGGAATGGGGGTAAGAAGTAGAAACAAGCAAAACTAGTCAGTCAAATGTATTTTCTTATAAGTGGTTTGGTTTAATTTAAAAACTAACAGACAAACAACCCAATCCAAAAATGGGCAGAAGACCTAAATAGACGTTTCTCCAAAGAAGACATAAAGATGGCCGAGAAGCACATGAAAAGCTGCTCAACATCACTAATTATTAGAGAAATACAAATCAAAACTACAATGCAATATCATCTCACACCAGTTAGAATGGGCGTCATCAGAAAATCTGCAAACAACAAATGCTGGAGAGGGTGTGGAGAAAAGGGAACCCTCTTGCACTGTTGGTGGGAATGTAAATTGATACGCCACTATGGAGAACAGTATGGAGGGTCCTTAAAAAACTAAAAATAGAACTACCATATGACCCAGCAATCCCACTACTGGGCATATACCCAGAGAAAGCCATAATTCAAAAAGACACATGCACCCCAGTGTTCATTGCACCACTATTTACAATAGCCAGGTCATGGAAGCAACCTAAATGCCCATCGACAGACGAATGGATAAAGAAGATGTGTTACATATATACAATGGAATATTACTCAGCCATAAAAAGGAACAAAATTGGGTAATTTGTAGAGATGTGGATGGATCTAGAGACTGTCATACAGAGTGAAGTAAGTCAGAAAGAGAAAACAAATATCGAATATTAATGCATATGTGTGGAACCTAGAAAAATGGTACGGATAAACCGGTTTGCAGGGCAGAAATAGAGACACAGATGTAGAGAACAAACATATGGACACCAAGGGGGGAAAGTGGTGGGGGGAGGGGTAGTGGTGGGATGAATTGGGAGATTGGGATTGATATATATACACCAATATGTACAAAATAGATAACTAATAAGAACCTGCTGTATAAAAAAATTGAAAAATTCAAAAAACAAAAAAATAAAAACTAACAGACATTGTCTGTAACAGCAAAAGATCAGAAATAACCTAAATATACTTCCGTAAGGACATTTAATACTGGTGGAATACAATGGTTCCATAAACAAAGACTGGAAAAGTCTATGTATTGATATGGAAAGATCTCCAAGGTACACTGTTAAGTCCAAAAAGCACAGTACAGAACAGTGTATATTGAATGCTACCATTCACATATAATAAAAGGAGTAAAGAATATATGTATACAGTATATGTTTTTGCCTGCATATGAATGAAATATCTCTGAAAAGGTACACATGCACACAAAATTTTTTGCCTAAGGAGATGAGAATTTGGTGTTGGGACACAGGTTCATTAATTTCAGCATTGACAGATGTTGAAAAACTCCTAAATGTAATGCTTATAGAAGAAAGTAAGAAATGGTACTTTTCACCCCTGTTTTATTGCTATAGAAATTGCTGTCCTAAAAAGATAAGTTTATCAAAAACAGAGACACTCCCAGATCTTTCACTGTAATGATGAAAACCATTATGCATTTTATCTGATTCAATTATTCTGATTCACTTATGAACTTGATTTCAAAAAAATTGATCAACGTTTTTTTCTTAAGTGTTATTAGTCACAGGAGTACATCCTATGAATGAACACAAGACTCGCCTGCTACAGGAATATTAAAGAGCTGAAAAGTATAAAGCTGATTTAAGTGGAGTTCTACCAAAATACCAATATGGTTTAATACCCTATGGGAAGTAGAAGGGTAAAATTTATTTCAAATTCATGTAAGATTAGTGTAAGTAAATCAGGGAAGCCAGAAACCAAATAAGACCTAGAAAATTTTTAGGAATCCAAAAGAATCTAGAAGAACATACTCCCTGGAGTTGATATTTTTATATATCACCTATTTTTTTCGACCAAGATTTCATACTTCCCTTAAACAGGATATTAAATGGCACATAATAATTTTTTCCCTAATGGTTCTCTTTGTAGTTAAAAGCTTTCTTTATCAGTCCACCTGCATTTTATAAGTGGATAAATAGAATTACTCCAAGCTGTCTGAATACTTCTTTTTTCCTGTATCTGCCAAAGTCAGTGAGAAGTAAGAACCTAAGACAGTCTCTGGAATAGGTAGCCATCTGTTACCACTTACAACACAAAATTTAACAAAGAGAAACTCTTCTCTTGTGGCTTATTTGCATACTTCATGGTTCTCCTGTTTAACTCCCTCTTCTAAAAAAAAAAAAAAACAACAACAACAACAAAACATTATTATTCAAATAAACACTACTCATCCAGCCCATAAGTGGCATATTAAAGCTTTTTCCACTGAGAATTATTTGTATAGTTCCAGTTAATAATGCTGCATTTTTATAGGGAAGAGTACATAGATGTGACAGTGGTTTTGGAAACAACTTAGGTAACATCAAGAAACATCTGCACATTTTCCAGCAGCCTGAGTAATGAAGTAGTGATTTGTACAGCCTTCCCTGCATCTGCTCTTTCCCCTCTTCCTTTTTTCAGCACATCTAGATGATTAATAAGCTGAACACTCTGTATATGCATTCTGACAACCATGGGACTATGAGGGTTGACAATATACACATCACCCTATGTTGTTATCATGAAACACCTCATTGGATACCCTATACCAGGGCACTGTGGCATTTTGAGAGGTTGGTGCTGGAGCTATATGGGACTCTTTTCCCATTGTGGTCAAGTCGATAACTTTCTCAGGTCATAGTCAGTGGCTGGGTCAGTGTCCTCTTGAGTCTGGATTATGCATTTAAAGAAATGATTCTTTTGCCTTCGGGAAGAGAGTATAGTCTCATCTTAAAAAGTATAGTCTTATTATTTTAAAATGTAAAAAGACAGTTTTAACAACCATTTTGTTCATTCCACTATGAATTCTGCTGACAGACCTGTCCTAAAACATGTCTCTACTGCCAAACCCCAAGTTTCACAGTACTAAAGTTGACTCTGTATGACCTGTTACATTTTCCATAGACTCTTGGATGTGATCACAGAAGGGTGATTGCCAAGCTTTTATTTCAACTCAGATACGACTAAATGCAAGAAATCACTTACTGACACCTTTATTCTGTGTGCCTCTCTGTAAATCACCATTTTGGGA
Source organism: Balaenoptera borealis (assembly GCF_965194805.1). NCBI lineage: Eukaryota > Metazoa > Chordata > Mammalia > Artiodactyla > Balaenopteridae > Balaenoptera > Balaenoptera borealis. Next base: position 47,912,055 of record NC_138862.1, read on the forward strand.
AAAAGTTATAGGATCTACAAAATGGTCTGCCTGTGTTCCAAATTAATTTTGAGAATGGCTTTTTAATGTCTGGTTTATAATCTCTTTAGAAAAGCAGAATTATGATGGAAACACTGTGACATCCTAAGCTGTAACAAATGAGCTGTTCTTGAAGATAAATGTAACTTCATGTCTATGAAGCTAAATATTTACTTTCCAGATGATTTAATGTATCTTTGTTCCTTTCCACACTGAGCTTTTTTTTTTTTTTTTCTGTGCATCCCTTCATTTCCAAGCTACTTTTTTGTAACCCTCTTATATCAGTGTTTTGTGATGTTACAAAAGGAAAGAGTGTGAGGTCAAATTTTCCATTACGTACCTCAACAGGAATGCCAGGGAACCTAGCCAAACTAAGTCTACAAAAAATAAAAATTACAGGAAAGATGATTCATTAATCAACAATTGCCCTACAAAAAAAAAAATAATAGAATTTGTTGTATGCATTCGTTTTGGGGAGTGGGGAATGAGTGCAGACAGCCCAGCTATGGGATGAAATGGAGTATTTTATGGCTACATGACATGGCTTTAGGTCTACTGGGGATCTTTCTAAACTGTAAAATTCAGGGAAAGAATAATTCACTTTGTGCCTTGGTTTCTCTCAGCTTTTTCTACTTTCAAAATGATAGTCGCTCATATGCTGGCCCCACTACAATTTGATTTTTAAAATAATGGCCGTGGAAAGATTGAATAGAAAGGCGCAGCCTGGGCTCATGAACTGTGAGGGCATGAGCTGTTCCTTCCTCTGTTCTCGGTTACATTGTCTTTGTCACTCCTCTTCCTCTAACATAGGTCTCCTCTGCATCCCTTTTTCTTTTGCCATAAGCTCAGGATCTTGATCCTTTCCTATAATGTTGTGAGATCAATAGAAATGCTAGACCTTTGTCTTTAAAGTTACTATTAAATATTAAAGGAGCTGAAAAGGGCAAAACTTATGACACTGGAGGAAAAAAATTAGTAACTGAAATCAGAAAACACCCCAAAAGCTTTGAAACAAACAGAATTATCTGATCGCAGAACTTAGCACCATAAATGTCAAACTCAATGTGAAGCTTCATTTTTTTGTATTCTAATAGAAAACCAGCTAGTAAAAAAATACGGTTGGCTCTGTGACCCGCCAATAATAGATACTGTGAACTCTGTTATCTAATGTTTCATTAGCCAGCCCCTAAGCACCATCATGCAATCAAATGATCAAAATGTTCAAAACTACAAGATCCTTGTGCACCTTCTGATTCATCAAAGAAAGATGTTAGAGCCCTGTATCATTTTACTACTAAGTGTATTTTATTTCAATTCTTTGAAAATTGGTACTCTGTGTGTGGTTCAGACACTATTAACCAGATTATGTAATTAATCAGAACAATTCCAACCATGTTGCATGATACTGAATTTACTGAAGAGTTTTGTTGCCTTTTATGGAGAACATGAGAGGGAAGTGGAGAAGTGGCTTTTGGTTTTTTTTGTTTTTTTTTTTTCTTTTGCCGAAAAGCTGATCACCTAATTGTTATCACCATTTCATCCACACAAACATGAGAAATAAACTTTTTAAAGTTCTTAATAATTGAGAACTTGTGAGAAGCTGGGACAGTTCAAGAAAATAAATGGATTGAAGGAGAGGAACAAAGCCAAAGTTCCCAGACCTTGACAGCTAGGGCAAATGTAACGAGTCCACATTCATTGTCGGAAAATGTGAAGTCCTGCACTTTTTTAGAAGAAAACTGGACAGCATGAACAGAATCAAGGAATAAGGGCCTAACTTAGCCTGTGCTGATCAGACTCTTCTGTACTCATCTCTCCTCACTCCATCTGAGGGTCAATGACAGACTACCCAGCAGAGAATGTTTTTAGAGTAGTACTGATGGAGGCAAATATCCTAGATCTCAGATGGAAAAAAATTACTCCCCAGTCCTCAAAGCTCAAAGAAGCTTTTTTCAGGTATTCCCAGTAGTCCATCCTTCACCCCATTCTTCACTATCTACACCACACCCTACACACACACACACACACACGAGGAAGGAGAGAAGATATATGCAAAAACCACCTTCAGTAATTTTTCTTCCCCCATAAAAGATGGTATCTTGGCTTTTCAAAATCTCTTTGCCTTTACTCTTTTCAGCCATATTAAAGATTTGTTTCCTTGGTTTTTAAATCTTATTTTGTTCAGGCTTGTAGCAGCTCAGCAATCTCTAATATCTACTCTCTGTCATCCATACTCTCATTTCTCTATTACGACTACTCATGCAGGCCAGTAGATGTTTTTATGTCACATGTACTATGGGAGATATATTCCTCCCAATCCCTCCATACTCCCAGACCCCATTCCTTTCAACCATCTAACCATCCATCCATCCATCCATCCATCCATTTCAGTCAATCAGAACTTTGAGACTGGGGAAATTTACATCCCTAAAACTGATTATGATATGTTGAATTTATAAAGTACTCTTTTCTGCTTTGCAAGATTTTAAAAGAGAATGTGCTTTAGGACAGACAGATTTGAGTTCAAATCCTGTGACCCTGAGCAGGTTGCTTGCCTCATTTATTCATTTAACAGGTATTGATTGAGCATCTTCTATGTTCCAGGCATTATGCTAGGCATGATGAATACAGTTGTTTACAAGACAGACATGGCCTTTCTTTACCTCATCGAGTTTATACTCCACTTGGGGAAGCCAAAGAAAAACAAGCCTTCAAATAAATATTTCAACCATAGTAAATATAAGGAAGAAGAAACACATGTGGAATTTAATTGAATCAAAGGAGCAGGGAAGACTATTTTGTTAAATAATATTTAACCTGAGGCTCAAAGAATAGGTAGGAGTTAGCCAGACGAAGAGGAAGTATAAGAGCATCACAGGCTGAAGGCCAGGCCTCCAAGACCAGAGTCAAGAAGGAACTTGGTGCAAAAGAGGAATGAGAGAAGGCAAGCTAAACTAGAGCCCAGAGAATGAGAGGAAAGTGGAAAATTACAGAAGTAGGCGGGGGCGGCGGGCAGCAAGATTAAGCAGGGCCTTGTAGGCACTGACGAGAGTTTTGGTCTTTTCTTTTTTTTTTTTTTTTTTTAATGCTATTCTTGTCTGCTTACATTCTTTTTTTTTTTTTATGTATGTATGTATGTATGTATGTATGGCTGTGTTGGGTCTTCGTTTCTGTGCGAGGGCTTTCTCTAGTTGTGGCAAGCGGGGGCCACTCTTCATCGCGTTGCGCGGGCCTCTCACTATCGCGGCCTCTCGTTGCCGAGCACAGGCTCCAGACGCGCAGGCTCAGTCATTGTGGCTCACAGGCCCAGTTGCTCCGCGGCATGTGGGATCTTCCCAGACCAGGGCTCGAACCCGTGTCCCCTGCATTGGCAGGCAGATTCTCAACCACTGCACCACGAGGGAAGCCCTTGGTCTTTTCTAATAGCAATGAGTAACCATTGAAAGATTTTTTGCAGGGGGGGCGGTGGGGTGTAAACATGATTATATTCAGGTTTGACTTTAATTTTTTTATCTCATCACACAGTGGATTAGAGGAGTGCAAGAAGGAAACCAGTGAGGCTAATGACATTTTCCAGGTGAGAGATGATGGTAGCAGTCAATGGAGAAATAGATGGATTCAAGACAGAGTTAGGAGGTAGAGTTTACCAGACTCGGTGGCTCCCTGGATTGGTGGCGTTGCATAAGAAGAGGGTGTCACTGATGACTTCCAGTTTCTGACATGAGGTGCTACTTCCTGACGTGAAAACTTTTGAAGAAGAGCCTAGCCTGAGGGTGAGGTGAGATGGGGGTAGGGGGCAGGAGTAGATCCCATGTTCAGTTTGGGGCTTTTTTGATCTAAGATGCTTGTGATTCATCCAAATGAAGATGTCATGCAGGTAATTATAAGAACATATTTAGAGCTCAGAAGAGATGTCTAGGCTGGAGATATAAATTGGATAACAGCTTATAGATGATATTTAAAGCTATTAGTATGGACGAGACCACCTAGGAAGAGTGCATGCTTCTAGAAGAGGGCCCGGGAAGCCTCTCTGACTGAGCCTCAGTTGTCTCATCTGTAACATGGAAGTAATGATCTATCTGTGCAAAGTGGTTGAGAGGCATGCATTTAGCACATAGCCCTGTGTCCAGCTCATAGTAGGCACTCAGTATATGGTAATTGCTATTATTACTATGTCTGATAAAACCTCACAGCCTCGTTCTCTGGAATGAGTTGGCACTAACTGGCAGACAGGAGAGTGGAGAAGAGTGAATGAGTGCATGAAGAAATGAGCATGAATCTATAGGGATACGCCTGTAAAAATAGAGATCATAACATTAGCTTTTACTTTGCCAGTATGTTAGAATTTTTTTTTTCTAATTTTTATTTTCTAGGCAGCCCTCCTCTTGCAAACTAGCTCTTACAATTCTCACCCTGAAAAATCACGTGTCTTCATTTTTCTTAAATGGGAGTTTTGTACTCAAATGACTTTTGAGGCTGCCACCACATTCATCATCTTGGCAGATTCTTCCCATTGTTGCTACAGTCACTGATGGATTTGTTAAGAAATATCTAAACAGTCTTTTGATAACATTATTTTCAGGAAGGCAAAGCCTTTTCATTTCCAGACAGCAGCCTGGTTGTGGATGTGGGGAGACCGCAGAGCTATAACACACTGCACATGTGGACAAGGCCGTCTGGGCTTCTTGGCATTACTAATGATGGTAATGATCCCGCTTGGTGGAGCAGACCCTCCCTGCAGCTGGTGTCCTTTCTGCGCAGGGATGAGGTCATTTGGTAAGGAGGGGGGAAGACGGAGCTGGGGAGGATGAGAGAAGAGAAGGGGAAGAAGCTGTCACATCTGTGTTCTTGGTGGAAAAATAGAAACATATTTGCCACATGCTTGCTTTATTTGTTTATTTATTAAGAAGAGGGAATGGAGAGGCTAGGGGATGGTGAGGAGCTATGACGTGGGGGCTTCCCCCCAAAGCTGCACAGCTATCTGTATCCACAGTAACAAGCTAATCAAATCTCCAGGGTACTGGTAAGCCTATGAATCTAATCTCTAGAATATTTGAAACTGCTTGAAGAGAATATTACAGCAATTTAGATCCCAGTAGCTACTTTAGAGTTGTATAGAAGCCTAGTTCTAGGCACTCCACTCCTCCTCCTGCCACAAATGTGTCTAAAAAAACCAAAGTAAACAGCCTTTTTTTTTAGTGTAGCAGTAGTAGTCCAACTGGTGCGCCATCGGTTTATTTCTAGAACTTGTCTACGCAAAGGCTGTGTCCCCAGGGTTTGGGGTTGATGTTACAGTTGGTTGTTGTTGAGGGTTTTTGTAAGGGGAGGGCTTAGTGAAAGAGGGGTCACTTTGGCATCCCAGGGAAGGATCCTGGCCTGGGCACAGCCAGTCAATCACAGTGAACCGTTTGGCCATATCTGCTCAAGGTAATAGAAGTGAGTCAGCTCTGATCAAAATTACTAAAGGTGCTCTCAAGATATTTTTGAACCCATCAAAGGCAAGGCCGGGTCTGATGAGCCTTTGCAGCCCCAGTGCCTCAGCCAGGGCCTGACGCAAAGTAAGTGCTCAGTGAGTGGTGAGTGTGCAAGTGACTCAGTGTGCCCGTTCCCCATGGTTCAGGAGTCCTGCTGTTAGCAACTACAAATGACCATGAGTAATTATGTGGAGGAAAAAATAATATTTTTCTCCTAAATGCTGGAGAAAGAAGCAGAATTATTTAAGTACGTGTAATAGTTGACTCTCAACAGTGCTCCTGACTTGAGTTTCCAAGACGTAACATAAGAATACTGGGCTGGAGGTCCAACCCTCTAGCAAGACACTAAAATTTCTCAGTCAGTAGAATGGGAATAATACTTTCTCTGCCTGCCTCCTAGGGTTATTTTCAGGATTAAATCTTATTAAGGAAGTGAAACTAATAAGAACTATAGGAGGCAAGGTGTTGTTATTGGCTTCATTTGAGAATACCATATCCTAAACATTTTTAGAAGAAAAAAAAAGATTTTCAATTCCGTGAAGAAAAGATTCTTCAAAAGCATATTTATTGGTGCCACTGTCGTTAGCTGTTAATCCCTCTTTAAGCTTCATTTATTTAAAAAATAATGACAACACTACTCTCCTTTTCTGGAAAGCTTTTATGACTTAGCTCCAAATATTATATGCTTAAAAATCTAAAGTATCAAGTCCTCCTTGAAAAATACCATTATTATTGATCACGTCTGTAACTAGCAAGGGTTATGAAGCTACTGACTACATATGAGTAAGTGGTCACAAGTAAAACACTGGTATTACCACATGTATATTCTTTCCCTGCAGTTTGGGCCTCTGCAGACAGTGATTCAACTATAGGTGTGTCATGGGACAATAGAGTTTTGTCCTGGAAAGAGCACAGTATATAAAACCAAGAAACAATTCATTCCCGGGCCATTTTCTAACAATGGCCTTAATCAAATCATTTCACTTCTCTTAGCCTCACCTTACTCGTGTCTTCACTGAGAGAACATTCAGTGGCTCTGCATCAAGGCTTTACTACTGTCCCCAGAAGGCCCTTGAAAAGAGGGAGGACGTTTATGCTTGTCAGAATGACAGGGTGGGCAAAAAATGATAGGGTGGAGGGAGGTATGCTGCTGCCATTTAGGGGACAGAGGTAGGTCTGCTAAGTTTCCTACAGTGAGCAAAGCAGTCTCCTGAAAGGAAGAATTGTCCCCCTACAGCATAAGTATGCCCTCTTAAGAGACACTGGGTCAGAGCTTTTGAGAGTAAAAGGGGACACGCTAATACAGAACTATCTCAGGCAAACTGGGATGTATGGACCACCTAGCCACAGTCCGAGTCCACTTTTGTTTGCATTGTCTTCCTCCATTCTTGTCCTGTCCTCCTCTCAAACGACAGGATCCCAAGCTCTGCTAAACAGCCCTCACGGAAGGGGACAGACAAGACCTTCTTCCATGGTCTCGATTTTACCAGGAAAACTAGCAGCAGAGTTAAAGTCAGCTCACTTATGCATCCCTGTTTGGTTATGCTTTAGTCACATAGCCCCTGTGATTCCTCCCCTTCCCTCACCCTCAGAACCCTCGGCATTGCCACCACTCCAGTGTGGCAGCCAGGTGAGGCATTTGTTTGGGAGGAGGGGATGAGGGGGAGAAGAGGAGGAAGGGAGAGTGGAGCCGACTCTTCCCCGCAGCCGTAGCTAACCAGAGCAAGCTGCCAACACAGCCAGCTCACTCCATTTCAGGGGCCACCCTGAAGCCATATCTGTGGGCGCAAAGTTATTGTGACACATCCCACCATGGGGTGTGAGGAGAGAAACTACGCATGGCAAAAGAGGTGCCAGATGATTCTTACACTATTTTTTTGGACTGCCATTTAGAGAGAGAAAACAAAACCCAAGTCAGGAATCCATTTCACTCTGTTGACACCTCAGCTGAAGGAAGCCTTCAAGTCCAGTTGGGTTTTATGTTTCTTAACTCCTGTACATGGGCAAAGACTGGGATTCCAGAATTTCCTGTCTAGCCCCAGGTTTTTCTGCTAAAGAGTTAAACTTACTTTCAGCTTCTTAAATTGTATTTTACTCTTTAAAGAAGATCTGTTGTGCAGAATTGTATAAGGCTTGACATGATGGTCTAAACTAATTGCTTAAATATAGACATGGACAGTTTTTGAAAAGCACTTTTGTTTGTGTCTTGGAATGAAAGTTACCACACACACAATAGACTATTTTCAAACCTAAATGGATTACATCTTGAAGAGAATAAAAGAGCATAGGAAAAAAAAAATTAGGCATAAATTCGTTAGGCCAAAATAAAGTTGATGTCTAAATCCAGTGGGAAAGAACTTTGCCTCTGAAAAATTGAAATTTGCCTCTGGCACAGACAATTCTCTTTCCTCTTTTGTTTCTTTTACCTTCTCACCCTAGTATTTAAAGTTAAGCCTTTGGTAACATGTAGGTTCTCTGCACTATAGAAAAGTGGCAAGTATAAGCCACAGTAGCAAACAGACCAATCTCTTGTTTCATTTAGTACTGCCTCAGAGGAATAGCCCCCCTTTTGAGGGACAAGCAGACCCAACAAAGATCAGAGGTTAGGCCGTTGCTTTTCTAACTTTCCCATGAAACCCTAGGGTTTTCCAGAATTTACCAAAGATAGAAGGGTTAATTTGGGGAGAGCTTTTTAAAAAATCACCCAGTGTTATAGGAGAGGTTAGTAAGGTGTTACGGTTTTAAGAAAGATTCTTCTTTTTATTTGTTAGTCTATTTTTAGCTCACTTCCAAAGCGCACGAGATGCAGAACAATAAAATAATTCGTTGAGGGAATTGGAGTAATTGGAATATAAAGCCAGAGATAAGAGTGGGAAACCGAAATATATAGTTTCAGGTCCTTTATGGTTGTTAGAAGTAAATCACAAATTTAGGTCTAAGCTTCCTATTGGCCTAAGTGAAAAAGAGCATGCTATTTTAATCACCCAGACTCATCCTGTGGAATAAATTTATTAAGGGCATCATAGGGCAGTGTTCAGGAGCAAATGGTTTTTAATTGTTCACTCATTTACCAACATTTCTTGAGCACCTTCTAATGTATTAAGAGCCTATAGTGACAGAGAGCTTGGGCAATTTCAGAGAAAGTCATATCTTTATTAGATTTGTGTGAAATGCTCTGTATGAAAATGTAAAATCTCTTAAAACTGATTTTAACCATGTTTTAATGCTAAAGTGGAATGTTTATTTGTTTATGGATAAATCCAAATTAGATCAGGCACATTTTCATGATTTTCTTTTTTTTAGAGAGGTCTCTGTAAACCTATCCCCACCCAGGTCTTGTTAAATTATCACCTGTGACCCAGGAAGATGCCTCTGTGAGACTCGTTTCTTGGAGCATAGAGGTGGTTCCTTGTGGATGAAAGTGTTCAGAAGTCAGAATTTGGTCCAAAGTCAGCTCTGGAATGCCCTCCACAAAACTCGCTGTTTTCAGATGTTTTAGGCAGCAAGATCCTTTCTTGAAAACAATCTTATGCCTACCCTCAATATAGAGAACACACATAAGTGATACTTTATTAGTGTAAATTTAATTTTAAATTGTCATGTATCTACATATTATCAAAATAGTTGCTGAGACCAATGAAACCCTTTCCACAAATCAGAAATGTGAATGGATAATCGTTCTCTGTCAGCCCCCGTATTTTTTTTCCCACCTTCTGTTTTGTTGCAGTTTTTTAAAGCTCATTTTTATACCTCAGTATATGCTATGCAATTAGAATAATCCAGAATCTTTTTTAAAAGCTCGTTTTTGGTATACATGATCCTATTTGCAAAGCAGAAATAGAGACACAGACACAGAGAACAAATATATGGATACCAAGGGGGAAGAGATGGGGTGGGAGGGATTGGGAGATTGGAATTGACATATATACACTATTGATACTATGTATAAAATACATAACTAATGAGAACGTACTGTATAGCACAGGGAACTCTACTTAATGCACTGCAGTAACCTGAATAGGAAGGAGATCCAAAAGGGAGGGGATATATGTATATGTATAGCTGATTCATTTTGCTGTATAGCAGAAACTAAGGCAACATTATAAAGCAACTATACTCCTATAAAAATTAATTTTAAAAAAAGATAATGAATTTTAAAAAAATTGTTTTAAAGCTCATTTTTATACCTCAGTGTATGCTATGCAATTAGACTAATCCAGAATCTTTTAAAACAAGAGTAGTAAATAATTTTATTTCAAAATTGACTAATAAAAATAATTTTATTATACATTTTCTATATTAAATATGTATAATTTAACATTTTATATATCATGTATTTATAAATATAAATTTTGTTTAATGACATTTTCATAATGTGAAATAAAATATTTTATGTATTTATACATAAATATATATTATAAATATATAATAAATACAAAATATATCACACAGGAAGCACACGCAGTTTACGTGTACACCCTTAAATGACCTATAATGCTATCATGATATATGTGTTATCTGTCATGTTATTTAGGCTACCAATGGGCATACTTGTGGTCTGAGAGTTCAGCTCCCACAGAGCTGACCAGGACCATATGATATACACTTGTGTTGAGCAGATGTGTTTAAACTTTCTTGATATGTAACTGAATATGGCACACGTGTGCTGTAGTAATGTACTCCATTGGAGTTTTGCATGAGCAGACATCTGTAGTCTAGAAATCATCCAAAAATGATATAGAGCAGTACCCTTCCTAATGAACAGTACTTTTAAAAGAAATTCATTTATATGTACCAGAATTGTAGGGGAGGCTTTTGGTCCAAGGTCTGCGTGGTGGTGGTAATGATAGTCGGTGGTGATATGTGAATGTGTGTATGTATCCATCTAAAACTGAGTGCATCCAGCTGGACGATAGGCCTTACGGCATCGTTTGTGTTATTGTGGCTTTATTAATTGAACCTCTACGTGAGACAGATGAAGCCTCTCCTTCCTTTCTCTAGGCTTAGACTAGCAATTACAGGCCGGTATGAAAAAAGAGGTCTAAGACATGAAGACATAAAATCAAAGAAAAAGTATTAACACTGAGAACCCATGGATAAATCAATGCTATGTTTATTTCTATAACCAGATTTTAAAATAACTATATTTTAAATTTTTACAAAGGCAAAAATGAAAGGCACCACCCCCCAACAATCATGTAAGTGTATATTAGGAAAACTTTCTGCATATGGAGTGGGACAAAGTTATAAATAACTTAATTTTTAATATTGTTCTTTAGATATATGAAGAACCTAAAGTGTCTTGTAGGTATTTTCTAGGGCTTGGTCTTTTTTCACAGAAAGGAAACTAAGTTGGGCAAGGAAAAGATGACTGGAATTTTTTAAATCTGTAATGTATAATTTCACCTAAATGAAATTAAATTTAGTTCAACTCTGGGATAAATGCTATGTATAACACCACTGGAATTGGAAGTTCTCTTGCTCTCCATTTGGTTAGTGGTCATTATTTTTTATTTCCATTCTCTCCAAAAACGAGGGTTTTCATGCTCTGTTGACAGAATGCTTCCTGTGCCTTTATCTCTTATACCCTACATATTGCTCCAATTTGGGGCATAATTGTAAGTCATTGTATAATTCACCACAGCAAGCCTTCCATTCCAGAAGTGGCTTGAAAAAAAAACCAGTTTTCTAGGGCTGTGGTAACATATTATCACAAACTGGGTGGTTTATAACAACAGAAATTTATTCTCTCACAGTTCTGGAGGCTAGAAGGCTGAAATCACAGTGCCAGCAGGGCCTTGCCTCTTCCTCCAAAGGCTCTAGGGAAGAATCCTTCCTTGACTCTTGTAGCATCTGATGGATGCCAGTAGTCCTCGGCATTCTTTGGGTGGTGGTAGTGGTAACTCCAAAATCTGCTTCTGTCTTCACATGGTGGTCTTCCCTCAATGTGTGTCTGTGTCCAAATTCCCTCTTCTTATAAGGACGCCAATCATTGGATTAGGGCCCACCCTCATCCAGTATGACCTCATCTTGTTTACATCTGCAAAAACCATATTTCCACATAAAGTCGTATTCACAGGTTCTCAGCGAACATGAATGGAGGAAGAAGGGGAGACACACTAATCAACCTGGTACAGATAGTAAGAATCCTGTTAAATTCTCTCACTCCCCTGAGCATTTAGGGGTGTACACTTAAGCACTTTTATTTGTCTAATCTGAAACAAAGCAATCTTGAGCTTTCCATCCACTTGGGACGTGGATATTTGTTTTCACTATAATATCTCTCTTACCCGGAGATGTATCCAAAGTCACAGAAACCCTAACTAATCAATTCTCTGGTCACTGCTGTAGCTCATGCTGAGTCTGTATCATTTTATAAAGTTGCCCCTCAGGACCAGGTTTTGTTCTGCAGTATTCAAATGCAACTTCCTACTAGAATCAAAGTAAATTGCATACAAGTGTTTTCAGGCATTGACTCCAGCCCACACTTAACTTCTTCCCAAATTCTATATGTCGTTCTTTGTACATCTGGACATTAGGCTTACTTAAACTTGTGTAATATTCTCCCCAAGGTATTAGCTGTGAAGAGTTCCATTATACACGTTTCTTTTGCCACTCGAGTGTCCCCAGTATTCTCAGGACTGGCCAAAGATCAGATATTTGCGTGCCTTCAAGATAGCATGTCATGTTTAAATCCATTCCTTAACTGAAGTTGCAATTGTACTGAAGAAGCGTGCAGAGAAAAGATCACAAACTAGCCCAGGCACCACATTCCTCCCCATATATGCTTTCTTTGATCTACTTAATGTTTTTTTAAAGAAATTTAATTAGTTACTAACAATAGCAGATTTCACAGAGAAATCCAGATATCTGGCTTTTCTTGAAAACTCAGAAGATTTGGCAACCCTAGGCCCACATTTCTGCAGCTGTCCCTTCAGACAGAGCATGACGGGCTCTTGCCTACACTGTGGACCTCTCTGGACTGGACCACTTCATTTGTTTATGTTACCTGTCTGGCCCATGTTGACATTTGACCTGTCAGCCCTGGCCCAAGCCTTAGGAATTCAGCCTTAATTTTTTACCTAATGTGGTTCAAAGAAACTACATTGAACACACTGGGGCAAAGGAGGGCAGATCATTGGTTTCCTTTCCCTCTGTTTTGCACTGTCTTTTGGCAGATTTCCACCAATATCCTTCAAGCTCGGGAGTGAGATGTACACCTTTAATCACAGTGCCTCTGGACTCCATAGCCTTCCCACCCTTTTTTTCTCACCATCTCTGGTGTTACAGTTGAATTCATATGCAAGAACTGAAATTTTCACGAGTGGGAGTTAATTTCAAATTCAGCCTCATATTTCTCTCTTAAGCTTGGACTTCATTAATCACAGCCCAGGCCCTTCTAGAAACTTCTGAATGCCCTTTCCTAGCCTGTGGAGCCTCTTTTGGCCCTTCTTACTCATCCTTGCTGCTTCCATGCTTCATCCTTTACCCCTTGTCCCACAGTATTTTGAGTTTAGGTTAGAACTCTCTTTCTGGAAGTCTTTTATCTCAGACTCTTACCAGTGCCTTCCCTGTAGACACTGGTCTTGCCCTATAGAACATGTCTGGGCAGCCCCTATCCTGGGTTTAGAGTCTCCCGGTTCTCCCTGTCCTGTTGTCATCAGTTTCTTCTTGTACTCACAGCCTTTCAGTAGAGGCATATTACCTCAAGCACCGACCTTGGGATCCTGAACAATGCCTCTCTCACATTCCCCCAAATTATCAATAACACTAAAACATTCTCCTAGTTATTCATTATCCCCAGCACCATTGGCATAATCAATCCATTCAGCCCATGGAAAATTGTATTTATTATATGATTTGTGTGACCACATGCCCTTCTTGGGAATTCACAGGATATAATATGATGTTATGGCAATCACCAACTGATGCTAGAAACACCCTGATATGTCTCTCCTCAAATATTTGTAAATATTTGACCTCATCTTTACCTTTATTTTAAAGCTTCTTGGAGTTTCTTTCTGCTTATCAGAGTCACATGTTCATTGTAGAGAATGTGGAAAATACACAAAGATGCAAAGAAAAAAATCAAAATTACCCATAACTGTAGCACCTAGAAATAACCACTGCTAGCATTTTGATATGTTTGTTTTCACTTTAATTTTAATCTATTTTATACTGTAATATCTTTCTTTCCCACTTCTTTAGTCCTCACTCTTGAGAGAAGGATAATTTTTGTGATTATCCCAAAAATTTAGAAAAAAGAATTATGTAACTCAAGAAAATTCTAGCCTTAACATTTCAGAATGTTCTCAATATTGTATACATTCTCACTTGTTTTATGTTAAATTATTTTACCCTTCTGCAACATTATATTAGGTTTTTCATGACTACCCCTAAGGAGTCTAAAGATTATCTGTACAGTTCCCTCATTTTTCTGATAGGATAGATTGTATCATGGACAACCCATGTGTGCAGAGCCCTAGCTTGGTCTTAGACCTTTGTTATAGTCTGAATTGTGTGCTCCCCCACCCCAAATTTGTATGTTGAACCCCTGCTCCCTCCCTGCAATGTGATGGTATTAGGAGGTAGGACCTTTGGGAGGTAATTAGGATTAGATGAGATTATGAGGGCAGCATCCTCATGAATGAAATTAGTGCCCTTATAAGAATCATGAGAGAGATTGCTTCCTCTCTCTGCTCTTCACTGTGGGAGGATATGAAGTCGGCAATGTGCAATCCAGATGAGAACCCTCACCAGGACTTGACCATGCTGACGCCCTGATCTTGGACTTCCAGCCTTCAGAACTGTGAGAAATAAATTTCTGTTGTTTATAAGCCACTCAGTCTATGGTATTCTGTCACAGCAGCCTGAACTAAGACAGTATTCAAGGAAGGAGATCCTGACTGATCTGGTTGTGGATATAAGGCACAAATATAAGAAGATTCATACTTGCCCAAGGTAGTATGTAGGTACCAGGTGAATGGCAGGCCATGAATGTCAACTATGGTGGACCAAGATCTTAAGCTGGGGCTTAAAGAGAAAAAGGCAGGGAATAGAGAGGAAATCTATTTAGGTGCATTTTAAATAGAAAAATGTTAGGGTACCAAGAATTATTACTGGCTGAGAGTGTGGCAAGACTCGGTTACTGTGGTGAATCTCAGTTCTGGGATTTCCTCACAACATTTCTAGCTGATGAACTGATGAATCACCGACTGACTATTCCATAAATATTAATAAATTTTCTAGACCTCACATCTACTCTTTAAATTTTTATGAAAGGCTTTTTATGAACTTTTGTTTAATAACCTAGAAATGTCCCTTTTAAACAAAAGTAACTCAATATTAAAATAAATAAATTGCAGTTATTGAATGCTTACTAGCTGGTGATACAAAGGTAAGGCAAGTTCATAGTATATTCTATTTGAGCTAAATAGAGATATCATTCTAACATTTTAGCATCTAGGTGAGAAGTGCTTCTAGCACTTGCTGGTTTATATGCTAGAGATTAACAAGCGTGTCATAATATAATTAACACAGCTAATGTTGAGTTTATAGGCAGCTGTAAACAAATAGCTTTGCTTATAGCTATTTGTTTTGTCTCCTTGCTTTGGACATCCATACAACTAGGCCATTAAAAAAATAAACAAGTGGTTTGTCCCCCAATTTCAGGATAACTTTGTGAGAGGAACTGATGGTTGGATGGCTCAGGGTGGCAACTTTAATGGAAAGTTCTGGACCTGGAGTCAGGGAAACTCTGGTACTGGCAGAGCCAGCGTTTAGCTGTATAATCTTTGTGTATCACATGGTTTCCTTGCTCCTCCAGTGGACTAGATAAACACTGAAGACTCTTCTAGTTCTAATATTCTGTGATTCTATGTTCCTCAAGTATCCAGTCTTTCTACAGGAAAGCAAGCAGGGAGTTAGATGTTACTTTAAGGAAAGATGACGTGATCTCTAGTTCTGAGCTTCTCATCCAGCTTTAGGTTTGTCAGTTTCAGATACTCATTACATCATCAGGGAAAAAGGCCAATAAAAGCCGAGACCTCTCAGGCTATAGAATCTGCTTATAAATTGGAATGGACAGAGTGGCTGTGGTTTTTCCAAACTCTGAAACATTACATGTTCTTGGGTATTACTGAAATGCATTTTGTGTTCTGCATCTTATTAAAGTTTTCGTGATGTGTCCCCGTAAAAGTCTGCTGGCCTCCTGCAAGTAGGGAGCATGCCTTTGGTTATCTGTTACCAGTTAGCTCAATTCGTTAAAATTCAAGGCTATGGGATCAGGCCCCATATGGGACAGTAGGCTTCATGCAGAGCAGCCTTCGCTTGCCTGGCTGGTTCAGAAATGCATTTATTTAATCACAGAGGGCAGAGGTGTGAGCAGGGCTGGCTCAGCATAATATCCCTCCTGCTGGAAAAATCATTCAGAGTCCAAGTTCTTCTGACAGGAGTTACTGACCTCAACCTTGTTTAGAATTACGAACTGTGAGCACAATGCCAAGCCAATTTATGTACTCCTCGAAGATCCTGATGACCTATCACCAAACTGACCACCTAAATTTTCCTACATTGTGAGAGACCCTGATGAAAATAACTTGTTATTGGGGGCTGACTCCCTGCAGGGTGCTGTGCTAAGTAGTCTGCATGCACTCTTTCACTCACACCTCAAAATAATCCCATGCAATTGTACCATTTTTATTCTCCTTTCGAGGGTGAGAAAACTGTGGCTGGAACAAGTTTTCTGACTTTCCTAGGGCTCCAGATCCACTGACCGGCAGAGTTAGGACTCCAGCCTAAGTCTTGTCTGACCCCAGAGCCCATGCTATTACCTACCACATGCTACTGTCTCTCAGGATACTGCACAGGACGCTGAGCAGTTTGGGATTTTAGAAACTGTGATAAGCCACTACCTACGGAATGAAACATTCCATAATTTGGTGCTTATGAGTGGGTATGGATTTTAAGTTATAATTTCTTGAAACGAAAAATGAGGTCAACTCTGCAGGCAGACAGAAAAAACTTGACAAATAGTTAAGTGAGGCAGATGTCTGTTCTTGGATGCCTCTACAAATTTCCCATTAGTGACCTCCTCTCTGTTCCAGCAGCTTGAGATACTCACATCCCAAATCTAAAGCTTTGCTCAGCTTTAGTTCCTCAAACTTCTAGTTCAAACACAAACTTTCATAGTGGACAAGTTGAAGTCTCTCCACCTCTTCTCTGAATTCCCCAGCACCATAGCGCCAACTCAATTCACTTCATACCCTCAAACCCAGAGGTATCAACAGATCAGTAAGACCAGTTTTTCCCTCCTTTCCCTCAGCAGTAAAATTCAGAGGCTTTTTGGTAGAAGGGGGAGGTTCTGTAAAACCTCCAGTGTTAGAACTGTGAGTTAAGGCCTGACTTCTCTGGAGCCACAGTTTCATCTGTGAAGTTTAACTTCAAGTTCAGTCATTGAATCATGTGTTTAATATTCTGGAACCCTGCTCTTCCTAACCTTCTGAACTTCACTCTTATTTGAGTGGAAAGGGGCAGCTTAGATGACACCCAGAAGGGATTTAGTGCAAGTTCAGGAAAACATCCTTGGTAGCATGCATCTCTTACAGTGTATTTCTTTTGAGATTTTGTAGGTAGACGTGAAATGAAGGCAGCCTTTAGGGTAATTTCTCTTTTACCTAGTCAGCAGTACAAAGTAAGCCTTAAAGTTTTGTGGTTTTTCTTTAAAAAAGGACAGACTGACTCACTTCACTATTGACAACAGTAAAGTATACTCAGAGTTGAAGAGCATCATTAGATAACCTACGTCGTTTCTCTTGTCCCGCTTCTGGGAAATTATCATTTTGAAAGCGAAATACCTCTTTTAATTTTCTAAAAGAGCTTTATAAATCACTGCCATTTGAAGCCGTAAAGGAACACGGTCTTTCATTTCACATCCTTTTTGAGGCACTGGAAAACACTTCATCATTTGTCCTTACCCTTGGCCTCCTTTAATCCTCATCTCCCTGATCCATCACTTTCATCTGCTTCTTCGATTCTGGCCTTTCTTGCTTCCATTCAGGAAGTATTTTTTCAGCACCTGTTATGTAAATAGCAGTGTGCTAAGCACTGAGGAGGTGAGGAGATGAAGACAAAGACCATACCCTCCAAGGGCATAGGGTGAAGTTCAGAGGTTGCAAGTTTAAGCGACTGCAGGAGACAGGAAGGTCTGTGAGAGCAGGAAGGGGCCAGGCGCAGGACAGAGGGGTGACTGGGGCTCTGCCGAAGTGGAAAGGATACATCACTCTGAAGGGATCATCATTACACAGCTCCAGCTGATTGGAACCATCCTGGAATGCTGGCCCAGAATTGTCAGAGCTTCCAGCTTGTCAGGAGAAGTCAGAAATCCAGATTTTTATTATGTGCCATCTCCTGATTTTTTAAAAATGCTGGCAACTAATTCAAATTCTTTAAAAACATTGTGTGCGCCAAGCAAAACATGTATGTGGGCTGAATTCAACCCATGGGGCTCCAATTTGGGGAGTTCTGGTCTGGTTAGTGAGGTAAATCATACATGTATGAAATCATTAATTTAAAATGCGGCCAGTATGACTAAGAGCCCTAATGAGTGACACAGACAGTTCCTGCTAGAGGAGTTCAGAGAAAGGAGAGGACTGAGGAGATGGGAGGAAGATGGGCTCCAAGTGCTGTGGCCTCAGCTATGCCAGGCATGTGAGGGGATGTGAGGTAACTGGAGGATGTGTGTGAGGAATTTGGGAGACCCACTGAGGCCGTGTGGTGGAAGGCCTCCAATGCCAGGCTGAAGAGATTGGACTTTACTTTCTATGTCATAGGGAGCCACTGAGGATTTGTTGATCTGCTGTTCTAGAAAATGAAAGATGTCGGTGAGTAAAGGGATAAAGTAGCATACAAGAAGAAACAATCAGCAGACTCCTGCTGTAGTGCTTTTCCATCTTCCACTCCACTTCCTCTTCCACCTCTCTGCAACACACCCCCGGACCTTCCACCTAATGCACTTCTAAGAGAAGAAGCCTCCCTCTAGCAAGGTAGCTTTAAACTGTGCCAATGCCCTAAACCAGAACAGGAAAATGAAATCAGACCAAATTAGAATGGCACCTCCACCAAGGAAAAATAGAAAAAAAAAAGCCTCTAGCCACCACCTCTCGCTGAGGAAAAAAAAAACCCGGTTTAAAAAAGAAATAGGGCATCTCTTTGAGCCATACAGATCTATGTAAAAAGCAAGGCCTAAGTGGCTCTAAAATGGGTATGGGAGGGTGCAGAACTACATTCTCATGAAGTCATGAGGTGATCAGGAATAGCTCAGTAATAGCCACAGTCGGAAACTACACTCTTTGCCGTAACATTTACTAGCAAAATTTTCTTGGTTGAGTGACTAATAGATGTGCACATAGAAAGCAGAAAGGTGCTGTTATAAAAGCGGGGGGGCACACATTTTTAGATATTAAAATATATAGCAGTCTTGCAGATAAACCTAAAGTACCAAAAATTAGTTGTCCCTAAGTACACAGTGTGTTTGTGAGATAACAGGCTCTCCCTGTACATCATTGAACAGTT
Organism: Balaenoptera borealis; assembly: GCF_965194805.1. Lineage (NCBI taxonomy): Eukaryota > Metazoa > Chordata > Mammalia > Artiodactyla > Balaenopteridae > Balaenoptera > Balaenoptera borealis. The sequence continues at coordinate 47,931,119 of NC_138862.1, forward strand.
CCCCGGGCCTCACCTCAGACACTCGGAGTTGGTTAGTCTCAGGTAGGACCAAGCTTGTGGACTTTTGAACATCTTCTTAGCTGGTTCAGGACCCTACACCATTTTGCTTAGAGATTAGAATCTAAATGTTTGGTTGATGTAGGCAGTTCTTGGTTATTCCAGACCTGATCACGCATGGTGTTAATTTTCTGAGGCCCTTATTTTACTTATTCTTACTCTTTCTACTTTACTTCCCTTTAGCCATCTATGTTGCCTCCCTAATAGTACTTAGAGGTCTGGAACTGTCCGCTATCTGTGGTAATTCTGTCTTCTTCTAACACAGATTTAATACCTTTCCAGTCTTAGCATCCATTGCTCCCCACTTGTCCTCTGTGCCACTGCATATGCTGCAGTCGGCCCCTCACACAGTCACCCAGCCCCTCCAAGCTTCAAAACGCTACTATCTCTTCCTAGACATTTGTGTTGTTGGCACCTGCACGAGCATTGACAGCTACATCACCTCTTCTACCTCTCTTTTAACATTGACTGTAAGCTGCATCTTGATCTCAAAAATTCTTAAACTATGAAAGAAGTTTAAAAGCCATGTATCTTAGGCTTGAGGAAATCCAGTCTTCTTCCAGGCTGAGATGTCACTTGAAGTAGCTTTGTCCTGGTTCCTCAAGCATTCCCCCTACCACCACTCTGATCCAAGCCTCATCCCCTCCAGCCTAGATTACTGTCATAACTGGCCTCCCCATTCTCAGTTGCTTGGACAGACTGGACATCATAAAACCTGGCTCTAGTCCTATAACCTTGAGCACCTCGTTTAATCTCTCTGAGCCAGTAGGCAGTTTGTTCAACAGGAGAGAAACATAGAAATAGATGTTTCCTTTTGAGTCATGAGACTAAGGTTCTAGGAGTTCTCAGCCATCTTCAAGATGGAATTTGGAGGGCATTGCTGCCAAAGTCAAAAAGAACTTCAAGCTATATTAAATGTTTCTTTGTGATTATTTTACCACTTAGTACCATGCTTTCTTTACTGCCGAAATACCAGCGCCCTCACCTGCTGCTTGTTGGTCATCTAAAACCTTTTTACCCCAATATTCCACCTCTGTTCTGGTTATTATCAAATAACCCCTGGTATTTCGTCTCCTTTTTCCCTGTCTTCCCAGTTTAAAAAAAAATTTTTTTAACAGAAAATTTTAAAATTGGCTTCATCCTTAATAATGATTTCAGTCAACCAATAAGGATCTGAATGGCTTATTGCTGTATATCCAAATAGTTGTATTATTACTATGAGTATAATTGTTATTACAGTATTATTATTATTATTATTGTATTATCCAAATAGGTTACTGTAATTCAAAGAATGATGGCTTTAGTTTTCTCCAGGTGAATTTATATATAAAGACATATATATATATATGTATATAGACATATATATATAGTTTTTTTTTTTAAGGAACTTTCTAAACCAACTTTAAAGACTCTTGAGCTTCTACTCTACCCTGAACAACTAACAAGTAATGTGCAGAGATGAATACTTTCTTGTCCAGAGTTTGACAGTCTTTTAGAAGTTATTTTAAGGATCGTTTTAATTTGGAGACTTGACTTTTCATTTTAAAAAACTTAATTAGCTAGTTTTTTTGTTTTCTAGTTTACAAGGTCATAAGAAAAGAAGTCAAAACCTGCATAAAACCTCATCAAAACTCTGGACTTCAGGGAACTGTGGGAAAATTAATTTTTGAAAGCATCTCATTTCTTCTATCTGTAAAGAGGGTTCCAGTTGAAGAGATAAACTGATTTGTCCTGTTATTTGAAGTATGGAGATGAAACCTAATCAAATGTTAAAATCTCTCCACATGTTTCCCCCAAGACCATCACAAATCAATTCTGTCGAACATAACCATTGCCAGTACTGGCCGCTCCCACCAAAGGCTGGAAAAGTTGCTGCTAGTCCTCTTCTCACACCTTAACTTTTTGGACCTTCTAGAAGCAGGTGGTAGAGCCCTTGTTTTTTGTTTGTTTGGGTTTTGTTTTATTCTGATTTCAGAGATCCCAGAAGAATAGAATTTTTTTTTTCTTGGAATGGAGATTTTGAAAGTGAGTTTTAGTCTGCTTTAAACCTTCCAGGGCTCTCCTTTCTTCTAGAGTTACAGGATTTTCTTCTGAGAATGTATGGGATGTAGCAGACTGGGAAGATGAAGGACATACCAAAGTAAACATTGTATGAGCTTCTGCTTTGCAATTTACCTTACTAAGTAGATAAAACCTCAGACTATCTCCTGTATATCTAAGGGCCAAGTCTGTCACCTGCTCCCCAAGCCCACTGCCTCTTTTCAACTACCCACCCCCCCCCCAACACACACACACAAACACACACACACTTTTTTCTTTTTAACATTAAAGCCACTCATCAGATGTGGGACTGGTGTATGTGTTTGCCAGCACCATGCTGGATTAAGTGTGCTGTAAGTTATTGGTTTAATTTATGGCATAAACCAGTTTTCATTCTTTATGTTTTGACATGCAGCCCAATATTAAATGCAGAGAACTTAAAGACCCCTTGGTTCTCTAGGGGATAGAAGGCCCTGGAGTGGAGGAAGGGAGACTCTGGCAGAGGGCTTGGAAAATGCTTACAGTCCTAATGGAACTTGTGATTTCCAGTTGCTGGTTTTCTTTAGCCTCAGATTCATTGAGGGCATGTTGGCGAATGATACTCATACATAAGAATGCTTTTAATAAGTTCTGTGTTGCCATCTACCACATAAGACTGATTTTGCCAAACAACTAATTTTTTTTCTCTTTTCAGTTGCACATAATTTCTCATTGATTCCACAATGATGATAAATGGAAGTTAGCATATCAATAAAATACTTCATGAAAATTTAGAGTTTTTTTTAACATTTTTATTGGAGTATAATTGCTTTACAATGGTGTGTTAGTTTCTGCTTTATAACAAACAACTAATTTTTTAAGAAATTCAGCGGTTATTAGATTTACATGCAGTAAATAGATTGGTAGGGGGAAGATTTGAGCAAAAAGAAACCTAAATAAACAAACAAATATGTATTCCTGTTGCTACCCATGTATGTAGTATATATCAATCTACCAACATATGTCACACACACACACCTGTGTGTTCATAGCAAAACACTGTGATAGGCATTGTGTTCGATATAAGGAGAAACAAGACACAGCTCTTGCTTTAGGGTAAGTCTGATAGGATTGAAAACCATGAGCCCAAATGATAAAATAGAATATGGAAAGTTATGTAATTGAGATATACGTTGAGAAATCTGCTTGGTGTGACGTTTAGTAGCAGCTGGAAGTGGATTGCTGCCCCAGTGCTACTCAAAGTGTCATCTGAGAACCGGCTGCATCAGCATCAGAAATGCAGGTTCTCAGACCGACTCCAGATCTGCTGATTCTGAATCTGGGGGACGGGGGTTTGGCCCTGTAATCTGTGTTTTAAGAAGCTTTGATGTTTTAACAAGACTCTCCAGGTAATTACTATGCCCTGTAAAAAGCAATCCACCAGCGTATTAGATTTGGGGCGGGGAAGAAAACATTATTTTTGAAGATGAATTCGATTTAATCAATATACATTTATTTTCCAGCTACCATTTGCCTAATGGTGGGCTCTGCGCTATACAGCAGTGGTGCTCAAAATGTGGTCCCTGGACCAGCAGGATCACCTGGGAACTTGTTACATATACAAATTTATTGGGCCCTACCTGGGCCTTCTAAGTCAGCAACTCTGGGGGTGGGACCCAGCAGCCTGTTTTTTAAATTCTTCCAGATGATTCTGATGCATACTAAAGTTTGGAAACCACTACTGTAAGGGGTATGAGATGTTAGAGACTTAGTCTTTACTCAGAAAGATATCTGTCTTACCTTGCCCTCCTGTCAATGGCTAAATTCGAACTGGGATTTCTGATAACTAAGAGCTCATGGGGGTATTATGATTTTGCTTTACTATGTCTGCAAGATTCAGAAATGCCTTCTGCAGCTCTTTGTGGGTTTTTTTCTTCCTCTTTTAATGACAGTCAGTCACTTATTTATATAACCACTTACAGAAATTTCAGTATGTTTTTAGATGGCAGTTACACTTTTTTTTTTTCTCTCCAGGGGTATCAATTGCAAAGAATTCTTGTAGAACTGAATTGTTTTGTTCATGCAGGCAGTCATTTGCCATGTGGTGAGCTTGAAAACAGACTAAATAAATGGTTTGGATGGTGATGTCATGGACAGTGGGTATTAAAGCAAGGATAATACAGAAGACTGTGCTCCTTAAACAACCTGAGACCAGACCAACTCCTGAAATCCTGAGTCACAGTTAAAGATTTTTGTTTGACATATTTACGGCCAGTCGTTTTTTGTTTTCTCTCAGGATATTCTGTTTCGAGAGAAATCTGTTCGTCTCCTTCAGAGAGACACCTGAAAATGTGTATGTCACACAGATTTGCTGCTCAAGTGTGCTTTGTATACAGAAGAGCAAGCCTGGACTGTGACCGGCTTAGCCATCACAGGGTCACCAAGAGGCGCATTCCCAGTCCCATAAAGTACAGGAGATGGCACCTCGGTAGCCCTGCCCGCATCTGTGAAATAGAGAAATCTCCAGTGCTGACGGTTGACCTAAGGTGGGGGATTTCTATTCAGACTGATTTATACTGACCCTTTACCTTGTTGCTCTTTCTCAGCATTTTCACAAGCTATTTGCGCCTCTCCTGTGGGGGCAGGTAGGAGTATAGAAAGAATGTGACACTCATACCTTGGAAAGCTGGTAGCTAAGACCCTGGTGAGGGTTTTATATGTAAGAAAGATGACGGCTTTTAGAACGCCTGTTGAATCCCTGGGTCTGGTTCATCCCATTCCTCCATGGGTATAAATGACTGAAAACAGTGTGTGATTAGCAGATAAAGTCTGACCTAAAGTCACTTTATCTAAAATGCTGTCGTATCATCTGAGTTTTGCAGATGTGTTATTTAAATTTTAATACCAATGTAAGCCCATATGGGGAGGGAGGAACAGCTAGAATTAACAAAATATCTAGGCTATCCAAGTCAATAGTATACTGGTTTTGGTTAATAAATTGATTAATGATTAGCTAGTCTAAAAACTGTACCGTGCTCTGAGTGGTGATGAATAGTAATTTAAAATACATTCCCTGTGTTCTCTCCCCAAGCCTTAAGCCATGAGGGCTGCTATTTCAAAGAGGTTTCATTGGCCACCTAGGAAGCCTCTAGGCTTAGTACAGTAGAGAAGCGCTGTGTAGAAGCACAACATAGTCAACAGATACAATCAAAGCTGCCACCACAACTCATTTGTGCCCTTGTGTTCCAAAGACTCAGTCCACCTCCAAGGTCCCTTTCAAGCCCCTCCACACAATGCAATTCAGAGCTCACAGGGGCTTCTGGAAGGAGGATAAGCTCTGAAGTCAAACAGACCTGGTTCTACCACTAACGACAGAAACTTAGGAATAACTGCTTCATAAAATTTTGGAAGATTACATGGAGCCTATGTAAAAATGCAAGGCAATCAGAGAAATGCATGTTTAATCGAAGAAATACCATTTTTCACGTTTCAAATTGGCATAATTTTGTTAATGGTCACACCTGGCATTGACAAGGGTACAGGAAATAGGTGCTCTTGCACACTGCTGTTGGGAGTGTAAATTACCTTTAAGGCAATTTTGCAATGTTAACATAAACCCAGATGGATGGATGGATGGATGGATGAACAGATGACAGACAGACAGTTATAGATTGTCTTTTGATCCAGTAATTACATTTTAAGGTATTTATCCCAAAGAAATCATAAGGGACATGTATAAAGATTTAGCTACTGTTTATCACACTATTGTTTATAATATTGAGGAACTAGAAGCAGTTAGCATAGGACTGGAACTCTGTAGGCATTGGATGAATACTGATTCCCTCCTGCCTATCTTGGAACACCCATCCACTGCCACTCCCACCACCATCCCCACCACAATGCAATCAATAAGAAAACCAAGGCTAAAATTATTAAGTAATGTCCACAAAGTCAAATAACCAAGATAAACACCTGGGTTTTAGCCTTCTAAAGAATCCTATTCCACTGCTTTGCCTCTTTTTCATTAAAATCAAGACTGACTTGTGCAAGTCCATAATCCTTTATCCTCAATTCTGAAATTCAAAAAGCCCCCCAAAGTGCAACTTGTTAAGTTTTATACAAACTCATTTGAAAAGAAAACCTGATCTGAACTGTCACAAGTCTATTTAGAGTCTTTAATCATTGGCTGTGAATATTCATATATCTTACTGCAGGAATATTGTTTGATTAGTGGATGCAGCCCAAGAACCCACTGGAAGTGTTATATAATACATAATGTACCATTTTACCTTTATAAAATCTGAAAAATTCTGAAATACTTTTGGCCTGGAAGTTTCTGATGAGGCATTTTGGGCCTATAGCTTCTTCCTCAGCAAGGAGAAATCGACGTATCTGTTCAAGGTTGAATGAACAGTGCTTAAGATATGGATTAATTTCTTTTTAACATTCCAGGTATGGAACCTAGTGCTTTATGTGACAGTGAATGTTTCTCTAGCTACAGTTTTTTCTTAGCTGCGCTGAGTTTAGGTGTTTACTATGTTGAGGCCGGATATTAAATGTTCTCCTGAAGAGGGTTAATTATGAGAATAGAGTTAACTTCATCTGTAAAGCACACTTACAGTGCTCTATTAAAGATAATGAGAAAACCCTCCAGCTTTTAAAGGTCATGATTCAAATGACCTGGCTATTAAGACGGGAATGTAGCTAGTCAACATGCATGGCCCATATTTTACGTTCTTGGTTTTAATGCTCCTATTTCCTGTTCGGACATTTCAAAGGAAACACTCATCCCTGGACTGTGGGTGGCTAGGACAGCAGCAAAGATGAGCAGAGCTGTCCCCTTCTGTATGAACGTGCCAGCATAAAGAGCACTGTTTCTCAGTGTTTGGGGACTTTTCTTCTTTCTTTGAATTCATAGGCTATCAATCCAAGAAACAAAGTTCAGCTCTTTCCACCCTCACCCAGCAGGTGGCGCTGTGAAATAGAGGGATATGGCAGTGCAGTGAGCTGCCTTTCTGCTCCACAAACCCAGTTATAACCTTAGCAAGTACCCACATGATTTTGGCACTTAATAATATATCAGTTGAAATACTTGGAAGTCTCCTAAAGGTCCGGTGCCTCAAACAAGTTTTTTTTAATTTAGTTTACAGTCTTCTGTAAAGCTCCTGCTTCTTTTAAGATCAGCCATGTGAAGTGCTCACACAGTGTGACTCTAGCCTTAGCAAAATTGCTGAGGTCCTGTAAAAAGGTGCAATTCTGTTTCTGCACCTGGATGTTAGAATGGATTCTTTCTTCCCATTTGTGGAGAAAGCCACACGCTCCTCTTCCAGGTGTAGGCCTTATTATCCCTCCTGCTTGGGAAAGGATCCATTAACTACTTGAATGGATTAACTAATTGGTGTTAAAGCCTTGACTGAGCCAGTCATTAGCTGCCTGCTCAGATACTCTACTCTAGGTAAGCAAGCGGTTAAGAGAAAGGGAGGAAATAGCCTGTTCTGTCTCCCAGACCTCTCTTTTTGGAAAGACACTTTCCTGTTCTCCTCTGATGGTGGTATTTGGAGTTCCAATGTATCAGCCAATTGAATCAGTGTCGCAGTCTAAGACCAGGGGTTCCTTCAGGCTGTAGTCTCCTGGGGCACCAGACAGTTTATGCTCATAAGAACTTTCATTTCTTCTTCACAGACATTAATAGTTTCCTGGCACTGCCTTTCAGGAAATGTCGTCATGGTCTGGAGGAACCAATAAAAATACAAGTAACCTGTTTTGACAGATCTCTCTTTTGCTAGAAATTTCGAATTGGTGGCAGCGGGGGGAGAGTGGCAAACCAGTCTACCTGTGGGTGCGCACAGAGAAACCGTGCATTGCTGGAGGACTGAGAGGTGATGTCTGCCCTGGATGTGAGCTGCAGAGGGCTCTAAAGCTATAAAGAAATTCCAGCTCATTTTGGCAAACTTAAAAAAAAAAAAAAATCTGATGTGAGATGGCAATTCAGGTCTATGGTACTTTGGGAGATTTTTTTCTCATTCTTTTCCTTCTCATTTCAAACACAATTCTGAACCCTTTTGATCCTCAAAAGGAAAACTCACGCATTAAAAATTAAGAGCATTTGATTATGGATGCACACGTGGCATTGCCATAAGGTATGCATAAAAGAGGCCGTAGCTTTGGATAATTATTACCAAATGGCTAACTCTACATGCTCTTTGCTCACTCCTGTTATGGCCAGAGCACAGATCTGAATCTCATTAATGTAAGAAATATTGAATGTTGCTCTAGGACATTGATTGAAATTAGTTTTTGGCTGGGGTAGGGATGGGGGGGGCATCACTGCTTTTCCTTGCAGGTTTTTGAGGGAAGTTGATCACCATAATACTAAAAGAATGTGATAAGAGTAAAACCGATAAGAGTCATCAGAAAAGATTGCCTGCTCTCTTCTAACACTAGTACTGGTTTTGAATACTCTGCTTTTTCTTAGGACTAGAGTTTTAAATAATGTTGCTTTACTCTCCTAATCTGTTTAAGCTTAACCTAACTACATTGCAAGGTATATAACCTAAAAATGAACTGTGCCGATTTAAGAGAATATATGGGGTTGTAATAAGATGATGCTCCAAACCCATCGAAAGTTGCCTATGAAAAAGGATTTTATACCAGTAATATTGTGGTTTTCTCTCTGTGTGATTTTGCTTATTTAACTCTCTCCTGTGTAATGCCCACTTATTTATTTATTTATCTTTATTATTTATTTGGCTGTGCTGGGTCTTAATTGCGGCATGAGGGATCTTTTTTTAGTTGCGGCATGAGAACTCTTAGTTGCGGCATGTGGGATCCAGTTCCCTGACCAGGGATCAAACCCCAGACCCTGCATTGGGAGTGCAGAGTCTTAGCCACTGGACCACCAGGGAAGTCCCTAATGCCCCTTTTTTAGACTTAAGAAACTTTTGTTTTTAAAGAGAAACTACTCGTTCTATTGGTTTGACTAGTTGGGCTAACATTTCTAAGCTTCCTTTTTATGTCAAGTCCTTATAATCGCCCCTATTTCAGACATATCACTATCAATTTATGTTGGGGAAGTAGAGGAAAAATAGATTTTATCCTGATTTTCTCTCACCCACTCCATCTTTTAATTAAAGATGCACTTGCTAAAAAGCCTGCACTTGCTACACAACTAGCTGGATATAATGGAGGAACTTACAGGCCCAGAAAAAAGTCAGAGATAGGGATCATGACCTCCTGTTCTCTGGGGGAGAACTGCCTCAGTAGGTGTTCAGTCCCTGCTAAGACTATCAACCTCTCCCATCTTGCTGTAGCCGGGCCCCCACCTGAGCAAAGCAGTCAGAGTGGATATTGTTTCAGCCTCTTCCTAAACCTTCCCCAGTTTCAAAGCATTCACTAAAACTTACCTGGAAGTAGGGATAGAGGAAGTTTAGAAAAGCCCAAGGGTGTGAGTCTTCGTACTCCTGATTCCAGCCAGAGCCAAGCGCATCTTTGATGTGCTGGGGCTGGTGGCCCTGGAGGCTGACCCTGAACATATCTTTCTTGGTCCATGCTCAGCCCTTTCTGTCACTCTGCTTCACCTATCCTGGCCAAGACTGTTCCTCCCCAGATGATCTATGTCTAGCTTTCCCTCCTGATTTCAACTCTTGTCCTCTTCTTCCTGCCCTGGTCTCTTTTTCTCTTAGCTGCCATTGGCTCTTGGTTTCCTCCACAAGAGAGTCTCTGTTACAGCTTTTGATCGGGAGAGGTGATTAAGGTTCTCAAGATTCATACTCATTGGGCACCCAACTGCATAATTTTCCAGGTGTGATCTATCAGTCAGGTGCCTTCAGGAGAGGTTTGCCATATCAGCTAATTAATTGCAGTTTTATAATTTGATATCTTGATCCATAGACTGAAAGTGAAATACAGAGAACTCTTACCTGCAGAGATTCATAGGACTAGTCTGTCCTGTGGCAAGCTAATCAGCACGTGTCAGGATAAAACTGTCATCCCTGATGGTTTTAGGACTGCCATTCTTTTAGATGAGCAAGTTGGACTTACCACTCTCTTGAGTGTTGCATGAACCATGTTTTAGGACAAAAGCACTAGGCAGTAAGCTGTGAATTAAAGGTCCACTGATCTTAGCTACTTCAGATCTCATGTGCCAAGTTTCTTCAACTGTTATTTCCCCAAACCCATGGATTATCTAGCGGGAATGGAATGTGCCTAGAAATGGGAGACGGTTTTCTCAATGGCCACCTGTCCTAGATGATTCCCTGCCTTTCCAAATCCATATTCAAACTTGACCATGGCTCTGAGAGCTCCCCTTGACTCAAGCTTGGGTTTCTGATAACAGAGTTGTCTCTGGCTGGCTTCTCCTCTACCTCTGAACCTAACTAACTGGTTTCTCATTTTTTTCTGTGGCTCTCATTTTGTCAGCTCAGTGTTTTGAATGATGCAGAAAAGTTTGCTGACCCACCACTAAAATACACATTTAAATACAGATGAAGTAGTTTTCTCTGCAGCTTTCTGGAAAATATTGGGGTAGGGGAGGTGAGGGGGGGAGACTGGTAGGCCTAGGTCAATAAAACAGAAATCTTGAGGTTTTTCCTTTAGACCTTCAGTCCAAAACCAAGTAAGGAATTTGGGCTCAGGGTGCAAGAAAGTGAGTTCTGTGAGCAAATATCTTCATGTGGAGCGTTTTGTTAGGGCTTCCTGAAGGCCAGGAAGTTTTCAGTGCCAAGCCGATCCTTCAGGGGATCCTGGGAAATAGCCTGCTTGTCTACCTAACCTGACAGCCAGTGTTAACTAGCATTCAAAGTGAAGAGCAGGGCGTGTGCCCGGCAAGACCTCTCAATTGATGTCTCTGGGTTTTGGCACCTGGAAGACTTTATTAAGAACCCTTTCTACTCATTCTTCTTGAGCTTGCATCCCTTTTCTTTTAAAACCCTAGAGTTCAGCATTACCTTTCTCCCCTCTGATTGCCCACTGATGTTCTCACACACAGAGGAAGTAATGCTTTTCCTGTTTCCTTTCTGGGAACATTTTCCATTCTGTGGTTCTTTCTTTCCTTTTTTCAGTCTTGCATATGGGTCAAAGCAAGTCATCTTCCACAGTTAACTGCAGGAAAAGGTTTGTGGGTACTTTTTTTTTTTTTTTTTTTTTTTGGCCTTCCCTCCTCCACAACTGGAAAATATGAGGCAGATCCTGTTTATGTATGCTGTAACCTCAAAAGGAGCTGATATGCTGTTGTCATTAAAGAAGAATCCGGAGCTGTTTATCCTGCAGAAGAGTACCAGAGCTCTGAATTGGAAAGCCCCCCTGGGCCCTCCAGGCAGACTGTGAGAGCTCTCTGCTGCTCTCCCAAGGCTGCTCCAAAATGTAAGGCAAAGATTTCTGCTACTGAATCTGCTCCCTGCACTCCGGGAACAGACAAGATGTCAGAGTTGAGCCTTCATGAGAAATCAAAGGGCCTTCTTCCTTTGTATGAATATGTTCTTTGAAATCTGTTTTTCAGAGTCCTTTTGCACTCTAAAATATAACTTGAATGCATAATCTTCCTTCCACTATTTTCTCTATAGATCTTTTTATCATGTTCCAGAAATCTTTTCGCAAGTCCATTTTATAGCCAGTAAGTTTGGCAAATTGTAATAAAATGAGCTTTCTTTTTTCTGAAAACTAATAAAAACTGTGCTTTGGTAATACATCTTTCTTTTAAAGTTCAGTTTCCAATTTCTTTTTTTTTTAATTAATTAATTTATTTATTTTTAGCTGTGTTGGGTCTTCGTTTCTGTGCAAGGGCTTTCTCTAGTTGCGGTGAGCAGGGGCCACTCTTCATCGCGGTGCACGGGCCTCTCACTATCGCGGCCTCTCTTGTTGCGGAGCACAGGCTCCAGACACGCAGGCTCAGTAGTTGTGGCTCACGGGCCCAGTTGCTCCGCGGCATGTGGGATCTTCCTAGACCAGGGCTCGAACCCATGTCCCCTGCATTGGCAGGCAGATTCTCAACCACTGCGCCACCAGGGAAGCCCATCTTTTTTTTTTTTTTAATCATCTCATTTTCTATGCATGTCAAACATAGGGTCTCTTTTATAATGATTTTTTTTATAAAGCTACATTTACCTAAAGCCATTTTAACCTATTATATTTTTCATGATTTATTTTATTGATCAGTGTTAGTTCTCTTTTGTTTTGGTTTGCCTTGGGGGAAGACCCAGATTACCTTTATAGGATTAGAAGCTGTCAAACAGGAAATGGCCAGCCTGGAAACACTCCCTGGCCAACTCTTGCTTAAAGATGCCATATCAATGCAACATGATCGCTTTTCAAATAACAGGCTCCTAATGAGACGGGAGAACTATCCAGAACATGCCAGTCGCTGCCACAGAAATAGTTACAAGGGCAAGCCACAATCTGCTTCTTATCCCTATGACCTTCACTCCATAGGAGCAAAAGGTTTATGATAATGAGGCAGAGATTTCACTTTTGTTTAGGTTTTCTTCCCTTTCTAAGTTCTCTTTCCATGGAAGCTTTATTATACTTTTTAACATAATTTTTGTTTGTTGTTAGTCAAAGTAAAAGAAGACAGAAGTTAAATGCCAGTATAAATCAGGGAATCTAAAAGGTGGTGGAATTCTAAAACTGTCATGTGATTATGGGAATAGGAGGATGAGAGATTTGGTTTAATTTCATTAAAACTTTGACCAGTAGTTCTTTAGCTGTGGAAACAATAAGTCTGTGAGAGTTGAGAAACTATAAGAAAAACCTTTGAATACAGCACACCATATGGTTCTGTCTTTGCGTGTTTCACATGGCACTCTGTATCTAGAAATAATTTAGGATTTGGAGAGTAGGTCGTCACAGTGCCATCCCTGTGTGGTGGCCCAGAGGGAACATTTCCATTTACCCTTCTCATGTCCATCTCTTTCAAGATGAACTTGGACAAGGCCCAGGGCATTAAGCCAAACCCACTTATTAACCTCAGGTTCCTTTTAGGGCCAGTTTCTCTCAGATTTTTTTCTTCTAAGTGTATATTTTTGTGGAAGGAGCAGGGAGAGGGAGTTAGCTATGGAGTGGATGGAAGGCCTTTCTGTTCACACTATGATTTATCTTCACCCATGTAGATATTATGCCATCTTAATCAGAGACTAGTTAGTTATTTGTGACTCCTGCTCCTGGCTGTCTGAGTTTTTCCTTTCTACCTCCTACCCCAATCTTTGTTCTCTATTTTCTCTCATCTCCCTTCCCTTATCATTTGAAGCAACATCTAGAATGTGAATTACAAATTGTATTCTCAGAAAATTACATACTATGATAATAAATGCAATTTATAGATTCGGGAAAGTTTCATCCCAGAGTGGTGGTAAACAACCTTGGACCAGGAACCAGGACTAACTGGTGCCTGACCTTGGGCAGCTTACCTCTCTGGGCCTCAGTTTCCTTATTTATAGGAAGAGGCCCTTAAACTCTTCAAGCTTCTCAAGCCAATCCCCCTTCAGTATTAGGATCCAGGAGGGCTGAGTAGGAGCTGAGAAATCATTTTTAACAAGTTCTCCAGGCAGTTCTGAATTAGGTAGCCTTCAGACCTCACTTTGAAGACACCAAACTAGATCATCTCTTACGTCCCTTTTTCTCTAAAATTCTGTGATCCTGGGTCTTCTTTCAATTACATGGCTTTGTGCAGGGCCGATGCTTCCTGTAAATTCACTTTTTCATCTGCCATATATATAACTAAACAATATATTTGTTAATTATCTTATCTGGAAAACCCTTAAAATATAAACAGTAATTTTGATCAGAGTTAAGTACCTCTTTTTGTCATTGCTCAGCAGAGTTTTGTCTGTTTGATTTCTTTAATCGCTCATCATAAGCTTATTTCTGTAAAAAAAAAAGAAAAAGAAAAAAAAAATGCCCTCAAATCTCTCAGATGCTTTTCATCTTCCTGAAAGACCGTTTAAATCCAAAGCAGAAGTCCAGGTGCTCACACTCTTGTAGCCAAGAACAGTTCTTTCACTGACTTTTTTTTTTTTTAACCACCATCAGCATTTGCTGAAGCCCTCTGACGGGCAGCTTGTTATAAACTTTATACTTTGCTATTTCTGTTACACAGCAAAATCCTATCTATTCTTTGGGTAATAATATCTATCTATTTGTTTTTGACATGTGTCTGAGGTTCCAGCTACCCAATGAATGTCAATCTTCTGTGTTATTTTTTTCCTGGACGCTCGTACTTCATTGTATTTTGCCAGACTGAACTCATGCTGTACTTTACTGCCCATAATCTCCACAGGTCCATTAATATTATTTGGCCTCACCTCTGTCTCCCCTACCATCTCCACATTTAGTGCCATCTGAGGAACTTATTAATGTAATGTCCACTCAAGCTTCCAGGTCATTAATAATGTTGTTAATGAGACCATTATGCAGCCTGGGCATTAAGCAGACTGAGTGTTTTACAAGTCTGCTGTTGTTTCTTGCCCAGCACTATGTTCTGTACAGTTAAGGATAAAATACAGAGGGTACTCTTCAGATTATGATTCAGACAGGAGATGCCTCTTCCCAGAAGACCCTTCGCTGTCCACATGAGAAATCAAAACTCTCATTCACATAGGCCTTTCAGTACAAGGCTGGCCAGGGTATGCTTACATAAGCTTATTTGCAAATTCTGGTTAGGTCTCCCAACATCACAGACAGCTGTGTTTTGAAATTTGGGCCCTTTGAAAGAAGAGTGGATACTGGAATAACTCTTATTTGACATGCAAAGACCTTGGGAAAACCAGACATTCACACATTGTTCATAGGTTCATGGGAGCAAATGACAACACACCATCATGCAGAGACTCTGCCATTATCCTGTGAGCTTCCACACGGTGATGCATGGTATTTTTAAGAAGCAGACCCCTAGGAAAGTACCAAAATTGTCTCTCTGTTACAATCTGAGAAGCAGAAATGTTCGCACATCACTAGAGTGTTTCAGGGCAGCAACCAGACTCAAAAAATGAAAGTGGTTAAATATGTAGGTGTTTAGCTACTAGACCATGGCTGGATTCTGTCTTCAAGGTACTTATTGTATAAAAAGTTAATGCAAGGCAGTGTGTATTTAAGATAAGAAGGATTTAGGCAAATGAAGAGGGGAGAATAACATTCCAGGTAGAGGAATTACAAGATAACCTTTATCCCCAAGAGTTAACTTGATATGTAAATAACACAGAATGAAATAAGTGTATTAAGAAGAATATGGATTTTTTTAATAATAAGGAATTATTAAAATAGAGATTGGGGAAACCTGGTTTCATTTATTCAGACTCTAAAAGAGAATGTCAATAGTATAATGGCCAGCTAAAAGATTATTAATTATACTAGCAGTATTATTCTACTTATAACTTAGAATTGGGCTTTTTTTTTTTTTCTTTAAAGTATTTATTTATTTATTTATGGCTGTGTTGGGTCTTCGTTTCTGTGCGAGGGCTTTCTCTAGTTGCGGCAAGTGGGGGCCACTCTTCATCGCAGTGCGCGGGCCTCTCACTATCGTGGCCTCTCTTGTTGCAGAGCACAGGCTCCAGACGCGCAGGCTCAGCAACTGTGGCTCACGGGCCCATCCGCTCCGCGGCACGCGGGATCTTCCCAGACCAGGGCTCGAACCCGTGTGCCCTGCATTGGCAGGCAGATTCTCAACCACTGCGCCACCAGGGAAGCCCAGAATTGGGCTTTTTTTAAAGATAATAATAAATACTGGTTTGATAACAATTTCATCTCAGCATTTTAGGATATAAACATTATATTGGTGTTAATATATTTAGTCCCACTTCTCAGTCGGAACAACTAAGAAACAAAGTAAATGAACTTTTCAAAGTCTCAGTATATTGGAGAGAAAATAACAGTTTTTACTGAAATTAAATGCTCACCAGAAATACAGCCTTTCATATTAATGTATTTTTATTTGAGCTAACAGTTGATTAATCCAGAGCAACTAAGGAAACTTTATCTACTCTTTTCTCTGTTTTAGTCCTAAGACTTAGAGCAGCTAATATAGTACATAGTGGTTATTCTAGTTCTCTATTGCTGCATAGCAAACCACTCCAAGTGGTATAGAACAACAGTTTATTTATTGACTGGGCTTCACTAAGTGGCTCTTCTCCACATGGTGTGGCCATGGTCTCTTGAAGCAGTATTCAGCTGAGAATTTAGCTGAGGCTGAAAACATACAAAATAGCCCCTCATCCTCCAAGGTCTCTCTCCACGGTCTTCTCAGCATCCAGCAATCTGGAGCAGACTTCTTCACAGTGTGGTGACTGGCCTCCAAGAGTGCGAGAGTGAAAGCACCAAGCCATTTTAAGGCTAACTTACAGCCAGAAATGGCTGAGGGTCATTTTTTATGCTTTCAGTTGGTCAAAGCAGTTACAAGGCCAGCCTAGATCCAAGGGGAAAGGAAATAGCCTACACTTCTTGACAGGATGAATGGCAAAGAATTTGTGGCCATCTTTAATTTACCATATGATTGCTTAGTAAATATTTGTTGACTGACTGTATGATAATAGTGTTTGAAGTTCTTTATGTCCTTGGTTGCATTTGAGGTGATGTTTATGTTGTCACTTTGTAGAAACATTTATTTTGTAGTTCATGAAAAATCAGAAGAAATATTTTATCATATAAGCAAGAAAGTAGATTTTTAAAATTTTTGGATACATACAGCCAATGTCACTTCTGAGTTATTAAAACTCTTTATAAGGGTGTGGAATGAGAACAGTCTTCCAAATTTTTCTGATTTTCTCTTCATTTGTACATTCAATTGTTTTAAATGAGATTATGTGAATTCCCAAAATATTA
This sequence comes from Balaenoptera borealis, assembly GCF_965194805.1. NCBI lineage: Eukaryota > Metazoa > Chordata > Mammalia > Artiodactyla > Balaenopteridae > Balaenoptera > Balaenoptera borealis. The sequence goes on from NC_138862.1 coordinate 47,948,000, forward strand.
GATATTTATATTCACATTTCAGAACAAAACTTAATTCCTTGATGAAGCCTGGATTGGGGTGGTTACTGCCATTTTACAACTTCTATGGCTCATTACCCTTATGTTAACCTTAAAAAAAAAAAATCAAGGTTCAATATCCCCATTATTTAAAAAGAACTTACACAGAATAAAATGGACATAGATGTGGTTTTCTTTTTCTTTTTTTTTTTTTCCTTTTATTGAAGTATAATAAACTCCCATATGGTGTAATGTAATCTCCATCAAAGATTCCCATGGTATGTTGAGAAACAGAGTAGAAGCTTGGAGCAGATGGATCAAGCAACCATGTGAGAAATTAAATGCGTTAAAAAATTGATAGTCTCAGCTTTGGGTCTTCCACAGTCTTTTAACCTTTACTCCATCCTTCTGCTGAAATAAGTTAGCCACTATTCTTAAAGCTCTCATAAGCTAGCTTAGAGGGAAAAAAATATTTTTATAATTCTAGGGTTCTAACTCTCCCTGAGCAGACTCTCTTTTTACAGGGGGTTTCATCAAAATCACCAGGGAACACGTTAAAATTCAAATTCCTGGAAGGACCCGCTGGACAATTCCAATTCTATAGTGAGAAGTGGCGCCCAGGAATATGAATTTAGTACTGAGAGTAAGGCAGATTGGGGTAATCTGGGCCACATTTTGAGAAATCCCTCTTAAATTTCCTCTTACCAATCCTAGAAAGGCTGAAACTGGTGAGGTTTGAAAGGTAGATGCCTTGTGCTGTTCCCCCACTGGCAAGAAGCAGTTAAGGTGGCAGGAAGACAGTATATGGGTTTATGAATAATTACAATTTATGTCATTTCTTAGGCAAAATCAGCTAATTATTTATTTACATTGGAGCTGGAAGACTTGTGAGAATAGATAAGGAACACGATCATTTTTCACTATTTATTACCTGAACACAGCACGGACTGAATTTTCTTGCTTGGTCCTATTTTGGGATACATATGTATGCATTCCTACCATGGTTACCAAACCAGTCCGCTTGAAACTGGCTCATATTGCTGTCTTAAAATATGAGTTTAGAATACAGGTTCACATATTTCTGTCATTCTTCACTTATTTATTCAAGAAATGTCTATTGAGCATCTTACATGTGGAAGGCATTGTTTAGGCACTGTCAACAGCCAGTGTTTTATTCATTAATCTTGCTGATAGTCTAGCCCCTCATTTGATGCTCCTTAATTTTAGAAAAAAGTTGCAGGACTTCAAACCACTTCCATGGTCCATAATCTGCTCTTAAGATGAATCTTACCTAAACCACCCAAGAGTCCTTCTTCTGCTCTTAACATTTTCAAGACATGAAGATTCTTTAGAATAATTTACGGTCTAACATTTTTCACAATCTGCCTGTCTTCTACCAATCTTAATCCACGCTGGCGCAATTAAAGAAGACTTGCTCTTTTTTCTCAGCAATAACAATGGAGAACAGTGGATCACCTTTCATATAAAGCAAGTTACATACCACCAGCAGGTCATCCAGTTATTATCATCCAGCAGATACGCTGATAGTTAATTTATGTCCTTGTAAACCTAACAGTATTCTTTGAAAGCCCAATGTCATACTCTTGCTCAGACTAATCTTATCTCTCAATGTCAACCGCTTGAAAGAGTACTTGGCACCCCTTATCTTCCATATATATTTGTGTAGCGAGATCTCTCTGTGGGTAGCTTAGGGAGTAACAGCTCATGAAGATTCCTTGGTTCGGGACTGAGATCTTCCTGTAGCTTGGCCTCTGCACCCTAACTGTTGCATCCTTAAAGCTTACATGCCAGTGTAGTTTGATTTTATTAGTGTGACTGTCACCAAAAGTTCTCTAGGAAGTGAACTTTTCATATACATTAACGCAAGAAAATAATAGAATGTTTAGCAGGATGATCGAGCTGGTTCTGATACTATGTTACATCATGTATTTTTATTATTAATATCTTCTCTTAGTTGTTTTAGAGCAGGGTTTCTCAGCAGCAGCACTATTGACATTTTGTGCTGGATATATCTAAGTTGTGGGAGGCTGTCCTGTGCATTGGAGGCTGTTTAGCTGCATCCCTGGCCTCTACCCACCAGAAGCAAGTAGTACCCTCCCATTGTGACAATTAAAAATGTCTCCAGATATTGCCAAATGTCTGCCAGGGACAAAATCACCTCCAATTGAGAACCACAATTTTTAAGAGTATGAGGCATGGCGTATTTAGACCTAAGGCTATCTGAGAAAGAACTTAAGATATTCCCTCTCTTTCTTCAAAAAAGTACTACATAATGTTTTGAAAGTATAATTACCTAAAGATGGGATGCTTCTAGACTTTTTTGGTTCTACTGAATCTTTAGAATGGGGTTACAAAATACAAGAACCTCTTGATCCTTCATTATGTTGTTTGTAACAAGCCAAGAACATTATTGTTAAACTATGGAGCCCTATATCATAGAATAAAGTATGCCACATAAAGTTCATAAACTAGTATTTATTCTGTTTAACCTACCAAAACTGCACATGTAAAACAGTTACTACTACCTAGTACTTATATAACTCATGGGCAAGAATTTACAAATATAATAAAGCAGACACTTAAAGGAGCTCTGCCGTACTGTTAGGGAGGGAAAAAAAATTATATCATTATAGATGAGGAAACTCATTCATTAATACTGCTTAAGGCTGGTAATTAGTTAATGTCAGTAAAACATTATTCATTTCCAGAAACGTCTTGGAGAAGATGGCCTGTAAAATCTGGGTAAAACATGAGCCAGCTATGAGAGCCCTTAATAGCAACATGGCATCCATGTTTCTGGTCAGAAGAATGCAGCTCTGGGAAACAGTCCCCTAGGGTAGCCACTTTTCAGTTATAGTCAAACTCCAACAAATTTTCTTTATAGACACCACACAAACACACCCATTTTTTTATACCCTTGCTTAAATTTATTGTTACATGTTCCTATTTCTGTGAGGTCCATAAATGTCACAAAATCTGCTTGTCAGCATGATATTCAAAGACTTAACCCTTGTTGACTTAAGACGCCACCTAGTTTGAAGAGATAATTCACCCTTTGGGGTTTATTTTGTGAGAATGACCTATCGTACATTCCACAATCTATAGAATTGGCTTGCCTGTGGTTTTGAAAGAAGAAGAAATGGAGAACTCTTGCCCTGTGGTTTTATTTAATGTTTAGAAAAGTTCAAGTTTAATCTAGTAATTTAGAATGTATACATTTGACTGGCTACATTTATGAAATCACAATTCTTTAGCAGCAGCTTAAATCTCTAAATAAAATTATGTGTGGGTTTTATTGTTCAGGGTCAGACATGCTGGCAGTCAGTGCCTGACAGGGTCAAAGTTGTCTAGAAAATGATCCGAGGAAAGGATTTTTACTGAATCTCAGGAGTTCTTGAACCTGTAGCTACTTTTTTCTTTTTTTTTTTAATCTTTACCAACTAGTTAATTGCAGAAGGATTATTGTAGCTGAGCAGTTCTCGAAGTATGTTGCCTGCAGCAGCAACATTAGCATCACCTGGGAGCTTGAGAAATGAAAATTTCTGGGCCCAACCCCAGAAACTCTGGGTGAGACCCAGAAATCTGTATTTTAGCAAGCGCTCTGGGTGATTCTGGTGCACACCAAAATTTGCTAACCATTGTTTTAGACTGTCATAATCATTGAGACATTTTTTTCCTGCCTGCTTTGATGGTTGTTGTCTCTGATGCCATAAAAAAAGAGATGATTTTTACCAAGAAGAAAATATTATTTGCTTAGAAGCATGCTTCTTTATCTCCTTTGTAATATGAGGTCTTCATTTACTGTCACATTTTAAAAAGATACTGGAATAATCGACCTTAACTAAGTTCTGTTTTCAACTTTACAAAAAAATTTTTAATCACCATGTCTTTGACTCTTGCCATAGATGATCTACAGTAGCTTTTTGAACAAAAGTATTAAGGTTATGAGCATAATTATAAAAATTATGTATTGTGAGGTTGACAGCTGGTTTACAAGGTTCATTTCACTGTCATAGGTAATTTGTGTTACTCCTTCCTCTCATAAAGTAATAATAATAATGCTTGCATGAAGATTATAGTTACCTCGTGCCAACAGAAAGGTGCTCAGGTTTAAAGGAAAACTTTGGACTGTGAGATCCACCTCATTCACTTCATGTCTGGGCTGCCAGATTCTGCATGTCTACCAAAAGCTCCTTATTTTTATCTTAGGCACTTGCATAAATATTTTTAATGCCAACCTTTTGAATGGCTCGTTTTTAAAAGGCCCTGTTACTTTCCCACCCACTATTTCTCACTATTCCATTGGGTAGAGATTTTTTTTTCATGCTACTCTTTAAAGTGTGCTGGCATTGATCAGCTCAGGTCAACCTACCTGGTTAATTTGGTCCTAAATATGAATTCTTATCAAGGTTGCTTGCAAATTCACATTTTGCGTTCACTTTGAGATATATACATAGGATTCTCTGAGAAAACTCAGAGAATTAGTAAAGATTTTTCAAAGATTCAAAGGTTTGTTTAAAGGGGGCATCCACTAAAAACTGGAAGACAATATGGTATTATGGGAAATAAAAACCTTATGGCGGCTGTGTCTATTCAGGAAAGCTTTATAAACAAGAACTGCTGTGGTTTTACTCTATATTTGCAAGGGATTTGATTATAAAAATCACAAGTCAGAGAAATCATCACTTATATATAAGCACAAGCATATGGATATACAGGTAGACCTCACTTTTTCCACTTAGCTGTATTCCTAAAAAGTCAGATGAAAACAGAATATTTATAAATCAAATAATAGTTTTCAGTTGGCTGATATTATCATTTTGTAGGTGCTATATCTTCCCTTTTGCTAGCCTAGCTGGAATATGGCTGCTAAAACACCTATCCCCATCAATTAACCCCAGCTTAGCATCAAGTTAGTGAATTATAAAATAGCCACTATATGAAGGACCACTTTTAAAGAATGAATCCAGGAATTATTTCATGATGTAGAAGTTTATTCCCTGCCCATTTCTTTAGCTTCAGATTTTTCTATCAAGCTTGTTGAATTATCGCACCCTTTTAAATATGTATGTATGGTTGAAAGTCTCAGCTGATCCTCCTAATAACCAAGTCGTATCCCCTAAAGCGGTTCATAGTCCTGACTACTCAATTGAATCACAAGAGGAACTTTTAAAACTGTTGCTGCTTGGACACAACCGTGATCAATGGAATTAGAATCACAGAATTTTTTTAAGTGTTTAGGGTGATTGTACTGTGCAGGCAGAGTTGATAACTGTGTGCCTGAAGAGAACATTGATATCTGGGGACAGCTTATTGTAGTACTTGATGTGACTATAAATTAATGAGAGTATTTCACACCAAGACAGATGATGTCGTGAGTTCTCTTTAAGAATTCATTTCTTACTACGTTTCCTCACTTGGAAAAATGACTGAGTTTTACTCAGTCATTTTTGCAGTCTTTTTTATATATATGTTGCCCATTAGGGGCTATACTTTTTCTAGGCATTTATAATTTCTCAAAACTGTATGTCAATCCAAAGTTTCTTTCCCCTTTTGTCTCAGAAGCAAAAATGTTCCTATTCCTTCCTCTCTTATCACCGAGGCCCCTCTATGGTCCTCTTCCATCCTGCGTGTCAGCACAGCCCTAAGATGCAAGCAAATAACATCCTCATACATAGGCTTTCCAGCTCTCATGAGGAAATTAAGTACCTTTCCTCCAACTGAAATGTTTCTGAAGTATTCTTCAGCCACCTCAGTGTTCTGTCATTTTTGTCTGTCACCTGAGAATCAGAGCTATGCGTGTTGATGACGCCCTTCCTAAGCGGCCAAATAAAAGACATTACATATGTCTTTTATTCATTCCGTGTTTCTCTGGAGACCTCCACTAGCAGGAACAGAGGAGGTTACTTTTTCGTGAAGAGTAACATACTCCCAAGTTGAATTTTAATGGATAACTTAGCTCCGCGTTAGATTCTTTGGCATAAAGATCACTACATTTAATATAGAAGGTCATGAGTTTAGTCATTAGACGAGTTAATTAAATGGCTGCCATAGTTCAAAAGTACATCTGCATTTGGATAAAATATGATTCGTGTTAGAGAGCTAAACTTGACGTTTGGTTCCCCCAGGTAATAAAATAACTTAATGAAATAAACATGTATACCTTTCTGCAGCAAACCTGCATAAAGCACCTAGCATAGTTGCATTTCTTTACTGGCAGTGATAGGAAATCTTTAACCTGCCACAGGCTGCTTTGTTTTATTCAGTCTCACATAGCTAACCTGTTGAGCTGATTAGCAGAACAATTCAGAGTCATCCTAGGCACCACAGATGAAAGGAACGGAAAAGCCACAAAGTTGCCTGTGCTTGTTTGGATACCACCAACATTGTAGCATTGCAAGAGAAATACCATTGACTCAGCTTCCCCATTTGTACACTGTACAAGGCCCAAAACAAATCCTATTCATGTCTGTATTTTTACCACTTAATAACAGTACCCGAGCCCTAGTTGACACACTCAGTACTTTTTTTTCAATTTAAAAAAATTTTCAAAAAAAATTTTGATGTGTTACCCAGCAGGCTACATTCTAAAATATGATGTCTATTCCTATGGATCATTACAACCATTTAGTGTAGAGCCTCTTAAAATATTTAATAAAAATCACCGGAGAGTTGAGAGCAATGGGTAACCCATTTTTTCACTTTCTTGTGTATAGTTCTGTGACACAGACGAATGCATACAGTGATGTAACCACCACCACAAACAAAATACAGAACACTTTCATCACCCCAAGAAATTCCCTCTTGCTGGCTTTTTAAATCAACCCCTACCCCTACTCTCAACCCTTGGCAACCAGTTTGTTTTTTCCTCTAATTTCACCTTTTCCTGGATGTCATGTGAATAGAATAATAACGTTTTTAATCTGATTTCTTTCACCTAGCATAACGTATTTGAGATTCACCCAGGTTGTTGTGTATACCAATGGTTTGTTCCATTTTGCCACTGTGTAATATTCCATTATATAGACATACCACAGTTTTCTTACCCACTCACCAGCTGAAGGACATTTGGGTTGTTTCCTGTTTGGAGTAATTATGAACAAACTCACTGTAAGTGTTCATGAACAAGTTTTTAAGTAAATGTAACTTTTATTTCTCTGGGCTGTTTCTCTAGGAGTAAGATTACTGTATTTTATTGTAAGTGTACGTTTAACATTTTATAAGGAACTTCCTAGAGTTTTCCAAAGGGACTGTACTATTTTGTATTCCCACAGTGTATGAGAATTCCAATTGCTCCACCTCCTCACCAGCACTTGGTATTGTCAGTGTTTGGGGGGCCTTATTTTGCTTGATTAGTTGTTTGGGTTTTGTTTTTGTTTTGTAGCCATTCTGCTCTGCAAAGCATCAGTATTAGAAAGCACAGCAAGAACCATTTTATCCATTTTCTGGCAGTAAAGCATCCCAGATTAAAAATTTGTCTGATATAATTAACATTATGTGTTGTCAACTTAAAGAAGAACACACAGCATCCTAGTTGTGAGTTTAAGTTTTATTCAGGGCCTTACTGAGGACTGTAGCCTGGGAGAGATAGCCACTCAGTAGCTCAGAGTAAACTGTTCCAAAGAAGTAGGAGAGGAGCCCCAGTATGTATATGAATTTTTCTGGCTAGGAAAAACATGTAGTCGTATCTTGGTAAAAGATTACTGCTATTCACAAAGAAGAGATATCTCAGGTTGATGATTTTAGTGCTTTTCTTTGTATGGGAAGATGCAAAAATCTGGGGTCACTGAAGTTCTTCCTGAGGTATGCATCTTAACTATCTGTGGCCCATTTATTCAAAGCACTGAATGCCTTATCCTGTTTTTTCCATCCTAAATTCCCTTCTGGGGTGTACTACCCTGTTGGTGGGCAACTGCAGTGGGTTGTGATTTAACCCTTTGAATATCTGGATGATGAGGGACACTCTTTGTTCCTTTTTTTTTTTTAACAGTCTCTAGACATAGTTACTTTGTTAATACATTCCAATATCTAGCCGTTGTTTACAATGGCTTGAAGAAACTTAGTCATTTTATTGATTTGCTTTCCAATATTCTGACTACACTTGCCCTACAGGAATTATTTTACTTACTGGGCTTCAGTTGCATTTCCTGTACTACTGCATGCATGTACACAAGCTAAACCATCCAAGAAATTTACATGACTTTCCAATTCTTTCCTACTTAATAATGGCTAATTTCTTAAAAATTAAATGTTTTTAGTTTTACTAACTTTATACAAAAACAAAATAACCTAATTAAAAGTCTTAAAGAGGAGATGGAGATATGAAGATTTTTCCGCATTCATCTGTAGGCCAAAGCATTATGTCAACCAAAAAGCATATGAAGCAGGAAACATTTCTAAAATAATCATGCTTTAGTTTAACAGAGTGGAATTAAGCATTCTTCATTATGATTCTTTATATGGTCTTCTATGACTGAATCATATTCTTGATATCTTACCTTTGATGGGAAAAATACCTCCCTACAGAAGTAATATGTAGAGTATAAATATCAGTTTCATTCGTATAAAGTAAGATTTCGTTGTTCCTTAGTAATCTGGAGAAGGTGCTCACTGCGTAACTGAGGAAGATTTGGACAAGCTTTTTAACTGGCACGTGCAGTAGAAACAGCTGGATTCTAGCCTCCATTTTGCCACCTACAAACTAACTGGCTAGCTGACCGAGAGCAAGTCAGCTAGTCCTTAACTGTATATTTCCTCAACTGTGAAAAGTAGGAATTAGATTCGATGATCTCTAAGGTCTCCTGGTTCTAAACAAAGTTCAAGGAGTCTGGAAGTCGCGCACCGTCCTCCCGACCCCACACCCACCCCAAAGCCAGCCAGTGTTTCTCATAATAGAACTACAGGTGCACGTGGCCACAGAAGACCTTCGCGTTTTCTCAAAGCTCTTTCTGCTCCGGTTTGTCGTTGCGGTTGCCCCATTGGAGCTCCTTTCATGGAGGGCTTGCTCCAGAGTGCTGGCTCCCAGGACTGGGGAGCAGTCCGTGAGGGCCACTTCCAGTCCGGCCCCAGGTGTCTGTGTCCGCCTAGGTCCACTGTGCAGCTGTTCACTCATTTTCTTCAAGATTCAAATATGATTGCCCTGCTCTTCTAAGACTTTAACCTAGTCAGGGGAACATCAGCTCCCTGAAAATAACTGAAAACACCTTTTGGAAAAGTGCTGCTGGGAATGCAAGCATGAGACTCTGTCATGCTGATAGTGGTTTTTGAGGGAAGAGATTATTTCTCTACCTTGTAACGTTTTCTAATACATTTAGAGGAAGGAGTTCCACCTCAGATTTTCTGAGTCATAGACTTTGAGAGCAAGACAGGCCCTACAGATAGGCGACTTGCCCAGGGCCTCTGGGACGGTAGGTTGTAAAGCTGTTCCGGGATCCCGTTTCCCTGTGTTACCAATCTCAGCCTTTCCAAAGCCACAGCAGACCATTTGGGGGTTGCAGTCATATTCTCTCTAGCATTTCCCATTTCCTTCCCTGCCTCACCCTGAGCATGGGGTTTTGGGTTTTTTTTCTATTCTTTTTTTTTTAATATCTTTACTGGAGTATAATTGCTTTACAATGTTGTGTTAGTTTCTGCTGTATAACAAAGTGAATCAGCTATAAATATACATAAATATACATATATCCCCATATCCCCTCCCTCTTGTGTCTCCCCCCCACCCTCCCTATCCCACCCCTCTAGGTGGTTGCAAAGCACCGAGCTGATCTCCCTGTGCTGTGCAGCTGCTTCCCACTAGCTATCTATTTTACATTTGGTAGTGTATATATGTCAGTGCTACTCTCTCACTTCGTCCCAGCTTACCCTTCCCCCTCCCCGCGTCCTCAAGTCCATTCTCTACGTCTGCGTCTTTATTCCTGGCCTGCCCCTAGATTCATCAGAACCATTTTTTTTTTAGATTCCATATATATATGTTAGCATACGGTATTTGTTTTTCTCTTTCTGACTTACTTCACTCTGTATGACAGACTCTAGGTTCATCCACCTCACTACAAATAACTCAATTTCATTTCTTTTTATGGCTGAGTAATATTCCATTGTATATATGTGCCACATCTTTAACCATTCATCTGTCGATGGACACTTAGGTTGCTTCCACGTCCTGGCTATTATAAATAGGAGCATGAGTTTTGTCAAAGCAAAGAATGAGATCTACATCATTAGCCCATCTGAATGCTGAGAAAAACTTCTCTAAAGGAACCACACAAGTTGTCTCACCGCCACTCCCTGAGAGGCTCTTTGCAGGTGTGCCAGTGTGATAGGTCAACCTTACCCTGGGAATGTAGTGTCTCCAACCCTCCCCAGACTGGCCTGCTTCATTCCATCCCATGTAGTCTAAAGTATATTTTAAGAAAACTTGAACTTAGTGTAGAGGTTAAACATTTGCAAAGCAACTTGGGCTTACAAGTAATTTTAACCCATGGTCATTTAGAAAATGCCATTCTCAGAATCCTGTCTTTAAGAGGGGTGTGTGTGTGTGTGTGTGTCCATGTGTGTCCACTTGCCTTAAAACAAAATGCTTTAATAAATGAACTCTGTGGAATTTGATTGGAAAGATCTCATGTTTTGTAAGGGAAGAAACACAGTGTGGAAAATTACGTAGCAAGGAAAGAGCATCCAGTTTTAAAGATACTTAGCTGGGCTTCCCTGGTGGTGCAGTGGTTGAGAATCTGCCTGCCAATGCAGGGGACACGGGTTCGAGCCCTGGTCTGGGAAGATCCCACATGCCGCAGAGCAGCTGGGCCTGTGAGCCACAATTACTGAGCCTGCGCATCTGGAGCCTGTGCTCCGCAACAAGAGAGGCCACGACAGTGAGAGGCCCGCGCACCGCAATGAAGAGTGGCCCCCACTTGCCGCAACTAGAGAAAGCCCTCGCACAGAAATGAAGACCCAACACAGCCATAAATAAATAAATAAATAAATAATTTAAAAAAAAAAAGATACTTAACAGTGTATAACTTCTTCCATATTCCCAAGTAGTAAGCATCATAAGTTATTCTGTCACTAGAAGTATAAACGTGTTCTGATTTAAGAGCCTGACATGTTTGAAAAACATACTGGCTCCTCAATTTTCCAGATAATCCTTGTATTTGAACTCACTTGAGTATCCCAAATTCCTGTTTCTACTGTCTCTGGAAGAGAATAAAAGTAATATTGGAAAACTAACAATTTTCTACCAGTATCATTAGGTACAAGCTAAACTTCTCCTTGTGGACATTTTCCAAATTTCCTTAAGACAGAGTCTTTTTTCAGTATCTCCTCTCATGAATCAGAGGTACATAGTTCTGGTTCCATGTCAGGCCTGAGTAAATATTAATTGAAACTCTGAAGATAGTATGTGTGGTGGTTAAGAGCTCAGGTTCTGGGGCCAGATTCCTCCAGTTAGAATCTTAACTCTTTAATAGCTGTGTATTCTAGGGCAAGTTGCTCAACGTCTCTGGGCTTCATTTGGGCCACATCTGTAAAAAGGGGGTGAAGATATTAATAGGTACCTCATAAGGTTGTTATGAATAGAGGTTCTGAAAAATGTACTCCCAAAATAATTAAGAAAAACTGTATACATCCCCGCACATTTTCAAGTTGAAATCTAAAACTTTTCATCATAGGTTTCAAAGCATGTTTTTGGTAAGACGTAGAAAGGAGTATAACATGAAATAAGATGAGAATTGGTGTGGCCGAAATAGCACGATATGAAAAAATAAGTTTGACCTACCTTGCCAAGTAACTAAAAAAAAATGGAAAGGAATGAAAAAAGGTATTCATATGTTTTTAGATCTGTATTTGAGTAATTTATCATTCTCAGAAAACATACACATAACATGTGAAAGAATCCACATCCTTCACCTATTCTACTCTGGCTGTTGTTAAGAATTCAGAACATCTCAATATTGACTAAGCTTTACACTTAATAAAAATGAGTGTGAGCAAGACAGGACTCTTGCTAATCACAACATGTTTTAGATTCCAGGAAGTTTGTGTACTCCAAAGACAGTGGGGTCCAAGGCAATGAACGATAATATTTGTCTTAGATGAGGAGTTTGCCTTTTAGTAAAGAGAAAGGACTGATGTGAATGCAAGGCGGATTCTCAAGCAGTTAAAAAATAAAGTACAAATGAAAGTTAAGATCTGGAGACTAATTTCCTTAAAATGCCCTTGTATGTGCACATCTTGTAAAATATTTGCTTGCCGAGTACCTCAGTATGAAGATGACTAGTTGATTAAATGAGTCAAAAAATGTTAAGCTCTTAGAACATTTCCTGGTATCTAATAAGCCCTGAGCAAAAGTAAGTTATTATAACTATTATTATTTTTAGGCTCCTCCTTCAGAAAGAATTATGCCTACTTACTTTGAGTTCCTGCCTTCTCCCCAGGACTTATCTGCCTGCATTCAGCATCTTTTAGAATTAATCTACTAAGTATTAGAAAAATGTTACCTCAGTATTAGAATCACAGTGTCACTCCTCTCCTGAGACAGACTCACTCCAAGTATAACTACTGGAACTTTCTGGTCAAATTCCATTTAGTTTGGCTACCCATAAATGTTTTATTCTCCTAGATACACATAATTTTCTCTAGGTATGGATCCAGCCTAATGCTAAAGATACCATAAATTGTGAATCTGTGCAATTTCATAAGTACCTTAATAGATTAGACTGGATAACTGAAGAAATAGAATACTGAATTGAAAAAATTGAAATGTGAAATTTAAAAAAGAAAAGATAGCTCATTTTAGACCCTTTAAAATCTCAAAATCAAGACAGGGACCCCTGGCCTAACATATTACCAGGTATTCCGAGTTGGACAGCTTAGGTCATTAGAGTTGAGTTCTGTGCTTGTAGCCAGTGTCTTCCTTAATTTTTTAATTATCAAAACAATGAATGTTCATTGTAGAAAAAGTCAGATAATCCAAGAGAAGAAAATAAAAGTCACTGATTCACTACTACCTACGGGTAAAGATTCTGATACATATCTTCTCATTTTTTTACGTAAAAAACAAAATGTATACTTTTGATTTTTTTAGTTAAATTTCTGACTCTGAGATAATTATAGACTCACATGCAGTTGTAAGAGTGATATGGAGAAATCCCATGTGTCCTCTACTCGGTTTCCCTCAATGGTAGTATCTTGCAAAACTGTAGTACAGCATCACAACCAGGATGTTAACACTGATGCAATCAACATATGAAACATTTCTTTTACTACAAGGATGATGACCTTTTATAGCTACAACCATTTCCCTCCCACCTTCACCACCTCCTTAAATCCTAGCAACCAGTATTCTCTTCTGCATTTCTATAATTTTATTATTTCAAGAATGTTATATAAATGGAATCATATAGTATATAACCTTTTGAGATTGCCTTTTTCCACCCAGCATAATCTTCTGGAGATTTATCTAGGTTGTTTTGTGTCTAGATAGTTTGTTCCTTTTATTTGCCGAGTAATATTCTATGGCACGGGTATACTCACCTTTGAAGGACATTTGCATTGTTTCCAGTTTTTGGCTGTTGCAAATGAAGCTGCCATAAACGTTTGTGTATAACTTGTAGTGTGAACCTAAGTTTTCATTTCTCTGGGATAAATGCCCAGAAGTACAATTGCTGGGCCATATTTTAGTTTTAAGAAACTGCCAAACTGTTTTCCAGAGTGGCTATACCAATTTACATTCACACCAGCAATGGGAGTGATCTAGTTTCTCTGACTCCTCACCAGCATTTGTTGTTGTCACTATTTTGTAATTTTAGCCATTCTGATTGGTGTGTAGCGATACCTCATTCTGGTTTTAATTTGCATTTCCCTAATGATTAATGATGTAGCATATCTTTTCATGTGCCTATTTGCCATCTGTCTATCCACTTTGATGAAATGTCTGTTCATGTCTTTTGCCCATTTTCTAATGGGATTGTATGATTTTTTACTGTTAAATTTTGAGGATTCTTTATATATTCTAGACAGTGGTCCTTTGTTATATGTGTGGTTTGCAATTTTTTTTTTTTCAATCTCAAGATTCTTTTCATCCTCTGAAAGGGGTTTTTCACAGAGCAGAAGTTTTTCATTTTGATTAAATCTGATGTATCCGTGTTTGCTTTTATGGACTGTGCTTTTGGTATCAAGTGTAGGAACTCTTTGCCTAGTCCTAGATACCAAAGATTTTCTCTTATTGTTTTTCCTAAGAGTTTTACAGATGTATGTTTTATATTTAAGTCCATGATCCATTTTGATTAATTTTTTGTGTAAGGTGGTAGACTTAGGTTGAGGTTCATTTTTTTTCCTCTGGATGTCCCATTGCTCCAAGACCATTTGTTGAAAAGGCTTATCTTTTTGTTGTTGTTGTTGTTGAATTGCTTTTACACCTTTGTCAAAAATCAGTCAGGCATATTTACATGAGTCTATTTCTGGATTCCCTGTTCTGTTCCATTGATCTATGTGTCTATCCCTGCACCAATACACAGTCTTGATTACTATAGCTATATAAATCTTGAAATTAGGTACACTGATACCTCCCCCCTTTTTCTTCTCATTCAACATTGTTTTAGCTTTCTACTTTCTTTACCTTCCCATGTAAATTTTAGAATTATCTGGTCTATATCTACAAAAAAAAAAATGTGCAGAAATTTTGGTCGGAATTGCATTAAACCTGTGTATCAACTGGGGGCAAATCGACATGTTTGCTGTGTTAAGCATCCCAATCTGTGAACACAGTATGTATCTCTATTTACCTAGATCTTTGATGTCTTTAATCAGCATTTTGTAGTTTTCAGTGTGCAAGTACTGTACATATTTTGTATCCCTCTCAGTGTCTGGCACAGCAGTACCTTCCTAAGGAAGGTTGAATTTCGTAAAAATCATTGCCGTATACAGGAGTGGAAACTTACCGTGAAAAGAAACCGTTAGCTATAATCCCTTTTTTAAAATGGCTTCCTTAAACTAGGAAAACACTTTAAAGATAGCAAATGACCCAGATAAGAAAGACTTTTCATTCACTACCTGAAACTAGATACTTCACGGTTTGGGATTGTAAATCAGATTTCAGTTAAGAATTTATTGGATTCAGCTGTGTATGGGATGTGGCGTAGTAGAGTGGTTCAGGAAGCCGTTTTTGCTTTGCCAACTGCAGAGCTCATCTTTATATATTAAAAGAGAGTTTTCAAATTTCTGCCAATGATCATTTTTCATTGGTAACCCAGAGGAGTTTTGAGTTGTCATTTTGTGGGCTTTATCGGGAAGCTTAAATCCAGGATTGAATTAATCCGAGAATGCAAGATTGGGTTTCTGTATTTTCTAGTTTTGAAATCTACATAATGTTGGTAATAGACTGAACATTTATCATGTTATTGTTCACACTGGGGCAATGAAATATAACATTACATAATTCTTTTAAGAAGATCCCGAGAGTTTAATGTACAGTTTGAAGGCAGGAGACGGTCGGGAGCACAGAGATGCATGTTCCTCTCAGAACTATTCATATGTACACAAGATGAATAAGCTATCATCTTTCAAAATTTTCTCTGAAGTTTTCAAAAGAAACAAATACACAGGGTAAGGAAGGCAAGGAAGAACAGGGCTATTCTTATTGCTGAGATAGTAGGAAAAGCCCCAGCTGGCCTCTAGGTGATATAGAGGTATTTGTTGTGGTCTAACCATGTAACCTTGAGTAAGTCATTTGTTCTTCTGAGCCTCATTTCCATATTTATACAGGAGAATTGTATAATGTTTCTGCCTTCCTAAAGCTATAATCAAATAAGATAATGGATAGAGAAGCATATCATAAGCTCTAAAAAACTGTACAAATATACCATGTTATTCATTCCATAAATATTTATTAAACACCTACTCTGTACCAGACACTGTCCTAAGGATAAGGATAAAATAATCAAATAAGATGTGATCTCTATTGGTGAGGAACTAACAGTTCACCAAGGAGAGACAGACATGGGAACCACTTAAGTACAGTAAAGCATCATAGGCGTGCAGAGGTAGAACATTCCAGGTATAGCTGTGGAACTGGATTGCTGAGATGGAATGTGCAAACTGCTTTTGGAGTTGAGAAACTCTGAAGACACACTGTTGTAAAGATCACCTATGTTCAAGTTGAGGCTACCCACAATGGGGAGGGAATTAAGAGGAAAAAAGTTTAACCCAGTTGCCAAAGTCCTTATTAAATAGGTGGAATGATGACGAAAAGTCAGTAGGTGGCAGAACTGGGGATTGGACGAGTGTGGCATGGGCAGATGACATGAGCCTCCAGGGAGGGGGCTGGCTGGTGATATGAAAATGGCAAGGAATGGCCTGGAAGCAGCACTGTGAAGCCAGGCTTAGGGCTTGGGCTATGGGAGTATGAACAGACTTCACTTGAGGGGCTGAAAGGGTGTAAGTCCTGCAGGAAGAGCTGGACAACAGGTGGAACAGGAGGAGGGAAGAAGAGTATGTGAGAAGGGTAAGCATGTGGGGCTTCCAATAATAGCAATAGCTGTCATTTATTGAGCACCTAGGATGTGCCAGGTACTGTACTTGGTTGTTTTATACATTTAGTCCTCATAGGATGCTACAATCTAATTACTGTCATCTGGATTTTACAAGTAAGGGCATAAGGTACAAAGAGGCCACGTGCATCATTTAGGGTCACACAGCAAGTCCACATTAGAATCTCTGAACCCACATCTGCCTGACTGCAAAGCTGTGCTTTTGTACTACTCCACATGTCTTCAGAAAGATTCAGAGAGCACCATGGGAGGGATTTGGAGGGAAATCAGAGAATAAGGGAAGAATCCGAGGGAGGAATCAGAGTCATACGGGAATGAAAATACAGCAGATGAGCGGAGTATTGGCCAGAGTCATACGGGAATGAAAATACAGCAGATGAGCGGAGTATTGGCCAGAGATGCTTGCATTTTTGCTGGGGGCTGAAAACACCAGGGCTCTGAGGACTGCAGTCACTGAGACCTCTGGCAGAGTTGAGGCCTAGTGAGGTTAGTGGTTGCCTTGCTGCAGGTCCCCGGGGAGCGCTGTTGGAAGTTGTTCTGATGTCTTTGAGGAGAATTCTCCCAGGCTATTAGCGAAGAGGGTCAGCCTTTCCTGACTCTTCCGCTCCTGGTGGGGTAGTCTGAAGAGGCTTAGCTTCCTGAGTGTCAGTGGTCAGTCTTTTAGCCCAGATAATGAAGAGCAGAGAAGAAACTGTGGGATGACCTCTCACTTGCATGAAGGGTGGGAGCCAATCAGATATTGGGGTGCCTTGGCCGCTTTGTACTTGGGGACCTCTGGAGCTGTGTGGTGCAAGCTGGAATTCTCATTAGACTACGGTGAAAGGCAAACACATGTATCAGCCTCGCCCAGGCGGCAGTTACCAGTTACTGTCCAAGACAGCTTTTTAACAGAGTCTGGGGAAGAAAATATTTCTTCCTTCCTCACCATCCTGGCACAGCTAAATGTCCTACTTTCCTTTACTAGGGGACAGTTAATGCTACATCTGAAACAGCAGTTCCCCATGCCCCTTGAAGAAAGGTAGTACATTGACTGTGGGCACAGGCCAGGACCAGAGACTTTTCTGGAAGCAATCTTTGATACTTGAGGACAGTAGCAGTCCAGCTCTGCAGCCAGGTAAGAGTGGCCTCAGGTGAGGGAGATCAGGTTAGAAGAAGCAAAGAAAAGGCAGAGGATGAGTAAGTAACTGAAGAAAAGTTATGACTCTCACAACCTTGCTTTCAGTTAAGTGCTTCCGCTGGAATTCTTGATTGCGGTAAAAATAAATATGCCCTTCAAAGTAACACATGTGCCGTCTGATCCAGTTCATCACAGGAGGGGTTGGGACAGTGAGAGAATAAAGGAATGCCCGCAGAAAGGGGATAATAAGGAAAGAGAAGTGGAAGTAGCCTTAAAAGCCTGCGCTTTGCATAGAATGTTTGCAGAAGAGATTGGATCTTTCTGCTTCTTCACAGGTGGAAGGTTTTCTTTTTCCCTTGAATCATGCCAGCACTTTATCTGTACCTCTGTTGTGACATTTTTCATATTCTACACTGTTTTATAGTTTTTAGGTTTTTTTCTACTTCTACCAACCTGGTAATTCTACCCCCCACAGTGCTTTGCATTCAGTAGCTACTCAGTGTTCGACTGAAAGAACAAACCCCAGGACACTGTGATTCCTCTGAATTTGTTAGCTCTTTACTTGGCCACCAAAGATGACACTTCGCAAAGCCAGCTTTCTCCTTTTTCTGGGATCAGGGACTAAATTATATAAGAAGTGTTCTATAATGCTTTGAGTGTGTAGGAGAGATACTTTCTCTTTAGGGAATGTTGCTAAGCCCTCTCATCAAAAATAGCCTTTGCATCTACGTCCAAGCTCTGTCAGGGCAGAGCTGATTGGCAAGGGTAGTTCAAAGGAGAAAGCAATGTAATGCCTCCTGCTCACGGTGGCGCAGGTGCCAGTGGAGGAGGAAAATGTGTGTGGTTGAGGTTCGGGATGCTAAGTGCTATAAAAATGGAGCCAACCAACTGACCAGGGTGCATAGATCTATATTTTGTGAAATACCTTCCCCGACCTTTGTAGATTCCTTTCTATATTCCTGTGCACTCTGTGATCCCAGGCTAGGAGTCTTCAAAAAGCAACTGGTGATTAGAAATCTCACTGTATAAGCAGAGTAAGTGGCCCTTTAAGAGGGGCCCACTTAGACCATGGAGATGGCAGAAGCTCAGAATGGCAAGAGCAGAGGGAACAGGGAGAGCCAGCCAGAAAGACACATGTGGAACCCTGAGTCCTGAGCAGAGCAGCTCCTTTCTGAAGGCTGCTGTCGCTCCTTTGGGAACTGCTACGCAGGTATTGACAGGGAACCAAATCAGTGACAGGATAGCCATTTTAATGTTTGCAAAATCTACTCTAAGCATGAGTCCCTCTGTGTAACTGAAGATCTAGAGTCTTTAGGGGTTTTTTCCTCAAATCTTGAATCTGACCTTCCTTGGAAAGTTGGAAGTACTGATCGGGCAGGTAACAGCAATCATTCTGAGTGTCAAGCAAAAAGGAGGCATAAGCAGTGAAGGACCAAAGTTGGGATGGGGAGATGCATGTTGGCTGCCGGCATGGACTGTTCTTAGGAGTTCTAGAATGGTCACTTCCAGTGGCTATTACAAAATGCCCCCTAGAAAATTTAAACAGGAAAACATTTGGGTTTGGCCTGCCTGGCTTTGCAATAAGCATGTTTGTCCAGATAACAAATTGTTGCACTAAAATGGATCTGTCTCGTCTACCCTAAAGAAAAGCATCTTTGTACCCTGTGTGTTCAAGGCATTATCAATGATCTTTACATAAAGATCAACCCCTGTTAATAAAAGCCATGAGCAGGGCCCTGCCAAGATTCCCATAGTTTGTTTAATCAGGTGCATTAACGCAGAGGTTTTCAATTAGTAGAAATGTCCATTTGTACCCCTTATTTGCTTATAGGCCCAGAGGCCAAGTCACCAAATTGGGGCTCCCAGTCATCCTCTGCAAAGAGCTGGCTTCTCACTTCCCTGCCATGAAGATCACTGCTGTCTGTGTGTGTCTGGGTAGGAGAGGGCCGGCTCCAGTGAAGGTAGCCTCTCTACCCACCCCACCGCCAGTCCTGCCAAGTTGCAGGGGGGTACTGCACAGAAGCTTGATCAGGCAGCTTCTGACCTTCTGGACTGGTTGGAGGCCCCTTTGCTGAATGGACCCTGACCTCTGCCCGAAGCAAGAGACAGAAGACCAAGATGACATAGCTGTGGTCACACAAAGCCCGTTAACTACATCGGCTGTCTTTGTTTATTCAGGAACTCTGAACTTCTTTTTTTAACAAGAAATTTGAACCACATTTTGTTTGAGATATTCCAGAGAGATGTAGCAATGTAGTTTCCATTTTATAAACTTTTAAACAAAACTGTTAGCGGTTCACAGCTTTGTTTAAAGAACAATGGCTTGGAGCAGAGGCCAGTCTTCTCAAGACCCAGAGGACAGTGACCAAGGCAGAGGAGAATCTAGTGCAGAGCTGGCTGACCAAGGCCTGCGTTGAGGGCCTCTTCCCACTTTTCAGGAATGGCAGTGAGTTTGGCCCTGTTGCTTTGGTGATTTACATCAATGCCCTCAGCTTGCTGACTCTCCTCAAGTGGAAGAGAAATTCAGGAAAACTGAGGATGAAAACAGTCACTTCTGTTATTTTTCCCTTACCTCCGAGACTGAGCCACCGTTTTTAGCATAGCTAGCTCACTGCCCAGCCACTGGCATCCTTGTTTCTTCCCTTCCATGTTTTCTGCTTCTGTCATCACTTCTCTCTGTCACAGCCAAAACCTCACCTGTGCTTTCACTCTTAATATTTCTATTAAAATATCTGCCTTTACCTAACTTTTTCCTCATGAGATAACTTATGTTTATAGGAAACCTCATTTATGAGTTTTTTTCCTGCTATAATTGGCTATAGCTATTACTCTTTTAGCCTTTTCTTGGCATGTCCACAAGAACATTTAACAAGTATTGTTTAAGTCTCATAAACATTCCTCTAAAAGTACACAAATATTTATGCCTGTATCAATTTTTCTAGACTTTTTACAAAGCTGATTTAGTAGATAATGTATTCTCCAACCAAAGATTAAAATTGAAATAGCCCATAATTGGAGCTGACCAATAATGTAGATTTGGGGTTGGCAACATTCAGTTTCCAAGTACATAAAACACATATGAATTACAGGAATTTAGTTTAGTAACATCCTTTTTTACATGTGTTTTTGAAAACTCAGTTTACCCTCCAGGAAGGCATTTCTTTTGGATCAATTGCAATTTCTATTTAACTTCACAGCTTACAAGTAAGACTGTGAGTAAAATATTAACAAATTCTGGGGCAAAGGGAATTCCAAGAAGACTCAGTAATCGTTGAAAAGGGTAGTTAAAGAGCTGTACGATTAACCATTTTTAATGTAAAACAAAGCATTTCTCATGTATCCTTTAAGCAATACTGACAAGGTATTTCCTGGAGATTAATGATGGTCTGAGTTAATGGGCTGAGGGAAGGTCATTAATCCTTACACAGAGGTAGTTTGGAAAGTAGGAAAGAAAAACAACTGCTAGGTCAAGATGATACAATCCCAGGAGATGTTTCAGAGTAGTTACCTTTGCAGAAGCCCATACTTAACTACTGTTCTCACCCCCCCCCCACCTTCTCCACAAACAAAACCCTTTTTAATCAATGAGCTTCCTCTTCTTGCTCTTTCTCACATAAAACTTATCTTGGAAATCATTTGTTTTCACGTAGCTTCTCGCCATCAGACTCATTTATTGGTGTGAACAGAGTTGTGCTTGGGAGTCTAGAAACCAAGGCAGTCAGAATATACTTCCTATGGTTTCAATTAAATAACACATCTATGTGTGCTAGGCATAAGATATGCAGGAAATATGAAATTACTGTCAGTGATAGGCTGGGGTTAATGGAACAATCAGACCTAGACACCTCAGTAAATCAGAAGAGATTGATTCATCATAAGGACACAGAAACAAGTCGGGACAGTCAGGATACCATTACAAGCAGAAGTGCATGCTTCCAGACTGCAGAATACCACCAGAGATGTACACTTGTTGATGATGTCTGACTTTGTGGAATCTCATTCCTCCTCCAGGCCAGTCTAGGCTGCACCCATTCTGCAAGTCTGCTAATCTGGATCTGTTTCAACAGTCCTCCCATCTGGACAGATTTATTAATCTCAGGATTAAGCAAGGTACAGTAGGACCTCTGGGGCAAGGACTCTAGTGGAGATAGTGAGAAACAGTGGCAGAGGATCTAGAGCTACCTGGTGGAGGATTGTTGCAAGAAGCCCTACTTTGGCTTTTTACCCAAAGAGCAGTTGAGACCTACAGAATGATCTCTTAGTTAAAAAAAAAAAAAAAGGTCTGCCTTCATGCATGGGCATCATCTTCTGTAACCGTGTGTCCTTGTGAGAGTTTTAGATTCAGGAGCTTGTACCGTAGCCTGTGCTAGGGCATGTTGCTCACCTTCCTGCTGGGAATGCGAACTCCCTTTGGAATCCTTTAGATGAGTTAAATGCCATCTGATTCGCTCAAGTGGTGTTTCACTGGCTGTTCCACTAATCCCAGGCTCTGATCCCTATAGTATGTTTTCACATTTCTGGAAATTTTAAAATACCAGAGGTTATTTTGCTGTTTAAAAAAAACTGCTGAAAATTAGTAAGATAGCAGAAATATGCTAAAGGAAACACTAAGGAAAATGTTTTCTGGTCACTAGGGCAATGGATTGAAATGCAGAAGCCCCACTATAATGGTGACGGGCATTTTGCCACTAACGTGTATCTGATCTAACCCTGAAAGCATTAAGTTCTTATGGATTTTGTGACAGAGCCAAGAGAAGTAAATTTGTAGTTACCAGTTCACGCTGAACTACTGTTTTAGTGCTGCAAGTACAGGTGAAAATCTTTATGTTCTTCCATACTGCTTAAAAAAAATTCCTTGTTTGTATACAGATTAGTTCCACTAGACCTAGCTGAACTTTTTGAGTTCTTTTCTCAACTGAAATTGCCTTTTACAAATGAACTATCCAGATGTGGATGGGAACATAATAATAGAATTACGTGCTGAAATAACTTAGATTATTTTGGTCATGATTGCAGTTTTATGATGCCATCTGGGGAAATTACTAAGTGCATGTGAATTTGAGGTAAACTAAAGTTTTTCTCCCTTCAGTAGGCATTATGGCCTCTTTTGGCACTTTTTTGGTATTGGAATTTGCTGGTTACTTTGCTGACTTTAAGAGCGATGGATCCACAACTCTGTCATGGTTTGAACTGGAGCTTTCCTTCCACACAATTGGCAGGTATTAATGCATCAGGACAGTCTGTCTGAAACCTGACCTAACCACTTAACAGTAAAATAGTAAAACTTGCTATTTTGTGTGTACAAATGCTGTCTTTCCAAATTAGGAAAGAAGATATAAAACCCTGTGGAAATGCCTTGTTTTAAAAGGAGTAATTTAATGCTCTACCATTAACATTCTCCCAAGGTACTGTTACATAAATAATTACTGGTACACAGGACGAGTCATTTCCCATTCTGGAATAATTTGCACACATTAGGAATTTCATTGTCTCCTCAAAATCCTCTGGGCTGTGGGCCCATAAATTATCACATTTTGATGGAACTTCCATTACACGATCTAAATTTTATGGGAGGAGAGAGCAAAAGAATTGCAAAAAAAAAAATAATAGTGACTTGCTTATAGCTAGAGAATCTCAAGGAAGGGAAAAGGATATTCCTACTTAATTTAACATAGGTCAAAGAAATTTGTGGTTTACTTTTAATAATCAACTTTCTGGATTTTTTTTTATGCCAAAACCACAAGATTTGGCATTTTAAACTCACACCTGTCTGGGGGCATATAGTGTCTAAAGCAGTGGTTCTTAGGGTCCCAAAGAAAGCACATCATTCAAATGCCAGTTCCCTTGGTTTCTAGGTGACATTTCTAGCCCAAGACTTCTTAATTTGGTCCAAGGGATCCAAATTTTGTGTCTGTGTGTATCCTCTTGTAACATTTATCAGCTTCTCAGAAAGGCCTGACATACCACACTCTCAAGACTGAATTTTGTTAGACCCAATCTATAACACCATGGTGGGAGTTTTCTGTATTATTAATAATGATAATAATATCTCCTGATTACTGAGCACTTATTATTTGCCACTAACTGTACTTAACCCTTTATATTTCTCATTTATTGTTCCCCAAAACGCAAGTACAATTATTATCTCCATTTTATGATTGAGGAAACTTAAACTTTGAGAGGTTAAGTAACTTTTTAAAGACCACACAGAATTAGAATTAAAACCCATGATGCCATCTGGAAAAATCCATGCTCTTAAGCATTATGCATTATGATAATGAGTACATCCATTTACTGGTTTAGTACTAACTGGGATTTTGTTTGATATTGATATATTCAGTTCAGAGAGCCCTCACTCTGTCCTAGTGGTTCGGCGTGACTCCTTATCTAGATGTTGCTATATAATTCTGAGATCAAAATTGGGTTGCCTGGCATTTGCTTGTTACAAAAATAAGTAAACAAATGGACAAGTATATGCTCCTTCCAAATATGGCCTGAGTCATGTTCTTTTGTGATACCCTCCCATATTGAGTATAGGCTGTGGTGGGGCGGCAGTGGTGCCTGTTGGTTTTGACAGATATTGAACATGCAATAATGTCTCTGGTACTAAAATCAGCTGATATTCCCTTGTAATTGTATATTTATCAGGCAACTATGTATATTTGGAGGCAGCTACTTGAAATTTTCTGCGTGGTTTTTTGGCCTGGTGGCTTTTTACATTAGACAGTGCAATTTTGATAGGCATTGTTACACAAGAGTAGAGCATTGAATTTCTGTAGGTTGATCATTTTTAACTATCTCAGAAAAACAGGCATATTTCTCTGCCACTAACTAGTTCTAAGACCTTGGGAAAACTTCCTCAGGCTTCAATTCTTCATCTGTGAAATGAGAAGAGCAGACCGTATCAGTTATTTTCTAAGGATTCTTTTTCCTTTGTTTATTTTAGTACCCTAAAATTTCTTTATTTTTTTTCACTGAAAATCTATGATAATGAATACATCCATTTAGTGGTTTAGTTCTAACTGGGATTTTGTTTGATATTGGTATATTCAGTTCAGACAGCCCTTATTCTGTTCTTACTCTGTTCTAGTGGTTCAGCGGACTTGTATGCTTTGTGCACTATTCCCCCTTGAATTTGTGTGAGCACATATATGTTGCCCTTGTAAAATCTTAAACAAAAGATATAACTATGGAATACCTGAATAATCTTGGAGTCTTCGTTTTTGTTGTTTTCCTGGGAAACTGGGCCAATTCATTGGGAAACTTGAACTTCCCAAGCTTCCAGATGACACTTTGTTATTGTGCCTTCAGGTCTCCTCTTGTGTTAGGAAGGGTGAAACTCCATAAGCAGATGAATCTTGTGACCAAACTTCTCCCCCCATCTCCCTAAACAAGGAGTCTGCCATGTATACAGTGCGCCAGACTGAGAATTGGGGCACTTGGTTTCTATACCCCAGTCCTCTACAGCAATAAGCCTCTATAATTTGATCATTTCAGGTATGTGTTCTCCATTTAGGGTGACCCTCTACCCTGGTTTTCCCAGAACAGTCCTGATTTTAGCACTGAAAGTCCTGAAGCCTGGGAAATCCCTCAGTCCCAGGTGCACCTGGACAATTGGTTACCATACCTCCTTTATTTTTCCAGAACTGGATCCAAGCAGCAGATTCCAGCCCTTCTGCTTTGTTGAATCTCCTGAAGAGTACAAATGTATCTTTTAAACTAAGAGATTGGGCAGCTCTGGTTCAGATTCATAGATGTGTGGTGGACCATTAGAGATACAGAATTTCAACAGACCAAGGAAGACCTGTATAAATTTTAGAGGAATTTACAGATACTTAGCTTAAAAGACTTTTAAAAGAAAGAATTTTTTGTTTTATGTTGCCTTCATTCTTGTTTCAACTCTGTCTCTTCAGGGAGGGTGGTGAGGTATCTTAGAGGATACCTTTCTCTGATTGTCAAAGTTCAAGTGGTAAATCACCATTTGCTATCATCAGACAATCCTAAATGTCCCTAATATACAAAGGTGTCCTTGTCAGCAATATTCCAAGCATAATAAGTAGAATATAGGGTTAGATTAATGGGCACTAGCACAAATAGTTATGTATTATCCTGACTCTAGCCAAATGATTTTATTTATTCTTTCATACTTTTAGCTGAAATTTGCCAAATAAGAATTATGATGGGAAATATTAGTGATTTTTTTAAAAATCCAAGTTCTAAATTCTTTTAATTTTATTTAAGAAACAAGTCTCCATCTCGATTCCATGATTTTTCTCCCCAATATGAAGTTATTTTTGCACTGGTTGGGGGGAAATACACTAATAAGTTTTTAAATTCTGAACTACTAACTGCATCTGCTTAGGATCTAAAACTGAAATGGAAAACACAAGGCTTAACCCCACATGCTCCCTGATCAAATGCAAAGGTTCTTAAAATAGCTACGTGTGAAGATGTTTGGAGCAGCTGAAAACTAAGGAGCTGGTGTCCCTAGGCCCAACCTGGCAGTTTAATACCATGGCTCAGAGGCAGCTGCCTCTGTCTCTTTCTGTTTCAGGGCCTGGAGCAGCAGCTCCTAGAAGAAGCGCAGAAGCAGCCTCTGCTTTATCCACACTCCTATCCTCCCCTGAATTCTACTTTCCTAGTCAAAGGATCGTCCCTAGATCTGTCAGGGAGATCTAAGACATTCTTTCCAAGCCCTGAGAGAAGAGTAGCTAAAAGCCTCCAAACAATTACCATAAACCTTAAATAGGCACAAAACAAATTCCAGGAAAAAAATGTAAGGAAGAAATAAAGTGCATTTGATTGATCATAGCTAGTAGTAACAGACAGTACTAGCCATGAGTGGTGCCCTACACACTGTTACCTTCAGTATCTCAGTTGCCAGCAGATCAGTTTACTCCCTTAAAATCCACCAGGAAGACCTTCTTCACTCACTCAAGACTGGTCTGTTCAGCTCTGCCTATCTTGACATAGTTCTCAGTTAACTGATATATCTCAGTTGATAGAGCTCTCAGGTTACCATTTTCCCCCATATAAATTTTCTTCCTGTGATATTTTCTCTTACCCATGATAAACTGCTTCTCTCAAGGGCCCACTTATGCTACCAGCCCAGCAGGATCTGGGCTGGGTGGACAATTGGTCTAATCTGATTTGACAGCTTTTTATGTTACCAGGCTTTTGGTACTAACCAGCAGTTTAAAATTCCATTGGCATTCACATGTAGGTGAGTATACTATTACACTATCCCATTCCCTTCCTAAAAAGAAGAAAAAAGCAGTAGCTTATATCTCTTTTAGAAACTAAACTGATATTTTTGAGGGCCATAGGAAAGAACTGTAGGGTGAGTATGTAGAAGGGAACGGAGGCAGAAAGAGGATAGGGTTTGGGGAGGCCTGAAACTCTCCTATCGTCAGTTTCCAGTTGGCTGCCCCCACCTTCAAACAGTAGTCCGAACGGTGAGTGCTTATGTTGAAAACTCAGAATTTTTCTAGTCCTTCATTTGAGAAATTACTTAATGAGACTGTGCATTAGAGAGGACATTAGCTGGGCTGGTCCTTAAAGGTCTAAAACTTAGTTTTTCCATCTGCTAAACAGGGAATAATACCTGCCTTTCCTATCACACCGGGTCACCTTAGGATCAAGTGAGTGACGGATATTCGAATTGTGTAAACAATGTAGGACACCTCCTAGGTGTAAAATGACACTGTTGTTAAGATTGATGCCATTATACAAAGTTTCCTCAACCAAGATGAGAAACACAGTGTTCCGCTCTTTTGGTTGTAGCCTCCGGTCAGACAGATTAGACAGAAACATCTTGAACTTTCGTCAGATTTGAGCCCCAGATAGCTATGAGGCTATAATACAAATTTTGCTCTAATGTCCTCCTTAGGGACTTCTTGTCCGACCCAATTCTGAAGGAGCAAACTATCAGTATGTGAGCCTATTGTCTGACATCTGTATTTAGAACAGAAATGTCAACGTCCCTCAAAGAAGACTCAAGTATTTGCACTAAAATGTATATTACAATCCGATTATTTGATTATTTGGTCCCTGGAATTGTCCCCCTATCTTGCAGACACTAAATAAACTTTATTAAGTAGGAAAAAAATTTTTCTGGTCTTTTAATTAGAAATAAAGTTGAAAATACCATGGTAAACAACATGAACAATATAAAGGTTCAAATCACTAATAATCAGCCCCTCCGTGAAGATTTCTACACTCAGAGCATGTAGAAACCACGTTTGCCCCACTCACTGCTCTATGCCCAGTAACCCAGCACGTAGTAGGCACTCTAAGCATTTGTTGAATGAATGAATAAATGAGCAAACTAATTAAGCCCTTTTACTATAGAAGTGTTCTACCTAATTATAATGAAACAAAAAAAAGTTATTCTGTGCTCAGTATGAATGGCTATTAAATGCTGGTGGCCACTAGTTCTGTCCTAAGGCAAATAAAAGCAACTAACATTTTTTTCTTTAAATATTTTTTAATGTAACATACTGAAGAGGCGAGGCATGTATTTCAGTAGTAATGAAAATTCTCCTTTACGTTAAGACAAGGAATAACATTGACTCTATTCTGAAGAATACAGGGCCCTTTACTTTTGTTTTTCCCTATTCCTGGACCTGCCAAACTCTTGGCACATTACAACATCTGTCTCATACAATAGGCAAATGGATCATCATTTTGAAGCCACAATAAAGTATCTCCATCTCCAATGACAATGCCACTACCTGAGACCAATTCTTGGCTAACAAATTTTTTACTTCAATAACAAAAAAGTTTAAGCAAAAAAGACAACTACATATGAACTTTAACAGAAGCTAAACTCTTTTTTAAAAAATTTTTTGCACTTCTTTGCTTATAATCAATACTTTCCTTCATCGCAGAACTTTTACAGAGTATTTTTGCATTGGTTATCATAAGAACCCAAACTCTACATTGCTTTGGGAAATTACCTGAAAAACTCTTCCAAGAGTAGACCTGTCTTAATTGCCCTACATATTTGTCTTAAAGAAGTAGAAATAGCCCATGAATATTATTGCTGCTATTTTTCAATAGCAAAGAGTTCTTGAAGTGTTTATGCTGATTTTTTTAAATTAATTAATTAATTAATTTTTATTTTTGGCTGTGCTGGGTCTTCGTTTCTGTGCGAGGGCTTTCTCTAGTTGCGGCAAGCGGGGGCCACTCTTCATCGCGGTGCGCGGGCCTCTCACTATCGTGGCCTCTCTTGTTGCGGAGCACAGGCTCCAGACGCGCAGGCTCAGTAGTTGTGGCTCACGGGCGTAGTTGCTCCGCGGCATGTGGGATCTTCCCAGACCAGGGCTTGAACCCCTGTCCCCTGCATTGGCAGGCAAATTCTCAACCACTGCACCACCATGGAAGCCCTATGCTGATTTTTAATTAAGTAAAATGTGAGTTTCATAATAGCATCAACTGATAACTGTAGAGATATATTTACCAGGAATATTTGGTTTTGAGGGATAGAAGATTGATATATTGGAACGTGTCATCATAGGAAAAGCATTTTTAGCTGCGTCTAGAGGAACATTGCCATAGTTTGGAAGAGTTCTCTCCAGTAGTACGCTACCCCCTGCTCTCCCTTATTACAAACCTAATACACACATGAAACATGGTGAATGTAACTAAGCAGTATTTGTATTGCTTTTCTTGCAGTTCTTCCTGAGACTTGCATAGATATTGAAGATATGTGATCATCAGTTGATATGTGATTGAATACGTCACAAGAAATTTAGCTGAAAATGTATCTCTCTTGATTGGGGATCTGTATTCAAAACTATGCATTCACCCTAAACATTGGCTAATACTCCCACTGAGCAAGTACAGCGAGCAGAACTTTCTCTGGTATCACATTTGGCAGCAATCTGGCATTATTTCCCATTGACACTGAGATTTGTTGTGCCATAGATATCCAATCATGTTCTTTGGGGTTATAGGTGTCTTCCAAGACCTTCCAAAACCCTACCTCAAAAATGTGCTTCTGTTTTCTGGCCCTCATTCATCAAATCTTAGCATCAAAGAAATATGAACAAAAGTAAAGAAAAAAGAATACTTCTAGTTGCCATTTTAAGATGCTGGTTTCTTCTGTCTTTCCATGAAAAGAGAATTCCTCCTTTCCCGTCTAGCCTATCCAGTATACTTCTCCATTGTTATCACATTTTTGATGATTTTGAAATTATGTATTAATCATTTACATCAGTTTACAAAATCAAGCTATTAACAAGAAAAGTCATTTGCCCAAACCATTTTTTAAAAATTTTTGACCAGTTGTCTTACTCTAAAGAGGATAACAATTTAAGATTTTATTTTGGTCTTCTTTCATACCTACCAGTTTATCAAAACATACCTACTGTCAGGATAGTTCCTCTATTTTGCAAGCAGCTGTTACTCATATTAGTCTAAAAGTCATCATCCTTCATAAGCCCTTAATCACACCTGAGATTTACTCTATTCCTTTGCATAATGCCCAGAAGCTCCTGCTCCTGGAGAGCAGTGTTGGCAGTTCCTGGATGTTGGATAACACAGAAACATCTCCAAAGCCTCTTCTCAGTAGCAATGGGGACACTTACCTTACCGTGCAGGTGCCTTTGCTTGATCACGCCCAGTGGTCCTCTCTTCTCATCCCCACCAAAATCCAATAGTGGCATCCAGGGACCAACAGCGTTTTCTTCTTTTTTTTTTGGACACTCTCTCAGTTTTTGTTTTGCGGGCTTCAAAGCCACGGGGAACTTGCAACCAGGGGCCACTGACAGTTCCGCAGAGGAGAGGCAGTGGGGAGCCCAACACTGACTGGGCCCAAACACTAAATATAACCCTCCTCCCTCTCCGGGCAGTGTCCTTCATACTCTGAAGACAGGCGACCTTGCAGAATCCCTCACCCCACAGCTTGCCAGTCTCCACGGAAGAAAGGGTCTAACCGTACTGAGCTGCAGGATGAGGCGACCCAAAAGCCAGAAGCCATCTGCCCAGAGCAGACAAGTAGAGGCAGGTATAGGCTCCATGAGTGTGTCTGTGTGTATGTGTTTGTGTGTATGTTTGCATGCCTGTGCCCAGCAGCTGCTCTCCAGATTAGGAGACAGCACTCTTTGGCAGGCAACTCTGAAACCACCCTCTTGGATAATTTCAAATTCATGTGCACATCTTGGCTGAGAGAAGAAACCTCCCAGGCACAACCTGGGTCTCCTTCTCTGCCTTGTCACTGCCCCAGATACACAGTGAACCACAAACAAACAGCAGTGCCAGCATCTTAAGAACAGACGCCCAGCTGGACATTAGACTGCACCTCATTTTGTACCCTGCAACCAAGAACTGATGCAAGCCTCCTTCAAGATTTAAGTAACAAGGGCATGCCCTCTTCTTTGACAGTCATAACCCAAGGCACTGCAGAAATTCGCTATTATTAACGCTGTGTTGAACTTTAACTTGAATACCTGCCTGTTCCATTCAGTGTCACATGAGACATGAGTGCAAAGTGCTGAGGAAACTTCAGAGCAACATTCAAATGTATGATGGTATTTATTATGATTATTGAACATTTTTGTTTTATATTATTCAGGTGTTAAGAAAAATCTCATACTTTACTAAAATTTGAAGAATCTAATTTTCTCTAACTGGTATCAGTTATTCTGATTGGAGAGGGAGGGGCAGGAGGAAGAAGCGTGTTCATTTCTTCAGCAAGTTATGTACTGCCTCACCAGTTAGGTATCAGGTCCTCTACCAGGCAAACCCATCACCAGCCAGGTGCTCAATCTGTGCATTATTTTATTTAATCCTCACAGCATCCCTTTAAGTTAGTCCTGTATTGGTGATCAAATAAGAAAACCAAAGCTCAGAATAATTAAATAACTTCCCTAGAGTCTCATGGATGATGAATATCAGACTTGGAATTCAAACTTGGATCTGAGTCACACCGAAACCTGTGCTCTTTATTTTTAGCTATTATCATTAAATAATTTCAAACTTACAGAAAATATACATGAATAATAAAGAACTCCTTTATACTCTTCACCCAGGTTCTCCAATTTTTAGCATTTTACCACATTTGCTTTCTCCCTCCCTCCTTTCTTTCCCCTCCACCTTTTTTCCTCCAGCCTCCCTCTTCCCAGCCACCGCCTTTTGTTTATATGCGTGTGTGTATATATTTTTCTGAATTGACTTATATGCTTCCGTGTTGTTATCCTAAAAGCAAGTACACTTTTCTACATAACTATAGTATTACTATCAAATTCAGTAAATTAATATTGACACAGTATTACTTTCTAATCCATAGTTCCCATTCAACTTTTCACCAAATGTCTCAATAATATCATTTGTCGGGGGAAAATTTGTTTTTTCTCTTGGTCCAGGATTATATGTAGAGTATTTAGTTGTCATGGCTCTCCTTCAGTCTCGAACAGTTCTTCAGTCTTTCCTTGTCTTTTGTGACTTGACATTTTTGAAGGGTACATTTTGTAAAATGTTCCTCACCTTAGGTTGGCGTGGTATTTCCTTATTATGAGACTGAGTTTGTGCATTTTTTGGCAGGAATATCACAGAAGCAATGTTGTATTATTCTTAGTTAATCATATGAGGAGACACATAAAGGGAGTTGGTCCATACCAACCCCACTTTGTTAAGGTGGTATATGCCAGATTTTTCCACTGTAAAGTTATAGTTTTTCCCTTTGCAATTAATAAATATTTTTCTGGGAAGATAATTTGAGACTATGTAAATATATTGTTCCTAAGTAAACTTTCTACTGTAGGGCAGAGCTTTCCCTTCTCCCTTATTTGTTTTTGTATTGATTTATATCAGTATGCAGTTATGGATTCCTATTTTATTCAGAGGCTTATACTCCGTTAATATCATTATTTATTTTGATGCCCAAATGATCCCAGATTTGGCAAGTGGAAGTTCCTCCAGCTGACTCTTGTGTCCTTTTGACAAGTCCTCATCATTTTCTAAGTACTTTCTTACTTTCTGGCACAAGAAAATGTTCCATGTACATCTTGTACTTTCTCTACCCAGCCCTGGAATTATCCACATCTTCAAGGAGACCTGGGTCCATGGTGGAAAATAGTATATGGAAACCAAGATCTGGGCATTGGGTGTGCTCACTGGACAAGGGTGTGTTCATTGCCTCTAGGCCCTCTCAGCCAAAAGAGCTAGGAAATTAGACACACACTCACAGCCATATCTGTTGCTCTATCTCTATCAAATACCAGAGAGATCACATTGATAGCTCCAGTTCTGATCTAACACCATGGAGCATTCTAGCTTTTACCCTTTCCATGTTTGTAACTCCCTCCCCCAACAGTGAGGATAACTTGGTTTCTGTTATCCTCAAGATATTTACTAGTTTGCTCATTGCCTCTGTGTGTAACCAGTCTTCCCACCTTGCCGGCTGCTTCCACCACCTTTACAGTCTTTTAAGCCTCATCAGCCCTACTCCCTCAAGGAGAGGGAAAAGAAATAATGTTTTTTTAATGAAAAGGAAGGTAAAAAGAAGAAGATAAGAATCTCATACTCTTTCTGTACCTCAAGCCATCTGTATCTTCATGACAAATCATTATGCTACTTCTGCAAAGATGTCATGGAAACCAGTTAAAGTTTATAATGACTGAAGGAAGAGTTCATATATTTATTCACTTAGTTAATTGAGTGCCCACTATGTGTCAGGCACATTAAAAGACAGACATGGTACTTGCCTTTGTGAATATATTATCTAGTGGATTATTTTTATTAAACTTACTACTTGTTAGTAACACTTTGTGGCAGCACTATGTTAAGCACTTTGTGTTACTTTTTTTTTTGGCTGTGCTTGGTCTTCGTTGTGGCGCATGGGTTGTTCTTTGTTGCGGCGTGCGGGCTTCTCTAGCTGCAGGCACGTGGGCCTCTCTAGTTGTGGCAAGCGGGCTCCAGAGCGTGCGGGCTCAGTAGTTACGGCTCACGGGCTTAGTTGCCCCGCCACATGTGGGATCTTAGGTCCCTGACCAGGGATCGAACCCGCGTCCCCTGTATTGAAAGGCGGATTCGAAACCACTGGACCACCAGGGAAGCCCCGTGTTACTAATGTTAATTCACACAACAACCCTATGGGAGAAATTGTATTTTTCTCCACCTTACAGATAAAGGAACTGACATTTGGAAATGCTTGGAACTAAGCAACCTTTCTAACATCATTGAGCTAATTAGTGAGAGATCTGAAATTTGAATTTAGATTGGTCTGACTCCAGAGCCCCAGTTCTAAACACTTGGGCTGTATGAGAACCAATAAAGTAGAATTATCCACTATGATATATTCTAGTAGGAGTCATGATTTACCGAAACTTGACTGCAAACCCTCCTATATTAACCGCTAGCTAAATGTGGCTAGTTAGTACAAGAAATTTGGCTAATCCAAGCTGAGATGTGCTATAATTATGAAATAAACATTGAATTTCAGGGACTTACAAAAAAAATAAGGTATCTCATTAATTATTTTTATATTAACTACATATTGAAATATTAATACTTTGGATATACTGAGTTAAATAAAATACATTAAAATTATTTTTACCTTCACAGTAGCCAAAAGGTGGAAACAACTCAAATGTCCAACAACAGATGAGTAGATAAGCAAAATGTAGTATATACCTACAATGGAATATTATTCAACCTTTAAAAAGGAATGGAAATCTGATATATGCTGCAATGTGGATGAACCTTGAAGACAAATGCTAAGTGAAATAAGCCAGTCACAAAAGAATAAATCATGTCTGATTCCACTTGTATAAGGTACCTAGAATAGTGAGATTCATAGAGACAGAAAGTAGAATAAAGTTACCAAGGCCTGGGGGGAGGGAGAATAGGAAGTTATTGTTTCATGGGTATAGAATTTATGTTTCAGGTGATACGAAAATTCTGGAGATGGATAGTGATGATGGTTGCACAACAGTGTGAGTGTATGTACTTAATTCTACTGAATTATACACTCAAAAATGGCTAAGATGATAAGTTTTATGTTATTTGTATTTTACCACAATTTTTAAAAATTATTTTTACCATTTATTTTTACTTTTTAATGAGACTACTAGAAAATTTAACATTACATAGGTGCCTTGTATTATATCTCTGTTAGACAGCATTGCTATAGTATTGTATTTATGAATACAGAGAAGTAAATTCCTTATCAAACTTCCCCTTTTCACATGACATATTGAAGAGATTCTGACATACCACAATGGGCCTAAATCAGACTTCTCACTTTTTGTTCAGTCAGCTTTGAATGGGCTAAAGAACAGCTTTTTGCTTAAAATTATACTAATAATATAGACTTTTGAAATATAAGCAACTGTATGAGATAATAACCATTTGTTGTTTTAATAATTCTTAATTTTCCATTTGCACAGTATCCACTGGGCCTCTTTTCCAGAACTAACGTAACTGTCTCTGCTTGTGTATATCCTAAAATATAATTATCATAAATTTCATCATGATTAAAATTTCTTAGGATCCATGGGATTAATATTAGTCTGTCAATTAAATTTCAAAAACTGAGCCCCAAGGACAAGCATTCTCTCCCCTTCCTATAGCCTTCCTGTCACAGTGTCTACTGCAAATGGATATCTGCAGGGGAGGAAAGAGAGGAAAGCTGGGCTGAATCGTAGTTCTGTAGTAGAACAGACAGCTGATGGAATTGTGAGTACGTGTACATAAGCAGAACAGATTCTCTAAAGGGTCATTTTCCACCTACTTACAGGTGACCAAGCAACCAAGTAAAGAAGGAAAATAGGGAAAAAATATTCCTAATCTTCTAGTGGTTATTTTTTCACTGACCCTGAGCTTCAATTTCCTCCTCTGTGAAGGTTTTGCACTGAAAGATATCTTGGTTCTATTTAAGCACTAATATTCTGTGCGTCTGTCAATTGATGACTTGAAAATGATCCAGGTAAACCTAACTCTAAGCCTTTTGCTCAGCTCTTACTAATAGTTATCATTGCAGATGTCTGCGAGGTTTTGAGAGATATATCAGTATCAGTTCTTAAAAATATAGTGAGGTTGAAACTCATTTAAAACTGTCGTTTTTTGTTTGTTTATTTCTGTGAATTATGAAAATACAGGGGTCTCAGTGGCAGAGCTGGATCACAGGAATCACACACAGTGTTCCTGGGCATGCCTCACTTTTTCCTGACTCAGATTCCAGACCCATCCTTCCCACCGCCCTCTCCCCACCCCACGTGGATTATGTTCCTCCTTGGTATTCCCAAGGCACCCAGAGCTTACCTGCACCTTACCCTCAATCCCACTTTAATTGCAACTGCCAACATACTTGTCTCTCCCCCAGGAGACTGGGAGTTCCTAGAGCAGAGTGCACCTTCCAACACTGTAGCCCCAGCCCCAAGCACACAGTCAGAGCACAATAAATGTGTATTGTATGGAGGAAGTGTCACCAACCACTTTGACCAAGTGGACAAAGGAAAGAAGCAACCCTAGAGTAAAGCAACTTTAAAACAGCATCTCAGTGAGCCGGAAGGTCAAGAAAGAAGAAAGCACACATATTCAACCTATCAATCACTTTTAAATTCCAGGCTTTTAAACTTTTTCCTAACAGACATTTACCAGCAGCAAAATTGACAGATTTAAATTTCACATATTATCCTCTCCTTCATCTTCCCTAAGGGTGGGATTAGTGACTTATATATAAAAATAAGAGGTCTGGATAATATGTATAACTGATTCACTTTGCTGTACACCTGAAACTAACACAACACTGTAAATCACTATACTCCAATAAAAAAATTTTTGGGGGGCTTCCCTGGTGGCGCAGTGGTTGAGAATCTGCCTGCCAATGCAGGGGACACGGGTTCGAGCCCTGGTCTGGGAAGATCCCACATGCCACGGAGCAACTAGGCCCGTGAGCCACAATTACTGAGCCTGCGCGTCTGGAGCCTGTGCTCTGCAACAAGAGAGGCCGTGATAGTGAGAGGCCCGCGCACCGCGATGAAGAGTGGCCCCCTCTTGCCACAACTAGAGAAAGCCCTCGCACAGAAACGAAGACCCAACACAGCCATAAATAAAAACAAATAAATAAATTTAAAAAAAAATTTTTTTTAAAAGAGTTCTGGTTAAGCCACAAAATAGAAAAGTATCTCCCAGTAAAACAGGTCTGTTTAGGAAAACCTGGTATAATGAGGGGTGACTCTCTCTTCTTTTGAAACCCACCTGTGGGCAATGTTTTGGAATTATACATATTTTAGGGTTTCACATTTTTCTAAAGTGAAAATGATGCTAACAGGTTGACTTTTTATTTATTTATTTTTTAAGATTTTATTTATTTATTTTTGGCTGCATCGGGTCTCAGTTGCAGCATGCGGGATCTTCTTTGAGGCATGCGGGATCTTTCGTTGTGGTGCACGTGCTCTTTGTTGCAGCACGCAACCTTCTCTCTAGTTGTGGCATACGGGTTTTCTCTTCTCTAGTTGTGGCGCACAGGCTCTAGGGCACATGGGCTCTGTAGTTGTGGCGTGCGTGGGCTCTGTAGTTTGCGACACACAGGCTCTGGTTGAGGCACGCAAGCTCAGTAGTTGTGGCACGCAGGCTTAGCT
This sequence comes from Balaenoptera borealis, assembly GCF_965194805.1. Classification (NCBI taxonomy): domain Eukaryota; kingdom Metazoa; phylum Chordata; class Mammalia; order Artiodactyla; family Balaenopteridae; genus Balaenoptera; species Balaenoptera borealis. The sequence goes on from NC_138862.1 coordinate 47,985,259, forward strand.
GCCCTGTGGCATGTGGGATCTTAATTCCCTGAGCAGGAATCGAACCCATGTCCCCTGCATTGGAAGGCAGATTCTTTACCACTGGACCACCAGGGAAGTCGCCAGGTTAACTTTTTTAAAAAGATGAGGAAAACATATTTTTGACTTCGGAATCTTGTTGTTAGAAATAATTTGTACTTTTCGGTTTCCAGGCGCTATTTCTTCATATACTTCAAGAATGCCAAAATACCAGGTGACAGCTGTTTTAGCTCTAAGACATTCCTCAAGTGTCCTGTTTTGATGTCATTATGTAATGCTTTTCTCTTGGCATAGCTATATCATCACTCTGTAGCCGTGTTGGTATATATCACTGCATAGCTCTCTTCACTTTCCCATCTCCATTACTTTTCCAAATGGGTACTAGTTCTCCCAAAACTAGAGAAAAAAGGAGAGAAGGAATAATTCCAGCATCTCACATTGGACCAATGTTTTCTTCTTGGCTAGAAAGTTCCTTTGTGAACAGGAAAATACATGAGTTAGAAGTATTTCTCCCCTATCAGCCCTTCTTCTCTTTAAAATGTTTCATTCTAATCTTGTTTTCCTTTCTAATGACACATCTTATAAAGACATGTTATATCAGCCGAAAGCTTGTTTAATTTTTCAGCTCAAATCTTGCCTTAGTAACTTTTGTCTTTAATAGCCTAAAGGACAGGTATACAAGTATAAGCACACAATTTTCAGTTCACTTCAACAGATATTTACTGAGTGCCCACAACGTACCATGCAAAACTCAGAATCTAGTAGGAGAGGCACACATCAAAATTCTAATTGTAATGCTCTGTGCATTATAACATAGGGCTAAACATAGTGCTGTCTGAGTCTAAGTGAACTGCAGGGCAGAGAGGTTGCATGGGGTGGAGGTGGGCGTGGAAATAGTTGAACTGGATGCCTTGGGGGAGGAGGAGTAGTTTTCTGCCAGGGGAAGGGTAAGAAGGAGGGCATTCTCAGCAGAGGGCACCATGTGAGCACAGGCACGCTGGCATGAGAGCACATGATGGGCTCAGCAGTGGCAAGCTGCTCCCATGCCCGAAGGACAGGGGTATGGTGTCCAGCTTTGTCTTAGGTAAAGTGGAATTTTTATTTGGGTCCAAAAATGTTAAGAGCCTTGATGCTTTGATGCCAGATGTTATAACTGTATTCCATAGACAGTGGGGAGCCAGCAGAGGCATTTTAGCAGAAAAATTATAGTCAGGGAGGTATAGTGGGAAACCTTCAGGATTTGGAACCAGAAGACCTCTTTGTGGGACTCTGGTATGTTTCTCCTGAAAAGAAACTCAGTGCTCATCTAACTTTAGCCTCATGTTTTATTCATGAAAATTGTGTAACTCAGGTTTAAATTTCACACCACCAGGTGCCCTCTACTTGACATAAAGCCTTAAGGAAGCCACTATATCCCAGATTCCCCAAAGTCATCCCTGGGTTTAAGCAAGGCTATCCCTGTGACCTGAGGGGGCTACTAGTGTCACCTCTATGCACTTTACTGATGAAGGATGCTAGGACCTCTGTGGGGTGGGGATGAGGAATGGGTGAATCTGCCCCAGCATGGGGACCAGCAGCATACATTACAACCTTACAAATGCAAGGGGGTATTTCAACCCTGCAGGGAGAATCTGGGTAGGGGGCTACAGCGTGATTCCAAGTGAGCTGCCTGAGTTGGGGCCAGAACCCAAGCAGCAGTTAGGGAATGTGGAGCAGGAGACATGGAAAGACAAGAATTATACAAGGAAGCTGAACCCCATCCAAATAAACTAGGTGCTGAGCAGCTGTAGTCCTAGCAGAAAAATTAAATACACTGAGGAAACCAAGGAGAAAGATTGATCCTAAGGGCTGAGCAAGTCAGGAGGTGATCAGAGAAAGGCTGCATCCAGTAAACCAGTAGCCAGGGCCCACTCCGGGCCCTCCAGAGAGCATCCCTAGGCAGGAAGATGACTCTAGGCCTCCCTTTCTGGTGTGGCCAGACCAGTCATGGTTCTTATGGGCCAAAGAACCAGACAGAACACAGTCTGAAGACTCCAGATCTTAATTTGTAGCCACTGGGCAGGGTTGGGGAGGAAGGCCTGGTACCCAGGGTACTTCTGAGTTTCCATGCAACTCCATTGTTCGGCATCCTAAGCCAGAGCCAAATGGCAGGGTGACAAGGATGTTCCACTCGGACCAGCTTCACAATAGCTTTCCAGGAATACATCGTATAATCTCCATTCTTAGTGTTCTGGTGCTTGACTTTAAGGTTCTTTTGTAATTTTTCTTAAGAAACACTGTGCTGCATACATAATAGCAGCTCTGCTTTCAACCACAAATATCTTTAAATGAGAAAGGGTTAATCCTCCCTTATTTAAAATGTATTATATGCCAAACCTGGTGTTATAAAGCAATCATTTTGAAACTTTCTAATTGTAGCCATAAGTTAGGTCTCCATTCTTTTAGCCTCTTAAGTTCAGTCAGGGTGGTCCTGGTTAAAATGAATACATGAAAAACCTCAAAGAGAAATCCAAGATTTACAGTAGTATAATAGTATTTATGGTAGCAAAAACATAAAATAAAAAGCTGACCCACTTCTATTGTTTTTTTTTGTACTATTTGCAATTATATTCACTTTATTCATCCATCCAACAATTATTTATTGCCTTTCTGCTGTGTCCAGAGACTATTGTGAACACTGAAGATATGACCAAAAAACAGATGTTGTTGGTTCCTGCCATCTTGGAATTTTAAATCTATGGGAGGGATCAAATAAATTAAAAGTTAACAAATAAATCAGTTAATTATAACTTGTGATATAGCTATGGTAGGAAGTAAGAGAAAATCATGGCAGAGAATGGAAAGGGAGGGGAGGGCCCACTTTGGATGTCAGAGGAGACCTCTGAAGAGGTGACATTTAAGCTGGACCTGAGTATTGTGAAGGAGCTAGACCAGGAGGAGCAGTCCAGGTATGAGAACAATAAACATAAATGCTCTGAGGCAAGAAGCGGGGTGGCATATTCTAGGAACTGCAGGAGGTCAGTGTGGCTGGGGTATAGTGGGCCAAGGAGGAGAACAGGGGAGGCTGAAGGGGTAAGTGGAGGCCCAGTCATGGCAGGGCCTTTGGTTTGTGGTAGGGAGTACGGGTGTAATTCTAAGTATAAAAGCAAACTGCTATAGAGTTTTAACCTGGAAGTTTATATAGTTTATATAGTTTATTTACATTTTTAAAAGATCTTTCTGGCATTCATGTAGAGAATGGAAGGAGTCAAAGTGCTTAGTGGGGGACCAAGCAAGGTACTGCTGGGTCATGCTCTGGGGTTTTCCTGAGGGTGATGACCTGAGAATTCATGATCAGTCTGTCATAGCTTTTCTCCACGCTGCTTTTCCTCCAAATTCCCAAGCCGTTTCTCTCTTTGCCTCCTGGTTAATAGAAGAAAAGTTGCCAGAAGCACTGTCTTTTAGGTGAGCCAAACAGTCAGGTGAGCTACTCATGTAGGGTCCTGGCCCTAATACTTTTTACAGGAATCCTACATGTCATTTTCACTTTGCAAGTTGGTTAAATTCATGCCAACTTTCCACGTTCTTCAGCTTTGTTCCTGGTATGCAGAAAGTATTCAGTAAATGTTTGTTAAATTGATCTGACTTGGATTCCCAGTGGTGTGAGTAGAGAGGGAGAATTAGAAAGGCCGATGGGGTCCTCTTTGCTTCCTCTCTGGAGATGGTATGCATCAGTGGGTTGCTGTGGCTCTTAAAGAGTTAGTATTTTCAGTCTGCGGTGGATATAATTCAGGGCAAATAAAATGACTCTCCTCTAGAATAAAAGATGCTGTGTACATGCAAAAAGTTTTTTAAGAGCATCTGGTTAGAGTTTAATATGGCTAAAAAACATCGCTATTTTTTTCATGTTTCAGTTACCCGAATATGGCTAAAAAGTGTGCTTTGGATATTTTCCAGAATAAAAACTCTTGAGGTGAGAGAAATTTCAGCCCCAACAATAACTTGAGAATTGGGAGTTGGAATAGTAACTGTTTTTTCAACTGTCTTTATTCTGTCACCAACACTATGATGATTTGATTACATGAGACAAGTCTGGTTTCTGGCCATTAAACTGCACACTTCAGCTATAGGCATCAGTCTTTCCCTTCTTTTCTTTCACCATGTGTCAATTTTGGGGCAGAAATAAGAACGATGGGAGAAAGCAAGAGGTTGGGGAGGTCACACCTTCCCATCGGCCCCCAGGTCACACAGCTGGTGACCCTGACCCTCTCAGCAGCCTCGTGATTCAGGGCCAGCAGCAAACCAGTCATGGGGTAGATGCCTCCCCATCCTCACAGTCCTCAGCACCCCGCTTTGTTATTCAGGTGCCATTAGCTTGTTTGAACATCAAGGACATCCCATAAGGGGAAAAATGTCCCCAAATGGCAAAGGACCACCTGGGAGCTGTGTGGGAAGGGAGGGGACAGCACTCCTCAGCGAAGTCAAAGACATAAAGCTCTTGGTGCGGTGCCTGGCACAGAGCAGTCACTCACCGTAGGGTGATAGCATCTGCTGACACGGTTATTTCTATTACTGGTGAGTCTCACATGGGAGGTCCCAGCTTACAGATCCAGTGTCTGCTGTTCCGCAGCCCCACCAACCCCTCGGGCACTGCTTGACACCTCATTTAAGTGAGGGCTGTTGTCCTCATTTATTCCCTGTATTTTAGTGATTCCTGTTCATGGTACTCTCATTCATCCAACATTTCCATATGGCAAGTGGCATTCCTTCTTATTGCCACTCTGAATGTCTTTATTGGGGGGATATAGGTCTTCAGAAGTCCAAAGACGCATACCTACACCATTCCAGCCACTCCATTCCTGCCTGGCTTCCTCCTCTTTCCCATACAAAAGGTGGTTTTGTTACCATCTCACCTCTAGGTTCTCATGACAGAGCAGACTCAGCTTCTTCAGGCATCTTATGCACTTTGCTAAAGAGCTCCGTGATCTCAAATGCCTCATTTTGCTGGAAAGGGAGGAGCGTGACACATCTGACCTCTCACTTAGAAAGGGAGGGAAATTGTCTCAGTTGGGGACCTGGGATACATGTCTGCTTGTAAAAGAAAGGGGTGGCTATTTCTCTGGCTGGCTGCTCCCTTCCCTCTGCCCCCAAGCCCACACTTGGAAGTCATGGCTGGGCATCTCGCTCAATGAAATAAATACTGGGTCACGTAATTAGCAGGCAGAATTATGTATGGGCTGTAACCCGATTCTAATTGTTGACCTCAGAGAATTAATTTCATATGACATAGCACCTTAGCTGTAGGCCGGCTTAGAAGTTTCCACTCATTTTTGCCTTTCAGCCAGATTGCTTTTTCTGTTTCTGGGCTTGTCGTGTCGATGAGTCAGGTAGCCCCAGATTCTTCCTGTGGATGAAAGGGGCATTCCTGACTTGGATGTATTTTCTGCATATATAAATTATAAAAAGGAAAAACTCTGTGCTCATTCCTTGGCATAAAAGTAAGGGAAACTGGAGGGTTGAGTGAAGAAAGTATAAAATAGCCAACATAAATAAACCCTGGCCCTGGGGCCTGAAGGCAGCAAGATGTACAACATAGAAAGTGGCACTCCGGAATAGTCATCATTAGAAACATAAGATGTAAAAAGGTTGTGTAATATTTGCCACCAAGTCCTAATCATGAAGTTAAAACAATTTACAAAATAAGATGAAATATCTCCATGAAGACCTATTTATTCCTGTAGCATGGTAGGTGGGTTTTTGTCTCCCCTGTAGCAAATGCGGAAATAGTTACCGTGCCTGTCTCCCTTGGTCCTGAAACTGTTTCAACAACTAATGAGTTCACTGGGTCTCATCCGCTTTGGTTTCTGTAAATGGAATTTGCTACAGGAGTTCAGAGAGATGGTCTATTTTTCATGTTCTTTAAAACATGACATGGTAGTTTCTCTTGTGTGAAAACCAGAATTACCTTTTAGGCTTAGTTCAAAGCTGTTAAATTATCAAAGGAAGTTGCTGTGCATTTTGACTTGTGTTGTAATTATTAAGAACCCAAAATCATACTTCTCCTGAGGAATTGATTGTTTTGTTGTTGTTGCTATTATTGTTTTTAGCCAGTGGCCACTCTGAATAGTGATAAGGTTTCCTTTTTTCACATTGGCAACTAGAAACTTAGAGTCCAATTTGTGCCCCATCAATAGCAAATATATAGGTCATTATAACATCTTTAGCGTAACCCTTGGATTGATTTCAGTTCTAATTCTTATTTTTCTTTCATATTCACTCCCACTTTTAATTTATACTATCTTGTGTGTGTGTGTGTCACCTTGTAAGCTGCCTTAAATCCTTTCTAGAATAAGATGGCCCATAGTTAACTCTAACAGCTGGATATTTTTTAAAACTGAAGGAAGGAAGTTGGGCAGAAAGGGAGGGAGAGAAATAAGGAAAAAAAACGGGCAGGAGGGCAAACTATGCAAGTGTCAACTATTTAATCTCCCTGAGCCTCAGTTTCCTCATCTGGCCTCCAGCATTTTAGGGGGGCTCAAAATCATTTTTAGATAATGAATGTGAATACACTTGATAGGTTACAGAGCTCTGCGCCGCTTTGTTGTGATTATTTTAAATCCATTATCAGTTAAGGCAACTCTCCAATGCCAGTGCCAAGCCCTTTGCTCAATCTTCATCTCTGTTCAGTGGATGGAACTTCCTAGGAAGTGTCTGTCCTGAGATCAGGGCCTGGGTTCTTCTGAGAGCCTTCTTGTGGTCCCCTCTAGCAGAGAAGCATAATCCTTAGAGCACCGCAGAGGCAATGTCCTCTTTTCAAGGATGTCTGTAAAACCTCCAGGCCTGACAGAGTTCCATACCTCAGGTGGTCCAGGGGCCAGGAAATCTGGATCATCACCAAGACCTGGAAACTAGCTGATCAGCAAATCCACTTACCTCAGGATCTCAGGCATCTGTACAAAATTCCCCAGTACCAGCCCCTCCACTCCATACATGTTCACATTTAGATTTGGGGATCCCAAGGGTATACCATCTCCCACTTAGAGACTTATAGAACGATCACCTGGTTGCTGACCCAATCCCAAAATTAGAACCTCTTGGCAGGGGGAGTAATTGTAGAATGGGGATGGGGCGGGCACGGAGACAGCCTTTGACGATCACTGCTTAGCCATCATTACAAATGATATTAAAAATAGTTCTCAAGGGAATTGAGGCAGGAAAAAAAGACTGAGAACCACAATTCAACTGATCCATTCTTGTCAGAGCCCAGTTATCTCTTTAAAGCAGATTCTGGACAGGCAAAAGCTTCCATTAGGTCCCGTCAGCATCATAATCAAGGCCAGACTCCTCAGCATGGCAAATAGGAGGCAGCACACCGTTGAGGATGAGAGTGAAAGCCTGAGCTATCTGTGTGGGAATGCTTAATGGGCAAGGGACCTGGGTGAGGCCCTGCACCTTGCAAGCCCCAGTTCTGAAAAATGGAGATGGTTGTGATTAAATTCAACTGTCCACATAAAGTCCTTAGCACTGGTGCACCGGAGGGTGGGGGAGGGAAGGGGGTGATGTTTACAGTCTGGGCCCAGCCCTCCTTTACAGCTTCATTTCCCCTGTGTGCACCTCACCCAGAAGGACATGCCCCAGCGCTCTCACATCTGTGACTTTGCACATGTTGTTCTGGAAAGCCATTCCTTTCCTGGTCTTTGCACTGAACGCCTACTCTTTCTTCAGCATCCCAATGAGATTCACTTCTTTCTGAATGCCTTCCCTGGTAACAGACCCTCACCCCAACAGAATACAGAGTTCTGGCCTCCTTGTCCCCCTACTGCTGCACACTCTGCACTTGCATTTTAATTATGTTTGTCATGAGATTTATTATTGGATATTATGTTTATTTCATTAAGAAATCAAAAGAAATTCTAATTTGACCTAAAAAGAAAATGGTAGCATATGGTAGAGAGGTTAATGTTTTTTTTTTACAACTTTAAACACAATTAGAAATTCTGTGTTGTGAAGGACAAGCCAAGATAGCTTAAATGCATATTATTTATTGAGGTATATAATTTACATGTATTGAGGTACTCAAATCTTAAGTTCGATCAGTTTTGACCTAGAGCATTTCAATCACACCTGAAAGTTCCCTGAGTTCCCTTCCCAGTCAATCCCTACCGCACCCTCACCCTCCCATACAGAAGCCACCACTGATCTGATTTCTGTCGTCCTATGTTAATGTTGCCTACTCTAGATTTCATATAAATGGAATCATACAGGCTGTGTTTCGTTGTATCCTGCTGCTTTCACTCAGCTTTCCGTCGTGCTTTTGAGACTCATCCGTATTGTTGCATTTATCAGCGGTCCATTCCTTTCATTGTTCAGTGGTGTTCTGTCATATGAATATACCAGAGTTTATTTATCTGTTCTCCTGTTGTTGGGCATCATTACATTGTTTTTCATTTTATTTTTTAAATTGTTGTACAGTAAAATTACCTTTTTTTTCTTTTGACATACAGGTCTATGAATTTTAACACACTTACAGATGTGTATGACCACTACCACAATCAATATGCAAACAGTCCTGTCACCTTAGAAAATTCCCTAGTGTGCCCTTTATAGTCCCACCCTCCCCCCACCCCAAGTCCCTGACCACTTTATGTCTGTTCTCTATCACTATAGCATCACATTGCATTTTAATTGCTTATACACATGTCTGTTGTTCTCACTATATTGTCAGCTTTTCAGAGTAAGGATCGTATCTTATTCATCTTGCCTCCTCTGTGCTTGCCACAGTACCTGGTACATAGTAGGTGCTCATTAAATATTTGAAGGATGAATGAATTAATGTCCATGTAGCCACATAATGAATCCTCTCATAATTCTTAAGAGGCAGGAGAATATAGAAAACTGAAGAAAATCAACATTGACTGAGTTTCTTTTTGAGAAAATCTTAGGTCCTTTTTTCACAGCAATAATGATTTTATAATTTTACAAAATTCTAAAGAGTGCTGCCTGGTAATTGCCACTTGAGAGAATACGTTGAGTCACGCAAAATGAGTAATCTCCCATAAAAGGAGTTCAGCAAATATTTAATTATACTAAAAATATTATTACTGGTTAAGTTTAAACATGGAAATTAAAAGGAAAAAGTTAAAACATGCTTCTTTGTCTATTACCTATTCTAAAGATATTCCAGAAGTCTAAAATTCTTCCCTAGAGTCTTTAATATATTTTCCAGGTATTCTTAGGTCTATAAGTATTCTCTAACTGTTTTTAGAGAAACTCAATATTCACACTGTTACTTGTGACTCAAGTTTTGGTTTCCATATTTTCCCCTAAACTAGTGTCATCTTTATCTAAAATTTATTTTACTAAAGTCATTATTATTGCAAGTGATATTTGGTTCTTGAAGCTAGTGTCTTCCCTAGAGCATATTCAGTTCTTTCCAGCTTCAACTTTACTTTTCTTTCTTTCCCTTCAGTGTTTATTGGTGTTTCCTTTTTCATTAATCACAATGCTGAAATGACTCTGTATATATCCTTCTTAGCCTATTAATTTCACCCACCAGGACATTATCTCTTACAAACTGAGCCCTTTGCCAGCTCCATGTCACATTTCTTTAAGCAAATAAATTTTTTCCATATGCTTAGCATATACCTCTGAGCCCTGTAGCCTGTTCCCCTTTTTAAAACAGAAATGGGGAAACAGCTGTTTCTCAATTCCTATAAAATGCGTCCTGTTTTATAGATCATACTGGACAGCTCTATTTTGATGTCTGCAATATTACTTGGTCCTTGAAATTGTGAATTTCCTGGACCTGAATTTCCTTTTCACATTTGGGAAAGAAAGATTAATTCTACTAGGCATTTCAGTGTTTTATACAGGCCATGAGGTCTTCTCTATAGTTTGTTTTGGGAGCTACTGAAGGGGTCATATGGAAGAAATGCCTTCTTCCTTACAGCACAACAAAGTTTTTAACTGTTAAGATTGATATTATATGCTCAACTCATTCAGTGTTTCTGCAGATGTTGATTTAATGTATCTGCAAGATTCTATGCTACATGCAGAACATGCAAGGGTGGAAGGACACCAGGCTGTCAGGTAGCCCACAGTCCAGAAGGGAGGACAGATGCAGTGTGATGAGTAGTCTAATCCAGGGATACCTGAGCTGTAACAACTACCTAGAGGAAGAGTTGGAAAACTATGGCACATTTTCTGACTGCCTATTTTTGTGTACAAAGTTTTGTTGTAACATAACCATGCCCGCTCATTTACATATTTTCAGTGAATGCTTTCATGATTCAATGTGTAGTTGTGACAGAGATTGTAGGGTCCACAAGCCTAAAGTATTATTTATCTGGTCCTCTAATAAAGATTTTGCCAACTCCTGGCTTAGAAGAAGGAACACTAGGAAAGTGTATGGTCACCAAAGAAAAGGGTAAGTGGAGGACACCTCGGAGAATGCCAGCATTTTACAGGATAGGTAAAAGAAGAGAGTGCATGAAGTGATGGGTTGAGAACCATAGTATGCCAGAACACAAAGGAGGAGAGCGTATCAAAAAGTTGAGGGTCAACATCAGTGTCAAGTGCCCCAAGGCAGTCAGGTAAGATGATGGTTATAATGAACATTTCCTGAGAATTTACTTATGTGGTAGACAGTGTGCTAAGCAATTTACATTTAGTATGTCAAGACTCCATGTAATACCCCTATAAGGCTGGCACTATTAATATTCCCATTTTATAGATGAAGAAATTAAGGCACAGAAAGACCAAGTAACTTTGCCAAGGTCACACAGCATTAAATGGCAGAGGTATTATTCTAATCCAGGCAGCCTGATTCTAGAGAGCCTGTAATTTTAATCTCTGTCCCAATTGACAATTAAGGAATCATTGATGTCCTTAGAAGAGTAATTTCAGAGACATGATGGAAGTGGAAGATAGCTTCAAATAACTAACTGATAATAATGTTTGCCATGAGCTGTGCATTGTTCTAAGAGTTTTACACTAACTCACTTAACCTCTTAACAACCTCATTTTACATATAAGGAAATCATGGCACAGAAAGGTGAATTAACTTACCCAAAGCCAAACAGTTATTGAGTGACAAAGGTGTGATGTGAGATTCTGGAGAGAAACAGCTTAACTTCTATCCCTGCATCCTTACTGACCTCCATCCATCCCTGGCCCTTTCTACCTCTCTCAGAGATGTTGGCCTGAATCTGGCATTCCCTCTTTTGTTACTCCCTGCACCCCAATGTGATAGCCATTTAGAAAATAAAAAAGAAAGTTCAGTATGTTTTTTAAAATAAATGATGGTATGGTACCCGTAGAAGACTCACAGGCAGATCAATGGAACCAGACCCGAGCATATGTATGATTTGTGTTTTGATTAAATGAAAGTGCTATAATAAGATAATGTGGGAGAGAAGAATCCTTCAGCAAGATGTTAGGACAACTGATTAAATATTTGAAAAGATAATAAAGTTAGAGCTTTACTTTATACCATACAACAAAATCTACTCTATAGGATTTAAGTTAAATGTTTTTAAAAAAAAAAGATCAAAAAAATTTTTAAACTAGATAAAAGTATCTACTTAAGAGTAGGGTGAACTTTGCAAAGCATAATTGCAATGAAAAAAGGTAATATATTCGATCTCATTACAATTTAAAACATCTCTAGGTCAAAAATAATTTTAAAAATTAAAAGATAAAACTTCTTAAATTAACCTTAACATTAAAAGATTTATACAAATTGGTAAGAAAACATTAAAACCCTTCTTGACAAATAAACAAAGGTTAAGACATTCTATTCATATAAGAAATACACAAGCTAATAAAAACCAAAATATTTACTCTTGGTCATATCAAATGAATGCAAATTAAAATGCAGTATCATTTTTACCTCTTATCAATGTTTAAAAATTCAGTATTTGCTGTAGTGTGATGAAACAGTTGTTTTTATACATGTTGATGACTTTAAAATTGACCCCAAACCATCTGAAAAACAGTTTAGAAGTTGTTAAAACCCTTAAAAAACACACATACCTTCTTACAATGTAATTTCTCTTCTAGAATTCTGTTCTAATCAGAAATGCATGAAATTTATAAAGCTGTCTATGACAATAAATTTACAAAAGCAACTTTTAGAAGTAATCTAAGTAATGATAGCAGAACAAATTAAATATAGTGTAGGGAAACACCAGTTTGTCACATAGCCATTAAAAATGTTTTTCAAGACTACTGACATGGGAAAATACTCATGGTATAATATTAAAAGATAAAGTATTTGTATATTGTATGTAATTCCAGATATGTATGCGTATATACACATACATATACTCATATACACAGAGAGACAGAACAAAAGGTAGAAGTAACTGTATCAAAATTATAAGAATATATCTCTTATTATAGTGGGACCATCTTTTTATGGTAGTGCCAAATTTTTGTTTCAGTCCCTTATTTATTTACCCCTTTAGACTGTTAGATCTCAGCTTTATCCCACTCTATCATGTAAGACCTCAGAGTTACAGTTCTTGAAGATCATTCCAAACACAAACCCCTCTCTGTATATTTCCTATGTAGCTGTTAATTAGTTGATTGGTTAATATCCTTAAGCCTAGTTTAACAGCAGGAAACTTTAAGGATAAAGCAATAAAGTACCTTTTCCTAAGCTACACAAAAAGGCAGTTAAGATCTGGGTTTTCCATTGACAAGCTGGGCAAGAAAGTTAAGCATTCTGAAGCAGGGCATGTGAACATTACACCCACCTTTAACAATTCACAAGATGCACATTAAAGGCATACATTAAGTAATGTAATAGGTAGTTGAAGTCTCTGTGAAGGCTATAGGGCAGTCACAACAGAAACAGTGTGCTTTTCCATTGTAACATTTCTCTTCCTTGGGCTCACACTTTATAACAAGAGTGAGTGGGGAGCAGGTCTAACTGCAGCCTCCTAGGCCTTTTCCTTATGAAATTTCTGTTCAGGGGACATGACGTAACTCACATACTCATATAACGGGCCATGTTCACCTATATTTTTTTAAATGTTACTCTATACCTCTGTACTTCAACATTTCACCTCACTCTGGAAATTTTGACTTGTCCAGGGTATACAGCATTCTTAATAGAAATTGGCCTGAACCAGAAAATCATAAATCATAGAAGTCTGACTTCATCATTCCACAAATGGGAAGACTGTGGCATAAAGTAAATGATCTGCCCAAGATCACAAAAGTTGGAACTGGAATCTAAGACTTCTAGGACTTCCTTTGTCACTCCTCTATACTGGCACTTCCCAAAAGGTGTGCACAGAGTGCTGTTCTGGGAGCTGTTAACAGTTGTGCTGCAAAGAGCAGAGTTCAGGGGTCAGATAAACCTGAGGGTGATCTCATTTCCATTCTCACACTTGGACAGGAGTAATGCATATTAATGTATTAAAGGATCCCTGCAATAAGACAGATACTAAATCAGATGGGATGTGGGAATGACAAGCATAAACCAGGACTAGCCTAGGCAAACCAGGATATATTTTCTCCCCAGCTAAAATATAGGATGGATACAGGGGTGGTGGGGGAGAGTTCCTAACAGATATCTGGACTAATTGGATATGTTTGTTTGTTTGTTTGTTTGTTTGTTTTGGAGGAGGGGAGCTATTCACCACATGCAGCAGCTTCTGCCCCAGTTAGATGAGTGTTATTCAAATGTAAGAACATACATTATTGTTAAACTGGGCTTTACATATCAAGCCCTTTGGATTCCAGTACCTAGCTTAATGATTAGTACCACCTGAGAGCCACCTAGTTTTCTAAGTTAGAGGGGCAGTATTGCATAATGGTTAAGAGCAAACTGAATCAAAATCGCCTAGATCCAAATCCTGATGCACTCCCTCATTAACCTTGGGCAAGTGCTTCCATGTCCACCTCTGTAAAACAGAGCTTGTAGTAACAGTACCCATTTCGTAAGACTGACATGCGAATTAAATGAGTTAATATGTGTAGAGCATTTAGAACACTGCCTTACTCAAAGTAAGGACTATGTAAGAGTTATTAACATTATTATTAGTTTCTGTTCCAGGAATGGAGAATTTATATAGCAGTGCTTCCAAATGTAACAAGTACGCTCATCCAATAAACATAACAATTCTAATAAGACCCAAAATGCCACTGCCAGTGTCCATGGCTCTATTCACCTAACTCCAACTACAAAGATTGACCAGAAAAGGTTAAATTGAAATTACTCATGGTTTGAAAACTGCCCCGAAATATGTAAATGTTCCAACATTTAAAATAAACTAGAAAGGAAGAAGGGTGAAGCTCTTAACACTCAAGACTAAAGTTGACGTCCTGTTGCCCAAGCTGAGTTACCATTTTTTTTTTTTTGCCTTAAGCTAAAAATAAAATAGGATAAAAGGAAAAAATGCCTTATTCAGGACAGATAGCCGGCAGGCAACTATTCTGCCTGCAGAGCTGTCCTCTGATATTTGCATGATCTCCACTACATTTTTGTACCTTAAAGATAAGACAGGTCCTCTGGCACCCTCAGTTTTGGCATTAAAAGTCCTTTTTTTACTGCCACCGCAGCCAGGCTTAAGTGTGAGCATTCACAGAAGAGGTCAGACTCCTGTGGCTTTGGGTGCTTTAACCCAATGTGGTGGTTCCTCAGGGGCCTGTCCTGTGTATGTTTTTGTTTGTTTTGCTATTTAGCTACTCTATTTGTGTTTTTTCTTTCTTCCAGTTTTATTGAGATCTAATTTTTTTTAGTAATAAGGTCTTTATTATCGTGCAGACCAGAGCAACATGAGGCAAGTAGTTATCCAGGGTGGTGACTTGGAGACTGGAAAAATCTGTCACAAGTATCACGTGAGACCAACAGTGTCCATGAAGATAGTAAACCTTTTCTGCTATCAGAACACAGCTCAGGTCCTCTTGGCTAAAGATGGGTCACGTCCACACCTCTTCTAGGCAGAGGGGAGGAAATGAGGACCCCCATTACAGCTCTGTGTAAGTTTAAGGTGTACAGCATACTGATTTGACTTACATATATCATGAAATGATTAACACAATTAAGTTTAGTGAGCATCCATTATCTCATATAGATATAAACTAAAAGAAAAAGGGAGAAAATATTTTTTCCGTGTGATGAGAGCTCTTAGGATTTACTCACTTAACAACTTTCCTAGATAACATACAGCAGTGTTCATTATATTACTCGTGCTGTACATTGCATCCCTAATACTTGCTTATTATAACTGGAGGTTTGTACCTTTTGAGGACCTTCATCCAGTTCTCTCTCCACCCACGCCCTGCTTCAGGTCACCACAAATCTGATCTCTTTTTCTATGAGTTTGTTTGCTTTTGAAGTATAATTAACCTACAACACTATGTTAGTTCCTGGTATACAACACAGTGATTAGATATTTCTATACATTACAACTGCTGACATGTTACTGGCAACAAATTGTGTAGCATTTAAGATCCCCACAGATAGAAGGTGAAACATTTTTCTTTAGTCATGTATTTTTGAGACAGTGTTATTGGTCGTAGTGCTTTACTTTCTTTCAGAGTTTTAGGACCCATAAAGTGACAACAGTTCAGAGTTGTGCCATCTTATTCCAAATTTTCTAACTTTAAAGTTTCCTGTGGGAACTGGAAACATATTTTATAAACAAAGTCTGGATCTGTTGCTAGGGTCATCTTCAGCTATGAAAATAGGAGCATTAATGGAATGTAGACCAGGCTGTAGCAGTTGCCACTAGAAACAGCAAAACTCAATGGGAAAAGGGTTCCCCACCCCCACCCCATCCCCATTCCCCATTCCAGTTCAGAATGACAGGAAGACTTCTGATGGCAAGAACTAACTCACAGGGGACTTACATTGAGAAACATTTGTTTTGTCAAATCTTTTGGAGAGAGAGGGAGAGGACATGTTTAGGAGCCTGAGAGATGGAAAAGGTAGATCATGCCCAGTTTCTTGCTGCCTATGAGAGTGAAAAAGCAAAAAGGAAAAGACGGTACCTAGGAAAAATGAAACAAAATCAGAGAGGCATATGCCATGCTAATGTAAAGCCTGATGACCCACCACAAGGCTACAGAAGACTTTGAGTGGTCCAGTGTCCCTGTACCCAGAGCAGGGACTGTGTGGCCAGAAAAGGCTAGGAGACTAAAGGTTGAGCCTGCCAAGGCTTCTCCGAGCAGCCCCCTCAATACAACCAGGTGCCCTGGATTGGGCACAATAGACATGGCCTTGGGTTTACTGTTCCTCCTGCTGCCGATCACATAATTCTTCATTTGTACACTAGATCCTGTTCCCCTTTTCTCAGCATTTTCTTTTCTCAGTGAAAGTCGCAACTATTTGCTAGATTATAGCCCTAAGATAGTCTTGTTTCTACTTTTGGAAGATCTTTACAGAGGGGGAAACTTGTGCTGAATTTTGGAGGATGGGACTAAGATTTTGATGGAAAAGGAGAGATGACAAAGGTAAAGGGAGAGCAGGCATTATGAACAGTAAGAATAAATGAGAGGTACACTTACAGATGTATGATTCTTTTCTGGCGTGGTCTAATTGATTGTAAGCCCTTATTTTTTGGTCATGGCATACCTGTAGTAATTATTTTGAAAAGTGTGCAGAAGCAGTAAAGGATGGAGCTTCCTTCACTGCGTGCGCACTGTTAGTACAAGTGGAGCCAGAATTGAGAGCCCTTTTCTTTCACTGGCTATACTTCTCACTGTTTCTCCCCTCCTCTCCCTTCCTCTGCTCTCCCCTCCCCCTGCCCTGTGTTGTTTTGCTGGCATGGCCTTAGGGCCTTCACTGAGTTCACTTTTCACAGGGTCCTGTTCTGCGGATGTGGGAATTGTGTTCTTTCTCAGTGATGCTGGTAGGAGTCTCTTAATGAGCTGGGAACATGGTTCTTGAAGAGTAGTTCCCAGCCCTGCTTCTCCTGGCCAAATAAAACATTCTGGTTTCTAGGGATGAGTAATTTTAGCAAAACACTTTAGACTGTTGAAGTACAGCTGTGTCTCCAACATTAGCTTTCAGTGTGTATAGTTAGATTTCCCAGAGACCAGCTGAGCGCCTCTAGAAATATAGAATACCCCTCCCCAAATAAGTGAAATTGAACTAAATTAAACAAGATGAATTTTTTTTATAGATTTATTTTATTTATTTATTTTTGGCTGCATTGGGTCTTCATTGCTGCGCGTGGGCTTTCTCTAGTTGCGGCGAGCGGGGGCTACTCTTCCTTTCGGTGCGCAGGCTGTTCATTGTGGTGGCTTCTCTTGTTGAGGAGCAAGGGCTCTAGGCGCGCAAGCTTCAGTAGTTGTGGCTCGCGGGCTCTAGAGGGCAGGCTCAGTAGTTGTGGCGCACGGGCTTAGTTGCTCCGCGTCATGTGGGATCTTCCCGGACTAGAGATTGAACCCGTGTCCCCTGCATTGGCAGACGGATTCCCAACCACTGCACCACCAGGGAAGTCCCAACAAGATAGATATATTTTTTTAATTTTTGAATTTTATTTTATTTATTTTTTTATACAGCAGGTTCTTATTAGTTATCTATTTTATACATATTAGTGTATACATGTCAATCCCAATCTCCCAATTCATCCCACCACCACCCCTCCCCCCACCACTTTCCCCCCTTGGTGTCCATACGTTTGTTCTCTACAACAAGATGGATTTTTAAAACTGTGTCACCACATAATGATAAAAGGAACAATCAACCAATAGGAAGTTGTAACAGTTCCAAACTTGCATGCACTTAACATACCTATGGGATGTGTAAACAAAAACTGACAGAATTACTGGAAAACATGGAGAAATTCAAATTAAGAGTGGAAGATGTTAATATATATATGTCAATTATTGATAGATAAAACATAAAAATTCATAAACATAGCAGATTTGAAAAACATAATTAAGTTTATCTGTAATCATGTATAGAACTATGCACCTAACAATTAGATACTGCATATTCTAGTCCAAAAAAAAAAATTTTTTTTTAAATTGATTATGTATGGGGACAGATGGTTACTAGACTAACTGTGGTGATGATTTCCTAATGTATCCAAATGTCAAATTACTAGGTAGTACACCTGAAACTAACATGATATTCTATGTCAACTATTTTCAATAAAAATCAGTCAATCAATAAATAGTTATGTACTAGGTTAGGAGCTGGCAAACTATGACCCATGGACCAAATCCAGCCAGGATGTGTTTCTGTAGATAAAGTTTATCAGAATGCAGCCACACCCAATCATTTACATATTGTCTAAGGTTGCTTTTGCACAACAGCAGAATCCAGTAATTACTGACAGAGACCTTATTGCTCTGCAAACCCTACACTTATTTGTTGTGTGGCCCTAAAAACCTAAAAAGTGTGCTGATCCCTGTGCTAGAAAATAAAGCAAGTCTTAACAAATATCAAAGAATTGATTTGCATGCCATTTTTCTAACCACAATATAAAAAAAGGTAACTTTAAAAAATCTGTTTGAGAATTTAACAGTACACTTCTAAATAACTCATCAGTCAAAGAAAAGTCATTATAGAGTCTTTAAAAATATTTAGAATTAAATGATAATGAAACTGCTATAATATTAAAATGTATGGTATTCAGTTGTTATAAAGTGTTAAGAAAATATATATCCTTAATGCTTACGTCAGAAAGAGAAAAACTTAATGGGCTAAATATCCAACTACAAAAATTAAGAACTCAATAGAGTATACCTAAAGAAAGTAAAGAATGTTAATTAGTGTACTAGAAATCAAAGAAGCAATAGAAAACATCTATAATACAGAACCTAGTTGTTGTTGTTGTTGTTTTAAGGAAATACCTCTCCAAGACAGAACAAGAAAAAAAAAGGTTCAAATAAAAACTGGGAGAAAAGAAAAAGAAGACATAGCTACATATAATGATCACACCTCTCCAATAAATTTGAAAACTTTAAATAAAACAGCCAATTACCTAGAAAAATAATACTTACCAAAATTGAGTTAAAAATAGAAAAACCCGAATAATCATATAACTGTTAGAAATTGAAGCATTTGTTAAAACATACCCACAAAAAGAATACTACGCTCTGCTTCTTTTACTAACAGATTTTACCAAATATCAAGAAACAGATCATCTTAACTATACGTATACAACTATTTCAGAGGATAGAAAATGAGGAGACATTTCCCAACTCTTTTATGAAGCTAATATAACCTCAATACCTAAACCAGACAAGGAGGATACTAGAAAGGAAAATTATGTAAATAAATATCTAAATAAAATGGTAACCAACATTATTAAAAAAGAAATACATCATGACTAATTAATTGGGATTTATCCTAGGAATAGCAAGAATGGTTTAACATTAGACAACCTATTTTCACGGTTGGCCACATTAACAGATTATAGGAGAAACCCATATAATCATCTCAGTAAATGCAAAAACAAAAGGCATTGCATTAAATTTAACACCTATTAGTGATTTTAAAATAAAACAATAAACAAACCTCTTAGCAAACAGAATAGAAGGAAACATCATTTTAGCTATAAGCAGCATCTTCTCATGCAAGGGTAGTGTGGAGGTTAAGATGGTGGACTCCAACATTAAAATATTTGGGATTCAAATCCCAGCTCTGCCTATTAGTTGTGTGACATTGGGCAAGTGTTACAAAGTGTTTGATGAAAGTTAGCTTCTATCAGTTTTTTTTTAAGTCAGGCTTACTGAGGAATAATTTATATAGTAAATTACATAGTAAAATTAACCCCTTTTTGAGTATGGTTCTATGAAGTTTTACTAAAGCATACAGTTGTGTAACCACCACCACAGTAAAGTTACAGAACATTTCCAACAATCCCCAGAAGTTTCCCATCTCCAGTCCCCAGTAACTACTGATCTGTTTTTTTATCCCTATAGTTTTGCCTTCTCCAGGGTGTTAAATAAGTGGAATCACACATTATACAGCCTCTTGATTCTGGCTTCTTTTGCTTAGCATCGTGCTTTTGAAAGTTACCAGGTTATGAGTTTCAGTAGTTTATTCTGTTGAGAAACTGTGAGAACTATAGGAGAGTTAAGCAGGTCTATAGCCAGGGCAGATCTAGGTTTTTGTGAGGCCTAAATCTTATGTAATTTGGGGGACCCTCTCTTAGAAAAAGAATACAAAATTACTGATACAAAATTAGGTATGAAAGAAATTATTTTAAATAAGAAATCACAACAGTACTGTTATAAACACAGGAATTCTGAAAAGTTTTATTTTACTCATCCCTATCAGATAAGAAAAAAAAATTTTTTTTCTTAACTGTAAAGTACAGCATCTACTGTATTCCTATAGGAGAGGCTTTCCATTTTGAATAGACAAAATGGGAACCTAATTTTCTGCTTACAGTTTTACATTTTTGATGATTGGAAGAATTTTCCACTGACTAATTTCTGGTTTCATTCATCCCAAACCTGCTTTCTCCTCCACTTCCCACATAGTTCTAAGGAAGGAGGCTACAGGTGTGTTTGTGTCACAATCCACAACCTCTAGCCCTGTACACTTTATGTCAGATGTCTGGTGAGTTGGCATGGGGTGGTAGGAATATTCCTGGAAGTATTCCTACAGTAGGAGAGCTAGCAATAATTTAACTATAGACTTTATGATTATGAACCTTATAATATCTCATTAAACTCAAGCTCAATGTCTGTCCAACCAGCTCCCTCTAACTGGATCCCCAAAATGCTCACTCCAGCTCCAACACTACTCACTAGGGGATAGGGACAGAGGTGAATTCTGGGTAGAAATAGACAGTGGTCTATTGTATTTATTTTAATCACCATATGTCTTTCTTTTGCAGATTTTTTAAGAAAAATTAACTGTATGATCCATTGCCAGTATTCTCCCTAGGGCCTAGAAGGAGTTCATGCAAGTAAATACTTAGAAGCTTAAGGAAATTGCTGAGAAATTGGATTTCTGATACTTTTCATAAAGAGGACAAAGTCAGGGATTGAAGGAAAGAGAAAGATATGTGCAACTTTTAATTTTAGCTTTTTGCTCTCTTTGCCTGGGGTTGAAAAAGAACAGTGTACTTGACTCCACTCCTGGAAGAATTCAACCAATCCCATCTGGTGGTATCCTTTTTTTTTTTTTTTAAAGTAGACCCTCAAGGAGTTGAAAATAAGGTGGCACCATCTTGGTGACTCCACTCCACGGGCTGAATCAGCCACTGGGACTGAATGGCACAGGCCTAGCTTAACTTCCTCAAATGCCAGCAGTTCTAGAGAAATCTAGATGCTGGAGCCAAGCTGGTTAGGTTGGGTCCCCATACTGTTCTTTTAATACTGTCTTAATGGAACTCACAGTACTAGCATCCTTACTTCAGAAAAGCAGTTTTCTTTTTTGGAACCAAATAACATCACACACAGACTAAAGAAACAACTAATTTATTCAACCTCTATCTGATATTAATATCAAATATAATATAATATAATACAATATAATTAATCTTATATTAATATAATTAATAGAGTATAATATATTAATATAACTCCTGCTTTTTTATCAATATTTACATGTTATATTTCAGCCATCATTTTGCTTTTAGCTGTATCGTCATATTTGAGGTAAGTTTCTTGTAAACAGCATATAGTTAGTTCATTTTTTTAATCCACTTTGTCAATCTCTGTCTTTTTTTTTATAAATGTGTTTATTTATTTATGTTTAGCTGCGTTGGGTCTTCGTTGCTGCATACGGGCTTTCTCTAGTTGCGGCGAGCAGGGACTACTCTTCATCGCAATACGCAGGCTTCTCATTGTGGTGGCTTCTCTTGTTGCGGAGCATGGGCTTTAGGCGCACAGGCTTCAGTAGTTGTGGCACGTGGGCTCAGAAGTTGTGGCTCACGGGCTCTAGAGCGCAGTTTCAGTAGTTGTGGCGCACGGGCTTAGTTGCTCCACGGCATGTGGGATCTTCCCAGACCAGGGATCGAACTCATGTCCCCTGCATTGGCAGGCAGATTCTTAACCACTGTACCACCAGGGAAGTCCCAATCTCTGTCTTTAAATTGGTATGTTTAGATCATTTACATTAATGTAATTGTTGATATGTTGGGATTCAAATATGCCATTTTATTTTGTCTTTTCTGTTTATTTGCTAGTTCTTGTTTATCTTTCCTGCCTTCCTGTGGGTTACTTGAACATTTTTAGAATTCTGTTTTGATTTATTGTAGTATTTTTGAGTGCATCTCTTTGCATAGCTCTTTCAGTGCTTGCTAAAGCACTAGTGTGGGTGTTGGCCTCATTACCACTGGGCAATATGTAAAGTCCTGATTCTCTACTAGGGTTCCTCCGACCCTAGTGGGGAAGGAAAGGTGCCCTTCATTACTACCAGGAGGAGGTGGAAGTCCAGGCTCACAGTGTATTCTCCATTGATAATGCACTGGTGGTGGTGGTAGAGAACAGGGGTCTGTTACCACCCTTCAGGGATGAAAATCTCTTCAGGCGTTCAGTCCCTACTTTATCACCTCTGACACCACCCTGATGGAAGGTGGAGGAGGAGTTGGGGTGCCTCATTACAGCCTGACAAAGGTGGAAGTCTAGGTTCCCCACTCAGCCTTTGCTGGTGTAGGCAGCAAAGAAAACAGTTTTTCTGTTGTGTTTGGCTGAAGTCAAGTGGTTATTATCTAAAGGTTTTCAGTCTTGCTAGGCTGTCGTTTTCCTGGTCATTTTGTTAAACAGAGCAGACATTTGTTGGGGCTTTTTTGTTTGCTGTCACTGGCATTTCCAAGTTACTAGCTTCTTTAGCTCCAAGTCTGAGATAATAAGGCAAAAAGAAAACCCAGGGAGCTCACCGCTGTGTTGTTCCTTGGGCCCCAAAGTCCCTAGCATGTCTGACTTCTTCTCTCCACCTTTCAGAGATCTCCTATGTTTGTTTTATATATAATGGTCAGGATTTTTTGCTGTACTTAGCAGGAGGAATAAGGGAAAATATGACTACTACTACTCTCTTCCCAGAAGCAGCTCTATAAATACTTTTAATGCCAACTTAGTCCTTCATTTAAAAATCCCTGTTAGGGACTTCGCTGGTGGCGCAGTGGTTGAGAATCCGCCTGCCAATGCAGGGAACACGGGTTCGAGCCCTGGTCTGGGAAGATCCCACATGCTGCGGAGCAACTAAGCCTGTGCACCACAACTGCTGAGCCCACGCTCTAGAGCCCGTGAGCCACAACTACTGAAGCCCGCGTGCCTAGAACCCATGCTCTGCAACAAGAGAAGACACCGCAGCGAGAAGCCCGCACACCGCAAGGAAGAGTAGTGCCTGCTCGCCACAACTGGAGAAAGCCCATGTGCAGCAACGAAGACCCAACGCAGCCAAAAATAAATAAATAAATAAATAAATAAATTTTAAAAATAAAAAATAAGTAAAAAGCCCTGTTAATCTTCTACCTGCTACTACTTCATTGGGTAGAGTGCTTTTTTTCATGCTACACAGTTAAAAGTAGGGGTATTAATCAGGATTCTCCAGAAAAACAGAAGCAACAGAGTAGATATCTATATATCTATCTATATTTATCACTCTCTCTCTCTCTCTCTCTCTGTGTATCTATGTGTGTATATATAAAGGAATTGGCTCATGCAATTATGGAGACTGTCAAGTCCCAAGATTTGCAGGATAGACTGACAAGCTGGAGACCCAGAAGAGCCAGTTGTCTAGTTCCAATCCTAGTCAGAAGGCTTGAGAACCAGGAGAGCTGGTGGTGTAGTTCCAGCTTGAAGGCTGGCAGGCTCCAGATCCAGGAAGAGCCAATGTTTCAGTTCAAGTACAAAGGCAGAAAAAATTATCTTAATCAAGGGAGGTCATGCTTTTACTTCTTTTCTTTTCTTTTTTTAATATCTTTATGGGAGTATAATTGCTTTACAATGTTGTGTTAGTTTCTGCTGTAGAACAAAGTGAATCAGCTATATGTACACATATATCCCCATATCCCCTCCCTCGTGAGCCTCCCTCCCACCCTCCCTTTCCCAGCCCTCTAGGTCATCACAAAGTATCGAGCTGATCTCCCTGTGCTATGCGGCTGCTTCCTACTAGCTATCTATTTTACATTTGGTAGTGTATATATGTCCATACCACTCTCTCACTTCATCCCAGCTTCCCATTCCCCCCCTGTGTCCTCAAGTCCATTCTCTACGTCTGTGTCTTTATTCCTGGCCTGCCACTAGGTTCATCACTACCGTTTTTTAGGCTCCATATATGTGTGTTGGCATCCGGTGTTTGTTTTTCTCTTTCTGACTTCACTCTGTATGACAGACTCTAGGTCCATCCACCTCATTAGAAATAACTCAATTTCGTTCCTTTCTGTGGCTGAGTAATATTCCATGGTATATATGTGCCACATCTTCTTTATCCATTCATCTGTCGATGGACACTTAGGTTGCTTCCATCTCCTGGCTATTGTAAATAGTGCTGCAATGAACATTGGGGTACATGGCTCTTTTTGAATTATGGTTTTCTCAGGGTATATGCCCAGCAGTGGGATTGCTGGGTCATATGGTAGTTCTATTTTTAGTTTTTTAACGAGCCTCTATACTGTTCTCCATAGTGGCTGTATCAATTTAGATTCCCACCAACAGTGCAGGAGGGTTCCCTTTTGTCCACACCCTCTCCAGCATTTATTGTTTGTAGATTTTTTGGTGATGGCCATTCTGACTGGTGTGAGGTGATACCTCATTGTAGTTTTGATTTGCATTTCTCTAATGATTAGTGATGTTGAGCATCTTTTCATGTGTTTGTTGGCAATCTGTATATCTTTTTTTTTTTTTTTGAGGTTTGCAATTTATTTATTGAAACCTCATACATACATTGTTTGGCTGTAGAATTCTAAAACCATATTTTTTCCCAAAAACATTTTTATCCCATATCACAGAGTAATGATTTATAGCAAAGGAATACATAAGTCACTCAATTTGCTTCTCAGTGTGTTAAACAGAATTTGCTCATTTGGTAAACATTACCTCATCCGCTTCTTCACCTTCTTCATCATAATCATCATCATCATCTTCAATAGCTTCTCCAGTAAAGTATAACACTGATCTTGGGATTATGCGCTCACGTAAAAAGTGACCAATTTCAAAGTCCGCAGCAAGGATAGCTTCAGCAGCATCATCCAGATCTCCACTCTCAGGAACTTCAGGAGGGGCAAAAAAATTAAAGAAAGAGTCATTAGAAACTGTTTTGGTCACAGTATGAACTGTCCCACGTCCCTTGTGTTTCTGCTTCTTCTTAATGGTTTTCAAAGTGACATTCTTCCCTTTTTTCCAATCTATCTGGCACCCTGTACAACCCATAATTTCTGGTCCATCAAAAGAAAAAGGATCAGAATCATCTGGTTCTGACCTCATCCTATATGTCTTTGTCAACACTTCATTTGTGAAATATTCATTGGGTTCAAAGTGAAATTCTAAGACAAAACTCATAGGCTGACCAGCATCTGAGAATTTCACTTTAATATCTTTCAAGTGCTTCAGAATAGGTTCATCATGTTCCTGAACCATATCACTGAGCAAGTCAACATTCTTAAAAACGGTCAACCAAAATTCAGGAATTCCTTTGGGGTCTTCTTTTTCTTCATCCTTTTTCTCATCTTCAATCTTGGCCTTTTCTCTTAGCTCCTCCGAAATTTCATCTTCCTCATCTGGTTTCCATTCACATTCTTCTTCTGTAGGTTCATAAATGGCATTAATGATCTCAAATCGCTTATCAAATAGAGGTTGATAGAGAACAGCATACTTTCTTTCAAGATCATGAACTTCCTCATAGAACTTGGCTTCTATCTGTGCACATTTAATTTGAAGGTTTTTGAGAGCATTCACGTGTCTTTTAACTACCCTAGGCAAGCTTTCAATGTATCCTGTTGGTGTTTCTACCAGACCATCAAGTCTTTCTTGAAGGGCTGCAAGAATCTGAGGATTTTGCATCATCTGAACAGTCAGCTGACGTGCTTTGATTTTTGTTTCTTCACCAGTTTCTTCTTCTTCTACTTCTTCAACATCATCCAAATCTTGATCAAGTTCAGACTGTTCTCTGTTGTCGATGTCTGCCATGTTGTATGAGCGCCAAATATCAGTGGCTAGCACAGGGAGCCAGGCGGCCGGAGCTGCGCAGGCAGTGACTCAGGGCGGCGGCAGGAGGAGCAGAAGGCGGCGCAGCGAGCAGATGGCGCTAAAGAACGGCAATCTGTATATCTTCTTTGGAGAAATGTCTGTTTAGGTCTTCTGCCCATTTTTGGATTGGGTTGTTTTTTTTTTTTTTTGATATTAAGCTGTATGAGCTGCTTGTATATTTTGGAGATTAATCCTTTGTCAGTTGCTTTGTTTACAAATACTTTCTCCCATTCTGAGGGTTGTCTTTTCATCTTATTTATGGTTTCCTTTGCTGTTCAAAAGCTTTTAAGTTTCATTAGGTCCCATTTGTTTATTTTTGATTTTATTTCCATTACTCTAGGAGGTGGGTCAAAAAGGATCTTGCTGTGATTTATGTCATAGAGTGTTCTGCCTATGTTTTCCTCTAAGAGTTTTATAGTATCTGGCCTTACAGTTAGGTCTTTGACCCATTTTGACTTTATTTTTGTGTATGGTGTTAGGGAGTGTTCTAATTTCATTCTTTTACATGTAGCTGTCCAGTTTTCCCAGCACCACTTATTGAAGAGACTGTTTTCTCCATTGTATATTCTTGCCTCCTTTGTCAAAGATAAGGTGACCATATGTGTGTGGGTTTATCTCTGGGCTTTCTATCCTCTTCCATTGATCTATATTTCTGTTTTTGTGCCAGTACCATACTGTCTTGATTACTGTAGCTTTGTAGTATAGTCTGAAGTCTGGGAGCCTGATTCCTCCAACTCCATTTTCCTTTCTCAAGATTGCTTTGGCTATTTGTGGTCTGTTGTGTTTCCATACAAATTGTAAAATTTTTTGTTCTAGTTCTGTGAAAAATGCCATTGGTAATTTGACAGGGATTGCATTGATTCTGTAGATTGCTTTGGGTAGTACAGTCATTTTCACGATGTTGATTATTTCAATCCAAGAACATGGTATATCTTTCCATCTGTTTGTATCGTCTTTGATTTCTTTAATCAGTGTCTTATAGTTTTCCGCATACAGGTTTTTTGCCTCTTAGGTAGGTTTATCCCTAAGTATTTTATTCTTTTGTTACAATAGTAAATGGGAGTGTTTCCTTAATTTCTCTTTCTGATCTTTCGTTTTTAGTGTATACGAATGCAAGGGATTTCTGTGCATTAATTTTGTATCCTGCTACTCTACCAAATTCATTGATTAGCTCTAGTAGTTTTCTGGTAGCTTCTTTAGGATTCTCTATGTATACTATCATGTCATCTGCAAACAGTGACAATTTTACTTCTTCTTTTCTGATTTGGATTCCTTTTATTTCTTTTTCTTCTCTGCTTGCTGTGGTTAAAACTTCCAAAACTATGTTGAATAATAGTGGTGAGAGTGGACATCCTTGTCTTATTCCTGATCTTAGAGGAAATGCTTTCAGTTTTTCACCATTGAGAATGATGTTTGCTGTGGGTTTGTCATATATGGCCTTTATTATGTTGAGGTAAGTTCCCTCTATGCCCACTTTCTGGAGAGTTTCTATCATAAATGGGTGTTGAATTTTGTCAAAAGCTTTTTCTGCATCTATTGAGATGATCATATGGTTTTTATCCTTCAATTTTTTGATGTGGTGAATCACACTGATTGATTTGCAGATATTGAAAAATCCTTGCATCCCTGGGATAAATCCCACTTGATCATGGTGTATGAACCTTTTAATGTATTGTTGGATTCGAATTGCTAGTATTTTGTTGAGGATTTTTGCGTCTATGTTCATTAGTGATATTGGCCTGTAGTTTTCTTTTTTTGTGACATCTTTGTCTTGTTTTGGTATCAGGATGATGGTGGCCTCATAGAATGAGTTTGGGAGTGTTCCTCCCTCTGCTATATTTTGGAAGAATTTGAGAAGGATAGGTGTTAGCTCTTCTCTAAATGTTTCATAGAATTTGCCTGTGAAGCCATCTGGCCCTGGGCTTTTGTTTGTTGGAAGATTTTTAATCACAGTTTCAATTTCAGTGCTTGTGATTGGTCTGTTCATGTTTCTGTTTCTTCCTGGTTCAGTCTTGGAATGCTGTGCTTTTCTAAGAATTTGTCCATTTCTTCCAGGTTGTCCATTTTATTGGCATGTAGCTGCTTGTAGTAATCTCTCATGATCCTTTGTATTTCTGCAGTGTCAGTTGTTACTTCTTTCATGCTTTTAGTTCTATTCCAGCCATATCTGATTGCATGAGTGCCACCCACATTAGGGAGGGAAATCTGCTTTATTCAGTCTAACCATTCAAATGTTAATCTCAACCAAAAACACCTACACAGAAACATCCAGAATAATGTTTGACCAAATATCTGGGCACCCTGTGGCCCAATCAAGTTGACACATAAAATTAACCATCATAGTATGTAAACATTTAAAAGCTCAGGACTACCAAACTAGTTAATTTGTACCCAAATATGAATTCTGACCAATATTACTCACAAATTCACATTTTGGGCTTTGAGATATACCGAAAAGCTCAAAGGGAGTGAGTAAAGCCTTCCAAGGATTCAAAAATGTGTTCAAAGAGAACAACCACTAAAATCTGGAAGACAGTATGGCATTATGGGAAGTAAGAAACTTATGGTTGCCATGCTTCTTTTAAAGAGCTTTTTAACAGAAAAATTATTAAAGCTTTTATTTTTCCTGGTTCTTAGAGTAAGAATTTACTTTTTCCAGTGTTGAAAGATTTTATAAATTCAAAATAAGAATTTCTCATGATCTATCATCCTTCCGTCACACTCTCTTAACATTACCCTTGGAGCCAGCACACAGGCGTCAAGAGCTGGCTGGTTCTCAGTGCAGGCAGTATCACTTGTGGGGAAGACTCTGGACTCAAGTAGGGTTCCCAGGTGTATTATGACCTGGGGCAAATTACTTCATCCCTCTAAGCAGCAACTTTCTTATCTGAAAATGGGGAGTTTAATATCTGTAAAATCAGCGTGAGTGTTCCATAATTAAACATTCTCAAATTTAGACATCTGAATAATCTTCATTTTTGCAGTTTTATAAATAACATTGCCACCTTGGTTCTTAAATCTCTGTCTTCATTTTGGATGATTTTCATAAATTCAGCTTCTTAGAGGTGAAATTAATGAGTCAAGGGATACAACCTTCTAAAAAGGTGGTACCAAGATTACACTAGCAATGGGAGAAAGAAAGAGAGAGGTGCTTTTCTCATTTTTAAACTTTATGTTTCCTAGAAGCATCAGATGGTGAAGGAGGAGGAGACACAGCAATGACGCAGCAGGAGACAGTTCCAGTTCCTGCCCTGTCAAAGAAAACCGAACAGGTGACAGTCACTGTGGGAGAGTCACAGCTGTTGGCTCTGAAATCAGCCTCTTCTACCCCTCTACAGCATTCTGTGTGCTCCAATACCAGTTATTGGTGGGATTTGAGGGAAACTTTTACCTTCTCTGCCTTTGAAAGAGCCATGCTTCATTAATTACAAACCAGCAAGGTCTATTTTTCCCCCTAATATTTTTTTTACAATATAAATGTATTTTACAATAATGATATCTTAGATTCTTGTATTACATTTTTACCAAAGACCCAGTTTTATTCTTTTCGGTATAGTTCCTAGGAGAAGACAAATAGCATAGATATGCAAGATTGCCCCCACACCAATGCATTATTACAGTACCAAGACATGCTGTGAGCAGGCTCCCAGGGCCTCATGTCTATCTAGCATCATGTCTGTTGTGTGAATTCTTATTGAGGATTTGCTACCTTCGTATTACCACAAGTGGCCATTTGATAAACTTTGCTCCCTGGACTTAGGACCTTTTATTGCCTTTTTAATCTTCTTGCTGGCCACTCACATCCATTTGCGCCTTTCTTACATTATTGTCCCTGAGACCTAATTGGTAACCATGTGTGATTTTTTAAAGGACTATCTAACTGTCAGTCCAAAGTTACCATCTTCTTCATAGTAACTATATGTGGCCGTATTCTTATTGTAGGTGGCCCTAAACACATTCCACTAGAGTTTTGTGACCCAAAGTTTGTGACCAGGCTCAGGATAATTGTGGGAAGCAGTTTAGCATTTTGGTTACCTACAAGCTGTGACTCCTTGGGCAAGTTAAACTCTCTGTGCCTCAATCTCCGTATTGGTAAAGTGGTGATAATACGTGTATTTTCTTCACAGGGTTGTGGTGAGGATTAAATGATTAACACTTGTTAAGCTCTTTGAACTGTGGTTGGCAAAGAGTAAGCACTGAAGTGATAATTATTATAGTAAAATATACTTCAAGTCTTTTATTTTATTCATTATTTTTTCTTTGTGAGGTGGGGAATGCAGAAAGATATACATATTTAATGTATAATCAGTCTTGGTTTTCTCTATAGTCACCAAATATTTAACTCCAAGGCCGTGTATCAATTGTAGTTTGAACCATTCTTTCTAAGACCTACAGGTTAACATCTGTGGCTTTTCAATTTATTTCACCAAGATGGGGTTTGATTTTACCTCACTTAACTCCACTGACCATACCATAGTCATGCCTTCTTTGACCTTTGCCTCTAATCAGTGCCTACTTGCAGAACTTGTTTCCAAATATTCTTTTTTTTTTGTAGAAATTAGAACTTTATTATATTATAAACATTTCCAGAATATAAACTGATTTTGTATCAAGACTCCTTGAAACATTTAAAACTGTATGTAACTTAAGCATATTATAATGTATGTCATTTTCTACTTTCCAATATAGAAAATATACTGCAAGTTAGATCTAACAAAGGAAAAAAAATCAATCTAAACTGCTTCACAGAGAAAACTAATGAATATAAAAACACCCACCCCAAACTAAAACCCAGTCAAGAAATAGATTCTGTAAAGCCTATTAATCCTCCATTTTAAAATAAATGACATCCCAAGGGAAAAATACTTCCACCATCATAACAATTTGATGAATTAAAGCAGAGCCACTCTCGTTAAGAGAAATTACATTATGTATAAGAAAAATGTAGTAATGATTTTAGAAAAGAGGAAAAGTAATTTCCATGTTGGAGAACAAGCACACTAAATGTTTTCTGTTCACTTAGCCTTTGTACCTGTTCACATGAAAAGAGTGATAGGAACATCGTAAAACCAAGCTCCTCAACTATATTTTCAGTTTAACCTCAGGAGAACCAATGCAAGAGCTTCAAAATCCAAGGATACACTGGTCCCAAAGCATCTCCTCTTTTTCCTTTCTTTGCCTTGTTCCTTTTTCTCTTTACTACGCCTATGTTCCTCTTTCTTAGAGACTACATCTCGGCTTTTTTTCTCCTTTCGGTTCTTAAGCTTTTCTGTACTGACTGTTTCCACCTCTGTTTTGTTTCTTTGGATGCACTTGTATTTGTCTAAATCTATTTCCTCACAAGCTTTCTTCCTCTTATGCTTGGGCCGCTCCTCCTCTCATTTTTCCCGGCCTTCCTCTGGGTGCCTTTTACTCTTCTGATGTATCTGTTTATAACTAGCTTGATGGGCACCGGTACTGTTTTCTGAGGACAGGTGCCTGTAAACTCCAGATTCTACACTGTATGAGCTACAGTTATACTCTTGCTGACTAAAGTTCAGAGCTACTGGTTTTCCTGAGAAACAGTCCCTGGTGAATTGACAGCCGCTCAGGGAGTCCAGTCTCAGCCTGCAGTCATGAGCTGCTAGCCACTGAGGTAACCGCTTTTCCACTGTTTGCGAAATACTGCATGGTCTTTGGTAGATCTGGACGGTTTCACAAAGGAGTCTTTGATCAAACATTCTACACCTGGGTCTAGAATCAACCTCTTCTTTTTTATTTTTTTTAAAAATCTTTATTGAAGTATAATTGCTTTACAATGGTGTGTTAGTTTCTGCTTTATAACAAAGTGAATCAGTTATACATATACATATGTTCCCATATCTCTTCCCTCTTGCATCTCCCTCCCTCCCACCCTCCCTATCCCACCCCTCTAGGTGGTCACAAAGCACCAAGCTGATCTCCCTGTGCTATGCGGCTGCTTCCCACTAGTTATCTATTTTACATTTGGTAGTGTATATATGTCCATGACACCCTCTCACCCTGTCACATCTCACCCTTCCCCCTCCCCATATCCTCAAGTCCATTCTCTAGTAGGTCTGTGTCTTTATTCCCATCTTGCCACTAGGTTCTTCATGACCTTTTTTTTTTTTTTCCTTAGATTCCATATATATGTGTTAGCATACGGTATTTGTTTTTCTCTTTCTGACTTACTTCACTCTGTATGACAGACTCTAACTCCATCCACCTCATTACAAATACCTCCATTTCATTTCTTTTTATGGCTCAGTAATATTCCATTGTATATATGTGCCACATCTTCTTTATCCATTCATCCGATGATGGACACTTAGGTTGCTTCCATGTCCTGGCTATTGTAAATACAGCTGCAATGAACATTTTGGTACATGACTCTTTTTGAATTATGGTTCTCTCAGGGTATATGCCCAGTAGTGGGATTGCTGGGTCATATGGTAGTTCTATTTTTAGTTTTTTAAGGAACCTCCATACTGTTCTCCATAGTGGCTGTATCAATTTACATTCCCACCAACAGTGCGAGAGAGTTCCCTTTCCTCCACACCCTCTCCAGCATTTATTGTTTCTAGATTTTTTGATGATGGCCATTCTGACCGGTGTGAGATGATACCTCATTGTAGTTTTGATTTGCATTTCTCTAATGATTAAGGATGTTGAGCATTCTTTCATGTGTCTGTAGGCCATCTGTATATCTTCTTTGGAGAAATGTCTATTTAGGTCTTCTGCCCATTTTTGGATTGGGTTGTTTGTTTTTTTGTTATTGAGCTGCACGAGCTGCTTGTAAATCTTGGAGATTAATGCTTTGTCAGTTGCTTCATTTGCAAATATTTTCTCCCATTCTGAGGGTTGTCTTTTGGTCTTGTTTATGGTTTCTTTTGCTGTGCAAAAGCTTTTAAGTTTCATTAGGTCCCATTTGTTTATTTGTGTTTTTATTTCCATTTCTCTAGGGGCTGGATCAAAAAGGATCTTGCTGTGATTTATGTCATAGAGTGTTTTGCCTATGTTTTCCTCTAAGAGTTTGATAGTGTATGGCCTTACACTTAGGTCTTTAATCCATTTTGAGTTTATTTTTGTGTATGGTGTCACAGAGTGTTCTAATTTCATACTTTTACATGTAGCTGTCCAATTTTCCCAGCACCACTTATTGAAGAGGCTGTCTTTTCTCCACTGTATATGCTTGCCTCATTTATCAAAGATAAGGTGACCATATGTGTGTGGGTTTATCTCCGGGCTTTCTATCCTGTTCCATTGATCTATATTTCCGTTTTTGTGCCAGTACCAAATTGTCTTGATTACTGTAGCTTTGTAATATAGTCTGAAGTCAGGGAGCCTGATTCCTCCAGCTCCATTTTTCGTTCTCAAGATTGCTTTGGCTATTCGGGGTCTTTTGTGTCTCCATACAAATTGTGAAATTTTTTGTTCTAGTTCTGTGAAAAATGCCAGTGGTAGTTTGATAGGGATTGCATTGAATCTGTAGATTGCTTTGGGTAGTGGAGTCATTTTCACAATGTTGATTTTTCCAATCCAAGAACATGGTATATCTCTCCATCTATTTGTATCATCTTTAATTTCTTTCATCAGTGTCTTATAATTTTCTGCATACAGGTCTTTTGTCTCCTTAGGTAGGTTTATTCCTAGATATTTTATTCTTTTTGTTGCAGTGGTAAACGGGAGTGTTTTCTTAATTTCACTTTCAGATTTTTTATCATTAGTATATAGGAATGCAAGAGATTTCTGTGCATTAATTTTGTATCCTGCTACTTTACCAAATTCACTGATTAGCTCTAGTAGTTTTCTGGTAGCATCTTTAGGATTCTCTATGTATAGTATCATGTCATCTGCAAACACTGACAGCTTTACTTCTTCTTTTCTGATTTGGATTCCTTTTATTTCTTTTTCTTCTCTGATTGCTGTGGCTAACACTTCCAAAACTATGTTGAATAATAGTGGTGAGAGTAGGCAACCTTGTCTTGTTCCTGATCTTAGTGGAAATGGTTTCAGTTTTTCACCATCGAGGACAATGTTGGCTGTGGGTTTGTCATATATGGCCTTTATTATGTTGAGGAAAGTTCCCTCTATGCCTACTTTCTGCAGGGCTTTTATCATAAATGGATGTTGAATTTTGTCGAAAGCTTTCTCTGCCTCTATTGAGATGATCATATGGTTTTTCTCCTTCAGTTTGTTAATATGATGTATCACGTTGATTGATTTGCGTATATTGAAGAATCCTTGCATTCCTGGAATAAACCCCACTTGATCATGGTGTATAATCCTTTCAATGTGCTGTTGGATTCTGTTTGCTAGTATTTTGTTGAGGATTTTTGCATCTATGTTCATCAGTGATATTGGCCTGTAGTTTTCTTTCTTTGTGACATCTTTGTCTGGTTTTGGTATCAGGGTGATGGTGGCCTCGTAGAATGAGTTGGGGAGTGTTCCTCCCTCTGCAATATTTTGGAAGAGTTTGAGAAGGATAGGTGTTAGCTCTTCTCTAAATGTTTGATAGAATTCGCCTGTGAAGCCATCTGGTCCTGGGCTTTTGTTTGTTGGAAGATTTTTAATCACAGTTTCAATTTCAGTGCTTGTGATTGCTCTGTTCATATTTTCTATTTCTTCCTGGTTCAGTCTCAGCAGGTTGTGCATTTCTAAGAATCTGTCCATTTCCTCCAGCTTGTCAATTTTATTGGCATAGAGTTGCTTGTAGTAATCTCTCATGATCGTTTGTATTTCTGCAGTGTCAGTGGTTACTTCTCCTTTTTCATTTCTAATTCTATTGATTTGAGTCTTCTCCCTTTTTCTCTTGATGAGTCTGGCTAATGGTTTATCAATTTTGTTTATCTTCTCAAAGAACCAGCTTTTAGTTTCATTGATTTTTGCTATTGTTTCCTTCATTTCTTTTTCATTTATTTCTGATCTGATCTTTATGATTTCTTTCCTTCTGCTAGCTTTGGGGTTTCTTTGTTCTTCTTTCTCTAATTGCTTTAGGTGTAAGGTTAGGTTGTTTATTCGAGATGTTTCCTGTTTCTTGATGTAGGCTTGTATTGCTATAAACTTCCCTCTTAGAACTGCTTTTGCTGCATCCCATAGGTTTTGGGTCGTCATGTCTCCATTGTCATTTGTTTCTAGGTATTTTTTGATTTCCCCTTTGATTTCTTCAGTGATCACTTCGTTATTAAGTAGTGTATTGTGTAGCCTCCATGTGTTTGTATTTTTTACAGATCTTTTCCTGTAATTGATATCTAGTCTCATGGCGTTGTGGTCAGAAAAGATACTTGATACGATTTCAATTTTCTTAAATTTACCAAGGTTTGATTTGTGACCCAAGATATGATCTATCCTGGAGAATGTTCCATGAGCACTTGAGAAAAATGTGTATTCTGTTGTTTTTGGGTGGAATGTCCTATAAATATCCATTAAGTCCATCTTGTTTAATGTATCATTTAAAGCTTGTGTTTCCTTATTTATTTTCAATTTGGATGATCTGTCCATTGGTGAAAGTGGGGTGTTAAAGTCCCCTACTATGATTGTGTTACTGTCGATTTCCCCTTTTATGGCTGTTAGTATTTGCCTTATGTATTGAGGTGCTCCTATGTTGGGTGCATAAATATTTACAATTGTTATACCTTCCTCTTGGATCGACCCCTTGATCATTATATAGTGTCCTTCTTTGTCTCTTGTAATAGTCTTTATTTTAAAGTCTATTTTGTCTGATATGAGAATTGCTACTCCAGCTTTCTTTTGATTTCCATTTGCATGGAATATCTTTTTCCATCCCCTCACTTTCAGTCTGTGTGTGTCTCTAGGTCTGAAGTGGGTCTCTTGTAGACAGCATATATATGGGTCTTGTTTTTGTATCCATTCAGCCAGTCTGTGTCTTTTGGTGGGAGCATTTAATCCATTTACATTTAAGGTAATTATCAATATGTATGTTCCTATTCCCATTTTCTTAAATATTTTGGGTTTGTTATTGTAGGTGTTTTCCTTCTCTTGTGTTTCTTGCCTAGAGAAGTTCCTTTAGCATTTGTTGTAAAGCTGGTTTGGTGGTGCTGAACTCTCTCAGCTTTTGCTTGTCTGTAAAGGTTTTAATTTCTCCATCAAATCTGAATGAGATCCTTGCTGGATAGAGTAACCTTGGTTGTAGGTTTTTCTCCTTCATCACTTTAAGTATATCCTGCCACTCCCTTCTGGCTTGCAGAGTTTCTGCTGAAAGATCAGATGTTAACCTTATGGGGATTCCCTTGTGTGTTATTTGTTGTTTTTCCCTTGCTGCTTTTAATATGTTTTCTTTATATTTAATTTTTGATAGTTTGATTAATATGTGTCTTGGCGTGTTTCTCCTTGGATTTATCCTGTATGGGACTCTCTGTGCTTCCAGGACTTGATTAACTATTTCCTTTCCCATATTAGGGAAGTTTTCAACTCTAATCTCTTCAAATATTTTCTCAGTCCCTTTCTTTTTCTCTTCTTCTTCTGGGACCCCTATAATTCGAATGTTGGTGCGTTTAATGTTGTCCCAGAGGTCTCTGAGACTGTCCTCAGTTCTTTTCATTCTTTTTTCTTTATCCTGCTCTGCAGTAGTTATTTCCACTATTTTATCTTCCAGGTCACTTATCCGTTCTTCTGCCTCAGTTATTCTGCTATTGATCCCGTCTAGAGTATTTTTAATTTCATTTATTGTGTTTTTCATCGTTGCTTGGTTCCTCTTTAGTTCTTCTACGTCCTTGTTAAATGTTTCTTGCATTTTGTCTATTCTATTTCCAAGATGTTGGATCATCTTTACTATCATTATTCTGAATTCTTTTTCAGGTAGACTGCCTATTTCCTCTTCATTTTTTAGGTCTGGTGTGTTTTGACCCTGCTCCTTCACCTGCTGTGTGTTTTTTTGTCTTCTCATTTTGCTTATCTTACTATGTTTGGGGTCTCCTTTTCACAGGCTGCAGGTTCGTAGTTCCCGTTGTTTTTGGTATCTGTCCCCAGTGACTAAGGTTGGTTCAGTGGGTTGTGTAGGCTTCCTGGTGGAGGGGACTAGTGCCTGTGTTCTGTTGGATGAGGTTGAATCTTGTCTTTCTGGTGGGCACGTCCACATCTGGTGGTGTGTTTTGGGGTGTTTGTGGCCTTATTATGATTTAGGCAGCCTCTCTGCTAATGGATGGGGCTGTGTTCCTGTCTTGCTAGTTGTTTGGCATAGGGTGTCCAGCACTGTAGCTTGCTGGTCGTTGAGTGAAGCTGGGTCTTGATGTTGAGATGGAGATCTCTGAGAGATTTTCGCCGTTTGGTATTACGTGGGGCTGGGAGGTCTCTTGTGGACCAGTGTCCTGAAGTTGGCTCTTCCACCTCAGAGGCACAGCCCTGATGCCTGGCTGGAGCACCAAGAGCCTTTCATCCACACGGCTCAGAATAAAAGGGAGAAAAAAATAGAAAGAAAGAAAGAAAGAGGATAAAATAAAATAAAATAAAGCTATTATAATAAAAAATAAGAAAAAAATTATTAAAAAAAAGAAAAAAATTATTAAGAATAAATTTATTAAGAAAATTTTTTTTTAATTTTTAAAAATAGAGTTATTAATTTTTTATAATAAAAAATAAGAAAAAAATTAAGAAAAAATTTATTAAGAAAATAATTTTTTTTAATAAAAAATATGGAAAAACTTATTAAAATTTTTTTTAATTTCTAAAAATAGAAAATAAGGAAAAAATTATTAAGAAAACATTTATTAGGAAAAAAATTTTTTTAAGTAAAAGTAAAAAAAAAACAAAAACGGACGGACCTAACCCTAGGACTAATGGTGAAAGCAAAGCTATACAGACAAAATCTCACCCAGAAGCATACACATATACACTGACAAAAAAAGGAAAAGGGGAAAAATTAATATATCCTGCTCCCAAAGTCCACCTCCTGAATTTGGGATGATTCATTGTCTATTCAGGTATTCAACAGATGCAGGCACATCAAGTTGTTTGTGGAGCTTTAATCCACTGCTTCTGAGGCTGCTGGGAGAGATTTCCCTTTCTCTTCTTTGTTCGTACAGCTCCCAGGGTTCAGCTTTGGATTTGGACCCGCCTCTGCATGTAGGTCACCTGAGGGCATCTGTTCCCCGCCCAGACAGAACGGGGTTAAAGGAGCAGCTGCTTCGGGGGCTCTGGCTCACTCAGGCGGGGAGGGAGGGGTATGGATGTGGGGCGAGCCTGCGGCGGCAGAGGCCAGCGTGTCATTGCACCTGCCTGAGGCATGCCGTGCGTTCTCCCGGGGAAGTTGTCCCCGGATCACGGGAGCCTGGCAGTGGCGGGCTGCACCGGCTCCCGGGAGGGGCGGTGTGGAGAGTGACCTGTGCTTGCACACAGGCTTCTTGGTGGCGGCAGCAGCAGCCTTAGCGTCTCTTGCCCGTCTCTGGGGTCCGCGCTGATAACTGTGGCTCGCGCCCGTCTCTGGGGTCCGCGCTGATAGCCGCAGCTCATGCCCGTCTCTGGGGTCCGTGCTGATAGCCGCGGCTCTCGCCCGTCTCTGGAGTTCGTTTAGGCGGTGCTCTGAATCCCCTCTCCTTGCGCGCCACGAAACAAAGAGGCAAGAAAAACTCTCTTGCCTCTTCGGCAGCTGTAGACTTTTTCCCGGACTCCCTCCCGGCTAGCCGTGGCGCACTAGCCCCCTTCAGGCTGTGTTCACGCCGCCAGCCCCAGTCTTCTCCCTGCGATCTGACCAAAGCCCGAGCCTCAGCTCCCAGCCCCCGCCCGCCCCGGCAGGGGAGCAGACAAGACTCTCGGGCTGGTGAGTGCTACGCAGCACCGATCCTCTGTGCGGGAGTCTCTCCGCTTTGCCCTCCGCACCCCTGTGGCTGCGCTCTCCTCCGCGGCTCCGAAGCTTCCCCCCCTGCCACCTGCAGTCTCTGCCCGCGAAGGGGCTTCCTAGTGTGTGGAAACCTTTCCTCCTTCACAGCTCCCTCCCACTGGTGCAGGTCCCGTCCCTATTCTTTTGTCTTTGTTATTTCTTTTTTCTTTTGCCCTACCCAA
The DNA here is from genome assembly GCF_965194805.1 of Balaenoptera borealis. Classification (NCBI taxonomy): domain Eukaryota; kingdom Metazoa; phylum Chordata; class Mammalia; order Artiodactyla; family Balaenopteridae; genus Balaenoptera; species Balaenoptera borealis. Next base: position 48,024,388 of record NC_138862.1, read on the forward strand.
GTACGTGGGGATTTTCTTGCCTTTTGGGAGGTCTGACGTCTTCTGCCAGCGTTCAGTGGGTATTCTGTAGGAGCAGTTCCACGTGTAGATGTATTTCTACTGTATCTGTGGGAAGGAAGGTGATCTCCGCGTCTTACTCTTCCGCCATCTTGCCCAGACCTCCAACCTCTTCTTTGCACCCACAGGTTTCCAAATAATCCTCTCTCATCTTTCTGAAACAAGTCTTTGGCTCTAAGCCTCTGGCTTTCTGCACTTTGATGTAATCTTCAAGTTCATCTTGAAAAGAGTCACATGTCTTTGAATGCTTCATTAGGTTGACAAGGGGTTCTCCTTAACAGGTTGAGAACTTGGTGGAGAAATTTGATCATGTTCACCCATTGATTGCTTCAGTTTTTTAGCATGAACTTTCCCCAAATAGTGAGACTGTGCAACAACTGAGGAGCTAAAAACCATGATGCAGAGATTAAAAAATCTATTTTTGTCCAATACTCCACTCCCATTCACCTCATAAAGTGAAATCCATTGTGATTCAAATTATGGCACTACTCCTTATAAGCCTTTTACAAAAGGTATCTGTAAAAAGTTCAGTCTTTGCTCATTCAGTGTGGTATCTTCTCTGAGGCAGGGGCCCCCCTCCGCGCCAACGCCGCCCGCCAGTGGACAGGCCGAGGTGGAGGAGGCGGAGAGGCAGGGACAACCGCTGCCACCGCCGAGCAAGTGGGGTGGGAGCGGGAGGTGGAGACCGGACTTCCTGAGGGGAAGTGGCCGCCACCACCAGCGGCCGACTGGACGGCACCACCGCCATAGCGGTGAGGCGCGCTACTGCGCTTGCTCCAAATATTCTTTGTAGCCCATTGGCTTTCTTTTTTATTACTTTCTCCCTTGATTTTATTTTTGATTGTCCCTCACTTTTTCTGGGCTCTTTGGTGAAAGAATAAATTTGCATTAATAAACTCACCCAAGGCTGCATCTTTACTGTCTTTTTATTGGCAGAGTGTTCACTTTGCTGAATTTCCACCTATTTTTTACCTCCTTCCAACTTGAGTCTTCTTTTCCCACAACCATCAAGTTAGATAAATGGCAGGGAACCACAGGAAGAAAGGAAAAAGATCAAGGAAGAGAAAGTTAAATGCATTCTTAATTTCCATGAGCATTCACCTATCTTTCAGCAGCCCTGGTTTCAACAATAAGAGGATTTACTGAACACTCACCACAGGCACTGTGTAAGGTACCATGCCTCACAGTCATCACAGCTGCCCTGCGAAGTAGGGGGGACCCCATTTTACAAAGAACCTGAAGCTCAGAGAGATGGGTACCAGGAGTGGTGACCCACTTGACTGCCTTTAAGCCACACCCTGAGGATGACACTGCTTCCATTTCCCTTTCCACCTGTCCTTCCTCATTCAACTTGGGAAAATTGGATTTACCATGCCATCAAGTAATTTCTTGGTCGCATGCCATTGCTATTTTCTGCCAAGGAAAAAAAAAATCACCAGATATTTTACTGCTTATTTTAACCACCTTCATCTTGCTCTAATTTCTTTCACTAACAAATTGCTTTAAGGAAACAAAGTCCTGGGAATTCCCTGGCGGTCCAGTGGTTAGGGCTCCACGCTTCCACTGCAGGGGACACTGGTTCAACCCCTGGTTCGGGAACTAAGATCCTGCATGCCTAGTGGCCAATAAATAAATAAATGAATACAAATTTAAAAAAAAAAAAGAAGAATCAAAGTCCTAGGTAGACACAGTGGCCTTATAACTCTCTACAAGCCTATCCTCATTGCCCTGGCCAGAGAATTCACACAGGAATCTCTTTAACCCAGCCCCTAGAGAAATGGAAATAAAAACACAAATAAACAAGTGGGACCTAATGAAACTTAAAAGCTTTTGCACAGCAAAAGAAACCATAAACAAGACCAAAAGACAACCCTCAGAATGGGAGAAAATATTTGCAAATGAAGCAACTGACAAAGGATTAATCTCCAAGATTTACAAGCAGCTCATGCAGCTCAATAACAAAAAAACAAACAACCCAATCCAAAAATGGGCAGAAGACCTAAATAGACATTTCTCCAAAGAAGATATACAGATGGCCAACAGACACATGAAAGAATGCTCAACATCCTTAATCATTAGAGAAATGCAAATCAAAACTACAATGAGGTATCATCTCACACCGGTCAGAATGGCCATCATCAAAAAATCTAGAAACAATAAATGCTGGAGAGGGTGTGGAGAAAAGGGAACTCTCTCGCACTGTTGGTGGGAATGTAAATTGATACAGCCACTATGGAGAACAGTATGGAGGTTCCTTAAAAAACTAAAAATAGAACTACCATATGACCCAGCAATCCCACTACTGGGCATATACCCTGAGAAAACCATAATTCAAAAAGAGTCATGTACCAAAATGTTCATTGCAGCTGTATTTACAATAGCCAGGACATGGAAGCAACCTAAGTGTCCATCATCGGATGAATGGATAAAGAAGATGTGGCACATATATACAATGGAATATTACTCAGCCATAAAAAGAAATGAAATGGAGGTATTTGTAATGAGGTGGATGGAGTTAGAGTCTGTCATACAGAGTGAAGTAAGTCAGAAAGAGAAAAACAAATACAGTATGCTAACACATATATATGGAATCTAAGGGGAAAAAAAAGGTCATGAAGAACCTAGTGGCAAGATGGGAATAAAGACACAGACCTACTAAAGAATGGACTTGAGGATATGGGGAGGGGGAAGGGTGAGATGTGACAGGGTGAGAGGGTGTCATGGACATATATACACTACCAAATGTAAAACAGATAACTAGTGGGAAGCAGCCGCATAGCACAGGGAGATCAGCTCTGTGCTTTGTGACCACCTAGAGGGGTGGGATAGGGAGGGTGGGAGGGAGGGAGATACAAGAGGGAAGAGATATGGGGACATATGTATATGTATAACTGATTCACTTTGTTATAAAGCAGAAACTAACACACCATTGTAAAGCAATTATACTTCAATAAAGATGTTAAAAATAAATAAATAAATAAAAAGAAGAATCAAAGTCCTAGGTAGACACAGTGCCCTTATCACTCTCTACAAGCCTATCCTCATTGCCCTGGCCAGAGAATTCACACAGGAATCTCCTTGTGTCCCTCTGCCTTATTTGAGTGTTATCCATCTACCTCCCTGGTCTCCCTCCCATGCTGTACACATCTGTGCATCTCCACTGCATCTGACACAGAACCTTCCCCGAACTGGCACTCATTTGTGAAAAGGAAGAATGGATGACTAGACTGGTATCCCAGCTTTCTTACCCCTCTTTCCATCTCAACCCTTTGTGTCCCAGCTGTGAGCCATCGGCTCCCTGACACTGCTGCCCGCAGACGACTTTTGGAGCCCCGTGACCATTGTCCCTCCTTCATCCCCTCCTTGAAGGGTCCCCCACCTTGACATTAGACCTGGGAGTCTCTTCTCCTCCAGCCCTAATACCACACAGTCCCTTGGGCTCTTCTGTGGCCTCCTCGTCCTGTCTCCCGCTGCTCTTCTCCCTCTGGAACTCATCTCACCACCCCAAGGATGGCCTTTTTGTCAGGTGGACTGTCCTTTCTTGAGTCCTTCTCTAGTTGTTTATGCACATAGAGGTTGCATTTCCAACTAGCCCATAAGCACCTCAGGGGCCAGGGTTTCTTTTGTGTTCACTGTGGTACCTAGCACAGCCATAGGCACATGATTCATTTGGCACATGTGACCAAGTATTTGTTTTTTAATAGTAATCATATTTTTTTCTTGGATAAAAAAAAAAAAGAAAAGAAATTACTGTTTACTATATTTAAGTTCTGAATTTTTTTCAAATTTGCTTAGTTGTTTGCTGTTCTCGAAGGGGCTTTTTGTTTGCTTGTTTGTTTTGTTTTTTAATGCTTGCATAGGAACTGCCTGGCATTATGCTGCTAGCTGTAATATTCATATCACCAGGTGAGAGTATCTGTCCAGTTAGATGGTGTTCCCTCCTTTGCCATAGCTGGGCCTCACATTTTTATTACTGAGTCCACACCTCCCATCTGTCCAGTATTTCAAGCAGCAGGTTTATAACTTTATACAAGTTTTCTACCCTTGCAACTACATCATCTCTAGCAACCATTTCACATCTAAACAATCATCCTTGGCTTCCTTAATAATGTGAGTATAAAGATTTGCCAGTAGTTTTTTTTTTTTTTTTCCAAATACTGCTTCCAAAATAAATGATGAATTCCCCTACTCCTAGAGATTGCATCACCCTCTTCCCTCCTCAACATCACTCATTTCAGAGCCAGCCCTAGTGACTTTGTAATTATGGTTCCCAGAATATAATCCCTTATGAGGGATTTCGTGAATTTTCATTGATGCCTCCATGATGTCAGTAGCCTTTTAATGGTTCCATGACCCATCCTCTCCCCCTCAGAGACAACACTAGACTTCTTTTTTTCTTAAGCTAGCCTTTTGTTTATCTCCTTGGATCATAAAAGAATCTTCAGCAAGAGTACTTATCCCTTTCCCTCCTTACTTACCTCTCTCACTACTGTATTTTCTTACTAATTCTTTATTTTCACATTGATCATTTCATATCTCTCCTACTCTTTATCTTCAAGATTATTCTTGATTAAGAGAAAAGAGGACTGTGTCCTGTCTACTCTCTGATTTACCTTCCTCCTTTCCACGCTGGTGTCTCAATTCTGTTTCTCTTTGTATTAATCTATTGTTGTATAACAAATTACCCCCAAAGTTAGTAGCTTAAAACAGAAAAGATTCCTTATCTCATTTTCTGTTACCTCACAGACATGGCTAAGTTCAGTCTCTCTGGCTCTACATCTCTCATCAGTTGTCAGTCAAGTTGGACGTTAGGGGCTCCACCATGAGGAACCCTTCTTGAAGCTCATTCAGGTGGCTGTTGGCAGGCCTCAGTCCCTCATCACGTGAGCCTCTCCACAGGGATGCCTCACAACATTGCCCATGGCTTCCTTCAGGCCATGTGAGTGACCCAAGAGGGAACTATCAAGAGCACTCAAGACCGAAACCACAGTCTTTTTTTTTTTTTTTCAAACATCTTTATTAGAGTATAATTGCTTTACAATGGTGTGTTAGTTTCTGCTGTATAACAAAGTAAATCAGCTATATGTATACATATATCCCCATATCCCCTCCCTCTTGCATCTCCTTCCCACCTTCCCTATCCCACCCCTCTAGGTGGTCACAAAGCACCGAGCTGATCTCCCCGTGCGATGCGGCTGCTTCCCACTAGCTATCTATTTTACATTTGGTAGTGTATATAAGTCAGTGCTACTCTCTCACTTCATCCCAGCTTACCCTTCCCCCTCCCCGTGTCCTCAAGTCCATTCTCTACATCTGCGTCTTTATTCCTGTCCTGCCGCTAGGTTCATCAGAACCCTTTCTTTTTTTTTCTTTTAGATTCCATATATATGTGTTAGCATATGGTGTCTTTCTCTTTCTGACTTACTTCACTCTGTATGACAGACTCTAGGTCTATCCACCCCACTACAAATAGTTCAATTTCATTTCTTTTTTTGGCTGAGTAATATTCCATTGTATATATGTGCCACTTCTTCTTTATCCATTCATCTGTCAATGGACACTTAGGTTGCTTCCATGTCCTGGCTATTGTAAATAGTGCTGCAGTGAACATTGTGGTACATGACTCTTTTTGCATTATGGTTTTCTCAGGGTATATGCCCAGTAGTGGGATGGCTGGGTCATATGGTACTTCTATTTTTAGTTTTTTTTTTTTTTTTAATTTATTTATTTATCGCTGTGTTGGGTCCTCATCTCTGCGCGAGGGCCTTCTCCAGCCGCGGCAAGCGGGGGCCACTCCTCATCACGGCGCGCGTGCCTCTCACTATCGCGGCCTCTCCCGTTGCGGAGCACAGGCTCCAGACGCGCAGGCTCAGCAACTGTGGCTCACGGGCCCAGCCGCTCCGCGGCATGCGGGATCCTCCCAGACCAGGGCCCGAACCTGTGTCCCCCGCATTAGCAGGCAGACCCTCAACAACCGCGCCACCAGGGAAGCCCCTATTTTTAGTTTTTTAAGGAGCCTCCATACTGTTCTCCGTAGTGGCTGTATCAATTTACATTCCCACCAACAGTGCAAGAGAGTTCCCTTTTCTCCACACCCTCTCCAGCATTTATTGTTTGTAGATTTTTTGATGATGGCCATTCTGACCCGTGTGAGGTGATACCTCACTGTAGTTTTGATTTGCATTTCTCTAATGATTAGTGATGTTGAGCATCCTTTCATGTGTTTTTGGCAATCTGTATATCTTCTTTGGAGAAATGTCTATTTAGATCTTCTGCCCATTTTTGGATTGGGTTGTTTGTTTTTTTGATATTGAGCTGCATGAGCTGTTTGTATATTTTGGAGATTAATCCTTTGTCAGTTGCTTCATTTGCAAATATTTTCTCCCATTCTGAGGGTTGTCTTTTCATCTTGTTTATGGTTTCCTTTGCTGTTCAAAAGCTTTTAAGTTTCATTAGGTCCCCTTTGTTTATTTTTGTTTTTATTTCCATTTCTCTAGGAGGTGGGTCAAAAAGGATCTTGCTGTGATTTATGTCAAAGAGTGTTCTTCTTATGTTTGCCTCTAAGAGAGAAACGACAGTCTTTTTACAGCCTAATCTCAGAACTGACATCACATCACTTCTGCCGTATTCTGTTAGAAGCAGATCAGTATATCTGGTACACATTCAACAGGAGGGGATGAATACCAGGAGATAGTGATCACTGGTGCTATCCTGTAATCTGGCTACCACAGTCTGCCCTCTGGCCCCCAGTGATTTACATCCCTCCCATATGCAGAATATAGTTGCCCCTCCCAAGGCTTGCAAAAATCTCATGACGTTACAGCATGAGCTTGGTGTCCAGAATTTCATTGTCTAGATCAGGTCCAGGTGCAGTTGAGGTTCCTCGGGTTTAGACCTTTAAGTATAGCTCTTTGAGTGTATTTCTTCTCAACCTATGAAACTAAAGAGACAAGTTATCTCACCACTACGTACCCAACACCAAGCAGTGAGGCAAGCATTGGATAACCTCTATAGGCATTTGTATTCAAATAGGAGTAACAAAGAGTCATTGGTCCACAACATTCAGAAAGTGTTAGGAGTTTCTTGATTAAGTCTTAAGGCCCAGGGTCTTATGGTTCTTGGCACTGCTGTTTGGGTTCTTGTTCTGTCCTCTGAGTCATCCTCCCTTTTTTTTTAAATGAAAGGTAACATGTGTTTGCAGCTAAGCAGCTCTTTCAGCTTGCTTCTTGATGATAGAATTCTGAGGGTTCCTCTCTGAGTCTCTCAGCTTCTGAATATATAACTCCTTTAAGAATTGTGTGGGGGCTTCCCTTGTGGCGCAGTGGTTAAGAATCCTCCTGCCAATGCCGGGAACACAGGTTCAGGCCCTGGTCCATGATGATCCCACATGCTGCGGAGCAGCTAAGCCCATGCGCCACAACTACTGAGCCTGCGCTCTAGAGCCCGCGAGCCACCACTGCTGAGCCCGCATGCCACAACTACTGAAGCCCGCGTGCCTAGAGCCCGTGCTGTGCAACAAGAGAAGCCACTGCAATGAGAAGCCCACGCACTGCAACAAAGAGTAGCCCCCGCTCACCGCAACTAGAGAAAACCTGCATGCAGCCATGAAGACCCAACACAGCCAAAAATAATAAATTAGTAATTAAATAAATTAATTTAAAAAAAAAAGAAATGTGTGGGTCTCCTATGATTCTTCTGGGGATTTACTCTATTGGGCAGAAGTCACACCCACAGTGTTTTCCAGATAAATCCTTCTGTACCTTGGGCTTCAGCTGAGTCAATTACAAGATAAGACCCCTTAAGCTTCCTAGACTCATGTTTGAGAGAATCTGCGAGGCACACCTTTAATTTCTTTAAAGACTTTTGTTTTTTCTTTTTAATTTGGCTGCACTGCGGGGCTTGTGGGATCCTAGTTCCCCGACCAGGTATCAAACCCGGACCCTCAGCAGTGAAAGCATGGAGTCCTAACCACTGGACCGCCACGGAATTCCCTTTAAGGATTTCTTATGTAACTGTGACTGTGTCCAAAATTTTTGAACAGTGTGTTCAGGCACTATCCATCTAGCAATCATCTTATTTTTGACACATTTCAAAGTAATTTGCAAAATCAGTACACTCCCCTCAGATGCTTCAGCATGCATATTATTTTTAAAAGCTCAATATTTACTTTAAAGTTCTTTTTTTTTTCCTTGTAAGGTAAAGTTAACATACAATAAAATACACAAATGTCAAACGTACCATTCAATGAGTTTTGACAAATTCATATAACTCTGTAACACAAACCCCTACAGGATACAGAACATACCATCACCCCAGAATGCTTTCATGCCACCTCCCTGTTAATCACCATTCCAAACTCCTTGCCCCTGAGGCAACCATTGTTCTGATGTTTTTTCCCCCAAAATTTGTTTTGCTTTTTCTAGGATTTCATGTAAATGAAATCATACAGGGTATGCTCTTTTGTTCGAGGCTTCTTTTATTCAGCACAATATTATTTAGATTCATCCATGTTGATGACAGTGGTTCTTTTTGTTTGTCTTTGTTTTTTGTTTTTTGTTTGGTTTTGCTGAGTATATTAGTCTGCTAGGGCTGCCATAACAAAGTAGCACAGACTGGGTGGTATAAACATCAGCAATTTATTTCTCACGGTTCTGGAGGCTGGAAGTCTAAAATCAGGGTGTTGTCAGGTTTAGTTTCTCCTGATGCTTTTCTCCTTGGTTTGTAGATGGTTGCCTTCTCACTGTGTCCTTGTATGGTCTTTCTCTGTGCGTGCACATTCCTAGTGTCTCTTCCTCCTCATATAAGGACACCAGTCCTATTGGATCAGGACCCCATCCTTATGACCTCATTTAACCTTAATTACCTCTTCAAAGGCCCTATCTCCAAATATAGTCACACTGGGGGTTAGGGCTTCAGCATATGAATTATGGGGAACACAATTCAATCCATAACACTAAGTGATATTCAACTAGATGAATATATCATAGTTTATTTATCCATTCTTCTGTTGATGGATACCTGTGGCTATTTCCTGTTAGGGTCTATTCTGAATAAATCTACAATCAACAATCATATACAAGGGACTTCCCTGGTGGTCCGGTGGTTAAGAATCCACCTGCCAATGCAGGGGACACGGGTTCGAGCCCTGGTCCGGGAAGATCCCACATGCCGCGGAGCAACTAGCCCGTGTGCCACAACTACTGAAGCCCACGCGCCTGGAGCCTGTGCTCGGCAACAAGAGAAGCCACCGCAATGAGAAGCCCGCGCACCACACGAAGAGTGGCACCCGCTCGCCGCAACTAGACAAAGCCGGCACACAGCAAGGAAGACCCAACACAGCCAAAAATAAATAAATAAATAATCAAAATAAATTAATTTTATTAAAAAAAAAAAAAAACAATCATATACAAGACTTTTTGTTAGCATATATTTTTATTTCTCTTGAGTAAACACATAGGAATAGAATTGCTGAATCATGTTTAGTTTTATAAAAACTGCTAGACTTTTTTCAAAAATGATTATGCCTTTTTTCCACTCCCAATATCAGTGTATGAGAGTTTTGCTTGCTTTGTATTTTTGTCAACTTTTGGAGTTAATCTGTCTTTTAATTTTAGACATTTCGGTGAGTGTGTATTGAATAACTTTTGGCCAAACCCAAAAGGCAGTTCTAAGTTGTTTTTATTTTTACAATGAACATGCTTGTTTTTGTTATAAAATGACAATTTACATTTTTTTATTTTTACCAAAGTAATAATCAAACACTATTAAACGTTTTTAGTGGAAAAGCAGCAGTCCCCTTCCCTACTCTTATCTAGGTCTTTCCTCAGGGGCAACCACCATCAGTCTTTAGCTGTTTTTCTTACTTGCTATCTTATATTTTATACTGCAGTTTCTTGACTTACCACTTTCTGACATTATCTTCCCGAGGTAGCATAGGAGGACATAGTCCTCTCACCTATGCCCTATTCCCTCTCCAACTGCTACTTCCTCTGCCAATACAATGTTACATTTTGGTTAAAACAGTTGTCACTCTTTCATTATTATGACCATGGAAACACTGTTCAGTGCTGAGAAAAAGAGAAGCTATAATCATCCCTCCTTTCTTATACAACTCTTTATTTTTATGGTATTAATAATTACCTCATTTCTTCACTTGCCTAGCTTGCTATGTTCCTACTGTTAATTGCTCCTGTATGTTCCAACATCTCTTCCACATGCCCATGGACAATATTTTCCATATGCTCAAATAGATCAGTTATTGTTCTTTCCTACAGATCTCCACACTTTTATTCCACTCTGAATTGGTTATTCTCTAGGCCTGCTGAACAACTGAGACTTCTCTTTACTGCCCCTTCAGTAGTCTCCCAGATTGGTCTCCCTACTTACTGAATCCTATGTCATCCTCTTTCTTGATTTAGCCCTTGATTGTGCTGGAATAGAGCCTTGAGTATCTGTGGGTAGGAAGTAAATTTTTTGAGATCTTAAATATCTGAGAATGTTTACTGAAATCTGAAAATATTCCTCTTAGGTTGATTGATAATTTTGCTGGGTTTAAAAATCTAATTTGCAAATAAATTTTCCCCATAATTTTGAAGGCTTTGTTCTACTGAGTTCAAGCATTGATTACTGCTGTTGCAAGGTCTGCCACCATTCTTTTCTTTGACCTTTTGTATTTTGTATGTTACTGTTTTTCTTTTCATAAGTTTTTAGAATCTTTTGTTTATCCAGGATGTTCTGCAATTTCACAGTGATTTTCCTTAGCATGGTTATTTTTCTTATCCATTGTACTGTATACTTAATGGGCTTTCAATTTGGAGTTTCATGTTCTAGAAATTTTCCTTCAGTTCTGGAAAGGTTTTCATACATTATTTTTTTTTATTACTTCTTTCCCACCATTTTATGTGACTCTTACTTTCTATAATACCTTTTATTGGCATATTGATTCTCTTGGGCTGATTCTCTAATTTTCTTACCATTTTTTTCTTATCATTTTTTCATCTTTCTGGGAGATTTTTTCTACTTTATCTTCAAGACTTCCTCCTACATTTTTATTCCAACTTTCTTTAATTTTAATTTTAATTTTTTTTATTTTTTACTGCATTGGGTCTTCGTTGGTGCGCACAGGCTTTCTCTAGTTGTGGCAAGTGGGGGCTACTCTTCATTGCAGTACACAGGCTTCTCATTGCAGTGGCTTCTCTTGTTGTGGAGCACAGGATCTAGGCATGCGGGCTTCAGTAGTTGCAGCACGTGGGCTCAGTAGTTGCGGCACGTGGGCCCTAGAGTGCGCAGGCTTCAGTAGTTGCAGTGTGCAGGCTCAGTAGTTGTGGCTCATGGGCTTAGTTGCTCTGCAGCATGTGGGATTTTCCCTGACCAGGGATCAAACCCATGTCCTCTGCATTGGCAGGCAGATTCTTAACCACTGTGCCACCAAGGAAGTCCCCCAACTTTCTTATTTGTTTTAAGGTTTAAATGTTTTTTGATTTTTTTCCCCTTTTTTATAGCATCCTTGTTTTATAGCATCTTGTTTCATGGCTGAAAATTCTTCCCTCATCTCTCTGAGAATATTAATTGTAATTGTTCTGAAGTACAGTCTCTGTTTCCTCAGGGTTCTTTTTTCTTTTTTTTGTTTATTTGCTATGATGTTGGAGACTTTCCTTAGATGTCTCATGAACCTTAGCTGTCTATTCATATTAAAGACAGACACACTAAAAAGTTAATGGAAAACTTTTGTGCATAAGTGGGGCTTGTTAATTAGTGGACCTCTTGGTAGGGTGATATGATAACAAAGCTGGACATTTACTATGGAACCCCCAAATGTCACTCTCTTGTGGCATTTCTCTTAGGCCATTTTATTTTTCCAGAGAAGAATTCAGTAGTGTTCTGCCTACACTATATAAGCCTCTCTTGAAATATCCTGAAACAGGGACAGGAAAAGGAAATGAGCCTCAGCCTCTACCCTGCCTCCCTTATGCTAGACTTCTTGGTCTTCTTATTCTCTCCAGAGCATAAATCTCCAGTCTTCTGTTAGGAAGAACAAGATGAGAGGAAGCAGTAATGGGATAGTTGCTTGGCTGCCTGGGCAGAAGATATAGCCAGGTGGGTGTAGGAGGGAAGCTAATCATTTTAAACGTAAAGTTTCAACCAGTCTCTTTCTTTCAAACCCTTTCCCCTCTGTAGTACCTTGTGCCACCCACTGCTGAACCTTTTCAGAGTCCAACAGGTGAAACAGACACACTTATTGTTAGCTTCTGCCTCTCTAGAAACCCAGGTGCTAGATGTCTCTCTCCCTATGCTAAATAACTTCCATCCAGTTTCAACCCTTTCCATTTTCCAAAAAGTTGTTGAAATCTCTCCACTACTGTTGTCCTTTCTCCTGGTTTCTTGGTCCTTATAGACTTATATCTTTTTCAGTTTCCTTTATTTTCAATTTTTTTGGGGTTTTTAAAAAAATATTTATTTATTTATTTGTTTGTGCTGGGTCTTAGTTGCAGCAGGTGGACTCCTTATTTGCGGCTCGTGGGCTCCTTAGTAGAGACATGCGAACTGTTAGTTGCAGCATGCATGTGAGATCTAGTTCCCCAACCAGGGATCGAACCCAGGCCCCCTGCATTGGGAGCGTGGAGTCTTAACCACTGCACCACCAGGGAAGTCCCTCCTTTATTTTCATTTTAGTAGCATTTTGAAAATGATTTGCCATGGTTAAAACCAGAAGACTCATTCTTTTTTTTTTTTTAATCAGTCATCAATTTTATACACATCAGTGTATACATGTCAATCCCAATCGCCCAATTCAGCACCCCACCATCCCCACCCCACCGCGGTTTTCCCCCCTTGGTGTCCATACGTTTGTTCTCTACATCTGTGTCTCAACTTCTGCCCTGCAAACCGGTTCATCTGTACCATTTTTCTAGGTTCCACATACATGCATTAATATACGATATTTGTTTTTCTCTTTCTGACTTACTTCACTCTGTATGACAGTTTCTAGATCCATCCATGTCTCAACAAATGACTCAATTTCGTTCCTTTTTATGGCTGAGTAATATTCCATTGTATATATGTACCACATCTTCTTTATCCATTTGTCTGTCGATGGGCATTTAGGTTGCTTCCATGACCTGGCTATTGTAAATAGTGCTGCAGTGAACATTGGGGTGCATGTGTCTTTTTGAATTACGGTTTTCTCTGGGTATATGCCCAGTAGTGGGATTGCTGGATCATATGGTAATTCTATTTTTAGTTTTTTAAGGAACCTCCATATTTTTCTCCATAGTGGCTGTATCAATTTACATTCCCACCAACAGTGCAAGAAGGTTCCCTTTTCTCCACACCCTCTCCAGCATTTGTTGTTTGTAGATTTTCTGATGATGCCCATTCTAACTGGTGTGAGGTAATATCTCATTGTAGTTTTGATTTGCATTTCTCTAATAATTAGTGATGTTGAGCATCTTTTCATGTGCTTCTTGGCCATCTGTATGTCTTCTTTGGAGAAATGTCTATTTACGTCTTCTGCTCATTTTTGAATTGGGTTGTTTGTTTCTTTAATATTGAGCTGAATGAGCTGTTTATATATTTTGGAGATTAATCCTTTGTCCGTTGATTCGTTTGCAAATATTTTCTCCCATTCTGAGGGTTGTCTTTTCGTCTTGTTTATGGTTTCCTTTGCTGTGCAAAAGCTTTGAAGTTTCATTAGGTCCCATTTGTTTATTTTTGTTTTTATTTCCATTACTCTAGGAGGTGGATCAAAAAAGATCTTGCTGTGATTTATGTCAAAGAGTGTTCTTCCTATGTTTTCCTCTGAGTTTTATAGTGTGTGGTCTTACATTTAGGTCTCGAATCCATTTTGAGTTTATTTTTGTGTATGGTGTTAGGGGACTCATTCTTAAAGGATATAATTTTTGACACTTTAAGGAATTGAAAACATGCCCCAATTAATTGCTTCACTGAAAGCTTAATAAGTTTTTTTTGGTATATTTTTGGGCAAGTGTGATTCTTCTAAATCTTTAACTTCATACTCAGGGTACATATTTAAAAATCACTGCATAAAGAAATGACATTACTTATTAACTGCCAAAGTCAGATACTGTTGGAATCAGTTTCTAGAAATGGTTAGTTGGCCTACCCTGAGTCTTCCTCATCTTACCTAGTCTCTCTGAGGGTAAACATCAGCATTTGTAAGGCAGCTGGCAAAGTTTAGGAATTTTCAATACTATGGGCTTTGTATTTCTTCATAAAGTAGTCTCACTTCTATGGAAATTGACCCCATAAACTTGCGTCTTCATTAGCACCCTACTGCAACCAGCTAAAGTGGCTGCTCCCAGAAAACAAATATCATACTGCATTCCCTTTAAGATGATGTAAGAATTTGAACCTAGCATGTAAACCTGTTACAGGATCTTGACAAAAGCAGTTGTCAGGCATGTTTCTTTTTTCCTTTGCATGATTCAGAATTGTGTTTTTATTTTTTCTTCCAGAATTGGAGAGTCCATATCCTTATAACTGAGCTCATTTCCACATTTAATTTGTGTCATGTTTAATTGGCTTTGTAAACCTGGCATAAATACAAACCCTGCACATTGAACATACTCTTAGAGAGCACCCCCATTTGCTAAATAAGAAAATGAAACAGGTTCTACATCTGCTTCCCCAAAACCTTCATAATGGGGACAAGATACTGAAGTATGCCTTGAGAGATCTAGGGAGATACTAATTGTATCCAGGCCTTTGCCATAGCAGCATGAGCTGATGTTGGCTTGATCTGTAATTGGATTCTTATGACTGTCTGGCAGCTTCTGTGTCATATTAGTGGCCTTGGCCCAGTTTCTAATTGGCATCAAATTAGCGTGTATCTGCATCCACAAGACAGCTTAACTTCTAAATAAGAGAGATCCTAATATCTATTTTCTTTAGCTATGACGCAATTGTACTTTGCAGGTTTTTTCTTTTAACTGAGAAGCAGCTGAAATTTCAAGATTCCCATATTACTTTAATCCTGAGCCTTTTGAATCTACTTCTCTGTAACTGAAACAGAGTCTAGAAACTGCTGGTCCTGGCCCCATGTCTTGAAGAAATTACATAGCATTATATATCTCTGGATTCAGGCCATAGGCATTCTTAATCTGCAGGCTATCTGGAAACTTTAATAGAAAGCTTCATCTGTAATCATTTTAAACAGAGCCAGTAGAGACAAGATTGCTTTAGTTAGTAGTTTACCAGCTTAAACTGAGTACTCTCTAGTTGGAATGGAAACTTAATCAAGAAAAAACTCAGAATAAGTTTTCACTTATATTTTATGTCTTACTTGGCAACTTGTTTGAAAATGTTGCATAAAAGATCTAATACAGGAAACATTTTATATAACTGCTTATGATTAATAAATATGGAATCTGAAGCATTCTATTTTATAAATCAAGGTCTTAGTCCAAATTTCCTGTTTTTCTACACTAAAAAAACCCAAAACAAACCCTTAGGGTAAAAATAGCACTAAACTATATAGGGTACTCCAGGGGTCAAGGCAACAGGCAAAATCAATTACTCAGGATGCCATGGTGTTGAGGCTTTTGTCAGACCATAAGCAGAAACATTCATTTTGTAGTCACTATAGATAAGACATTTGGTGCAGCTGGTTTTATAAAAATATAAGTAAATATATCCTACTTCATATTTTCTGTGCCTCTTGAGAAGAGGAAAGGAATGGATAACAAAATGATAAATCAGTGACTTGGAAATACAGACTCACACATTGCTAGTTCCTGGAAACACCAGTCATTCTAGTCAAAGGCTTCTTTACTACATCTTAATTTTAATCACATCTCTTTCTGCCTGTATTTTCCAAACCTAGCCACTGTCTTCCATCTTTAATACCCTGTACCACCACCTCAAACACATATATACACTTACTCACACATTTTGACCTTTGTTCAAAGATTTTCCAGTCTTGAGTCATCTGCACTTTCTCACTTTTACAAATTCTCTCAGCTCGGCCCCTGCATAATAGCCTTCAGTGGATTTTCCAACATTTCTTTGTCCATATTACCAAGATACTGTGAAGAAAACATGCATGACAGTAGATATTGATACTTTGGGATTCATACCATTAGTTGACACCTCATCATGCTAAGATGAAAGTTTTCTCATTTACATTTCTTTATAGCCTAAAGAATGTTTCTTGATACAACCAAAGGAAACAAATGAAGATGCCACCAAGACCAGGAAGAGGAAAAAGGTAATATTAATAATTTTTTACAATGGTACGGCCCCACGTGGTTTCTATCACATTGTTTTATAGTGTACTTTGATGAGGCAATTATTGTAATCCCCACTTTAGATACGCAAAAATTGTAAAATTCATTGAGGTTTGGTGACTTTCCTAAGGTCACTAGTAATAAGTGTTTCTGTTGCAGCTAAAAATAAATTCTTCTATTTCCTATTTCAGTCTTGTGGATTACCAAACATCTTTGTTACCCACCCTGTGTTTTCACTGTGGTTAGAAGTCGGACAGGGGTTTTTAATTCTAGAAGGGGCCCAGAGTTATCCTGCCCTCTGGCCCCTCTGACTGTCCAAGAAAAGAAATTCACCAACCTTCTTTTCTTACCCATTTAATTTTTTAAAAACCTTATGTCTTAAAGTATTAATAAAAAGAAAGTAATAAGCAGATGAAAGTCGTGTAAGTATAAGGCATTTCTGACTCTAATTTCGAACCATAATTTAAAGCAAAAGGCTCCCCTTGCATTTTAAGACTTGCCTATGAACATATGGAAAACTCTGTTGCTCCTATACAAACTTTCTTATGGCTCAGCCTTGAAGAAAGTGTGGTTAGCTTTTTTTTAAATAAATTTATTTTATTTATTTATTTATTTTTGGCTGCGTTGGGTGTTCGTTGCTGTGCGCGGGCTTTCAAGCACGGGCTCTAGGCACGTGGGCTTTAGTATTTGTGGCACGTGGGCTCTAGAGCGCAGGCTCAGTAGTTGTGGCTCACTGGCTTAGTTGCTCCGCGGCCTGTGGGATCTTCGCGGACCAGGGTTCGAACCTGTGTCCCCTGCATTGGCAGGCGGATTCTTAACCACTGCACCACCAGGGAAACCCGAAAGTGTGGTTAGCTTTGACCTTCCTCCACAGTTGTGAAAACAGCAGTGTAATTCTCTCCCTGCCAAGAAGGGTCTACTGCTGTAGTTAGCAGAGGAAATGCGATTGGGATTAGAGGAAAGAAGATGGACTCAGACCAATTACTTAACAGCAAGCTTTTAGAAAACTGAGAGTGTGTGTGCATATGTTTTCCTTGCCTGCACATGGCCAAATAGGAAGATGGGAAAGGCCAAATTGGCTGAGTTTTGGCAAGTCCTTAAAGAAACGACTGTAACTTCTCTCTGATAGTTTGTACACTAATGGCCTTCAGGAGTGTTAAGTTCTTGGGGTTCAAGGTCAGAACTCCAGCTAGCTAGTTTAGCCTTGGCTGAGGTCATGCTAAAATGTGCCCACGGATGACGTGTTCTTTTAAAGTTAATTCATTTGACAGAACTTTGACCGTTCTTGGCAGTGGTATAAAAAGGAAGATAGTATGGAAGGAGGGGGGGAAAGCAGGGGTAGGAGGCAAGGAAGGGCTCTTTCTGGATTTTTGGTGAAATACTAGGAAGAAATAAGAAGGGAAGTTTATGATGAAAGTTAAATGAACAATTGTGCATTCCTAGTACATTGCAGGTATTCAGTACATGCTACACAAATAAGTCAAATCAAAATAGATGTTGTAAAGTATTTCCTGTTCTGCTTTCCATAGGGCCAATTCAAGATGTCTCTCCCAAGACTTGAGAATTGAGGGTCTCAAGTGCCCCTATTTAGTGTCCTCCTTTGCTGAGATTAGTCCTGCAACTCTTACTTTAACCCCAGAAATCCAAACTGAAACTCAGTGCCTTAAGAACCAGGTTACACAAGAAATTCTCAAAATTCTACTCTCCCAGGAAAACACATTTTCTGAGGCTTAAAAAAGGAAGTTTCCACAAGCAACAAGATTTATTGACTTTTAACAGAAAATAGTACCCTATTATAGACTCCTGCAAAATTTTTGGTTCTCCTAGCAGAGACCAAGAGTTACAAGGAGTCTTTTAGATCATCCATTCATTTTTCAAAGCAGTAGTTATGTCCAAGAAGTATCTTTTAAGTTTTCTCGAGTGTGTTTATTAGAACTCCCATTCACACTTGGCTATCACCAGAACCTACTTACAGTTTAAATGCCAGAGGAATCAACCTATCCTAAGCCAAACGCCATCCTAAAATCTGTCTTCCCATTTTTACTTCTTTCTCACCAGAAGAAAATCACTGATATTCTTGCAAAATCAGAGCCAAAACCAGGGACACCTGAAGACCTACAGAAGCTGATGAAGGACTATTATAGCAGCAATCGCTCAGTGATTGAATTAGAAGAACTAACCCTACCAGGTACAGCCAGGCTTCCTTGTTGTTATTCCTTTTAATTAATATATTTCCACGTGCTAGTACTCCTTTCCTCAACCTAATAGTTTTAACTGTTGGATGATTTCTTCATTCAGATGCTAACTGGTATTTGTTCAACCTAATAGAAAGATTTGTAATTTTTATTCAAAAGGTATTGGGTGTGCATTTTTTTGGACAGGTTCTTCAATGAATAAGAATCTTTAATGAGGATAGAAGTTAAATAAAAAAACAATAAAGCACACATTCAAAAGTATAGATAGATAATTAATTTACTCATCCTTTATAGATAAGAACTTTAGCTTTAATAGCATCTTAGTTTTCTTGTTGCCCTTATCATGGATATCTAGTCATGGTTTTGCTTTTAGGGTAGTATTTTGGGTCCCAGTCAAGACTTTTTTCAAGTAAACCATCTAAAGATAGGGACAAAATTCTGCATTTTTAGCAAGGCTGACACCTCACCCTGTGTGATTCTTAAGCCTACTATCATTTGAGATCTACTGCCTTAGAGGATTTATAATTAAGTTAAAAGATACTGGAAAATTATTTTAAAAACCGATTTTAATTAATTTCAAAATAATGATATAACCTGTAACTCTTTTGCACAGAGATTGAAGAAAAGATGTCGTAAAATCAAACCGCAGAAGGTTTGGGCACCACTGCTTCAGATGAGCTCTCTATATATAGACTACTAGAGATATCTAACACTGCTTTTGGAAAAAGTCAAGGGTAGCTTGATTTCCTTTTTGCATTACAACTTTATGCTTTCTAGAGGCTTGAGAAGCTGAAAAACAGCCCGTACCCTGAATTTTTATAATTCTTTTATAAAATGATGTGTGTGTGTGTGTGTGTGTTTTTTAAATGCACATTGGGTTGGAGACATCAGTACCCCTGTCTGTTCCTTTTCCAAAAGGAATACTCTTTAGGGAATTGAAGGAACTAATTTCCACATGAGCGCATTCTGGGGTTTTCTACTTACTGAGATCAGAAAGCCCAGCAGCAGTTAGAGACCACTCTTCTCAGCACAGCAGTTCCTCAGGAGGAGAGCTAGGTCCTGGCTCTTCTATCCTCAGGAACCAGCTATTATAACAAAGCCTCTTCAATGTTTAACTGAAGTTTGATTTTACTGACTCAGTGGTCAATTTTCCCTTCTAGTTCTTTGTTAGAGTTTACCTTCATCTGAAGAAGGACTTGTAAGATAATGGGGCCACTGCTACTCTGTAACCTCATGGAACATTGTAATTTGCTAGAATTGTAGAGAGTCAAAAGTCAGAAGAAAAAACCTTTAAGGAGTCATTTGAGTTCCATAGTGAGTTTACATTATATTATATCATCATTAGAGTGCAGTAATATAGTTGGGCAAGAATGTGTGGTCATGGTTGGCTGAGGGGAAAATGTTTAAAATATGTTAAAAATACTGCTATAGCCAAAAGGAACAGGTTTTCATTTTCAGTTAAGAAATTAGGCCATTCTGAGCCACAGTGAACAAAGGCATCATAGGAAGGTTTTAGAGAAAACGCCCATCACTACACTGTCAGGACCAAGGACACAGAGGAGGTCTCTGGTATTTGAGAGGCGGGACACGCCATGGGCTATCTGGAACAGTCTCAGGAAGGGGCATAAATACAAGATGGATATAAGTAATAAAATATTGTTCCTATTTAGTTTGCTGAGTGTCTAACTTGGTTGTGGTTTGAAGTTGTTTGTGTCTGTAGGGCAGCAACATGTCTTTTCAATTAATACTGTGCATGTACATTGTTAATGTCATACACATGGGAACTTAATTAGAGTTTTGAGGCAGGAATCACTTAGAGCTAAGTCAGCTGTCCTCCTGAGAGCTGCAGTATGGTTTAGATCAGTGCTAAATGCCTGTAAGCTAGCCGCAGCTGAATCACCCAGGAACTTAAAAAGCAAATTCCCAGGCTCAGCCCCAAGGAATTCTGACTCACTGAGCAAGGGGGAGTCCATTCCAGGAATCTGTATTTTTTGTAAAATTCTCCAGGTGAGTCTGGTCATATCCAGACTTGGGAGATTACAGTTTTAAAGACCATCAAAGGCTCTACAACGGTATAGGGGGCAACATCTTTGAAGTTAGTTACTCACATATTGTGAGTTATATATGCTGGGGCACAGCGTAAGTTTCATTTAATTTAGTAATAGTTTACTCCCTAACACTCTGCTATGTTTATAGACAGACTTTTTCTGCTATAATGAATTAGGATGCTAAACATGATGTTGCTTTTTTATACATCTTAGGTACAGAGTTAATAATACTACATAATTGCTAGACCATGATCATTGTTGGTTGAGCAAGGCTCCTATGTTTTATTGTAGCCCGTTCCATTCTTTCATGGTGTTGTTGTGCTGTGTTATGTTAATGTTGTATTTTGATGCATTATTCCTGCTTTTCCCCATCCACGCTCCAAATTCCTTTCTCCATAGGCATGATGTGTTACTATACATTTTTAAATATGTATACGTTCTTGTAAAATATATCATATTGTTGCATGTGGATACATTTTACAATTTATTTAAATGATGTGCTGAACCTCTCATTCTGTTTCTTTCCTCACTTAACACTTTTTCAAGATACCTGTATAGCTTTAAGTACATCTACTTCATTGCTTCTAAAATGCTACATAGTATTCCACTGATTTCATCGACCACATATTGCTCATCCATTTTCTCCTATATGGACCTTTAGGTTGCTTCTAGTTCCCCAGTATTACAAATAATGCTAGTATGAATATACTTCAGTATGTCTCTTTACAGACTACACAAGAATTTCTTTCCATTATTTACTCAGGAATGTAATCCTGGGGTCATAGGGTATATACACCTTAATTTTACTACCATCCAGGATAGCGATACCACTTTACACCTCCACCTACAGTTCACAAAGAGTTTCCATCATCCTACATTCTCAGCAACACTTGGTATTATACATCTTTCTAACAGTTGCCATTCTAAAGTGTGTGCAAAGTGTTATCTCATTTTGTATTAATTTGCATTTCTATGGTGATGAGTTTGAGCATCTCCACATAGATTTGTTAGCTATTTCAGCTTTGCCTTTGTATATTGCCTATTCCGTGGATTTGAAAATAAAGATGCTTCATTAGTCCGTTGAATGATACAAGCTTCTATTTCACTACTCTAAGAAATGATGGACAGTTAAAAGTTCACTTATTGTTGCTGCTGCTGTTGTTTTAAATGCTAGACAACTTTAAAATATATGAGTCCCCAATTCATTAATGTTGTACAACCTGTTCAAGAATACACTATTCACATGTAATCTATTTTGAGTATGTGTGTGTTTGCAAAATCCTCTACAAAGCATGTTTCTCATATTTCTAGACCTCTGCTTCCTCAAGGCCAATGATTTGACTCACAGTCTTTCATCATATCTAAAAGAAAGTAAGTAAACTCATTTTTTAAAAAATTATTCATCAAGTTTCATTATTTCCATTAAAACATTAGGCCTATCTCTTTAAAATAAAAACTTTTAAAACTTCATTTAAAATCAAGTTTCCATCTTAAATGGATTTTAAATGAAGGTTTTTTAGGTCCATCTTGATATTAATTTTTATTTATTTAAATTTATTCTTGTTTTTCTCTGGTATTGGGGATTTGGGTTTTGGTCTTGTTTTTCTTTTACAACACATTGGAAGTATTGCTCCTGGAATCCAGAGAATTCTCAGTGTTCTAGTTGCAGGTACCCCATCAATTTGCTATTTGACTTGGCACAAGTCACTGAGGACTCCTCCAGGACTCTATTTTGTTATCTGAAAGACAAGGAAGTTGGACTATGTGATCTTGAACCCATCTCGGAGGTTCTGAAATTCTGTTCCCATGTTCAGAATTCAGACCATGGCTATTGCACAGACAATCTAATTTGATCTTTTCGATTGAATGTAGGCAGTAATAACTAGATTATTCATGCTAGGTAGTCATTTATTGTGACCAACAATGAAATAGTTTAGACATGGCGATTTAACATTCTTTTTTAAAATTCTAACCAATTCTGATGACACTCAGCTTGAGTTCATAAACCTTTCTTAGCCTCAAATTCAGCAAATGTAAATGTAGGTAATAATGGAATCAATCTCAATGGATTATGAGAACTAAAAAAGTTATGTAAAGTGCTTAGCATAGTGTCAGTGTTTAATAAACGTTTGCTATTTTAATATCATTTCCATTTTATATCTTATGCTGAGTGTCCCTTTAAAATGTAGCATTATTTATTTATGTATGTATTTATTTATTTATTTTTGGCTGCGTTGGGTCTTTGCTGCTGCGCTCAGGCTTTCTCTAGCTGCGGCGAGCGGGGGCTACTCTTCGTTGCGGTGCGCAGGCTTCTCATTGTGACGGCTTCTCTTTGTTGCGGAGCACGGGCTCTAGACACGTGGGCTTCCATAGTTGTGGCACGTGAGCTCAGTAGTTGTGGCTCGCGGGCTCTAGAGCACAGGCTCAGTAGTTGTGGCTCACAGGCTTAGTTGCTCCACGGCATGTGGGATCTTCCCGGACCAGGGCTTGAACCTGTGTCCCCTGCATTGGCAGGTGGATTCTTAACCACTGTACCACCAGGGAGGTCCCTAAAATGTAGCATTTTTAAATCAGTTCTTTTCCCGTTTAGTCAACACTGTCTTTAAGCATCAAACATAAATTAAAATATAGAAAATGTATTATTACAAACATTTTAAATTTTCCTTTTCTTTTTTTTTTTTTGTACAAACTTAGTCCTAAAGCTGGTCACATTTAGCTACTTGGCATATTATATGTTTTGTGGTGTAAGTTAATGATATTTTATTTTAGTTTAATATCTAGGATAACCAGAGAATAGAATCTAAACAGTGCTCATATTTTATTTTACTTAAGCAATAACAAAGAAGTAATTGGGGGATATTCAACTTTGGAGGCCTTATTTTGCTATATTTAGGGTAATATTTTTCTCATGGTCTTTTTTCAGTCTGCCCTAAGTGGGTGAAACTTCGGAAAAACCACAGTGAGAACAAATCGGTCCTGATGCTGATTATCTGTGGCTCTGCCATCCGAGCCCTGGAGCTCATTAGGTTGGAAGCTTCACCTGTTCCATTTCGTAGCTGTTTTCTGAGTAACTGATATGTGCCGAGCTGACAAGTTCTATATGCTGGAGAGCAGCAGTGAACAAAATATACAGAGTCCCCTCTCTCATGGAACCTACTTTCCAGTAAGGGAGGCAGACAGTAAACAAATAAATATGCATTATAATGTCAAGTAGTGATAAGTTATGTAGGAAAAAAATAAAGCATGGCAAATGGATAGAAAAAGATGGGGGCTACTTTTAAAAGGGTAGTCACAGAAAGCCTCTTAGGAGATAGACCTATGAGCAGAGACTTGAACAAAGTGAATGAGAACGCCAAGCAGATATCTGGAAGAAAAGTGTTCCAGGCAGAGGGGACAGTAGGTACAAAAGGCCCTGACATGGGGTGCCATTGGAGGATTTTGAGCAGAGTAGTCACATGATCTGAATAATCATTCTAAAGGATCACTTTGGCTGCTGTGTGGAGAACACGCAAGGGTAAAGCAGGGAGATCATAAAAGCAATAACCAGTTGGAGAAATAAATGAAAGAAAAGATCTAATTTAAAATAGTAACAAGAAAAAATAGAACACCAAGGAAAAAACTAGCCAAAATTTAGATGAAGAAAATATTACATAAGGGATGCAGAAGATCTTAAACAGAAAGGAGTACCATATTGTTGAATAGGAAGATTCAATGTAAAGATGTCTGTTTTACCTAGAATAATCTACAAATTTCACAGATTCCCAATGAAACTCCTATAGAATTGTTTTTTAAACTAGGTAAACTAGTTCTATGTTCATATGAGAAAATACAGAAGAAAAAATAGCTGGCGAAATTCTAAAAAAGAATGCTAGTGAGGATTCTATGCCTATAATGCCTATAATGGCACATGTTTCTCAAGTATCTATCAGATTGTTTTTTTAAAGAAAACATATTACAAAGTCTCAATAATTAAAAGAGTGTGGAACTGGCACACGTGTGACAGACAGATCAGAACAGTGGAACAGAACTGAAAGTTCAGAAATAGACCCATATGCATATGAAAGTACAGGATATGGTAAAAGTGAAAAATCAGTATGGAAAGATGGATTATTTATTACTTGGTAATGGAACAACTGGGTAGCCATCTAAAAAAAATTAAGCTGGGTTCCATATCTCACTCCTTATACTGAGATAAATGCCAAGTGGACCAAAAATTTATATGTAAAAACTATGTTTTAAAGACAGTCGGTGCTTTACTAAGTGCCTTCACATACCTTTTCATTTACTGTAGCTTTTGTAGAATAAACCAAAAGGCTTCCACTGGATCTGTAGTAACGTTCAGCTTTCAGAGAAGAGACGTCAGAGTAAAATGGGATTTCCTGGGACCCACCCTCTCCCAGGGCCAAGCTCTGCACTAGGCTTTGACCGGAGACAAAACAGGAAAATCCAAGTCCTAAAGAAAAAGGAACTTGATCAAATAGATCAATGCGCAAAGTAGACTCTCAGTAGTTATTTAGTATCTATTTTTCTAAATGAGCTAATCTGACCATGAATTTAGAAAAGTAGTTTTTTAAGCTTTGTTAATAGTCCTTCAGATCCTTTCTGCTAGGCACACACACCCTTTCAGTAAAAGGAAAGTGTTTCTTTTAACTATTTCTGCTCCAAACATAATTGATCTTCAAGACTCCAACTGCTTCTGGACAGCCATACTTGCTGGTTCTGAAATCATAAGAGTTCACATTGACATTTCAGTGTTTTAAAGACTACCACCACAGAACTCATTTCAGATTCAAACACTAATGGCAAAGAAGTTGGCCTGGAGGTGGCCTCTTAAAAACAAGTTGTCACATTGATTTGAGTTTTTACCATACATAAATGCCTTTCTGATGGGCATAGAAGCACTAAGTTGTCATACTTCATTTGCCAATTCTCAGTGTTTCTTTATGTCTTCAGTAATATTATGATCCATTTCAAGGTTAGGTGATTTGCAGAAGGTGATTTCTGAGCAGGCATAACAAACCCTATTCATAAAGGCTAGTACTGAATAATTTTAACTTTTGTAAGAATATCTGTTCTCTTGAGAACCATGAGTTATGTTAAATATGTCCCCTAAATTGTCTTCTTAGTTAACCTCGCCATGGAGAAAGGTCATGTGTAAGTACAGACTCAAGTGCAACAGAACGTGTGTAGCATGAGTCACTATTTTGTAAATTCATTTATTCCTACTGGTCAGTAATATTTCTCAAGTATATTAATGATATATAAAGGAAAGTAATATTCTGAGCAGTATTCCCATATTCTATTCCCAAACATCAACTAGAAGATTGTTCTTTTATACCCATTTTATACCCATTTATACCCAAAGCATTTCCACATGTAAAATTTTACAGATCAGCTCACTCTGCAAAGTCCATAAAAGTAGGGGGGCTGCTCTGAATGAAGGACATAAGCCCTCCTGCTCCTCCCTGCTAGCTTACCCCTGTCCCCTCAGGGCTGCCACACACAGACCTCCATACATGCCCTTGGGCTCTGTAGAGCACGGGCTGACATCACTGCTAAGATATCTCTCACGAACAAATTTTTTATGAGAACTATACTGCAGAGTTTGAAGATAAATTCGCTGCCAGGGACCTAAAATACAGAACTTTTGTATTACAGGTGTTAAAAAACAAAATTCAACCAAGTAAATTTGAAGATCACATTGGCTTAACTCAACGATTCGTGAGTCAGGCAGCACCCAGCCAGCAACTAGAAGGGCACTTCGAGGGGTTGTGCAAAATGAAAGTTTTTAATAGGAAAAAGGGTGGAGGGACTTCCCTGGCAGTCCAGTGGTTAAGACTCTGTGCTCCCAATGCAGGGGGCACGGGTTTGATCCCTGGTCGGGAACTAAGATCCCACTTGCTGCACGGCGCAGCCAGAAAAAAAGGAAAAAGGGTGGAGCAATGGAGCCATTAACAAAAGAAAAGAAAGACTACTTTTTAGGTGGGGGGTGCAGAAATGGCAAGGGTTTTATCTTCCTCTCTGGTATGGAAAGAGCCCACAGGACAGATTACCTTACTGGTGCTTGGCCAGAGATTCCAGACTGGTTGATTAAGATTACGTTTCTCAGAAAAGTTGAAACTGCAATTAGATGAAGTATTAAATCTGGGTTTCGGTATCATGGGCCTTTAGCATGAGTGACACCATTTTGGGACTGTGGTTTTCATTTTAACACAAGTGAAGGGCAAATCCACATGTTTCAATAATCAAGGAAACCTAAGTAAAGTTAACCGTGTGCCTGAGACTTAGAAGCCAACCCAGATGCATGCCTGATTAAAGGCCACCCCACTTTCATTCCAGAGATGGACTAACCTGAAAATCAGAATATTGTGTGTGCGTATCTATCCACATACATATGTACATATAGACACACATAAATGTGCATATTATTTTGAATAAATATGATGTAATACTTAAGATGTAATAAGTGGTCCACATGGCCCTGAATGAGTGATTTTTCTTCTGCGTAAATCTATTGCTTTTCATCAGGTCAATGACCGCATTCAGAGGAGACAGCAAAGTCATTAAATTATTCGCAAAACACATAAAGGTAAGCAAGGACCTGTGGTTCCTAGTGGGGAGTGGAAGTGATCCTTAAGGGCCACTTCCAGACCTCAGTTGTTTCACTTCAGCCTCTTTTCCGTATCTCCTTAGCAAGTGTGTTCTTCGGTGCCTTCCTTTTATAACATACTGAACGACCGTTCCGATTTTCTTTGCGTTCCCCGCCTTTGCTCCCACAACAGTCACTACTCCTCTGTGCTCTGAGGTTTCCATACAGAAGCTGAGGTTTGAGCCCTGGACTCTTTGGAGACTTAACCAGTTTTCCAGGGAGATGCTCTTCTGTCTTGATGTTAACCTTCTTTGCCCTGGAAGTTGACCCTAAACAAGAGTAGCCCCATTTGCTTTTTTACTTTCTTAGCTTTTAGATTAAATGCTCAAAATTTGACTATGATTGAACTTTCCAATGACTCTTCGTTTCTTTGTTCTCTTCCATTTTGGAATAGGTCCAGGAACAGGTAAAATTGCTGGAGAAGCATGTGGTACACCTGGGTGTGGGAACTCCAGGGAGGATTAAAGAACTCATTAAACAAGGTATGAAAAGACGTAGTGACACTCCTACTCAGAGCTGAGTGTTTGTGAGATTGGGAAACCACATGTGTGATGTAGTGAAACCAGACCTCTGTGTTAATTCAGGAGTTCGAAACTTAGCCTTTAGTCTCTAAAGCCAGCCAGCAGGTGTAGTACAATAGGGAATGATAAGGACTGTGGCAATCTGTGGTACCTATGCCCATCTAAATACATTCAAATTCCAGTTGCTTTAAGCAGGTTAGTGGGTCCACAATCTATTCCACCAGTTTGCAGCCTCTGGAATTTGTATAGCTGAATGTGTTGAATATTTCCCTCTCACTTAATTGAGTCTTGGCTCCCCAAGACTCCCATTCCAATTGAGGGCTGGTTTAGAAGATATGTTGAAACAAAAATGCAGTTTCTATGGATGAAATACAAGCATTCTAGAACAGTTCTCGCGAACGTGTTTCTCTTTTAGTGCTTTACCCAGAAAGTATTCCAGACAGCCTCCACAGGTGGGTTTTTATAGTTTGTTGATTTTCTCAAAGCCAGTAGCCTAAAAACCTGCTGACCTGCTGATGATCTTAGTACATGTTCTACCTGCCAGACAGATTAAAGATTTCTTTTAAATACTCATTTCCAAAATACTTGTTTAACAACTTTATTTTATAACTGCCTGGAGCTACTCCTGGATTTTTACATATCTAATAGTAATGTGTTCATCAATATAGTATCTCAGTATAGAGATGGTCATTTGCAAGGAAGCAAACAAGAGCTAAAAATACTAGTGTTTCTCTCCAGATGAAAACCTTGGGTAAGTGAACCCACTATATGCAGAGGTCTGTGCAATTACAAGGAAGTAGCAAACTTGGTGGCCCCAGGCAAGGAAGGGAAACAAATATTTTTTGAGTTCCTACTTGTACTCAGTGCTGTGCTGAGTAGAAGTACTCATAGCATCCTTGCAGGCTGGCATTCTTATTTCTTATGAGAGAAAACTGAAGCTTGGCGGGTCACGTAGCCCCTCCCAAGATCTCTCATTCTAGGCCTTCCCGGTTCCAGGGCCTTTCCCCCTCAAGGAGCTCCTGATCCAGTTGAAGAGATAAATGTGCATAGGATGAGACTGACAACATGAGGCAGTAAATGCCAAGGTCCAAACAAGCACTTCTAAGTCCTGTAGGAGTTGAAATGAGGGAGCGGTTGTTATGGTGGCTGAATCTGCAGGGAAGGCTTTACAGAGGAAAGGATCTTTAACTGATCTTTGAAGTATGGGTAGGATTAAAATAGGATCTTCGAAGTGTGGAGATGTGAGAAGAGCATTCAGGAATGGGACAACAGCTGAATCAACAGCAGGCAGGCAGATACATGGGGTATATCCAAAGGAGACAATAAGTAGTCAATACGTGTTGAGGTTAAGAGCCCCTGTTGCAGACTCAAATCTATGGATGCAAATCCCAGGTCCAGCAGCTTACCAGCTCTGTGACTTGGCAAGTTTCTTAACCTTTCTAAAACTGTTTCTTTATCTGAATGACAGAGATAGTAACAGCACCTACCTCAAAGGATTGTTATGCCAATAAAAAGCTAAACACAGTGAGTGTTACACCTTAAGAACTCAACAAATACTAGTTATTACTTTTACTAAAGAGACCACTTTTCTTGGTTGGAGACTTCGTGGGCTGTGGTAGCCTGTGCTTCAGTTGGAAAGAAAGTCCGATTTTGGAGGCAGGCCCTTGCACGGTGATTGGCTGGATTTTTGTCCTGTGGCCCTAGGAGGGTGTTGAAAGCGAAGGAGCAGATGAGAGGTGCTCATAGTTGATCTGTGAGACGCGGAGGTGGGAGAGATCGGCTGGGCAGCTGGAGAGGCCAGGGATGCGCCCTCCCTCTCCCACAGCTCTGAGCCAAAGACTCACCTCTCCCCTTCCTGGATTCCACATGTTTTGTATGTGTCTCCAGGTCCCCCAGGCAACAGGGCCACTCTTCTCCATATTTAATATTTAAAGGAGAGAGAGAGTGAGAAAACGAAGTTGTCCAGATTGTTGAAATTATATGTCTACAGAGTTGTGAAAACTCACCATGAAAGCTTATTTCATCTAAGGAATGGAAAAATCATTTAAGGAGCTATTGATTTATTTATAATACTAATGAAAATAACTCTTCTGATTCTGATTGGATGAATGGCTTAATATTCATTGACTACAGATGTTAGGCTACATACAAAGTGTTTAAAGAGAACAATTCCAGCACTCCAAAAACTGAAAGTCTAACAAAGCAAGACAAATGGCACGTAACTCATTTTATGTAGCTGTTTATGACTTAAGATGTTTATATATATGATATATTAAGGAGGGTTTCCAAACATCAAAAGATATTCCATAACATTGGGATCAGTACACTTACAGACAGAATTGTATTTTATTTAATAAGGAAAGGGATTTTCTAATTATAAGAGCCTTTGTAAAATGCAAAAAGGTACAGAAAAGAAAATAAGTCACTTTAGAGGTAATGTCTTGTTAGTTAATATTAAATATATTTCCTTTCAGTCTTTTTTCTATGCATTTATCTATATTTTTTTATAAATGGAGATCATACTGCATATCATAACTTTATAACCTGTCTTCTCTACTTAATATATCTCATGAGAACTTTGCTTGTCATGAAATAGTTTTAATCTTTCATTTTTAATGGCTGCATAATATTCTATTGAGTTTTTTTCCAGTTTTGTTGAGATATAATTGACATATAACATTGTATTGGCCAAGGTGTACAACATGATTTGGTATATGTGATGTGTAAAATGATTACTACAGTACGTTTAGTTAACATCAGTCACTTCATATCGTTACAATTTTTTTTCTTGTCATGAGAACTTTTAGGATCTACTGTCTTAGCAGCTTTCACATATACAGTACAGTATTGTTAACTATACTCACCATGCTGTACTTTACATCCCCAGCACTTATCTTATAACTGAAAGTTTTTACCTTTTGACCACCTTCATCTATTTCTCCCACCTCTTACCTCTGGCACCCAGCACCAATCTATTCTCTGTACCTATGAGTTCATTTTTGTTTTTTGGTTTTTTTTAGATTCCACATATATGGAAGATCATACAGTATTTGTCTTTATCTGACTTATTTCACTTAGTATAATGCTGTCAAGGTCCCTCCATGTTGTCACAAGTGGCAGGATTTTCTTCTTTTTTATGGCTGAATAATACTGCTCTGTGTGTGTGTGTGTGTGTGTGTGTGTGTGTGTGTGTGACACATATTCTTTATCCATTCATTTGTCAATGGACACTTAGGTTGTTTCCAAATCTTGGCTTTTGGAATTAGTGTAGCAGTGAACATGGGAGATGCAGATATCTTTTCAAGACAGTGATTTCATTTCCTTTGGATATATACCCAGAAGTGGAGTTGCTGGGTCATAGGGTAGTTGTATTTTTAATTTTTAGAGAAACCTCTATACTGTTTTCCATAATGACTGCACAAATTTACAATCCCACCAGCAGTACACAAGTTCCTTTTTCTCCACATCCTTGCCTGTACTTGTTATCTCCTGTCTTTTTGGTAACAGTCATTCTAACAGGTATGAGGTGATAGCTCATTGTGGTTTTGATTTGTGTTTCCCTGATGATTAGTGATGTTGAGCTCCTTTTCATGTACTTATTGGCCATTTGGATGTCTCCTTTGGAAAAACTGTATATTCAGTTCCTCCACCCATTTTTAAATCAAATCATTTGGTTTTTTTCCCTTGAGTTGTACGAGTTCTTTATATATTTTGGATATTGACCCCAAGTTATATTGGTGTTTAGCAATTCTATTATGGTAGGATATTTGGGTTGTTTCTAATTTGTTTTGCTATTATAAGTAATACACAGTGATCATCTTTATAAGTAACTATGCTTAAGTTTCTGGTGTTTTATTGGGATATGCCAGAGAAGGAGAATTATTTTATCAAACAGTAAGCATTTTAAAGCTCCTATTATATAATGTCCAGTTGCCTTCCAGAGAGGCTGTACCTGTTTGCTGTCCCATCAGCAGTCAATTATTTTTAAGGGAACACTGTCAACCCATTGTCTTTCTTAATTTCCGTCACTTTTAATTTACAGAGAGAGTTTTAAATAAGAGCCATCGTAGTTATAAGAAGCATGAAAAAGTCTTTAGGGCAGAGGGGAAATTATTGAAATAACCAGTATTGAGGGGAAGTGCTGCAGGATAAAGGAAGGCTTCATTATGTTTCCAGGTGTGATAGCTTGGGGCAGTGGGCAGAACGTGTGGAGTGGGAAAAACTAACTGCCCAACTCTGAGACCCCTGAGGAACAGACAATCCCTGAGGTCCCCTCCAGCCCCACCCTCCATAATTGTCTCTAGATAGACAGGAAGACAGCAGGAATGAGTCCTTAAGTGGTTTACCAGTCTCCTCAAAGGATAGCAGGCTTTGAATAGAGCCCATTCATCTTAACTTTCTTTTTTGCCTGAAATTAACCTCCCAACCCTGTCCTCATCCTTCTGCCAACTCACCTCTTCAGAGTCATGCAGACTCTGTTGGACTCAACTCCTCTGAAGGGTCACTATCCCAAATTGCAGGATATGTCTTATCAAATCCCTGTCAGGAATGACACTTTACCCTCTGGGGCTTCATGAAATGGAGGCTTGGGATTGATTCTTTGCCAGAACTTGAGCATTTCACGAGCTTAGCAAGAGCAGCTTCCCTTCTTCCCTGAGAATCAGCGATAAGATTGTAAGGAGAGTAAGTCTCTGAGTGCTGCATTTGTTTTCCATCAGACAGGGACAGCACTTAATGTGCAGAGATTAGTTGCTGGGGGAGAAAAGAGCAAATGAGGCAAAAAAGCAACCAGAGGAATAAAAAATCATTTTAATAAGCTTATGTCATAAGTTCTTTAATGTAGCAACTCTCTCCCTGTCTCTTTCAGGTGGCCTTAATTTGAACCCCTTAAAGTTTCTGGTTTTTGACTGGAATTGGAGAGATCAGAAGTTGAGAAGGATGATGGACATTCCCGAGGTACCATGTAACTAGCAATCCAGCAATTGCCTTTAATCTTTTTTTTTTTTTTTTTCAATCTGAACTTGAGTTCAAACACAGCAGTAAAGTCTTTGACATGGGGAACCAGCACATTCTGGCCTTTGAAATGATTTCTTTTAACTCTGAAGTAACTACAATTATAGAAGCCATCTAACCCCTTACATATAACTGTATCCTTTCCATGTGTTTTATAGGAATCAGCTTTTTTTCTTCATTAAATGACCAGTGTCCTCTGCCCCACTGGGGACCACATCTATACTGCATCTTTGAGAAACAGGAAGATCTAGAGGACTTGGCATATTTCCCTGTGCCTTGTTTTAGAGACACAATCATCTTTGCCTTTTCATCCTTATAAATGCACTTAGAGGTGGGGGAGCACAAACTTGCCTCATAACCTACGTCTCCACATACCCAAAAACCCACTTACTTAAATTAGAGGGCTATTTTGGTTTTGGGGAGTGGGGAAATTTTTTTGATGTCTCAATGGATTAAAACCGACTGAATACTGAATAGCAACAGCATTAGCTCATTATATATTTATGAAAGTAATCCATTATCATCATAATGTGAAAAATTGAGGGACTTCCCTGGTGGCACAGTGGTTGAGAATCTGCCTGCCAGTGCAGGGGACACGGGTTTGAGTCCTGGTCCGGGAAGATCCCACATGCCGCGGAGCAACTAAGCCCGTGCGCCACAACTACTGAGCCTGCGCTCTCAAGCCCGTGCACCACAACTACTGAAGCCTGTGCGCTCTAGGGCCCGCGTGCTGCAACTACTGAGCCCGCATGCTGCAACTATGGAAGCCTGCGTGCCTAGAGCCCGTTCTCCACAACAAGAGAAGCCACTGCAATGAGAAGGCTGCACACCACAACGAGGAGTAGCCCCCGCTCACCGCAACTGGAGAAAGCCCACATGCAGCAACAAGGACCCAACGCAGCCAAAAATAGATTTTAAAAAATAATTAAAATTTTTAAAAAAAGAAAGAAAAATTGATTTGCCACCCATCATGTTATCATGTGACTAATCTTTCAATCTAGCCTGATGCTTAGAAGTAGCTATTGGAGAGAATAGGGCTGTGCAGTAATAAACACGGCTGCCAGTCACCAACCAGAAATAAATCACGGCAGTAACTATCAAAGAAGCTTGCAATCATTCCTCCAAACATGTTGAATGAATTAATTTACTATATAAAACTATATCCTCAGAATGACCAAACCTGATTATAATTGACTGCCGAGTTAAGCTAAAAACCATTTTCTCAGTTCCCTGCACACACACATACACACACACACACACACACATACACAGTCTTCTGAACTGACTGTTTTTGTTTTTTTTTTTTAATAAATTTATTTATTTTTGGCTGCATTGGGTCTTTGTTGCTGCCCGCGGGCTTTCTCTAGTTGCGGCGAGCAGGGACTACTCTTTGTTGCGGTGCGTGAGCTTCTCATTGCGGTGGCTTCTGTTGTTGTAGAGCATGGGCTCTAGGTGCACGGGCTTCAGTAGCTGTGGCTCGCGGGTTCTAGAGTGCAGGCTCAATAGTTGTGGCGCATGGGCCCAGTGGCTCCGCGGCATGTGGGATATTCCCGGACCAGGGCTCAAACCCATGTCCCCGGCATTGGCAGGCGGATTCTTAACCACTGCGCCACCAGGGAAGTCCCCTGACTGGTTTTTTAAAACTAGTTTAACCAACTTGATGTCAGGCACGTGAGGTCATATTTGATTATTTCAGTTATAATGTTAAACCTGAGTAAACCATCACTAGTTTTCTAATTATAATAATGAGGGAGAAATAGTATTCAAAAAAACCGTTTTAACCCATACTTATTTTTATTGTGATTATGTCATTATTAACAGTTATCCTGCATTAAAATATTGTATATAGTCTATAGGCACACTTTGGATATCTTGAAAAAGATTTTTCTATGAGATTTTATGTTGAATGTTGTACAAACAAAAGGACATCTTAATGAAATTGATGTCTTACATAGTACCGCTTCCTTTACTTACGTAAATATTTCAACTCTGAATAAAATGCAGGTTTTGCTCTTCCTGATTCTGGCCATAACAGCTGCATAAATACCAGGGACTCCAGATGGTTGAATTTATTCACCAAGACCATCTTTTCTTGATTTTAACCTTTTTTTTTTCTTTTCTCTCACTTAGATAAGAAAGGAGGTTTTTGAAATTCTGGAAATGGGAGTCCTCAGCCTATGCAAGTCAGAATCTTTGAAGCTAGGCCTTTTCTAAGTCTGGGTCCTAATGAAAATTCCTGTTTTCATGGTGGGATTTGCATGGCTCTGGCCCATTGCAAGCAGTTGGTAAATATCAGCTATTGTTTTATTAAGTTGATTGTATCACCAGATGGATCACTGGGAATCTTAGGTGGGGATTCTTTTACAAAAATGAATCTGTCCTTTGCCAACTCCCTTGTATAATAAAGTATCACTGGCTTGTGTGTGATTTTTGTTAAGCAGACTGAGTTTTTCTTTCACCAACTGGCTTCTGATGTGACTGTACAAGAGAGGGAAAGAGCATCTGGGCAGCCTCAGGCAAGCCCCTTCCCTCTCTGAGCCTGTTTCATCAACTGTGAAATGGGAATACTGTCTTGCAGGATTGCTGAGGATTTCATGAGATGGAATGTGTGGAACAGATTTGAAATTGTGATGCCTAGTCCCAGTGTGAAGGGTGGCGGTGGTACTACTGGTGGCAAGAGCTGCAAGGATATGCGGCACTTTGTAAACAAATAAAAGACAACAATGTAACTACAACTCTTATTCATTTATTTAATTCTTTGTTTTGAGATAATTTCACACTTACAGAAAAGTTGCAAAAATAGTATAAAGAATTTCCATATTCCCTTCCCCTAGCATCCCCCAATGTTAAGGTCTTGTATAACTATAGTACAGTTATCAAAACTAAGAAATCAACATGGGTACAATACAGTTAACTAAAATACAGACTTTATTTGGATTATACCAGTTTTTCCACCGATGTCCTTTTTCTATTCCAGGATCCAGTGAAGGATCCCACATTGCATATAGTTGTCATTCTCCTTAGTTTCCTAAGAAGAATATATATAGTCTGTCACAGTTAATCATTAAAATAGTTTTGGAGGAAACGTCTTATTATTTATATTTTATAGATGATTAAACTGAATCTCAGAAAGGACACACACTACTTTAAGTAGCAGAAGCAGAAGTCAAACCCAGATCTCCTATATTCACTTCAGGACACCATGGTTATCTATCTGGGGAGTCGGGCATATATAACAAATGAGATAATAAAGCAAACAGTTGCCATTACTGGTATATGAAGTTCCACATTCAGATATTGAGAAATGTTAAAGGAGTCCAGCAGCGTAGCACATCACACTCCGGCAAATCACATGCTTCCACACACCAGCGACTTGCTGTTTGTGCACCTCTGTGGGCTAGAAGCCACACACGGGGATTCAAAGGATAGGGGAACACGTTCCATCCTGCAGGACTCTGGCTCAAGCTCAACAAGTTAAAGGAAAAAGAAAGAAAGCCACCACAGCATGAGAATTCATTCAAGCTATAGCTAAACTTAGCCCTTTGGGGGCTGACCCTCCCCCAAGTAAGAGAGAATTCCGCCTTCCAACTGAAACATTGGCTCTTCCTGCCTGATGACCTTCAAACTGCGACATCGGCTCTTCCTGGTTCTATGGCAGCTTTTGGCCTTCAAACTCAAACTGGAGGAACATCAGCTCTGCAGATTTTGGACTTACCAGCCTCCTCCGTAATCACGTGAGCCAATTCTTTATGATAGATCTATATATACATTTAGATCTATTGGTTCTGTTTCTCTGGAAAACCCTAATATACTCCTGTGAAGCATCTTTTAGTTTGGGATTTTGGTTAGGTTGGTTTTGTTGTTTTATAAAAAGCCTAAGAAATACTGTTCTTGATTTGTTACTGTCATGACCCTTCTGGTAGGTGTTACATATGTACTATAATCACGCCGAATGTTGGAACAAGAACCTAGATTGCAAACATGCCCGCTATTTTGTAGGCCAACTCTGCACACATAATCTAATCTCACAGGCTGTTACTGCCTTTTAAACTCAAGTTCTTGACCATGTTTATTTAGTAAAACAAATAGTAGATGTGAACTAGGAGTGTTCACTGCCGTCTTCTCACACAGATCTGTCTGATACCAACAGCCATACTCGTCACCACCTCCAAGCCAGATTCAAATGGCTCGCTGAAAAGTCCCCATTGGTGTTCTGCTTTTTTTCCAGTTTTGCAAGGGAAAGCTTTGACTCTGAATTGGAAACCTCCCAGTGTAAGTAATTGCATTTGTTTTGTATTCTTTTAAACTAGGTAGATTTGCCAAAGTCATTGTCTTCTTTAACACAAAAATAGTCCAACATGGCTTCTCTGCCGAATGTTAATAAAAAAAGGAAAATTAGAAGCTCACATGCTACCTAATTTTTTTTAAATCCTAATTCTACATCTTAAATGCATCTTGAAGAGGAAGTAATTATTAATAGCGTAATGAAAATGATGTTAGTGGATTTCAAATAAGTGAAAAAAAAACAATAATACCATATTGCAATATTGAACATTTAAATGATTATCTATTTTGCTCTCCCTTTCTCTTGCATCATTTGGGCTACTTCAAAGCGCATGCTTGAGGAAAGGTTAGGAGATGTTTTTCATCTACACTTTCTGCCAGAGCCTTTCTTATGGATGAAAAAATTGGAAACTACTGAGATTAGTCTTCTGTGTTCTGCAATCCCTGTTTGCTTCTCCCTTCCTCATTATCACAAAGAGCAAAGTTAGCTGTAATCTGAGAGCATTTTCCCAACTTAGTTTATATTCACGTTAAGGGACAGCCACATTTGGGAAAAGCTGACAGCACTCACTTCTATTATTTGTATTAATCTTGAAGGATTTGGGCAAGTTCTCAAGGATAAATGCGTTTTCCCCCTTTCAGGAAGGGTTGCCTCGAATTAGCCACCATGTCCCAGAAATAGCCTGTTGTAACTGCTTCCCAGTGTTGCCAGATGTTGGTTTATACAGACCTGCTGGGGACTGTTCCTCCTAGGCATGGCAGTTAGCACAACAAGCTTTTTGAGCCTAAGTAAAATATACCCAACAATGGCTGATCGAAGGGAGCTGTGCTGCTGCTGAATATCGGGTCTGGTTAAGAAATAATTCCAGGAATAGAAAGACTTCGCGAGTGCAAAGGAAGAGTCACGTAATTCTCAGTATTACCATTATGTGGTATTACGCTGAGCAGTAATGTTATAAATGTCTCAGAAGTATATCTGGGTCACCCGCAGAACCACCATGAAGAGGATATCCCAGGACTGCCAGTCCGGATTGCCAGACAGCAGTGCCGTGAAGCAGCAGCAGTTGCCCGCCTACCGGCTACAGCTCTCAGCCAACAAAATCCTCTCCGGCTTTTTTGCCACAGGCGTGTTCTGCCTTGGAGTGGGCGTCATCCTTCTGTTGTCTGCAAAGACCATCAAGGAAGTAGAGGTGTGTCCCATCTGACTTTTTTGCTGCAATTTCTAAGAATTTTCAGCTTTGGGACTATAAAGAGTGGTCAGTTTGAAAACCCAGCCCCTCGACAGGGAAGTGGATGAGACTGGAGCATCCCTTTTTCAGCTGGCAGGTGCAGATGGTGAAAGAGCCTCTATGTGGTGGCTTTGTTCATCCCTTCTCCCTCTGGAGGACAATCACTCTCACACTGGTCAGTTCAGCCACATTTGTTTACAGGGGCCTGGCAAAGTCAGGAGCTTTTTATGCTGTCAGAGTACTGAGCAAGTGACTGGTGGAGGCGGGAGGAGAGGCAAGACCAAATGACTGCCAGGGACCCGTGAATCATATTGATAAAAAGAGCGAAGAGCCAAAGATATAGGTCTTCAATTTTGCCCCACTTTCAAGCATTGTGTCTTTCCCTTTGCAAATAAATTCCATCTGAGATCATCACTTTAATCCAGGAAAGGCAAGAACACAAATCTTTCTGGCCTCTAAAGGATACTTAGCAAAATAAACCAAGTTCTACTCAGAGTGAGAAAAGCGGAAGTTGAGCAGTGAACCCCTCAGTTACAAGCCTTTTGCCGATTTGACAGCAAGCTGTTGGAGGATGAGAAGCCCAGTAGCTGGTCTGAGGAGGGGGAGCTCAGATCTGGTCTGAGGCCATGCCCGCATTTGGTCTAATAAATTAAGTAAATGTTTCATGCAAATCAGCTCTGAGCAGGTTATGCGACATCCCAGACCGTATGACCTCCACTCTGAAGGCAGCCATGGAAAGCTCATCTATTCCCTCTCCCCACATAGGCTACTGGCAAAATTACCATGAAGGCCAAGTCTGTCAACCCTGATTTAACGTTCATGAGTGTCTGAAGGTACTCAGAGTTCTTCTGGGTGTGTAGATGAGTAAGGTTTGTAAGAGTTGAACTCCATCCTCAATGAGCTAATGATAGAGTAAGTAAGGTAGTGTGTGCGAAGAATGGAGAGCTCAGCCACGGCTGGCTTGTTTGCCACATCCACAACCCCTTCCTTGCACGTCACCAGTGCATACTAGGCACACACTTACTGAAAGAACGGATTACGGCAAATAGCAATGACTTCAAAGAAGAAAATTGCATTTCAGGTCCCACTCCTCCTACCAACACATACTGCTCTCTTGCCTTTCCACTGAAATTTTCTGTACCCCACCCCCCAGCTCCTGGCAGGTGCCCCTAAGTCCTCTTGAGTCCTCCAGTGTGGTAATGTAAACCACCAGGCGCCACCAAGTGACAAAGGCAAAATGGCAGGAGGGAAGTAAACTTGCCTTGTTGAAGGCGATAGCAAAGTAATTGGCTTACAAGGTTGATATTCATTTCCATAAAGTTCATCCTGTTTACTGTTCTATTTTCTCCTTCACCAACCCATTTCTGGTTCTTCCCCTCCCCTTCCCATGTCCTTCCAGCTTCCTCCCTTCTGGGCACCCATCCCCACCCTCTATGAAGTGCAGCCTCCATTAAGAGACAGCAGTTGCTGAATGGTGTCACCTTAGCGATGTGAGGAGAACCTCACTCCATGGTTGGCCAAGGCCACTCTGCAAACAACTTTCAACAGAATGATTTTATCATGATGTTAAGGGGATTTTCCAATTGACTTTTCTTTTAAGCCACTTCAGATAGGACTGTTTCTAACACTTTGCTTTTATACAGGAAAATCAGAAACCACCCATAGAGGGTGATCCTCTTTTGCACATGGAAGTGTTTTGTTGTAATGGGTGGTAAGATGAAGTGTGTATCCCAGGCCAGTGTGGTCAACACACACCTAGTAGAAGAGGTCTGAGCTGGCTTTCCTCTTCTCACTTAGCCCTGGGGCACAACGAGAAAGTGCCCTTTTTGCAATTTACTTTAAGCAAGAATGATAATTCCTGCCTTTCCAAAATTCTGTGAGGACCAGACTATGATCTTTGCTGTCATTTTAGAGCTATAGGTTTGAGCAGCAAAAGTAGACAGTAGATCAAAGACATGTTTCCCTTGTAAAATGTTTAGAGCTAGAAAGCACCTTGGATATCATCTACTCAAAAATTACTTGATCATGAAAGACATTATTTCCTAATTCGGCGTTGATAGAACTCTCTCAAGAATCCATGGAGTAGTGTGTATACTACTAAAATGACCTCACAAATCAATTAATTGCTAGCCAAAATGATGCTGATGAACAAAATGTGGGCCCTGGAAGTTAAGTATTTAACTCAGGATCAGAGACTGGCTGAACTAGCACCCGTTTCCTCAGTCACAGTTCAGTGTGCTGTTGATAGGTCTCAGTTAGATACAGCCCTGTTCTTTAATGCTTTTTAAAAATTAGAATGCAGTGTCACTAACAGAAAAGGCATCAGTATTTTTTAAAATAATAGTTAAAGTCTTGCTGCATACTTAAAGAATGATTTAAGTAAATATAAGCATCTAAGTACAATTAAGTAGCCTTTTGGCTAATCTTTAATTTAGTATTCACACTTTACCTCTTTGACTTCCAAACACCCAGTGACTTTGCAAGCATTCAAAATTCCTTCTTTCTTTCTTGTTACTCTTCTCTCCCAAAGAATCTAAAATCCCATTGGCAATTTACCGAAGAGAAAGCCAGTCCCTTGCTTCCCTGTTCCTTTCCCATTCCCAGACGTTTCTAATGACTCCTCAACACAGTGAGGAAAAAGCAGAAGCGACCAGCAGCACCTCACAGCCAGCCCTGGGAGCCTGGGATGAGCGTTTCCTGGAGCAGAAGGGAAACGCACAGCCTCGTGGCCTCTCTCGGAGCCCCCCTTCCCCACTCTCCTTCCAGTTCCATCTTCACATAACTGAGTCCTTGAGCCAGAGCTCACAGGATTTGCCCATTCGGGACACACTATCCTTTTTTAAAGAGTCCATTTATACCATTTTGCACAGAATTTAACTTTTAAAAAACAATATCACAACATTTTAAAAACAATTGCTTCACATACATCGATAACTCTACATTTTAGAAACACTTCTTTTTTCTATGTTTGGTCATTTTTAATAACTTCCTCTAGATACCATGTAGAATAATTCACTAGTATAAATATTTTCCATACAATAAAATGGAAAAACAGTGAAGTGACTTTCCCATAACGCTGATTAGACTCAGGCTGCAGGCCCAGTTCTCATGAGTCACTGACTAATATTTTCCTAATGGTAACTTTTTATGATGGAGGCATAAGGCTTCATCACAGCAGGTTACATAAATATGTAGTAGAAACCCTGAACTCCAGGTAAGTGGCAAAATGCAGCTGGGTCCCCAAATGAAAGGCTGTAAGGAGACCCACTCGTCCCACACATCCGCAGAGCTGCCCTTGGTTCATGTCCCAGATAGCGCCCTTGACCTAGAAAGCTTGGAGACTTTGATGGACTTAGGACTTTAATTTTAAGATATGTACTCACATCCCTTTTTAATTAATAATTATTATTTTCCCTGCCTGACAGATTAATTACACAGAAAAATGTGCAAATTGTGCAAAACTGCGGGAAAATGCTGCTAATTTTGACAAAGAATGCAACTGCTCTATTCCCTTTTTCCTTCCAGAGACAATGAAGGTAAGTGAGATTCAAGAGCCTTCAATTGGCTATACGCTGCTCTACTCCTATTTAACATGTGGCAGTAAATTCATGATCTCCACCAAATGCTTTCCAAAACTGAAAATACAAGAAATAACGCAGGGTGGGAATGGGGGGGGCAGGGATCTTATAAAGTATTGAGCTCATGTGCGACTCTCCCCCCGCCACCCCCTTTTTTTTCTTTGGAATTTCATTCTTCTCCTTGTGTCTAAATTTCCAGATTCTTTACCCACCCAACTTTGTAACAATTCTTAACATCAATCAAACAGGTTCTATGCCAAATGTCAACACAGGAGGGGACCATAGAAATCACTGAATCTAACCACTCATTTTACAGTGAGGAGATTAATGGGTTGAGAGGTTAAGTGACTTGGCCAAGGTCACACAGTGAGTTAGTGTCAAAGGTCACACACCTGGGACTCTCCTTGCGTCCTCCCCTCCTAGTCCTTCTACACGTGCAGTTGCCTAATCCCTAAGGCGACTCTTGGCCTGGCTGTCAGGCACTGTGAGAAATGCCACAGAAATATTAAGAGACATCCCTGCTTTTGGGCTGATTAAAGTCTCATGTTAGTCCAGGTCCTCTGAGAAGCAGATGCCAAGACAGGATTAGACATGCCAGAGATTTACTGGGGGAACTGCCTGCGAGGGAAAATATGGAGGAAGCTGGAGGAGGCTGGGAGAGCTGTCAGACCACAACACAGCTCTGACCCCTGGGAAGGAGAGGGAAGCAGAGTAGGAAGGAAGGAGGGACAGAGGGAGAGGAGGGTAGAGAGATGGGGAGGAGGGGAGGGAGGAGGGAAGACAGGTCTTAGACTGCAGAGTATTCTTTTTTTTTTTTTTTTTTAAAAAGAAGCAATTTGTTTTCTAAAGCTTTTCTCCTGTCTAGCTGCTTTTTTTTTTTTTTAAGAAATTCACGTTCTTTTATTTATTTTATTTATTTATGACTGTGTTGAGTCTTCGTTTGTGTGCGAGGGCTTTCTCTAGTTGCGGCAAGTGGGGACCACTCTTCATCGCGGTGCGCGGACCTCTCACCATCGCGGCCTCTCTTGTTGCGGGGCACAGGCTCCAGACGCGCAGGCTCAGTAATTGTGGCTCACGGGCCCAGTTGCTCCGTGGCATGTGGGATCTTCCCAGACCAGGGCTCGAACCCGTGTCCCCTGCATTGGCAGGCAGATTCTCAACCACTGCGCCACCAGGGAAGCCCCCAGAGTATTCTTAAGAAAGTTTCAGCAAGCCCAACAGAGAGTCCTTGCCTCAGTATCCCTATTGCTGAGCCGTTGTCTGGGAGCAGCAACGGGAAGCATGGCCTTGGTGCAAACATAGGATGACCTCAGAGCACAGCAGCCGCGTCCACCCCTCGATTACGCTCCCTGCAGTAGGAGATCAAGAGGCACCTTTTCAGGGCCACCACAGTCTTACTAGGTAGCAAAGACTCAATGAAATGAAAATGTATTTCGAGACTTCCCTGGTGGCGCAGTGGTTAAGAATCCTCCTGCCAATGCAGGGGACATGGGTTCGATCCCTGGTCCGGGAAGATCCCACATGCCGCGGAGCAACTAAGCCCGTGTGCCACAACTACTGAGCCTGTGCTGTAGAGCCCATGAGCCACAACTACTGAAGCCCGCGAGCCTAGAGCCCATGCTCCGCAACAAGAGAAGCCACAGCAATGAGAAGCCCGTGCACCGCAACAAAGAGTAACCCCCACTCGCTGCAACTAGAGAAAGCCCGCACAGCAACAAAGTCACAATGCTGCCAAATAAATAAATTTATAAAAAAAGAAAATGTATTTCCTGAAACTTTTCAAAGGTCCTGTCCTGTCCTCTGGACTCCGCACCTCTCCTCCCGTAGCACCTCCTCCCTAACCTGACCCGTCTCCCCTTCTTCCCCTGCATAGATGACTCTGCATGGGATGTTTCATGTGCAGGCAGGCCTTCTCTTGAGCTTGTCACTGAACATCCCATCCTCAAGGCCCTGCTTCCTCCCCATACCAGACTCATCGTCATCTCCTGAAAAACCCTCCTTACTTCCCTTTCTGGGAAAGATCCCATCACCAAGACTCAAAATTTTCCTCCTTGACTTTACCCCGCCCACTCCTTTCTCATCCAGACCTCTGATGTGTGGCTACTGTTCTGCAATCCCTGTCTCTCCCAACCACTTTCTCACTCCATTTTCTTGGTGTCGCCCCAGTTCAGTCCCTCCTGATCTAGTATCACAGCCACCTTAACTGCACATCTAGCCTTTGGCTTCTCCTACTTTTAGCCAGTTGTTATTTGCCAAATCAGTAGACCACACCCTGTCCCCCAAAATGTGCCCTCTTTCAGATTACTTTTCAATACCTGAGGCCCAGCCACCTTTTTTCATCTTTATCCTTGCAGGAGACCTTGTACTCCTGCCAAACTGACCAACTTGCTTTTCCATGATGCAACTCTTTATGTTCCTGCTGTTCTTTTGCCTAGAAAGTCTCCCCTCTCACTCCCACCTGTAAGATCTCACTTGTTTTAAGCCACTAATATCCAAACACTTCCTTGAGCCTCCTTTCCACTCATGTCTCCAGCAAGAATTTGCCCACATTTGTATCCTGAGAAGGCTGT
This sequence comes from Balaenoptera borealis, assembly GCF_965194805.1. Lineage (NCBI taxonomy): Eukaryota > Metazoa > Chordata > Mammalia > Artiodactyla > Balaenopteridae > Balaenoptera > Balaenoptera borealis. The sequence goes on from NC_138862.1 coordinate 48,068,776, forward strand.
TTCAACTCTTCTTATGGACTTACAATCGCCCATATAATATCCTGTAGACTCATTTCCTCTATTCACAGGAACCTCCCTGAGGAAAGGGACCATGCTTTACATGCCACACCACACAACTACACATCCAGACGTATCTGCACTACATACTCAACCTTCCCACCTGTTACCACAGGTGAACCACCCATGCTCCCATCTGAAGGCTCACCTCTCCTCTTGTGTGATAGATGCCAGCCTTTCTTGCCTTTATAAGGGCTTAACTCAGCAGTTGTCACCTCTCTATATCATCAAATTTTCTCTCTACTGGATCATTCCCGTCAGCACACAAACATATTATTTGACCTATCTTTTAGAAAACAAAAACGAAGTACTCTTCTATTCTCCCAAATTTCCCTGCCCGCTATCTGCCTATTTCTTTCCTCCCATTAGCAGGGAAACTCCTCAGAGGAGTCATCTCTCTTGGGTATTTCCAGTTCCTCTCTTCTCACTCACAAAGACCCACCCATGGCCCTAACACTCGGTGACATTGCGGGGTTACCAATGACTTCCTTGTGGATAAATCCAGTGCTCCATCCTCAGTGCTTTGTCACCCACTGGACACAGGCAATCACTCCCTCGTCCTTGACATGCTTTCTTCTCTTGGCTTCCAGGAGACCTTACTCTCTTGGTTTTCCCCCTTGCTCGCTGGCTGCCCTTCTTTTTTTTTTTTAATTAATTTATTTATTTTTGGCTGCGTTGGGTCTTCGTTGCTGCTCACGGGCTTTCTCTAGCTGTGGCGAGTGGGGGCTTCTCTTGTTGCAGAGCACGGGCTCTAGGCGTGTGTGCTTCAGTAGTTGTGGCACGTGGGCTCAGTAGTTGTGGCTTGTGGGCTCTAGCGCACAGGCTCAGTAGTTGTGGTACATGGGCTTAGTTGCTCCGTGGCATGTGGGATCTTCCCGGACCAGGGCTCGAACCCACGTCCCCTGCACTGGCAGGCGGATTCTTAACCACTGCGCCACCAGGGAAGTCCCCTGACTGCCCTTCTTTGGTTCCTTTGCTGTTCCTCCTATTTTCCCCAAACTCTTTATGTGGAGATCTGCAGGGCTTTAGTCATGGCCTTCAGTCTTCATCTCCTCTCCGTATGCACTCACCTCCTTGGAAACATCATCTACCTCCTAGGTTTAAATGCTATCGATTACCAATGCTCTGTTTTCTATCTCAGCTCAATGTTTCTAAAACTGAACTAATATCCACTTCTTCCCCTTACTTACTCTACGCCCATCCCCCAAAAAACCCTATTCCACCCACAGACAATCTCAGTTGAAAAGAACTCTGTCCTTCTGGTGCTCAGGCTAAAAGCCCAGGGGTCATTCCTGACTCCTTTCGTTCTTTCACACCTTGCATCCAATCCATCCTATTGGTTCTACCTTCAAAATATATCCAGAGTCTGCTCACCTCTGCCCACCTCTGCTGCTACTACCCAGCTCCATGCCACCCTCACATCTCACCTGGATTTCTACAGTAGCCTCCTATCAGGTCTCCCTGTTATATCCATGTCTCAATAGAGCAGCCAGAGTGAACGTTTTAAATTATAAGTCATATCATGTTATTCCTTTGCTCAAAAATCCCTGCAATGGCTTCTCTTTCTACTCAGTGAAAAAGCCTAAGTCCTTACAAGGCCTATGTGATCTGGCTTCTTACCTCCTCCTAACCTCCTCTCTCCATTCTCTTCCCCACCCCCTCTCTGACCACACCGGCCTCCTCATTCCTCAAACAAGTCAGGCATTCTCTTCTTCTCTGTACCTGACATCCACTCAGCTAACTCCCCTGCTGCCTTCAGGTCCTGTTTGGCTCAGCCATCACCTAATCAGGCCTACACTAGCCATCCTATTTCATACTTCATCCTGTCTGCTCACCCCAGCCCTGCACTCCTGATTCTTATTACCTTACTGTAATTTCCATTTTTTCCATAGTACTTATCACCTTCCAACTTACTATATAAATTAAAAGTTTATTATATGTATTGTTTATTATCTGTCTCTCACTATTGTATCCCAAGCACCTATAACTATGCCTGACATCCTGTAGTTGCCCAATTAATGTTTATTGAATGAACATAAGAATCTTTGCTTCCTTCACAGGGGCATAGCACAGTATGTTTTACGTGGTAGATGCTTAGAAAATGTTTGCTGAAATTTTAAATGAATGGAAAAAAAGATAAAGTGATAAATTATATTGCTTTATGCTCTAGGAAGCTTTGGTTTTATGTGTCCCTTTCCTATTTCCCCCTTGATCCCAGATGAAAGCATGTTGGCATCAGTAATAATCTGAATACATCTGTATCTCTAATCATTTTTGTGAGTAAGTCTGATGTAAATTATGAGAAAATTACTGAGTTGTACTTGAGTTGTAAGTGATATCTATATAAAGTCCCGGGAGGGAAGATTTATATCTGTGCTCTTTTGTTAAAGGTCAAAATTCTAGTTCTCTACAATTGTGTACTTTCTTGCCTTCCGTAACTCACCATGCTGCCCCCACAAAGTAAAAGTTAGTGTTGCTTTTTTTTTTCTTTAAACATTGGATATTTATTTTCTCACAATTCTAGAAATCAGAAGTCTGAAATCAAGGTGTCAGCAGGATTGGTTCCTTCTTGGGGGGCACAGGGTGCTTAAAATTTTGAAGAAAAAATATCCAAAAGATAAAACATTAAAGGGCTTCAAGTTCCCATCTGTCTGTGTCCTTTGAAATCCTAAAGGCAAATAAGTGTTACCAGCTGCTAACCATTCCTTTGAGGCAAAGGCTTTCTCATAAAAATCTAACCAAACTACTCAGGGCAAGCACAGAGCCTTCTGCCCACAAGTTCACACACATTACACACGCTAGATGACAAATCCACGCACGGCTCTCTGCCTTAAACTAGGAATCCTGCACCAAGTACCACGGAAGAAAAGAAACACTATAAAGTGCATTGTGCCTCCAGGACTAATCAAAAAGATGATGATCTTGGAGGCCTTGTAAAATCTTGGACAAAGAATTATTGAAAAAAGTTTATTAAAACACTTCTGTCTCCAGCATGTGAGTGTTCTCTATTTATTTTGTCATGTTTATATGAGTATATAACTTTGGGTTAGTAGAATGCTCTTTTTAGCTTCCAAGAAAATGTATGGTAAGTTCCATTCCATGGATTTCATATTTTCTGTAGTTGTGGGTCATCAGTAGAGGTTCCCTCCTTTGGTGAGGAAATATAATCTGTCATTCCTGCTATGCCTGGCTTGTTCACCTTCACATCCACGCTCTCTGTTTATGATGTTGTAGCCCGCCTCTTAGGGCCCAGCATCTCCCTTTCTCAGTGTTCCAGAGGCTTTTCTCTTACCAGGGACTAAGCTCTTCAGCCTTTGTTGTTTTCTGTAACTGGTCACACTTACCATGACCTTTATTTTCAGCCTAACCTGGGTACCAGCTCCCATCTTCCATACTCATCCTCTTAAAGGTCCTTAGGGCGAGGCCAAATTTGCATAGCATAAAAGAATCAGTTGACTCAGGGAACTGTAAAGGAATACTTTTGTATTTCTAGCACTGAACATAGCACCTGACATATGGGAGGCACTTAATAAAATTTAGGCCTTCATATTTTTAGATGCATACCTTCATTATTTTGGAGGTAGGTAGAATATTAATTATAAATAGCTACCTTCGACATTTACATTTGCATCGTATGTGCTGTTAGTAAAATCTGTATCAAGCCCACTTGGAGAAGTTCTAGGGGGCTTCCCTGGTGGCGCAGTGGTTAAGAATCCACCTGCCAATGCAGGGGACACGGGTTTGAGCCATGGTCTGGGAAGATCCCACAAGCCGCGGAGCAGCTAAGCCCGTGCGCCACAACTACTGAGCCTGCGCTCTAGAGCCCACATGCCACAACTACTGAGCCCACATGCCACAACTACTGAAGCCCAGGCTCCTAGAGCCTATGCTCTGCAACAAGACAAGCCACCGCAATGAGAAGGCTGCGCACCGCAACGAAGAGCAGCGCCCGCTCGCCGCAACTAGAGAAAAGCCCTTGTGCAGTAATGAAGACCCAATGCAGCCAAAAATAAATAAATAAATAAAAACTTTAAAAAAAAAAAAAAGAAGGAGAAGTTCTAGGGCCTTGGTATTTCACCATGAATGTAGAAGCACAATGGTAGCCTGTGAATGGGCAGCCTCATTCGGCAAAATCCATGAAAAGGCCCATCTCTCATGGCCACAAGGCTGCTTATTGCTAAGGTGAAAACCACCTTTCTTCTAGATCAGTGAACTATTCCATCTTTTTGTCCATAACAAATGGTTCACCATTTCTTAACCAAGTATAATATGCCACAGTACTGTGCTAGATCCTGGTGATAAAAAGACAACACCGGAGCTGGACACCAAGGAGCTGGGCTTATGTCTTTCACATGGGCAATCGTGAACATGCGCCTAAACATGCTCAGTGGCTCCAACTTTAAATTATGTTTCATGGATTTGCTTTGAGACCATGTGAATTTGATGCTTACCACAACCCCTAGGCAAAGCATCTTTCCTAGTATTGCTGGGAAATATTTGTAAAATCAAATTTTATATATTGAGAATACAAAGCCTAGTTATAAAATTTTTTCAAGGCAAGAATGTGGTAGCCCTTACAAAAACATTAAAAATAAGTTATGTAGTCATTTTAATAATTTTGTGTAGACCAGGATTTTCCAATACTGATTTTTAAAAATAATTTCTTGGGTTTCTATCTGATATAAAGAAACTTTCAGTTCACATCAATATTTTTTGGTACTACTTCTTTTTTTTTTTATTTTTATTTATTTATTTTTGGCTATGTTGGGTCTTCATTTCTGTGCGAGGGCTTTCTCTAGTTGCGGCAAGTGGGGGCCACTCTTCATCGCTGTGCGCGGGCCTTTCACTGTCGTGGCCTCTCTTGTTGCGGGGCACAGGCTCCAGACGCGCAGGCTCAGTAGTTGTGGCTCACGGGCCTAGTTGCTCCGCGGCATGTGGGATCTTCCCAGACCAGGGCTCGAACCCGTGTCCCCTGCATTGGCAGGCAGATTCTCAACTACTGCGCCACCAGGGAAACCCGGTACTACTTCTTATATTTTAAAACTCTTGTCCATGTTTATTAATATTTCAGTTTATTTTTCTCTCTTCTTACATCTTGCTGTTCTCCTCTACAGGGTAATGTTTATATGTACTACAAATTGTATGGCTTCTATCAGAACCTCTATCGATATATTCTATCCAGAAGTAATAGCCAACTGGTGGGTACAGATGTAAAGGTAAGGCTTTATTTAACTTGGTATAATACTCTTTTTTTTTTTTTTTAAGCCAGATGGATCTTTCAGTCTAAAAGACAGTATGGAAAATAAACTCAAAAGCTAAGTATTTACAAGACAGAAATGCTCATTTCATTCTTGCGTGACCTGAAGGGGCTGAGTATTCAGGATAACTGCTATTGAGAAGGAGCACTTGCCCTCTTCAGAGCAGGAATGTGAATCTTGTCCAATTAGATGTTTATCCTTTCATGCACCGACCATTTTTTTATTTGACAGCATTTTATATTAAAACCAGATACATATTGGACTGCCCAAGTCTTGGTAATAATGAATGTGTCAGAAGGGCAAATCTTCAAGTACCTTTCAACCACAATTCGGGATTTATGTTTCTCTTAATAAAGTGATGGCATACTGGAGCTGCTTCAAACAGTACAGTTTTTTGCTTCTTTGAATGACTGACACATCAATTAGATTTCAATATTATTTTCTCATACTTAATTTCTGTAGTTATCTTTAAAGTTGCCCATTTTAGTTGATGGATGCACCAACTATTTTGATAGTAACCTTGAGTGATTGGTCTCAGCCTAGCTCACTCTATATCCACCATTGTCCTTTTTTATAACTGGGGGCTTCAATCAGCCTAGTTTAAGGAAACTGGGCTCTACTTGATTGAATAAAAGCCTTTGGTTTAACGAATATTCTTTCAGACCTAAGATTACAAAATTTAACTCTTGGTAAATGATATTCAGCATGCTGGCAAGAAAAGCTAGAAGGAAACCTTTTCTATACTGGCATTATATAACAGGGTTAACCAAATGATTTTTAGCAGCCACTCTTTTAAAAATGTATTCTTGTAGTTAGGTGGGTGGATTTCCCTGTGATAAGTCATCCAACTGTAGACTCACAATTTATATACTTTTTAGAATATAAGTTACAATCCAATAAGAAAAACCTTTTAAAAATATATTCCACTGTGGGCTTAGTGTGGTATTTAGCACAGCAAGCAAAGTAAAATTTCTTCCTGCAGACATATTTGGTATGCTATGTACTGTTAATGAGGAAAGAAACTACACACACGTGCACGTACACACATACATATCTCCAAAACACAAAAATTTTCTAGTCTAGGTGAGCCAGCAGCCTGGGAACAGCAGGTAGCAGCCCATAATCTCAGTGTGTGCCAGTGGATCATCATGGGTTGATTTACACTGCCAGTATTTTCACTTCCAGCATTTTAAGAGATTTTACCAAAAACACTTATTCCTGTATCATTTCTCATCCAGGATGTTAGAAACTGTGCTCCATTCAAAACCTCCCACAATGGGATCCCCATCGCTCCTTGTGGTGCTATTGCCAATAGCATGTTCAATGATAGGTGTCTTTTCCTATCTCCATCATCTTCCCTTTCATGAGTGTGTAACAATCTAAATATCCAGAAGATTACTCCTGCAGCTGAGTGGCAGTTCATTTTTTTTTTAACATCTTTACTGGAGTATAATTGCTTTACACTGTTGTGTTAGTTTCTGCTGTAAAACAAAGTGAATCAGCTATATGCATCCCCTCCGTCTTGCATCTCCCTCCCAACCTCCTTATCCCACCCCTCTAGGTGGTCGCAAAGCACCGAGCTGAACTCCTGTGCCACGCAGCTGCTTCCCACTAGCTATCTATTTTACATTTGGTAGTGTATATATGTCAATGCTACTCTCTCACTTTGTCCCAGCTTACCCTTCCCCCTCCCTGTATCCTCAAGTCCATTCTCTAGTAGGTCTGCGTTTTTATTCCCTTCTTGCCCCTAGGTTCTTCGTGACCATTTTTTTTTTTTTTTAGATTCCATATATATGTGTTAGCATACGGTATTTGTTTTTCTCTTTCTGACTTACTTCATTCTGTATGAGAGACTCTAGGTCCATCCAACTCACTACAAATAACTCAATTTCATTTCTATTTATGGCTGAGTAATATTCCATTGTATATATGTGCCACATCTTCTTTATCCATTCATCTCAATGGACACTTAGGTTGCTTCCATGTCCTGGCTATTATAAATAGTGCTGCAATGAACATTGTGGTATGTGACTCTTTTTGAATTATGGTTTTCTCACGGTATATGCCCAGTAGTGGGATTGCTGGGTCATATGGTACTTCTATTTTTAGTTTTTTAAGGAGCCTCCATACTGTTCTCCATAGTGGCTGTACTGATTTACATTCCCACCAACAGTGCAAGAGGGTCCCTTTTCTCCACACCCTCTCCAGCATTTATTGTTTGTAGATTTTTTGATGATGGCCATTCTGACCGTTGTGAGGTGATACCTCATTGTAGTTTTGATTTGCATTTCTCTAATGATTAGTGATGTTGAGCATCCTTTCATGTGTTTGTTGGCAATCTGTATATCTTCTTTGGAGAAATGTCTGTTTAGGTCTTCTGCCCATTTTTGGATTGGGTTGTTTGGTTTTTTTGATATTAAGCTGCATGAGCTGCTTGTATATTTTGGAGATTAATCCTTTGTCAGTTGCTTTGTTTGCAAATACTTTCTCCCATTCTGAGGGTTGTCTTTTGGTCTTGTTTATGGTTTCCTTTGCTGTGCAAAAGCTTTTAAGTTTCATTAGGTTGCATTTGTTTGTTTTAATTTCCATTTCTCTAGGAGGTGGGTCAAAAAGGATCTTGCTGTGATTTATGTCATAGAGTCTTCTGTCTATATTTTCCTCTAAGAGTTTTATAGTGCCTGTCCTTACATTTAGGTCTTTAATCCATTTTGACTTTATTTTTGTGTATGGTGTTAGGGAGTGTTCTAATTTCATTCTTTTACATGTAGCTGTCCAGTTTTCCCAGCACCACTTATTGAAGATGCTGTCTTTTCTCCACTGTATATTCTTGCCTACTTTATCAAAGATAAGGTGACCCTATGTGCATGGGTTTATCTCTGGGCTTTCTATCCTGTTCCATTGATCTATAGTTCTGTTTTTGTGCCAGTACCATACTGTCTTGATTACTATAGCTTTGTAGTATAGAATGAAGTCTGAGAGCCTGATTCCTCCAGGTCCATTTTTTTTTCTCAAGATTGCTTTGGCTATTAGGGGTCCTTTATGTTTCCATACAAATTTTGAAATTTTTTGTTCTAGTTCTGTGGAAAATGCCATGGGTAGTTTGATAGGGATTGCATTGAATCTGTAGATTGCTTTGGGTAGTAGAGTCATTTTCACAATGTTCATTCTTCCAATCCAAGAACATGGTATATCTCTCCATCTATTTGTATCATCTTTAATTTCTTTCATCAGTGTCTTAGAGTTTTCTGCATACAGGTCTTTTGTCTCCTTAGGTAGGTTTATTCCTAGGTATTTTATTCATTTTGTTGCAATGGTAAATGGGAGTGTTTCCTTAATTTCCCTTACAGATTTTCCATCCTTAGTGTATAGGAATGCAATAGAGTTCTGTGCATTAATTTTGTATCCTGCTACTCTACCAAATTCATTGATTAGCTCTAGTAGTTTTCTGGTAGCTTCTTTAGGATTCTCTATGTATAGTATCATGTCACCTGCAAACAGTGACAGTTTTACTCCTTCTTTTCTGATTTGGATTCCTTTTATTTATTTTTCTTCTCTGATTGCTGTGGCTAAAACTTCCAAAACTATGTTGAATAATAGTGGTGAGAGTGGGCAACCTTGTCTTGTTCCTGATCTTAGTGGAAATCGTTTCAGTTTTTCCCCATTGAGAATGATGTTGGCTGTGGGTTTGTCATATATGGCCTTTATTATGTTAAGGTAGGTTCCCTCTATGCCCACTTTCTGGAGAGTTTTTATCATAAATGGGTGTTGAATTTTGTCAGAAGCTTTTCCTGCATCTATTGAGATGATCATATGGTTTTCCTTCTTCAATTTGTTAATATGGTGTATCACATTGATTGATTTGCGTATACTGAAGAATCCTTGCATTCCTGGGATAAACCCCACTTGATCATGGTGTATGATCCTTTCAATGTCCTGTTGGATTCTGTTTCCTAGTATTTTTTTGAGGATTTTTGCATCTATGTTCATCAGAGATATTGATCTGTAGTTTTCTTTTTTTTGTGACATCTTTGTCTGGTTTTGGTATCAGGGTGATGGTGGCCACGTAGAATGAGTTTAGGTGTGTTCCTCCCTCTGCTATATTTTGGAAAAGTTTGAGAATGATAGATGTTAGCTCTTCTCTAAATGTTTGATAGAATTCGCCTGTGAAACCATCTGGTCCTGGGCTTTTGTTTGTTGGAAGATTTTTAATCACAGTTTCAATTTCAATGCTTGTGATTGGTCTGTTTATATTTTCTATTTCTTCCTGGCTCAGTCTAAGAAGGTTGTGCTTTTCAAAGAATTTGTCCATTTCTTCCAGGTTATCCATTTTAATTGGCATACAGTTGCTTGTAGTAATCTCTCATGATCCTTTGTATTTCTGCAGTGTCACTTGTTACTTCCCCTTTTTCATTTCTAATTCTGTTGATGTGAGTCTTCTCCCTTTTTTTCTTGATGAGTCTTGCTAATGGTTTATCAATTTTGTTTATCTTCTCAAAGAACCAGCTTTTAGATTTATTGATCTTTGCTATTGTTTCCTTCATTTCTTTTTCATTTATTTCTGATCTGATCTTTATGATTTCTTTCCTTATGCTAACATTGGGGTTTTTTTTGTTGTTGTTGTTCTTCTTTCTCTAATTGCTTTAGGTATAAGGTTAGGTTGTTTATTTGAGATGTTTCTTGTTTGTTGAGGTAGGCTTGTATTGCTCTAAACTTCCCTCTTAGAACTGCTTTTGCTGCATCCCATAGGTTTTGGGTCGTAGTATTTTCATTGCCATTTGTTTCTAGGTATTTTTTGATTTCCTCTTTGATTTCTTCAGTGATCTCTTGGTTATTTAGTAGTGGATTGTTCAGCCTCCATGTGTTTGTATTTTTCACAGATTTTTTCCTGTAATTGATATATAGTCTCATAACATTGTGGTCAGAAAAGATACTTGACACAATTTCAGTTTTCTTAAATTTACCAAGGCTTCATTTGTGACCCAAGATATGGTCTGTCCTGGAGAATGTTCCATGAGCACTTGAGAAGACAGTGTATTCTGTTGTTTTTGGATGGAATGTCCTATAAATATCAGTTAAATCCATCTTGTTGAATGTGTCATTTAAAGCTTGTGTTTCCTTATGTATTTTCATTTTGGATGATCTGTCCATTGGTGAAAGTGGGGTGTTAAAGTCCCCCACTATTATTGTGTTACTGTCAATTTCCCATTTATGGCTATTAGCATTTGCCTTATGTATTGAGGTGCTCCTATGTTGGGTGCATAAATATTTACAATTGTTATATATTCTTGGATTGATCCCTTGATCAGTATGTAGTGTCCTTCTTTTCTCTTGTAATAGTCTTTATTTTAAAGTCTATTTCGTCCGATATGAGAATTGCTACTCCAGCTTTCTTTTGATTTCCATTTGCATAGAATATCTTTTTCCATCCTCTCACTTTCAGTCTGTATGTGTCGCTAGGTCTGAAGTGGGTCTCTTGTCAACAGCATATGTACAGGTCTTGTTTTTGTATTGATTCAGCCAATCTATGTCTTTTTGGCTGGAGCATTTAATCCATTTACATTTAAGGTAATTATCAATATGTATGTTCCTATTACCATTTATTAATTGTTTTGGGTTTGTATTTGTAGCCCTTTTCCTTCTCTTGTGTTTCCTGCCTAGAGAAGTTCCTTTAGCATTTGTTGTAAAGCTGGTTTTGTGGTGCTGAATTCTCTTAACTTTTGCTTATCTGTAAAGGTTTTAATTTCTCCATCGACTCTGAATGAGATCCTTGCTGGGTAGAGTAATCTTGGTTTTAGGTTTTTCCCTTTCATCACTTTAAATATGTCCTGCCACTCCCTTCTGGCTTGCAGAGTTTCTGCTGAAAGATCAGCTGTTAACCTTATGGGGATTCCCTTGTATGTTATCTGTTGCTTTTCCCTTGTTGCTTTTAATATTTTTTCTTTGTATTTAATTTTTTTTAAAAGAGTTATTTATTGATTGATTGATTGCTATGTTGGGTCTTCGTTTCTGTGCTAGGGCCTTCTCTAGTTGCGGCAAGCAGGGGCCACTCTTCATCACGGTGCACGGGCCTCTCACTGTCGTGGCCTCTCTTGTTGTGGAGCACAGGCTCCAAACGTGCAGGCTCAGCAGTTGTGGCTCACGGACCTAGTTGCTCCACAGCATGTGGGATCTTCCCAGACCAGGGCACGAACCCGTGTCCCCTGCATTAGCAGGCAGATTCCCAACCACTGCGCCACCAGGGAAGCCCTGTATTTAATTTTTGATAGTTTGATTAGTATGTGTCTCAGTGTGTTTCTCTTTGGGGTTATCCTTTATGGTACTCTCTGTGCTTCCTGGACTTGACTATTTCCCTTCCCAGGTTAGGGAAGTTTTCGACTATAATCTCTTCAAATATTTTCTCAGACCCTTTCTTTTTCTCTTCTTCTGGGACCCCTATAATTTGAATGTTGGTGCATTTAATGTTGTCCCAGAAGTCTCTGAGACTGTCCTCAATTCTTTTCATTCTTTTTTCTTTATTCTGCTCCCTGGCAGTCTTTTCCACCATTTTATCTTCCAGCTCACTTATCTGTTCTTCTGCCTCAGTTATTCTGTTATTGATTCCTTCTAGAGTATTTTTAATTTCAGTAATTGTGTTGTTCATCACTGTTTGTTTGCTCTTTAGTTCCTCTAGATCCTTGTTAAATGTTTCTTGTATTTTCTCCATTCTGTTTCCAAGATTTTGGATCATCTTACTATCATTACTCTGAATTCTTTTTCAGGTAGGTTGCCTATTTCATCTTCATTTATTTGGTCTTGTAGGTTTTTACCTTGCTCCTTTGTCTGTAACGTATTTTTTTGTCTTTTCTTTTTTTTTTTTTTTTTTTGATGGGTGGTGCTGTATTCCTGTCTTACTGGTTGTTTGGCCTGAGACATCCAGCACTGGAGTCTGCAGGCAGTTGGATAGAGCTGGGTCTTGGTGCTGAGATGAGGACCTCTGGGAGGTCTCACTCCAATTGATATTCCCTGGGGTCTGAGGTTCTCTGTTAGTCCAGCGGTGTGGACTCGGAGCTCCCACCACAGGAGCTCGTTGTCTGACCTCTGGCCTGGGAACCAAGATCCCGCAAGCTTCGTGGTGCAGTAAAAAAAAAAAAAAAAAAGGAAGAAAGAAAGAAAAAAAAGAGCAGTACAATATCAAAGAATAGAAAACAAAATAAAATTAGAAAGATAAAAAATATATTAGGAAAAATAAAACTATAATTGAAACAATTGCAACAAGGTAAAATAAAACCACACCAGAAAAAAGAAGAAAAGGGGGGGGGGGGGACAAGCCAAAAGGAGAGATCACTAACAAAGTATAAAGAATAAAATAAAATTAGAAAAGTAAAACATTTATTAGGAAAAATAAAAATATAAAAGGATCAACAATGAATCACCAAGGTAAAACAGAACCCCATTCTGAAAGAGGAAAAAAGAAAAGAAAAGAAAAAAAAAAAAGCCTTGGCTATGGGGGCGGAGCTTAGGCGGGGTGGAACTTAGGCAGGGGCGGAGTTTAGGGTGGGGCGGAACCTAGGCGGGAGGGGGGGTGACGTTCAAGCGTGGGGCAGGGCCTCTGCTTAGGACCTGCGGGAAAGGGCAGCTGCAGCACGTGGAAAGGAGGGCCTCTGGAGTGTGGCATTCCGGAGTTCGGAGGTAGGGCCCTGGGTGGGGGTGTAGAGGTGAGGCTTTGGCTCTGCGCTGCAGGAGGGAGGCTCTGAGGGCAGAGGATTAGGCCCAGGAGTCCAGTAGGCTCCCGGTGCCTAAGTGGACAGGGAAAGTGCTGGCCACATTCCTTTCCGTTCCTTCGCGCTCCTCCCCCGCTGTCTCCCCCAGGGTCTCCCCCATCGCTGCTGGACCCCTAACCGTGGGTGGGTCCCGCTGGGTGTAGGATGAGTGGCAGTTTTTAAAGTACTGTTTGTATACATTATCCACTGATTTATGATATTTCATTTGCAAATAAGTTCTCCCTTACCACAGATTTGTAGTTAGGAAACATGAGTCAAATGGAGTCTAAGAGTATTTTTCAATAATTGGGGCCTTAGCAAGAAAAAGAATAGTCTTCTGATTCCAGCATCTATGCCATGTAGGTATGTGGAGAGTCTACTCAAACCCTGCTTTTTCAGCTGTGTCTGGTTGTGCACTTCCAAGTGTGGCAAAAAATGCTTACTTGAATCTAACACAGTTTTTAATTTGCCTACAGACACCATTATTCTTTCTTACAACCTTAATTCATCTATCCATATCAAAGTACCAATGATAAGGAGTGGAATTACATGGTGGACAGACAAGTATGTCAAGTTTCAGAATCCAAGTTTCCAAAATCTTTCTAGTGCATTTGCAGGTAAGATCCATACATTAGCTCAATATTCTCCTCTCTTTATAGAAACTTCGGTTTTGATGTGTGGGGGCATGTTTATGATTCCGCCTTGTTTACTTCTTTGCTGACCACCTTTTGGTTATAATATTTCCTACCTGTGGGCACCTCCATCACATACCTGTCAGAAACATGAAATGATTGGTACCCCAGTTCTTTCTAGTTTACCATTAGGAAAAGGCAATGTTTTAAGAAACTTGTTCCTTCATCTATAATTATGTGATCTTTAATTTACTGTTCAAACTGGTGTACTTTTGAGAGTGAAAGGGGTCCCTAGAATAACTAAAGTTATATATTAATTTGAAAGTTTTATTTATTGATCAATAAATTGGCATTACCATATTGATGGGCATATAAAATAATTCTATTACAAACTATTTTAAAAATGCAATTATTTCAAAGATTAAAATATATCTGTGTACATTAAACCAACTTAAAAAATACTTTAAGTATTATCTAAATGCTAAAAGATAATATAAACAGAATAATTATTCTGGATACAGAGTCACACACTTTAATCAGTTTCTTGGCCATATCTGTCTTCATTTCATGCACCTGGATTTTTCTAATGAAAAATTTGGGTTTTTGTATTTTTAAAAATATTTTGTTAAAATATTTTAAATTTTTTCACAAAATTGTCTGCACTCTTTTTTTGAAGTGCATTTTGTGGTTAATCAGTTTCAGATTGTTGCACCTTTAATTGATTCTTCTCTTTTGACCATAACTTTTTTTTAACTGAGAAAATATCTACGACTTCCCTGGTGGTGCAGTGGTTAAGAATCCACCTGCCAGTGCAAGGGACACAGGTTCTATCCCTGGTCTGGGAGGATCCCACTTGCCGCGGAGCGGCTAGGCCCATGCGCCACAACTACTGAGCCTGTGCTCTGGAGCCCGCAAGCCACAACTACTGAGCCCGTGTGCTGCAACTGCTGAGGCCCACACGCCTGGAGCCCAAATATTTTTATAGGCAAGGTCTTTTTTTGACTTCACAATTTTTCTATCTATGATTTTTTTGAATGTTTTACTAAATTTAGATGCTATGAAATCTTAGATTTCCTGGATATCATTTAATTCTCATCGAGAAGAAAATTTTATCCAATTAAAATAGGAGCTCCATCAAAATAGTTTTCACATAAATTGAGATATTTCAAAACACAATTATAGAATTTAAAAATTAAATCTTGTACACGTTTTGAACTCTCATTATATAATATGTTCAATTGTTCCCTTGCTTTTATAGGGGTAAATTTCAATATCTTCTTGTTTGCAAACTTGATTTTCAATAATTACAATTAACTATATCCTCAAAAACTAAGGTTTGTGGCATTCCATGTGTAGAATACTTTGTCTAAAACTTTACAACTATTTTGAATAAAATTCCACAAAAACTTAGAGGGCTTATTTACCAAGAAAAAGTTCAGGATCATTGTAGGACATATCATTTGATATAGAAAACAGTTCTTTGAAGGCTCAAACATTTCTAAAATTTTGGTTGATGATGTGTAGCAAAGACAGACCACATGTAGTCTCATGCTGAAGCATTTCTTTAACATCTTTGTCATTGTAAAAATTTTGCAGTTCATTTCCTCTGTGAATATATGAAAATATTTAAATTTGCACAACTACAGCTCTTTTTTTGATTAACAAAATATTGTAGCTTGTTTGGATACAGTTGTTAATTATATATGTTTCACAACGAATTTTAAGCCCATTTCTCCATAAATTTCTCAATTTACTAAGAAAATTATCTTTACTCTGATGTTGTGCTCCACCAAATTTGCATTTATGTTATCACTATAAATCCAAAATATTTGCACTTGATTGTTGAATTTTTTAACTGAATTTATAGTAATATTTATAATCATGTCAGTTTTATCTTCCAATATTGAATATTGAAAAGCTTTGCCTTGATTCCATGAAGAATCAAATAAAAAAAAAATCAAACCAATGTATTCAGATGGATGAATACATCTGAAGACATTGATTTAAAACTGCTTTCATTTAACTGTTTACAAGGTTCTTTTTGTGCTCATAGAGCCAAAACATTAAAGTTTTCCTTTGATTATAAAAAAAATAAATTAGTAAAAAAGTGAAACTAGAAGGAAACTCATTTGATCTAAATGAAAAGTCATGCTCACATAATGGTATAGAAGTGGACTTTCTGTAGCTCCTTGAGGTAAAGCACTGTCTTTGAATACACTCTTTTTTTTTCCACATCTTTATTGGAGTGTAATTGCTTTTAGAAATAAGTGCAAACTTTTGAAGTAGATTCTGATGTTCTTCAGCAATTTATGTCTTTTGATTTTTCCCATGGTCATTGACTCATGATGGTTCCCGTGGTGGGGGGTATATGTCAACCAACATTGCAAGTATCACATTCATCAACTTTCTTAAAAAAACTGTGCTTAATTTTTCATTAAACATGTATGTTCCTTGTTTTAGCTCTTCACAGCCAAAAGGATTTACTAGCAAATAAAAAACCAAACAATAAGGTAGTTATATTTTTACACCATATAATAAATAACACTGTTGCAAGAGAGTTCAAACTACTCTCAGCAACACTGCTCAGCATCTGTTTTTCACACTACGTCTTGTGCCTATAACATAATCTGTAATATCCCACATTTCCCACCAACCCCACTGACTTGCAGCCTGGCAGCTCCACATGTCTCACAGGCCAAAACAGAGGCTGTGGCCTAACGGGCTGTACTGTCAAACTGTGGCAGGAGTCACAGGGATATGTTATGTTTTGCTATGAAGGGCCACTGGTTATCTTTCATTAATTAAAGTAAGCACTTTGTTCACTGTACATGGGTATCTCTCACTACTAGCTAAGACCATGGCTGAAAGGATGAAATTATATGTACATTATTTGCTTGGGATAAGTGCTAAATCAGATGAGATAATGGACAACAGACATAAACTGGGACTGTCTTAGGCAAACTGGCATGTATGGTCACTGTATCTGTAATTAAATTCCCAGTTTTTGAAAGGAACTTGGCAATATGCTATTGTTTTGTCTTACCATAACCACAAGCATATAACACAAAGCATTCTTGGCTTTCTCTTATCTCCTACTCCTACTCTTTCTTACTTCTATTGTAAGAGTTACCATGTTTTATTTTAATTATCTATTTGAATACTTGTCATCCCCACTTTAGAATGTGAACTCCTTGAGGAAAGGGATTAGATCTCATGCTATATCCCTGGTGCTTGATATAAGTGAGCAATCAAGAAATACTTATTGTTGAGTGAATGGATGAATACCAAGGACCCAGCTGAACCTGGAAAATGAGAGAAGTTGATGCTTCTTACACCCTGCTTCTCATACTCTCTGGAGACATGGGATGGGGTAGGATTAGGGGTTGATACGGAAAGGCATGCTTGAACCTGCATTTTTCACTCCCTGGGTGGCTTGGATATCACTGGCCTATAGGACACATTGACTTGAGGCATGAGCTCTGGCTGAAGTAGAGAGAGGGTAAGGTCCACATGCAGGTACCAAAGGCAATTTTGATTTCGATCAATATTCTTCTAGCAATAGCGATCGAATCCTTGGGAAGGGCCAACATCGCCACAGTTTTTGGAGAGAAAGTTTCTCCAGCAAAGGATTATTTCCAGAGGAAGTATAAGTATACCAACATACTTCAGATTAATCCAACCAAACTTAGCACATGCTTTTATAAGCACTACAGCCCATGCTTAGAAAATAAGACTGGGTTTCTTTTAGGAGAAAATAGTCAGTGGTCAGAGGTGAGAAAGAATGGTTTCCTACAAATAGTAGAACCAGTTTTATGGAAGTAAAAAGTTCACTGGACAACTTCCTCTTGTTGACTATTTTAAAATTCAAAATGCTGTTTATTATCAGCTTCTGTCAGCTTTTACTGGAATCGCTCATCCCTTTATCAAGCATTGATTGAACACCTACCATGTGCCAGGCACTGGACTAAATGCCAGTGAAAAAACGATGAGGAAGACACTGAATTAAAGAGTCTGCTGTTGAGTGGGAGAGACAGGCATGCCCAGGGCGGTAAAGTGGGAAGTATGAGGATGAGAGTAAACTCAACAGACTTTACCTGGTGTTCCCAGCATTCCTACAGCACAGCACCCAGACCTACCAGGCTTCCTGGCTTTAGAACAGGTTTGCAACACCTCTGTTCTCCACCTTCTCCCTTCTACAAGTTCTTCTTCCTTGCTTCCAACTTTGAGCTTTTAGGTACAGGTCTGCAGGGGATATCCATGCAACACGATCTTCATGCACTTCCATAATCATTTCCTTAGAATATAGTCCTAGAAGGAGAATTTCTGGGCCAAAATGGATGCAAAATATATTCAATCTTTTTTTCTTTTAATATTTATTTATTTTGGCTGCGCCGGATCTTAGTTGTGGCACGCAGGATCTTCACTGTGGCATGCGGGCTCTTCATTGCAGCATGTGGACTCCTTAGTTGTGGCATGTGAACTCTTAGTTGTGGCGTGCATGAGAGATCTAGTTCCCTGACCAGGGATCGAACCCAGGCCCCCTGCATTGGCAGTGTGGAGTCTTACCCACTGGACCACCAGGGAAGTCCTCAATCTTTTGCTGCATGTTCCTAGATTGCCAAAAATGTGGTTAATCCACACATCTATCTGCTCTGTACAAGAGTTCCCATTTCCACTGCCTCATCAATGGTTGTCATTCTTTTTTTCTTTAAATATAAACCCAGTTTTAGGTGAAATGGTATCTTGTTTTAATTTGCTTTCTTTACATTACTAATGATGTTATAGAAAATAGACATTCCCCATGATGCTATCACTGAATACCACCACTATTATCATTCTGCTGTACCTATTTTTTCAATGCTTTATTATATATTTTATATATTTGAATACATAATATACATATGATATTCTGCTTTTTTTAACCCTATGACAGTATCATCAGCATTTCCCCCTACATTTCCTTAGAGTCCTTATAACCATTATTATTATTATTATTATTATTATTATTTATTTATTTATTTTTGGCTGCTTTGGGTCTTTGTTGCTGCACATGGGCTTTCTCTAGCTGTGGCGAGCAGGGTCTACTCTTCATTGTGGTGCGTGGGCTTCTCGTTGCAGTGGCTTCTCTTGTGGAGCATGGGCTCTAGGTGTGCGGGCTTCAGTAGTTGCAGCACGCAGGCTCAGTAGTTGTGGCTCACGGCTCTATAGAGCGCAGGCTCAGTAGTTGTGATGCACGGGCTTAGTTGCTCTGCAGCATGTGGGATCTTCCCGGACCAGGGCTTGAACCCGTGTCCCCTGCATTGGCAGGCGGATTCTTAACCACTGCGCCACCAGGGTAGCCCATAACCATTATTTTATTTTATTTTTTTTAAACATCTTTATTGGAGTATAATTGCTTTACAATGGTGTGTTAGTTTCTGCTCTATAACAAAGTGAATCAGTCATACATATACATATGTTCCCACATCTCCTCCCTCCCGCATCTCCCTCCCTCCCACCCTCCCCATCCCACCCCCCCAGGCGGTCACAAAGCACAGAGCTGATCTCCCTGTGCTATGCGGCATAACCATTATTTTTAATGGTTGTATACTCAGGTAGCTTACACACACATACTTTTTAAAAAAAAATTTGTAATTTCGATTCCTCTTTCCTCAAGAATACAGAAGTTGTTTCAATCTCTACATTTTAAGAAAAACTAAAGGTGGTAAATGATTTTACTCAACCACATCCATTGTTAACTTTCCACAGGAACCACAAAGCCTCCGAACTGGCCTAAGCCTGTCTATGAACTAGATGAAGAGGATCCAGGAAACAATGGCTTCATCAATGACGACTTCATTGTGTGGATGAGGACAGCCGCATTTCCCACTTTCAAAAAACTGTACCGCCGACTCCATCGAATAGAGCATTTTACTGAAGGCTTGCCTGCTGGTAGTTATAGTTTCAACATAACCTACAGTATCCTTTTATTCCAGTTTTCTTTCTGGGGATGAAGGAAAATCAGTGTCCATCTGGATACTAGTTGTTGAACTATTTCATTCTATACCTTTCTATTCACCAATCGAATCTATATATATGTAAAAGAAATACATATTTATCTTTTTTTAAAGATTATTATTTTTTTTAATTTTATTTACTTATTTATTTATTTATGGCTGTGTTGAGTCTTCATTTCTGTGCGAGGGCTTTCTCTAGTGTGGCAAGTGGGGGCCACTCTTCATCGCGGTGCGCGGGCCTCTCACTATCGCGGCCTCTCTTGTTGCGGAGCACAGGCTCAAGATGCACAGGTTCAGTAATTGTGGCTCACGGGCCCAGTTGCTCCGCGGCATGTGGAATCTTCCCAGACCAGGGCTCGAACCCGTGTCCCCTGCATTGGCAGACAGATTCTCAACCAGTGCGCCACCAGGGAAGCCCAATACATATTTATCTTATAGGCAGTACTGTCACTCCATCACCATATAGTTTGTCTCCACTTTATATATAATTAAATGTGTGTTGTTTTTTTTTAAAGGAACAACAGTCAGTAGCAGTATCAGGTAAGTAGGTATGGATAAGGAGGGAAGGGCTATTTCTGCCCCTGAAGAAAGATTATGTAACACTGGGCCTAGAGATCTAAAACAATGAGGAGAAGCCTGCCATATAGGATGGGATGACATGGAGGACCCTGGAAATAAAGAGAGAGAGGTTTACTAAGAAGTAAATTTGGAATATGGACTAAAAACAATGAAAACAGAGAGATTGTAGAACCTTTTATTTTAGGCAAAAGTAGCATAGACCAAGGGAGCCCTGGATTCAAGGGCAGGTTCCGTTCATCCAACCCACATGAGCCATGCTACAAGCTCTGCAGTGAGGATGCTGTGTTCTTCCTCTATTAGGTACGAAGCCAGCTAGCAGGAGCCAGTGCTTTGGTTATGGACATACGGTCCACATCAGGAGACATACTTTAATATGAGATTCTGAAATGTTTTCACTTAATTTAAAAATATAAATGTAACTCTTGACTTAAGAACAAAAAGGACTTAACTTGAAAATGACACCAAACACTATCTTTTAAAAATTATATATCTAAACACAATTTATACTAACTCTGGTCCTCAGACTTAGTTTTCAAGTCCCTTTCTGATTCTCCCCGAGGCAGAATTCTCTCAGAGGCAGGTCTTTCCAGGACTTGTGCACAGCTTTGAGACATCAGCCTGATTAGGCATCAGCAACCCCGTAGCATCTCAGGGCTACCGGCTGGGAGTTTTTCACGGGACCCCCAGCAGGCTAGAGGATCTGAACACCAAACTGTCTACCTCCTTTGTTTCTTTACCTCTCAGGGAGCTTGACTGAGAGATTCTTGGGTCAGTGAATAACAACGTGTGTTTCAGTTCAACGCTCCATCTTTTCTTCTTTTCTGTCCTGGAGCAAAGCGCAAATGTCTCCACTGTGAGAGGGGAGTGGGGACGTTCCTTGGGCAGAGATACCCCCACTGATGTGACACCATCTCTACCTCTCAACTTACTGCCTCCTTTTGTTTACTGACCAGGAGTATGGTTTGCCTTCAGCCATTACTTTAGCATGGTCCCTAATTCTAGTCTATGAAAAGGAAAACCAGAAATTGCTCTGTCTTGTACAGATCAAAGAGTAAGCCATAGAATATTACCTTCTGAATAGGATTTCAACCCCTCTCTCTCCCTCCTAGAAAATTTGAAAGTTGCTTGGCAATAGTCTCTCAAGTTGGACCTTCTGTTCCCATCAACTTTTTCTGTGATTGCCCTTACAAGTAAAGCAGTTATGGTAGCAATCAAGACACAGGACAAAAGCCCATCGTGTACTGCTGCCCTCATAATGCATTACAGTGAGTTTAGGGTTGAGGAGAAGACAGAGTCCATGCTCCGAACAAAGGAGACACTATTTCTCTGCTTGAAACATGCCTTCCTTGGGCATCTTCATTCACAGTCATATTTTAATACTGATAACTCTCAAATCTAAATCTTTAGCAAAAAACCTCAGTCCAGAGCTTGAGTCCTGTGCTTGCACCACCTGTGTTGAACCCTAGTGTGAGTATTACCCGTCCAGCCTCACAGCCTGGCTAATATGCAAGAGAACTAAGCCTGAGCTGCAGAAAATGCTACCACTTCTAAGGGAGAAAAGACCCGCTGTGTGAGGAAAAGACCCTCTTAAAGGAACCGTCAGGCAGCCGAGTTGAGATGGCGCCCAAGGACCTGGCGACAATGAGGAATTCTGTTGGAAAAGAAAGAGAACTAGCTTTCCTAACAAGTTTGTGCCTTTAAATAGTATGTTGCCAAGTGATTTGAGGCCTTTTAAGAGCTTTGCTGGGAAATGCAGTTGCTATGAGATGCCTTTATTTGTTTATTAGTTTGGTTTACAAAAGGCACCAGATGTTTAAAAACCTCAGGCCACATGCATGATCAAAATGACATCATTCAAACGCGAACGATAGCAGAGCCACTTCAAACACTTTCTCCCCAGCATTGAGGGATGCTGGCCATTTCAAAACCCAAATGAATGCACCACCTTTAGTTTTCCCACCAAAAAACGTTTTGCCATCTATCTCACTACTCTTTTTGCTCTTCACTCCTCTTGAAGAATTTTCCGTGAGGTAGGAATTCAGAACTTAGCCTATGAAGGACTTTAGCCTACCCTGGGTATCCTGATCCTTAAACGCAAATTTAGGTTTGCTGCAAAACCTATCAGTAGTCTTTTCATTTCCTTGGGTTAAGAAATTAACTATATTTGTTCACTAATGAGTTGTCTGTAAGTCATTCAGATCTATCTGTGTCAGAATTTCTTTCATAGATTACAACTATATAGAGGGAAGACTTGTTTTTACTTAATTTCATTCCAGCAAAATACAACATACTGCTTGGTAAAGATTAGACTATATGAAATTGAATAGTCAACCATTTTTTACCAACAAAACTAGCAGTATTATATGGTTCAGGACTTCCCTGGCAGTCCAGTGGTTAGACCTCCGTGCTCTCACTGCACGTTCGATCCCTGATCAGGGAACTAAGATCCCATGTGATGAAAAGCACAGCCAAAATAAATAAATAAATAAGTGTGTGTGTGTGTGTGTGTGTGTGTGTGTGTGTATATATATATATATATATATATATATATATATATATATAGTTCAACCTAATGTATTTAGGATATGTAGTGGTAGAGCTGAGAAGTGCTGAGACAGATCCTTAACAGGTTTTCTTTTCTTAGACTTTCCTGTAAACAGGTTCCGAGGAGAAAAAGCAGTTGTTCTTTCCACCCTGACATGGAGTGGAGGCAGTAGCCTTTTCTTAGGTCTCGCCTACGTGGTGACAGGAGCTGTGACCTGGTTAGCTTTCTTTTCCATGTTGGCAGTTCACTTGAGGCTGAAAGAAAGGAAAACGTTCTTCCTCCAGCAGTAAAGTCAGACTTTAAAAGGAAGAGCAGAAAACACAGAAATGGACGGTGAAGTAATGGAGCCAAAGATCTCAAAATGACTGGGATATTTCATCAAGGGGAACTGGATTGACTGACCAAGTTCAATCCCAGATAGATAAATAATGAGAGTTTCAGAGTGAAGAAAAAAAGAAGAAGAGGAGGAGGAGGAGAAGGCATAATTAGGTATAGTAAAATGTCCTTGGAATGGGGAAGATAAATCATCCTTGAGCTCTAAACCAAGTCTCGGGAATTTATTTGAAGCCCTTGTGCCTGAAAGTAGGTGAATGCCTAGGAGGGTGGCATCACCAGACAAGAGTAAGTAAACCTGGGGCCCCAAGATTAGGTGAATCCTTTTAACCATCAATCAGGCTCAGACCATGAGTCCTCATTGGCTGGTTGAAATTACAGACTCACCAACAATTTTTGAGCACTGAATTGAGCAATCAGGATGATTTTTGAAAATTGATTTATTCAATTATATATGAGTCAAAATGAAGTTTTCTCTACTAAGAATAAGCCAAGCAAAGGTTATGGCAGTGCCGTGAGCACCCACAATACATCAATACACCAAAAAGAAAGTCCAGGAATTTCCCTAAAGTTACCCATGTAGCCAAGAGGGAAGTACTGAAAGTAACTGATTCTCTTGAAAAGTGTACTCAGCATTTGAGGGCACAACACAATTCTAAAACTTACATTGGGATGATGTACTCTAGAATGCAGGTGATGACATGGATTTGTGATACTTGAATTATACGTGTCGAGGAAGCTTCTTAGGGTCCATCTTAAAAAGTTTTAATTCCTGGGCTTCCCTGGTGGCGCAGTGGTTGAGAATCTGCCTGCCAATGCAGGGGACACGGGTTCGAGCCCTGGTCTGGGAAGATCCCACATGCCGCAGAGCAACTGGGCCCGTGAGCCACAATTACTGAGCCTGCGCATCTGGAGCCTGTGCTCCGCAACAAGAGAGGCCGCGATGGTGAGAGGTCCGCGCACCGCGATGAAGAGTGGTCCCCACTTGCCGCAACTAGAGAAAGCCCTCGCACAGAAACGAAGACTCAACACAGTCATAAATAAATAAATAAAAGAACGTGAATTTCTAAAAAAAAAAAAAAAGTTTTAATTCCTGCTGAAGGTCACTTTGCAGGAGACTGAATGGCATACAGTTGACCCTTGAACAACACAGTGGTTAGTGGCACTGACCCCCATGCAGTCGAGAATCCACCTATAACTTTACAGTTGGCCCTTAGTATCTGTGGTTCTACATCCACGGATTCAACCAACTGTGGATCATGTAGTACTGTAGTAAGTATTTATTGAAGAAAATCCGTGTATAAGTAGATGCAGTTCAAACCCGTGTTGTTCAAGGATCAACTGTACTTGGTAAAGCTGCCAGGGCAAGAGACTCCATAGATCTGTATAACTACATAACCAGAATATTATACTTTAAAAAACATGTTTATATTATTTTATTTTTTGAGGTGGGGAAAGCTTTACTCTGTGATGACTCTAACAGCAGAATTTTGATTGTTAAAGAGAAACATAGTACCAATACATAGTTGTCTCTTTAGCAGGCAAGAAAGCATTTCTCTGTTGCAACTTTCTGCATTCACCAAATGGTCAAGTACTTTTCCAAAAAAACCAAAATGGTTTCAAGTACGAACCACTGACCTCAGGTGACCAGGTGTGGTAGGCTGAATAACGCCCCAGCCCACCTCCACCCAAAGATACCCACGTCCTAATCCCTGGAACCTGTGAATGTTACCTAGTATGCCAAAAGAGACTTTGCAGCTGTGATTAAATTAAGGATACTGATATGGATTATCTGTGTGGGCCCAATGTAATCCTAAGGGTCCTTATAAAAGAGAGGCAGGAGATCAGAAGAATGGGGGGAGGTGTGGCAGTGGAAGCAAGAGGTTGGAATGATACAAAGAAGGCCGTGGTCCAAAGAATGCAAGCAGCCTCCTCTATAGGCTGAAAAAAGCAAGAGACAGATCCTCCCCTGAAGCCTCTAGAAGCCCTGCTGACACCTTGATTTGAGAATTCTGACCTCTAGAACAGTAAGAAAATTAATTTATGTTGTTTTTAGCACTGAGTATGGTAATTTGTTACAGTAGCAATAAAAAACTAATATACTTGGCAATGCTCTAGTCATCTGAACAATTGTGGTTTCTTGAGCTTAGGGCAGAGAGGTAGGAAGGAACAGAGCTCACACAGGAACCAAACCCTGTGACTTCAGATGCTGGGCTCTTGCCCCTTCAGTCCACACTCAGTTATGGTGCTGATTGGAAAAAGGCAAGAATACATTTGTTACATTTCAATCCTGTTTGTCAGCTTATAA
The DNA here is from genome assembly GCF_965194805.1 of Balaenoptera borealis. Taxonomy (NCBI): domain Eukaryota; kingdom Metazoa; phylum Chordata; class Mammalia; order Artiodactyla; family Balaenopteridae; genus Balaenoptera; species Balaenoptera borealis. Next base: position 48,094,223 of record NC_138862.1, read on the forward strand.
AATGCCATATTAGTCAAGGCTCTCGGAGAAACAGAACCAATAGGAGGTGTGTGTGTGTGTGTGTGTGTGTGTGTGTGTGTGTGTGTGTGTGTGTGAGTGTGTGTAAAGAGATTTATTTTCAGTAATTGGCTCACATGATTGTGGAGGCTTGGCAAGTGCAAAATCTGACGGGGGAGGCTAGCAGACTGGATGCTCAGGAAGGAGTTGCAGTTTAAGCCAAAAGGCAGAGACTTCCCTGGTGGCGCAGTGGATAAGAATCCGCCTGCCAATGCAGGGCACACGGGTTCAAGCCCTGGTCTGGGAAGATTCCACATGCCGCGGAGCAACTAAGCCCGTGTGCCACAACTACTGAGCCTGCACTCTAGAGCCCGCGAGCCACAACTACTGAAGTCTGCGCTCCTAGAACCCGTGCTCCACAACAAGAGAAGCCACTGCAATGAGAAGCCCATGCACCGCAACGCAAATAAATAAATTTATTTAAAAAATATATAATAATAATACTGTGTTGCAAATATCCTATGATATGGCTTATATGTGGAATCTAAAAAAAAAAAAGGGTACAAATGAACTTATTTACAAAACAGAAACAGAGTCACAGATGTAGAAAACAAACTTATGGTTACCAGGGGGGAAGGGGAGGGAGGGATAAATTGGGAGATTGTGATTAACATATACACAGTGCTATATATAAAATAGATAATTAATAAGGACCTACTATATAGCACAGGGAATGCTACTCAATACTCTGTAATGACCTATATGGAAAAAGAATCTTAAAAAAAAGAGTGGATATATGCATACGTATAACCAATTTACTTTGCTGTACACCTGAAGCTAACACAACATTGTAAATCACCTATACTCCAATAAAAAAAAAAAAATTTGGCCAAAAGACAGTCTGCTGGAACACCTGAAAGAATTGATGTTGCAGATGGAGCCCGAAGGCTGTCAGCTGGAGAATTCCCTCTTGTTCAGGGGAAGTTAGCATTTTGTACTATTCAGGCTTTCCATTCATTGCATGAGACCCACTCACATATGGAGGGCAGTCTGTTTTACGCAGTCTACTGATTTAAATCTGATCCAAAAACAGCCTTACAGAAACATCCAGAATAATGTTTGACCAAATATCTGGGCACCATGGCCCAGTCAAGTTCACCCGTAAAATTAACCATCACAGAAGGCATCTGTATTCACCAAGTAGTCAAGACTTTTCCAAAAAAGTACTCCTCATTTCACTTTGCACTAGAGTTGGTTCCGTGGAAAGCTCCTATACAAAACAAGTCTATCCACACCAGAAAATAAACTACTTAAGAAAAGTTAAGTGACTGGAATTTATGACAGAATGGAGGTGTCTTTCCTTTTTTCTGCTTCTCCACAAGTCATCAAGCCCAAAGCAGTTTATCTTTGTAAGACTCCTTCTTACCTGGCTATAAAAGATGGGCACCATCCTTCTAATCCTTGTTAGGGGAAGAGCCTCATCATTCACAATTAACTCCCCACCCACGATGGGGAACTTTTCTGGCTTTCTTTCTCTCCTGTTCTTTTTCTTCCTTCTCCCATCATCTTGCTCCTGTCTTCTTCCTCCACTTTTCTAACTCTTCATCCTTGTGCTTTTGTGAATAGGTTGGTGAAACTAGCCTTTCTTTCTCCAACTCCTGGCAACAGTTCTGGCGCAAGAAAAAGTGAGCATGAGATCAAGAGAGACAAAGAACAAAAATGTGAATAAATAAGAGCTTGTGAGTGTGTGAGTAGGTGTGAGTGTGTTCAGGCATTTGTGTGAGTGTGTGTGACTGTGAGTGTGACTGGAAACTATCGGGGTTTTTAAAAAATATTTATTTATTTATTTTTGGCTGTGTCGGGTCTTAGTTGCAGCACGCAGGATCTTTCTTTGCGGCGCGGGGGCTTCTCTCTAGTTGTGGTGCACAGGCTCAGTAGTTCTGGCACGCGGGCTTAATTGCCCTGCAGCATGTGGGATCTTTGTTCCCCCACCAGGGATCGAACCCACGTCCCCTGCATTGGAAGGTGGATTCTTAACCACTGGACCACCAGGGAAGTTCCACTATTGGGGTTTTTAGGTGCTTTTATTCAGGTGTATATTCTAAGTACATGCGCAGAGGCAGCAGGTAAAAAATTGGGTAGGATGAAATTATGGGTAAATAAAAGTAGAGTTAACCTTTATTTGACATTTAACTAATTAAACCCCTACCTTATGTGACAAATTCACAATGCCAAGGATACCAAAATGAGCCAGCTGAGGTCCTGCCCTCAAGGGACTCATCGCACACAGGTCTTTGTGTCCTTCCAATCCCACTTGCACAGCTTAGCATGGATCCCACACTCGCCTTACATGGTTTCACTTAGCTTCTTTAAATGTCAATCTGGCCTCCAGGATGGAAGAGAGAGTATGCTCCCTCAGGACAGCACCATCTCCCCACCTCCGAGTAAGATCCCAGAGCACCCAAGTCCACGCTGAGCACACAGAGGTGTTCTGAAGTTGATAAAACCCTAATCCTTCCCAGCCTGCCCTAAGGCCTTCCTCATGAAGCCTGGTTTTTCATCTGGTTTGTTTCATAGCAGAGGCTTTATTAACCAAATGTTAATATAGGAAAAACAGCTTCAGACAGCTGCTGGTGGTTTTCCTTCACAGGACGTCCAGCAGAATCCCACAGCGCCACAGCCTGCAGTTGTCAACATTTTTTTGTTCTGGATATTCCTAAGTGATAGAACTGCAGAGCAGATTTCTCTTGGCTTCTCCACTGGGTGCAACACAGGGAAGCCCATTCCCCTTTCTCGATGCCAGGAGTCACTCAGGCGCTCAGCCCAGGGTCCCTCCCCTCAGGACTGGTTCATGAGTCCGTTGCTAAATCAGCCTTAGTTTGGCAAATAAGCGCAGGCCTTTGAAGTCTTTATCACTACTGACCAGGTTTCAAAAACCTTCCTTCTCCTTTTACCTGTTTACAGTGTCAGTATTCTTTGACACTTCTTAAATAAATGAATTCTAGGCTGAGCCACTTTTTGTCTCCACTCCCCCTGCCAGCCCCCTTAAAATAGCTAGCTATCTGGTAAACAATTAGAAGAGAGGATGTAAAATTATGAGATTTGGATTGTAGTGACTCAGTAGCAAGAGAAGCTCATTTAGGCAGAAGAAAAAAAAACCTTTCCTGCAAAGGGTTGGGCTTGTACAATATCCCCATTCTAATCCTGTGGCGGTCAGTGAGATGACTCAGAGCCACTTCTGACAAAGTCTGGGGAGTGAAATATTGTCTTATACTGAATCTTCCTTTTTTGATTAGTGTGGAGCCTGTATCCTGCTTCCAGAGGCAGGATCCAGTTTTCTTATTCATTTTCACCGCAGTTGGAATGGAAAAACTGAAGTCATTGCTCTGATGGCAAGAAACATCTTGTGGCGCCCACAGAGCCAGCAGTCGGTGCAGACAGGCGTCGGGGTGCCTTTCGCCCCTTTTCTGTATGGAAAGAGCTGCACTCCACTGAAACAGATGATTTTTAGTGCAGGCTAACATGGCAGAAATAACTGACAATGTTGATTTTTTTCTTTTTTGTTTATAAAGATTTCTCTGTTTCTTATAATCAACATCTATGAATTGGCCATAAAAATATATTCCTCAGTTTGAGGTCAGGAACTTTCTTGAGAGGTCAGGGAGATTCCAAAATGGTTTGTGGAAACTAGAGCTGCAGAAATCCGAAAAGTAAGTTGGGGTGGAAGAGACAAGCAATGCCTTTGTATAGGGAAGCTGAGCAAATCTTTTGGATTTCCATCTTTCTTCTAAGGCTGAAAAATAAGGAAGGAAACCTGAAGGAGAGAAAGAGAGAAATGGACCAAAGAAATGAGGATGTGCCCAGCCCAGTTAGACATGCCCTACCCACATTACTGTGTTTAATCTTTCACAACAATGGGGTGAGGCAGGTCTGTTACCCTCCCAGGAGTCACTTCCTTTACGCTTCTTCTCTCCTGTCAAAGCCCACTTCACATGATAAATGTTAAAATGCTAGATACATACTTTGCCTTTGGGTAGGAGCAGCCAAAGGACCTGGTTCTGACTATGGTTAATAAGAGAAAGTCTGTTGGCAGAATTGGGAAAAGAAGAGCTCTCTTGTCACCTGCCTGCCCCCTGCTTCCTACATATGAATGCAATTGTATGAAGACATGGTGTCTGGAGCTGTAGCAGCCATCTTGCAACCAAGAGGCAAAAAATCTGAGGGCTAAAAGTTTTCATATGGAGGATGGTGGAATGGAGGATGGAAAGAGCTGGATTCTTTTTGTTTAATTATTTTTAATTGAAGTATAGTTGATTTACAATATTGTGCTAGTTTCAGGTGTACAGAAAAGTGATTGTTATATATATATATATATTTTGTGGTTGTTGTTGTTTTTTGATTATTTTCCATTATAGGTTATTACAAGACATTGAATATAGTTCCCTGTGCTTTACAGTAAATCCTTGTTGCTTATCTATTTTATGTATAGTAGTCTGTATGTGTTAATCTCACACGCCTAATTTATCTCCCCCTTTGATAACCATATGTTATCTTCTATGTCTGTAAATCTTCTAAGTCTGTAAGTCTGTTTCTGTTTTGTTTATAGATTCATTTGTATTGTTTTTTAGATTCCACGTATAAGTGATATCATATAATATTTGTCTTTGTCTGACTTACTTTGCTTAGTGTAGTATTCTCTAAGTCTATTCATGTTGCTGCAAATGGCAATATTTCGTTCTTTTTAATGGCTGACTAATATTCCATTGTATATATACCACATCTTCTTAAGTCAGTCATCTGTTGATGGGCACTTGGGTTGTTTCCAAGTCTTGGCTATTGTAAATAGTGCTGGATGAACATTGGGGTGCATGTATCTTTTCTAATCAGGGTTTTTGTCTTTTCTGAATATATGTCCAGGAGTGGGATTGCTGGATCATATGGTAGCTCTGTTTTTAGTTTTTTAAGGAACCTCCATACTGTTTTCCATAGTGGCTGCACCAATTTACATTCCCACCAAAAGTGTAGAAGGGTTCCCTTTTCTCCATACCCTCTCCAGCATTTATTATTTGTAGACTTGTTGATAATAGCCATTCTGACTGGTGTGAGGTGATACCTCATTATAGTTTTGATTTGCATTTCTCTAATAATTAGCAATGTTGAGCATCTTTTCGTGTGCCTGTTGGCCATCTGTATGTTTTCTTTGAAGAAATATCTGTTTAGTTCTTCTGCCCGATTTTTATTGGATTGTTTGTTTTGTTTTGTTTTTGGGTTTTTTTTTGAGCTGTATGAGTTGTTTGTACATTTTGGATATTAACTCCTTGTTAGTTGCATCATTTGCAAATATTTTCTCCCATTCTGTAGGTTGTCTTTTTGGTTTTTGTTGGTGTTTTCCTTTGCTGTGCAAAAACTTTTAAGTTTGATTAGATTTCCATTTGTTTATTTTTGCTTTTATTTCTTTTGCCTTGGGAGACTGATCTAAGAAAATATTGCTATGATTTTATGTCCAAGAATGTTTTGCCTATGTTCTCTTCTAGGAGTTTTATGGTGTCATGCCTTATATTTAGGCCTTTAAACCATTTTGAGTTTATTTTTGTATATGGTGTGAGGGAGTGTTCTAATTTCATTGATTTAAATGTAACTGTCCAGATTTCCCAACACCACTTGTTGAAGAAACTGCTGTCTTTTCTCCACTGTGTATTCTTACCTCCTTTGTTGTAGATTAATGACCATAGTTGTGTGGGTTTATTTCTGGACTCTCTATTCTGTTCCATTGATCTATATGTCTGTTTTTGTGCCAATACCGTGCTGTTTTGATTACTATAGCTTTGTAGTATTGTCTGAAGTCTGGAAGGTTTATGCCTCCAGCTTTGTTCTTTTTCCTCAGGATTGCTTTGGCTTTTGTGGTTCCATATAAATTTTAGGATTATCTGTTCTAGTTCTTTGAAAAATGTCATAGGTATTTTGATAGGGATTGCATTAATTCTGTAGATTTCTTTGGGTAGTATGGCTATTTTAACAATATTAATTCTTCCAGTCCAAGAGCATGGGATATCTTTCCATTTCTTGAATCATTTTCAGTTTCCTTTATCAACGTTTTATAGTTTTCAGTGTATAGGTCTTTCACCTCCTTGGTTAAGTTTATTCCAAGGTATTTTTTTGACACAGTGCTTTTTGTTTCTTTGGTTTTTTGTTTTGGTTTGGTTTGGTTTTGGCTGCACCATGCGACTTGCAGGATCTCAGTTCCCCAACCAGGGATTAAAAAAGGGGCCATGGTAGTGAAAGCCCAGAATCCTAACCACTAGGCCACCAGGGAACTCCCTGACAGTTTTAAATGGAAGTGTTTTCTTTACTTTCTTTTTTTGATATTTCATTGTAAGTGTAAAGAAATGTAACAGATTTCTGTATATTAATCTTGTATCCTGCTACCTTCATTTATTAGTTCTAATAGTTTTTTTGTGGAGACTTTAGGATTCTCTATATAGAGTATCACGTCACCTGCAAATACTGACAGTTTTACCTCTTCCCTTCCAATTTGGATACCTTTTATTTCTTTTTCATGTATAATTGCTGTGGCTAGGACTTCTAATACTATGTTGAATGGAAGTGGTGGGAGTGGGCGTCCTTGTCTCATTCCTGAATTTAGTGGGAAGGCTTTCAGTTTTTCACCATTGAGTATTATGTTGTCTGTGGGTTAGGCATAAATGGCTTTTATTATGTAGAGATTTGTTCCCTTTATACCCACTTTGGTGAGAGATTTTATCATGAATGGGTGCTGAATTTTGTCAAATGCTTTTTTGCGTCTATTGAGATGAGCGTGTGGTTTTTGGAAAGAGCTGGATTCTTCATGATATTGTTGAGACCACTGATTCAGTTCTGGAACTACCTACCTCTAGAGACTTTTTTATGTGAGATATTTTTTATGTGAGATATCTACTTTCAGCTGGATATTCTGTTACTTGAAGCCAAAATCATCCTAATAGATGAAATATGACTATTTTCATTTTACTGCACTAGATGTGTTTCACCTGACCAGAAAATTATATCGCTGATCACTGCATTGGAAACAAAGCATAGTTGCTTTTTTTTTTTTAAACAAAATAATTCACCTTTCTAAAAAATTAATTAATTAATTAATTTGTTAATTTTGGCTGTGTTGGGTCTTTATTGCTGCGCGTGGGCTTTCTCTAGTTGCGGCAAGCAGGGGTTACTCTTCGTTGCGGTGCACGGGCTTCTCATTGCAGTGTCTTTTCTTGTTGCGGAGCACTGGCTCTAGGCGCATGGGCTTTAGTAGTTGTGGCTCGCTGGTTCTAGAGCACAGGCTCAGTAGTTGTGGCGCACGGGCTTAGTTGCTCCGCAGCATGTGGGATCTTCCCGGACCAGGGCTCGAACCCATGTCCCCTGCATTGGCAGGCAGATTCTTAACCACTGTGCCACCAGGGAAGTCCCAAAGCATAGTTGCTTTATAAGCTGTTGGAAATCATCTCTTGTGAAGTTCTGTAGTTTTCAGCTTAATACATTTCCTCCTCACTGTCCTTCATGTGTGGATGATAACATGTAATAGTCCATGAAATGGCCATGTACCACAGGTAACCTATAGAATAGGTTAACCTTACATTCTGTTACTTCTTATGTCTTATGATCCAGTTGCTAAAAGATTGGCACCAGTCTTCAACCATTAGTCTTATAATTGGGCTAACACTCTTCCTAGCAGACTGATAGAAGTTCTGAGGCTGATACAACATATGAATCTATGATTATTCTCTCCTACCATGATGGTGATGATACCAGGTTCATGGTTTAGAATAGTTCTGTTATTCAGAATGACTGCTAGCAAAGCCATCAGTCACACTTAAGCTTCCCCTCACAGATATATGTTATACACTGTATGACATTCTCAAAAAGACAAAATAGTGATTATTAGTTGCCAGGAATTCAAGGTAGGGGGAGGATAATAAAAGGATAGAATGCAGGAGTCTTTTTAGGGTAATGGAACTGAGCTGTATCCTGATTGTGGTGGTAGTTACATGAATCTGTACATGCATTTATTCCTAGAACTATACATGCCCAAAAAAGTTCATTTTACCATGTGACCATTTAAAAATTAAATTAATCCCATTAAATATTGTTTCTAGCCAGTCATTCATCAGTAAGTCCAAATTGATTTACTGTTTCGTCTAATTATTAGCAAGAAAGAGGGGATGCAATAGTTAGCTATAGCTGCGTTTAAAAAAAAAACAGTAGCTAGGTCAAGAAAAGGAAATACCTAGATCTGATTGCTGTAATTGACAACAGTGGTTGGCTTCACTAAGAGGTATGGAAGAGAACAGAGTTTCATGAAATAAAACTGTAAGTTCTTAATTGCTGAGGCCTCCCCCAATTTGTGTGCAGGGGCTAGGGGCTAAGAATAAAAGCCATTTCTCTCATTACAAAATCTCAGGGTCCATGATCTCAATTGATATAGAAACAAGCATTTGATAAAATTCAACACCTTTCATAATAAAAAAACTCAACAAGCTAGGATTAGAAAAAAGTTACTTCAACATAATAAAGGCCATATATGAAAAACCCACAGCCAACATATACAATGGTGAAAGACTGAAAGCTTTTCCTCTAAGACCAGGAATAAGGTAAGAATGCTCACTTTCACCACTTCTATTCAATGTGGTACTAGAAGCTCTATTCAGAGCAATTAGGCAAGATAAAAGAAATAAAAGGCATCCAAATTGGAAAGGAAGAAGTAAAATTATCTCTGCTTGCAAGTAACAAGATCCTATACGTAGGAAACCCTAAAGATCACACACACACACACACACACACACACACACACACACACCCTGTTAGAACCAATAAGAAAATTCAGCAAAGTTGCAGGATACAAAATCAACACACAAAAATCTGTTGTGTGTGTGTTTTTTTTAAATCACTTGTGCTTCTGTACACTAACAATGAACAGTCCAAAGGAGATTAAGAAAACAATTCAATTTACAGTAGCATCAAAAAGAATGAAATACTTGGCAATAAACTTAACCAAGGAGGTTAATTACACTTGAAAACTACAAAACATTCCTAAAAGAAATTAAACACATCAATAAATGGAAACACATCCCATGTTCACGGATTAGAAGGTTTAATATTGTTAAGATGTCAATACTACCCAACATGATCTACAGATTCAATGCAATCTTCATCAAAATCTCAACACTTTTTTTCAGAAATAGAAAATTCATCCTAAAATTATTATGGAATTTTATCAAGTAACCCCAAATAGTCAAAACAATCTTGAAAATAAAGAACAATGTTGGAGGTCTAACATTCCTGATCTCAAAACTTACTATAATTCTTTGACAATTAAAACAGCACAGTACTGCCATAAAGACAGATATATACACCAGTGCAATACAATAGAGAACCCAGAAGTGAACCCTCACATATAAGGTCAAATGATTTTCAGTAAGGGTGCCAAAATCGTTCAATGGGGAAAAGGCAGTCTTTTTAAGAAATGGTTTGGGAAAACTGGATCTCCAAATGCAAAAAAATGCAAATGCAAAAAAAATTAAGTTAGACCCTTACCTTACACTATGTACAAAAATTAACTCAAAACAACCAAAGATTTGGGACTTCCCTGGTGGTCCAGTGGATAAGACTCCACGCTCCCAATGCAGGGGGCCCAGGTTCGATCCCTGGTCAGGGAACTAGATCCCACATGCCACAGCTAAGAGCCTGCATGCTGCAACTAAGAGCCGGCTCAGCCAAATAAATTAATTAATTAAATAAATAAATATTTTAAAATAAATACATAAATATTAAAAAATGATCAAAGATGTAAATGTTAGAGCTAAAACTTATAAGAAAACATAGTAAAAAAGCTTTAAAAAAGAAAGCTTTAGGACGTTGGATTTGGCAATGATTTTCTGACACCAAAAGCACAGTCAAGAAAAGAAAAATAGTTAAATTGGACTTCATCAAAATTAAGAACTTTTGTGCATCAAAAGGCACTATCAACAGAGTGAAAAGGAAACCCCCAGAATAGGAGAAAATATTCACCAGTTGTATGTCTTATAAGGGATTGATATCCAGAATATATATTTTTAAACTACAACTCAACAACAACAACAAAAAATCCAATTTTAAATGGGCAAAAGACTTCACATCTCCAAAGGTATACAAGTGGCTACTAAGCACATGAAAAGACGCTCAGTATCTAATCATTAGGAAATTCATGTCAAAACCACAATGAGATATCACTTCACACCCATTAAGATAGCTATTATCAAAAAAACAAAACAAACAAACAAAAAACAAACCCAGAAAGTTACAAGCGTGGACAAGGATGTGAAGAAAGTGGAACCCATTGCTGGTAGGAATGTAAAATGGTGCAGCCGCTGTAAAACATGGTATGGTGATTTTTCCAAAAAAAAAAAAAAAAAAAATAGAATTACAATACGATCCAGCTATTCCACTTCTGGGTATATACCCAGAGAAGCAGGAACTCTTAACAGATATTTGTATGCCCATGTTCATAGTAGCATTATTCACAATAGCCGAAAGGTGGCAGCAACTCAAGTGTCCATTGACAGATGAATGAATAAACAAAATGTGGTATTGGTGTGTGTGTATATATATATGTATATATACATATATACAGACAGATATATACATACAGTTGATCCTTGTACGTCTCAGGAGTTATGGGCGCTGACCCTCTGCACAGTCAAAAACCTGCATATAACTTTTCACCTGCCCTCATATCCACAGTTCAGGATCCAAGGAACAATCAACCATGGATTATGTAATATTGCAGTACATATTTAGTGAAAAAAATCTGCATATGGGTGGACCTGCACAGTTCAAACCCATGTTGTTCAAGGGTCCACTGTGTATGTATATGTATGTGTGTGTGTATATATATATTTATATGTATATACACACAGCAGTATATATTTGAGCCTTTAAAAGCAATAAAATTCTAACAAATGCTACAACATGGATGAACCTAGAGGACATTATGCTAAGTGAAATAAGCCAGACACAAAAAGACAAATATTGTATGTTTCCACTTATATGATATACCTGTGTCAAATTCATAGAGGCAGAAAGTAGAATGGTGGTTGCCAGGGGCTGGGGGTAGGGGGGAGTGGGAAGTTATTGTTTAATTAGTACAGAGTTTCATTTTGGGAAGATGAAGTAGTTCTGGAGATGGATGGTGGTGATGGTTGCACAACAATATGAATGTACTTAATGGCTCTGAACTATACACTGAAAAATGGTTAAAAGGGTCAGTTTTATGTTATGTGTATTTTACCACCAAAACAAAAATCTCTGGGTCAGTGTGCCATGCTTGGAATTTAGAATGACAGATACCAAAAAGTCTTTTTGAGTGGCTTTTGCACAGGTGTTAAGCATTTGATCAAGCCAAATATCAGTAAGGAAGATGGAGTGAAAATGGCTGTAGCTTTCAGCTGCAGTATCTTCCAACAAGTTAGGACAGCATGGCTTGTTGTGTGAGGTTCCTGTCTTGCTAGTTTTATTGGAAATGAATACTGTCCACATCAATGGAGAGTTTTATTAACTAGGGTTTATTAGGTTCACTAAAACAGTCCCATTATTTAACAACTCAAAAAGTTCTTCAGGCACAGACATCTTATGTCACTACAGCACCGAACAGAACTCCGTCTAAGATGCTCTGTAGATAACTTCTTAGCACAAGGAATGCATTTTCCTGGGATCACACTGGAGCCTCCACATGGCCCTTAAGAAGACACTGACCTCTTTGAAACTAGGACTGCAAGAACCAGGGGACTGGGGGACGACTTCCAGTTGCACAGATTTTTCTGAACTCTGCTTCTCAAGAAAGACTAAATGAAGGAATCATCGGAAGACTCAAAATAGAATCTGTCACATACCAAGCCTATGAGGTAATGCACGATGTTGCAGAGGCATTAAGATGAAGGAAGACAGATAATCTGGGCCTCTTTTAACATGGTTTGTTGGCTTCTAGAGAGACTCTAAGACGGTGGAAAAATTCTCCTCTTCTATAAAAATATATTAAAATATATAGACCTATTGGACTCTTTTAAACTGAAAATAACATTTAAATCCTAGGATCAGGACTAGCACCGGCATAAGGAAGGCATTTCCGACTCCCCAGCCTCCTTCCAGCCAGCTCAGATACCATCAGTCTCCCTGCTAATGCAGAGACAGAGTCTGTATTTCAAGATCTTCATCTTTGACCTCTTTCTGTCTGAAACATAAAATACCATTGTCAGGGGTTTTAGATAGCCTATAGCTTCATGTAAGCTTTTTCAGTTCACACCAGTGAGATTTCCCCATATGGACTGAGGTCAATTCTTGACCTCTGGAATCCTTCATGTGTTATCCTCAAGGTAGCTGCTTTTTTATAAATTAGCTGTGTATATTCTTGGATCAACCACGTCCTTGGAAAACTTACTGCATCTCATCCAAGAAACTTAGCCTCCATTCTGTGCTCTCCAGAGATAGCTGTGTGAGTTTCAGGAGCAATAACTCAGGCAGAGGGTCCTCTGCGGTCAGGCAAACCCCAAATTTGGATAAGGTTTCACTTGAATATTCATTGGTTTTAGTAATTTGGTGAAAGTAGAAGAAGACTCCTAATTCCAAGGGGTCAAATATCCTCCCTGAAACTAAAATGGAAAAGATGAACTGACTCATGGAAAGGATTTTGTGATAAATCTAATGTCCTGGGACCACTTTTGTAATAGTACCTCCTCTTCTCATCACTCATTTCCCTTGTGTGTCACTTGAATAATATCATTTTTAAAGACTTAATAAAGAGCAGAAGCAAGAAGAACTACAATCCTGCAGCCTGTGGAACAAAAAACCACATTCACAGAAAGATAGACAAGATGAAAAGGCAGAGGGCTATGTAGCAGATGAAGGAACAAAATAAAACCCCAGAAAAACAACTAAATGAAGTGGAGATAGGCAACCTTCCAGAAAAAGAATTCAGAATAATGATAGTAAAGATGATACAGGACATAGGAAAAAGAATGGAAGCAAAGATTGAGAAGATGCAAGAAATGTTTAACAAAGACCTAAAAGAATTAAAGAGCAAACACCTAGAAGAATTAAAGAACAAACAAACAGAGATGAACAATACAATAACTGAAATGAAAAATACACTAGAAGGACACAATAGCAGAATAACTGAGGCAGAAGAACAGATAAGTGACCTGGAAGACAGAATGGTGGAATTCACTGCTGTGGAACAGAATAAAGAAAAAAGAATGAAAAGAAATGAAGATAGCCTAAGAGACCTCTGGGACAACATTAAACACAATAACATTCGCATTATAGGGGTCCCAGAAGGAGAAGAGAGAGAGAAAGGACTGGAGAAAATATTTGAAGAGATTATAGTCGAAAACTTCCCTAACATGGGAAAGGAAATAGCCACCCAAGTCCAGGAAGCACAGAGAGTCCCAGGCAGGATAAACCCAAGGAGAAACACACCAAGACACATAGTAATCAAAGTGGCAAAAATTAAAGACAAAGAAAAATTACTGAAAGCAACAAGGGAAAAATGACAAATAACATACAAGGGAACTCCCATAAGGTTAACAGCTGATTTCTCAGCAGAAACTCTACAAGCCAGAAGGGAGTGGCATGATATATTTAAAGTGATTAAAGGGAAGAACCTACAACCAAGATTACTCTACCTGGCAAAGATCTCATTCAGATGTGATGGAGAAATCAAAAGCTTTACAGACAATCAAAAGCTAAGAGAATTCAGCACCACCAAACCAGCTCTACAACAAATGCTAAAGGAACTTCTCTAAGTGGGAAACACAAGAGAAGAAAAGGATCTACAAAAACGAACAAAAAACAATTAAGAAAATGGTCATAGGAACATACATATCGATAATTACCTTAAACGTGAATGGATTAAATGCTCCAAGCAAAAGACACAGGCTTGCTGAATGGATACAAAAACAAGACCCTTATATATGCTGTCTACAAGAGACCCACTTCAGACCTAGGGACACATACAGACTGAAAGTGAGGGGATGGAAAAAGATATTCCGTGCAAATGGAAATCAAAAGAAGGCTGGAGTAGCAATGCTCATATCAGATAAAATAGACTTTAAAGAATGTTACAAAAGACAAAGAAGGACACTACATAATGATCAAGGGATCAATCCAAGAAGAAGATATAACAATTATATATATATATATGCCCCCAACATAGGAGCACCTCAATACATAAGGCAGCTGCTAACAGCTATAAAAGAGGAAATCGACAGTAACACAATAATAGTGGGGGACTTTAACACCTCACTTACACCAATGGACAGATCATCCAAACTGAAAATTAATAAGGAAACACAAGCTTTAAATGACACAATAAACCAGATAGATTTAGTTGATATTTATAGGACATTCCATCCAAAAACAGCAGATTACACTTTCTTCTCAAGTGCACATGGAACATTCTCCAGGATAGATCACATCCTGGGTCACAAATCAAGCCTCAGTAAATTTAAGAAAATTGAAATCATATCAAGCATCTTTTCTGACCATAACGCTATGAGGTTAGAAATCAATTACAGGGAAAAAAACCGTTAAAACCACAAACACATGGAGGCTAAACAATACGTTACTAAATAACCAAGACATCACTGAAGAAATCAAAGAGGAAATCAGAAAATACCTAGAGACAAATGATAATGAAAACACGATGATCCAAAACCTATGGGATGCAGCAAAAGCAGTTCTAAGAGGGAAGTTTATAGCAATACAAGCCTACCTCAAGAAACAAGATAAATAAAATCTTAATTCCCAGTTACATCCATCTTGTCTTATGAAGCAACCCAGATTTCACAGCCTGTACGAGACATATTTCTTGCAGGCATCTCTCCGTACTGCCTATTGAATAATCAATGTTATCATCTATTCAAAATGACTGATGACTAATTATTGTTGAACAAATGTGAGTGGCAGCTTTATATTTATTTCTGTGAAAAATTTAGTATAGGAAAAATGCATTGCAAGAGTGTACAAACATATGACAGTTATCCCCAATGCATCTTATTATGATCTCTATTTTTTTCCTGTAATCTGGAAGATGGTTGCCTGACATGAGAATATGTGATCCATAAGCTTCTCCCTGACCTATATGATTTGCTTACCAATATTGAATTCTTATTGTAGCTTCTTACCCTTTGTATTAAATGAACTAAATCTCAACTTTTAAAAGGGGAAAAAAAAAAAAAAAGACAATAAAGATTTCTCTGTCAGCAACCCAAGTCAAAGCCTCTAGAGGAACTGGTATATTGTTTGAAAAATCCAGGGCCCTCAGTTTCAATGAAGTGTAGGAATAAAGGGGATGTAAGGAACGAGGTGTCTATCGGGGACGGACAGCCTGAAGCTGACAACACCCTGGGATTAGAAAGAATTAAAAGACATCAGCCCAGTGGAGATATTTAAACAGACTGGGAGTCAGATGGTATTAGCAGTTACATATACAGATGGCAAATAAGCATATGAAAGGATGCTCAACATCATATGTCATTAGGGAACTGCAAATTAAAACAACAATGAGATGGCACTATGTACCTCTTAGAATGGCTAAAATCCAGGCATCGACAAAACCAAATGCTGACAGTGAAAAGATCAGTGGTTGCCAAGTGTCTGGAGAAGGGAAGGAAGGATGAATAGGTGGAGCACACAAGATTTTTAGGGGATCTATGGGAATTCTATGTACTTTTTATTCAATTTTTCTGTAAATCTGAAACTTCTCTAAAAAAATAAATTGTATTAATTCAAAAACAAAAACCAAAAAACCCTGCTGACTAGAGGGCTGGTAATGCCTATATGCATAAAAAAAGGGCCAGGCAGAGATCTGCATCTTCTCAATCATGTGGAGTATTTGTGTGTTTGTTAAAAGGAAACCAAAGTGGGGTTTCTCAAAATGAGGTTTGAGAACCCCTTCATAAGAATCAACTGGGTTAAAAAAAAAAAAAAAAAAAAAGAATCAACTGGGTTGATTATTAAATGCAGACTCCTGGGCCAAAATTATTGAATCAAAGTTTCTTACGCGAGCCACAACTACTGAAGCCTGTGCACCTAGAGCCCATGCTCTGCAACAAGAGAAGCCACTGCAATGAGAAGCCCACACACCACAACGAAGAGTAGCCCCTGCTCACCGCAACTAGAGAGAGCCCGCACGCAGCAATGAAGACCCAATGCAGCCAAAAATAAATAAATAAATAAATAAATCTTAAAAAAAAGTTTCTTGGAGTGGGATCTGGAAATCTGCATTTAGAACACTCCAGTGATTCCTATGCACTTTAAGGTTTGTGACCTGTTAGTGTACACTGTACCAGTCTACACTATACCAATCTGTTGGTCTTCTATTTTATTTTATTTTTGTCCACTAAATTCTTATATATGTAATAAGCCTGTGAACACGGGGGATGGAGATAGAAAGTGTGGGATGGATACATAAAAGTTGAGGCCAATGAGCGAGTTGTTTGGAGAAGCTTCTGAGCCTGCATCAATCAGAAATGACCAATGAAATATATAGCTCATGAGCTTCGAGTCAAGGAGTAATAAGTGGTTTGCAGGAAGAACTGTGAAAGCATGCCAAAAAAGAAACACACACTGGAACTTCCCTGGTGGCACAGTGGTTAAGAACCTGCCCACCAATTCAGGGGACATGGGTTCGAGCCGTGGTCTGGATGATCCCACATACTGCGGAGCAACAAAGCCTGTGCGCCACGACTACTGAGCCTGTGCTCTAGAGTCCACGAGCCACAACTACTGAGCCTGCGCTCTAGAGCCCATGAGCCCCAACTACTGAGCCCACATGCCACAACTACTGAAGCCTGCATGCCTAGAGCCCATGCTCCACAGCAAGAGAAGCCACCGGAATGAGAAGCCCACGCACCGCAACAAAGAGTAGCCCCCGCTCGACACAACTAGAGAAAGCCCGTGCGCAGCAACGAAGACGCAACACAGACAAATAAATAAATAAATAAATAAATTTATTTTTAAAAAAGATTGTTATAAAAAAAAAAGGAAACACACAAACACACACAAAACCCCAAACCAAAACAAAGAAACAAGCATATGAAAGATGAGCATTTTCCATCATTGATGTTACATGCATATATTTGCCAGATTGTGGTTTTCTTTCTATTTGAATAAATTACTGTAATTGTAACCTGAGACTGAGGTAACAAAGTAAATGAAAGTGCAGTAGGAGGGATCATAAAATATCTTTCTCATTTGTCCCACATCCACTTGTGTAACAAAATAAGGTCCTTTTATGTTTACATTTGCTTTGTTTATTATTGCTATTTTAGTACTTGTAGCCAGATGTGTACCAATCTGTCTCCTTCACTAGGCTGTGAACTGTTTAAAGGCTCTTATTTGCCTCTGGGTTCTCAGTGTCAAGCACATGGAATGTAGTCCGTAAGTATATATTTTGTCAATTAACTAATTAAAACAGCAGCTCAGGATAGAGTCACACTCTCCACTGGAAGTCACGTTGTATAAACGAGAGTAACTGAGCAAAACCTCATCTATTTAAAGCAAGTGGAGGGGAAGACCGGCAGTAAGGAAGGTTAGGGTCAACAACTGAAAAGAGTGAGGAGGAAGATGACAGTTGGTCATTAGATTTCCCAGAGCTTGAGCATTTTTGTCAGATCACAGAATAAACCCACAACTGAGCTTGGTCTGCTGGTAACCATAGCCATTGTTAAGTACAGGCTTTTCCCTTCCTCTCCTCTATCCAACATCTTATTCTCTTATTCTCAAAAAGAAACTTTGGTAGAACTACTTAAAAGAGCCCATAAAGTCATATGTAGTGAAGTCAGGTAGTGGACATTAAAGAAATGGGATGAATTCTGCTCTAGTGTTTGGGTTACTAACTTTGCATAGGAAATTAGATTTACATTTTAAATGAATATATTTGCTGTGTACTAAATTTTCCTAGCCTGTGATATAGAGTTGAGCTCCTCCTTGTTTTTACAAATTGGAAGGAATTAGTCTCTTGCCTGTAGAACTGAAGGGCGTAATTAGCATTTCTGAGAGACACTCTAGCAAAATTAGGAAAATTTAATTCAGTTTGGTTATTGGGCTTGCTTTTTGTTTTTTTTAACATCTTTATTGGAGTATAATTGCTTTACAATGGTGTGTTAGTTTCTGCTTTATAACAAAGTGAATCAGTTATCTAAATACATACGTCCCTATATCTCTTCCCTCTTGCGTCTCCCTCCCTCCCACCCTCCCTATCCCACCCCTCTAGGTGGTCACAAAGCACCGAGCTGATCTCCCTGTGCTATGCGGCTGCTTCCCACTAGCTCTCTGTTTTACGTTTGGTAGTGTATATATGTCCATGCCACTCTCTCACTTTGTCCCAGCTTACCCTTCCCCCTCCCCATGTCCTCAAGTCCATTCTCTAGTAGGTCTGTGTCTTTATTCCCATCTTGCCCCTAGGTTCTTCATGACCATTTTTTTTTTTTTTAGATTCCATATATATGTGTTAGCATACGGTATTTGTTTTTCTCTTTCTGACTTACTTCACTCTGTATGACAGACTCTAGGTCCATCCACCTCACTACAAATAACTCAATTTCATTTCTTTTTGTGGCTGAGTAATATTCCATTGTATATATGTGCCACATCTTCTTTATCCATTCATCTGTTGATGGACACTTAGGTTGCTTCCATGTCCTGGCTATTGTAAATGGAGCTGCAGTGAACATTTTGGTACATGACTCTTCTTGAATTATGGTTTTCTCAGGGTATATGCCCAGTAGTGGGATTGCTGGGTCGTATGGTAGTTCTATTTTTAGTTTTTTATGGGCTTGCTTTTATTTGGATTAACAAAGGCATAGCTTAATTAAGGCTGCCCCAGAGGGCAGTAACCGTCTGAAGAGAAGCTGTGAGTAGTGAAATGGCATACACAGTCTTACCTTCAACTCACCTTAAATTACTCTGGAACAAGACAAGCTAGTAAAATAAAATTAGGAAACATCTTGCATTTGAAGGAGATTTATGGTTTATGAAATTATTTTATGTATATTAAAATCTCAACAGAGAAAATCCTAAGCGTTGGCAAAGATGTGTAGCAAGCAGATGTCTCATACATTACCTGTGGGAGTGTTAACTGCATCAACTATTTTGAACAATTGTTTAGCAGTATCTACTAAAGCCCAATATACGTACAAGCTATGACCAAGAAATCCCAATTCTAGGTATATACCCAACAGAAATGAACATACTTGTTCTCCCATTCATAAAGCCAGAAGCAAACACTATCCAAATGCCCATCAACAGAGAAATGTATAAATAAATCATGGTACTTTTATAAAACAGTACTATACAGCAAGGGAAAGGAGTTATCCATAAACTGTGCACAGTATGGATGAACCTCGTAAACATAGTGCTGAGTGAAACAAGTCAGGCGTAAAAGAATACATACCATGTGGGTCCTTTTATATAAAGTTCAAGCACAAGCAAAATCTATAGTATTACAGATCAGGGTAGTGAACACTCTTTTGACTTGAAGGGGTGTGAGTGATATTTCTGGGGTATGGTGACATTCTGTTTCTTGTCTTGGCATGTTTATTACATGAGCATGCTCAGTTGGTAAAATTTTAATCAAGCTATACAATTCTAAAGTGTGTACTTTTCTCTTTGGTATCCTCTAATAATATTTGTTTTTAATCTCAATAGATACACAAAACCTAGGAAGTTGTCAAGGAAACTATTATTATGTCTCTGTTATAACTGAAAAAAAATGAGGTAAAGAGAAGATAAATGACCTTTTTAAAGTACTTAAGTTACTTTTCACATTGTGGATCAGGGCTAAAATAGTGCTTTATTGTACTGAAGGTGAAGAAATGTTGTGCCTTGTCTTAATTGTGTTTTTTTCCCTCTTTGTAGGAAGTAGTGCTTTAGAATCATATGTTACTAATTATATACCAACATGTTATACGTCCCAATATGCAGGTAGAAAGAATGGAGTAAAGGTATATTTCACTCCTCTTAGTAAAAGTAAAAATAGAGTATATAGAAGTTTACTATTCTAAATTTACCAAAAGAAGTGACTATCTAAAATCATTCACTAGTAAAATTTTATTCTAAACCAAACCAAGTAAACCAAACCAAACAACCAATCACATCTTCAGGTAAAATCTATATTTTATATACAAAATGGTATACCTAAAGTTCTCGTTTTCCATATGAGGAAAACTGAGTAGGAGAGAGCTGAAATATCTTACATGGAATTAACTACCAAGGCTAATACTAATATAAAGCAAAAGAAACGATGATTTCCTTCACAACTAGTCTTGGTATAAATTAACTTGGACAAATTTTACAATCATACAATCGTTAAAAGGAGCTAGGGGAGAGAGTGGTAAGGCAATGGCAGGAAAACCAACAATCTAGCACTGAATGTCCTCACAAGCACTATAATGTTAAAGTAAAATGTTAATTTGAAAATGGAATTATAATTTATAAGCAAACTCCCAATAGATGAGATTACTCTTCTCCTTTGTTAGTTTTAATCTTTAAAGTTATCACATGACAGAGTTTATGCATTTTGTTCTTTAAAATGTTTCTTTTCTTACTGAAAAGCCAATAAATAAGTAAAGTCATCTCAAGATGTTTTTGAAAAAATTTAAACAGCTAAAATCTCACTTTTTAGCACAATAACTATTTTCATATTATCTTGCAGGTGATTAAGTATATTTACATCATGGTAATCTTAAGGTATGTACTTTTTTTCTTTTTAAATGACAAGAGCAATATTATACATGCACACTGAAATATTTTCAGGTAGTAGATAAAGGAAAGGGAAAAGTTCTATTCCTTTTCACTCTCACTCAGGAGTAAGCACTGTTAACACCTTTTCCCTTGTGTACTCATACATACACACCTACTATTTTGTCTTTTGTTACTACCACTTAACATTTTGTTGTAAACATTTTCCCATGTTTCTGCAAAATTGCTGTTTTAAAGGCTACATAGCATTCCTTTGTGTGGATGTAGTAATCAGGGCTCTTAATTGTAAGTGACAGAAACCCAACTTAAACTAGCTTAATGAAAATAGAGACTTAACGGCCTGTGTAACTGGAATAGACATGAGTGGAAGAGATGTTAGGATACAGGGCTCAAATTATGTTTTCAGGCATGTGCCAGCTGAGTCTCTGTCTCTCTTCACCTCTTGTGTCTGTTTGTGTATTGGCCTTACTTGATTTTGCTGCAGCCAGGCATTCTCCCTGTGGCTGGCAACATAGAGCTCTATTTTTCCAGTCCTTGACCATAGAAGCAAGAGGATGTCTTCCTAACTAATTCTAAAGGAAAATTCCTAGGAAAGGACTTTTATTGGCTCATCCCTAAACCAATCACTGTGGGCCGTGGAGATGGGACAATTTAGTTGGTCACTTCAGGTCATGTGCCTACCCTTATGTTTAAGGAAGTGATAGGGAAGAAACATGCTTAGCAGCCAGAAATCATACCCTTCGTAGATACTGTATCCTGGGCTTTGAGACTGTTTTGGTATTTTGCCTATGATTGATAACCTTGAGAATACCTTCAAGGTTGTTACTCCTACCAGATTTTTTCTTTATGAAAAATTCTTTGGAGTAGAACTTCTGAATCAAAGAGTATCACACAGACATTCCTATGGTTCTTGCTATATGTTGCTTTATTGTTTTCCAAAAGAATTGTGTCAAAGAAACAGCTAATAAAAAATGAGCACCAATTAAAATTTTTAAGCCATTTATTAATTCAACAAATATTTGTTCAGTTATATGCCAGGCAATAAATCCATCCAACGTGTCACAGAGTTAGGGAGTCAGCAGTGTCTAAATTCAAACCCATCTGAGTGACCTGTCTACATTGTAGCAGGAAGAATACACATCAGGAGACATTAAGTTCTGTTTAGAAGTCACTGTAGATCCTTGTGGGTGGGCAAATTGTCGTGAAATGGATCTATCAGTTATCAACTTTCCTAAAATGGTTTCAGCCATTTTGAATTACCCAAATGATTGATTCCTTTTCTTTCAAAATTTTATTCAAATTAACTTTATGGATGCAATATAAATTGTAATCTGAGGCATCATCACCCACCAGCTAGCTTCTTCATTTCCCTGAGCTTTGGTTTGCTCATTGCTGACTGGGAATATCTGCCAAGCTCTCTCCTCAGGGCCACTGAGGGGATCAAAGGTGGAGAATGAGGGGTCAAGGAGACTAGGTGCTTAAGGCGTGATGAGAAGGTTTAGAGGAGCCAATGAGGTGAATGTGATAGGAAATTTAAAAACTGAAAAAATAAATTTGGGGAGTTCCCTGGTGGTCTAGTGGTTAGGATTCCGGGCTTTCACTACAGAGGCCCGGGTTCAATCCCTGGTCAGGGAACTGAGATTCTGCAGGCCGTGCAGCGTGGCCAAAAAATAAATAAATAAAAAATAAAAAAATAAATTTGTTAAACTGTAAAGTGTGGTATGAATGTAAGATATTATGATCGGGAGAGGTGCTGCAGTAGCAGCTCTTTTTTATATGTAAATATGGCACAAAATTATAACCGTGGAACATAAAGCTGGGTGTTGAAACTCTGTCATCACCTTTGCAGAAAAATAAGGAAAAAAACATTTCTGAAATGCCTCTTCCTTTAATTAGAAGCTCTTGTTACGTTATGAACATTTTATTAAACATGTAGATAGAATGATGAGTTAATAAAAACAAATGGATGAATTCACATAGAATTGCTAATTTCCCTTCAGATTTGAGTTAAACTAATGGGCAAGAATTTATCATGTAAGGCATGAATAACAGGGCATGTGAATTGTATTCAGGTTTTAGCATTGACTAAACTTTTTCAGGGTTACAGCCATAGATTTTTTTTTCCCCATGACTGAAAGCAAACTTAGAGATCATTTAGTTCAAATCCCTCATTTTATAGACTATTTTGGTTTCATTGCTTTAGCAGAAACTTTCAATGCACACTTCCATTTGGTTAATACACGTCTATTTCAAAAAGATATGTTGTGGCTATTTTTGAAAGGTACTTAATAGGGAAACCGTTAGAACTATATGGAGTGGTCCAAATTGTTTAGGAAAATATTTTCATCATGGAATCATAAGATTTAAAAATAGTTGGCATTTACATTAAAAGGTTCATAAAATGCTTTATGAATGAAGGCCTCAGTAATCTCTGCAATGCATTCACAGTTGTTTGGTTCCATTATAAGTAGTGGTGGGAATGGAAATTCTAGAATCCCACCTCTATTGCTGTTCAATTTCCAACTATAGGTTCAAAGATTTGCATACTTTTAGTATCCATGAGCTGTCTAGAAGCTTCTTTCTGGTGCTTGCCACATTATGTACACTATTATCAAATGGTATCAGTTGACTAAAAGCCAAATTCTGGCAGAAAGAAAGATTAATTAAGAGCTTAATTATCACTTTCTGCTAAGTGACATTTTGTTTAACTCATTCTTTATAATTTTGTCACTTGTGTTAGCATATGCAAATATTGGCTAATCTTATTCTCATGGTAAGAAATAGAAGGCTTATGAATTCAGATGGGTCCCAAATAATACCCAAACATATACTGAGTCATGGATGACGTCAGAACAAGGTAAAGAAACGATTACAGTCAGATGTTCGAAGCAGAAACTGAAAATTCATGAACTGGCCAATTATCCTTCCTATGATATTAGGTACATTCTTTTTTTTTTTTTTTTTTTATAAAGTGTATGTATGTATTATTTTACATTTTTATTTATTTATTTATTTTTTATTTATGGCTGTGTTGGGTCTTCGTTTCTGTGCTAGGGCTTTCTCTAGTTGCGGCGAGCGGGGGCCACTCTTCATCGCGGTGCGCGGGCCTCTCACTATCGCGGCCTCTCTTGTTGCGGAGCACAGGCTCCAGTCGCGCAGGCTCAGTAGTTGTGGCTCACGGGCATAGTTGCTCCGCGGCATGTGGGATCCTCCCAGACCAGGGCTCGAACCCGTGTCCCCCTGCACTGGCAGGCAGATTCTCAACCACTGCGCCACCAGGGAAGCCCTAGGTACATTCTTTACAAGTAAATAAAGCAAGTGACAACTATAATTTCTGTCACCATTTTGATTGAAGTATGGCATGGAGGATCACTTTCTTCTAATTCAAATTTGGTCATTAAATTGTTGTGAAACCTTGGGCAGTTAACAACACAATACAGACAGAGCCACATGACATGGTACAAAGTGCACAGGCTTTGGTGTTGGACACAGTCTTAACTTGACCCTTCATTTGTGGTTCCCTCACTTATCTGATCCTTCATCTAACTTTCATTGAGTATCATCTATGTGTCAGGCATCACCTGGGAAGTGGAGCTACAAAGCTACAGAAACAAATCAGACATGATATTTGCCCTCAAGGAACTTATATTTAGTGGCAAGAGACAGGCAACAAATAAATCTATAAAATAGGAAGATTAAAACCTACAAAATGGGAGTCCTATGAGGATTGAGATGACATATAATATACTTGAAATTGTCTCTAGCCTGTAACAGGCATATAACAAAACAAATTTAGTTGTTCTTCATTCACTCAACAATTTTTTTCAGTGCCAGATAAGCTTATGGCACTGTTCTGGGTATTGAACAAGAGTCAGGATAGTGCAAGTCCTAGCTCCTATGGTAACCTAGAGAGTTACCATATAAAAGTTGGAGGGAGGGGCTTCCCTGGTGGCGCAGTGGTTGAGAATCCGCCTGCCAATGCAGGGGACACAGGTTCAATCCCTGGTCCGGGAAGACCCCTCATGCCGCGGAGCAACTAAGCCTGTGCATCACAACTACTGAGCCTGCACTCTAGAGCCTGTGAGCCACAACTACTGAGCCTGAGTACCACAACTACTGAAGCCCACGTGCCTAGAGCCTGTGCTTTGCAACGAGAGAAGCCACCGCAATGAGAAGCCCGCACACCGCAATGAAGAGTAGCCCCCGCTCACTGCAACTAGAGAAAGCCCACGTGCAGCAACGAAGACCCAACACAGACAAAAATAAATAAAATAAATAAATTTATTTAAAAAAATTAAAAATAAAGCTGGAGGGAGAAGAGTGGAA
Source organism: Balaenoptera borealis (assembly GCF_965194805.1). NCBI lineage: Eukaryota > Metazoa > Chordata > Mammalia > Artiodactyla > Balaenopteridae > Balaenoptera > Balaenoptera borealis. The sequence goes on from NC_138862.1 coordinate 48,119,315, forward strand.
GGGAGTATATATCAAGTACATAGATACCTTCTGCATAAGGCAGAATTGGATAAATGTCAATCATCTCTTACAAGTTAGACACAATGTAAGTGGAACAGGGAGACAATAAGAACTGGGTAAAAGGATTGCTGCAGTAAATGTGTTGATGAAATTGGCTGTCATTGAAGTGTAGTTTACCATTCAGTAGATGGTACTGAATGAATTTTTTTTTTTTGGCCACACTGTGCAGCTTGCGGGATCTTAGTTCCCCAACCAGGGATGGAAACTGGGGCCCCGGGAGTGGAAGCGCGGAGTCCTAACCACTGGACCACCAGGGAAGTCCCCACATGAATTTTTCCAGTAAGGTTCATCACTCAAGTTTCAGAGGAAAGAATACCATGGGGTGACTCAGAAATCAGTCTGACAAGCGTGAGAAACAATCAAAGGGTCGAGAGGAGCAAGAGAAGGCAACATAAAATCCCAGACGCTTGAGTCCAAGCTAGTGAACCTTGCTAGAGAGGCCAGGGAAATCAGAAGGAGGTGACTGTCAAGATGGGGAGGGAGAGAAGAATAAGGGTCATGGAGGGTGGGGAGAGCATTGCTCAGTGCTCAGAGAGGGAGTGGACAATATCAAAGGACAGAAGTTTGTGGTCAGAGAAAGGGAACTCATAATCTTGAGATATAGTGTACACCCATCTCAAGTGGTGGCCCCAAGTAGAGTCATATTAGGGGCCAGTGTGGCAGACATGAGATATACCACTCATGTCCTCCTTTCCAGAAAGGACTTGCTATTCAGCTTCAAGAAGTGTGGTTAGCTGACAGCCTCCAGCTATTAGCTCCTTCAAGACCTGCTCTGTGTTGGAGCTGAGGTCACTCTGTTTATGGAGTGGCCCCCCAGCCAATGACTGAGCAAGGCAGTGGTATAAGGAACTGGCCATTCCCATCCAACATGGACTTCTTGAACTGGCCATCATAGCTCTGTGCTCCCTGTTGGGCTGGCAGAGAAAGCATCGCCCTCTGACCTGCTCAATCCTGCTTACTCCCCTTTTCTTTTACAGATGTCACTCCCTCAGAAAACCTTTTTTACTCCATACTTTATCTCACCATCAGTTTCCAAAAGAACCCACCTATAGAATTTTGAGTCCTGTCACATACATTATCTTATTTTATCCTTATAATAACTGAGGTGGAAGAGATAGTAAGAACAGCCATGCTTTGCTTTACAAATGGAAAAACTGAAACCCAGGACACTTAAGTAACCTGACCATGTTTACATTGCTAGGTTGTACCAAAGCTGGATTAGAAACTTTCTCCAAACCTTTTCCAAGCTTGGTGCTCTTTACCTTGGGCAATGTTAAGAAGAATAATGAGTGGCAACAAAAAGTCCTAAAGGAGGTCACAATTGGGTATCTGCCAAGCTTTGTAGAATTAACATGAGGTTGAAAAGTAAAACATCATAGTCGAAAAACCAATCTCACACTTAAAGTAGTACATTTTGATTCAACAAGAGGAGAATTATAAATTATAAAAAATTATTTGTATTCATTTTAAAGGTTCCTTTTGTGTATGTTGAGGACAATTGTAATGTTAATGTGAGTCTTTCAGGTGTTACTTCACCATCAGTGGATCAGACCAGAGTCAAGTAATTTCCACATCCAAGGGAAATAGTACAATCCCCTTTTGAAATCATAATAGCTTTTTTTCAAGTCATAAACAAGGTAATTTACAAACAACTGTTTCTTTGTTGAAACCTGCTGATCATTCTTTTCTCTTTCCTTCTTTTGAATTTTGAATTTTGAAATAATAAAACACAAAAACAAATTCATGATCATTAAATAAAATTTGAGAAATACAGAAAAGTATACAGATGACAATAAATGTCACCCATAACGCCACTGCTGTTAGTATTTTGGCTTCAGGTCTTTGTAGTCTACCAGTGCATACACATATGTACCTTCAATCCCTTACCCTGACTCTAACACCACCCCTAGGTCTGGAAGTCATGACTATACTTCCACCCAGGAAGTTCACGCAAGTCCAGGGTCCCTTATATTGACAGGTGATCAAGTCACTGCGATCCACCTATTACTACCAACATGAATTAACAACATGAAACTTCTTAAATCTCTTCTCAGATCTCACAGATTTAGATGCCAAACTTAGTTCCTCTGTCTTTTATTTTCGTTGCTAAATCCTTGGGTACTACTACTGTGGTCCTTGATTGAGGGAGAAGCATCTGAAAGGTGTCTTGGGTGATTTTTGCCGATGAAGAAAGTATCACCTTTGAGATAATATCCTGATCATGAAAGTCAAGTTCTGAAGCCAGGTTGATCCAGACTGCATTCTTGAAATGAACCTAGACCGGAAGGAACCTCTTGGAAACATCAGGATAAACCAGCTGTGGGGAGAAAGACTGAACAAAAGCCACGTCTGGGTCACCCTGTTCGGGGGCGACTCATCGCAGGGAAGAATCCCGTTTGCTTGAGGTTCAGTACTGGGACAGTGGGTCTCTCTCCTAGAAGTTGCTCGTGTAGTGGCTTGTGATTGGGAGAACTTGGCACTTGCTAAGGTAATACCACATGCTGTCATGTCACACAAGCCTGTGTGTCTGGACAAGATTACAAACGTAGCTAAGCCATAGGAAATAGCTTTCTCTACAATATTTTAAAATTTGAGATGATAAAAAGGAGAGGAATATGAAATCAAAAATACATTGTAAAAGTAGCTGGTAAAACACAACAGGCATCCACAGATTCAAAAACTCTTCTTGGTGAAAGGAGGCCCAAGCAGTCTTCCTAAAACTGCATTATTTCTCAAGTTGCATTTATCATGTCCTTGGGTCTTTTAAGGGACAGAAAGAGCCTGGCAGCCAACATGTTCCAACCGTTCCCCACTGGAGTTACATGAGTGCCACCTAGTGTCACTTTCTACTGCTGAAGGGGGTTTGGATAGACCATATAGTTCAACTTATCTGAAGGAACCGAGGCCCTGAGAGCAGAGGTGACTTAAGCAGGCCACATCTGTGGTGATTAGTGGCTCAGCCAAGACTAGGAATCAGATGTCCTGCTTCAGACAGGACACCTGGTGATAACCTCTGGTGTTTGGGAGTCAGGAGTCCTGGGAGATGGACTGTGCTGAAGAATGAGGCATAAAACTTCCAGGGCCTCAGGTGCCCCACGCATTAAACTCCTAAAATAATGCTTGCTTGTTCTGAAAGTCTTTGAGACACATGAGTAACAGAGAACAGAATCTGAAAGCTAGTATGGGTCCCCACAGGCATTTAATCTGCTCTTCTCCTCCATGAATGCCTGCCCCTCATCCAGCTGTACAAGTGATCAAACTATTTCCTACAAGCAAGTGCTCTGGTCCAAAGTCATCAGCCTTAATTCAGGGTGATGCTTCAGCTGTCACCTTTTATGCTTTCTGCCTTCAGCCTCTACCTTTGTGAACAAAGCAAGTCTGACCCCATCTAAGAGATTAATGCCATTGGAACCACCCAGGCTTTGATTTCCATAAGTCAGGTGTTCTCCAGTTCTCCAAGTAGTTTCTGTTTCAAGATGAATCTCAGCCAGTGGTACTTAATGCTGCCCGCATGTTAGCGTCACCCAAGGAACTTTCAGAACACCCCTGTGCTTGGGTCTGACCTTAGACCAGCAGAGTCAGAATCCCTGAGGGTGAATTCCCACATTTTTTTTTAAAGCTCCTCAGGTTATTCCAATGCTCATGAGATTGAAAATCACAGTGATGGGCTGAGCTTGCACTGAATAAGAGAGTAGAAGAGGAAAAAGTAGGAAAGGTGGGCGGTAGATAAGGTTATTCCACCCAGGGTCTCGAACAGAACTTAGTGCTCAATAAACGAGTGTAGAAAGGAATTTGTCCAAAGGGAACTTGTACAATGATACTGCAGGAATTCACAGTCTATTAATGATTTCAGGATTCTCTTAACTGCCCTGCATAGGAAACATCTAAGAAGAACCACAAGTAAACTTAAAAGTAGGTAAAGCAGGTAGACTAGACAATATAGATCAAGAAGAAAGGTTTCAAAACATGAATACCATTAAAGCATTAGTCACTCTCTGCCGTCTTTCTACCTTCCCGTTTTAAATTTGTTTTCCCATTCAAATCACGTGTAGCGTATTTAGAAACACATGTAACAAAGGGGCCTGCTGTATTCTGAAAGGCTGCCCTCTCACTTCTCTGAGGAAGTGACAACAGAGCTGAGATGTGAAGTAAGAGCAAGGTGTGTATATGTCGGAGGCTGTGTGTTTGGGGTGGGGATTTTTTCAGGGCAGAGACAGCATGCGCAGAGGCCATGTGTTGAAAGGCTTATTCAAGGAACAGACAGGAGGCCGGTGTAAGGGGGAGGGGAAGGTGCTATGAAAGGGGGCTAGAATGTTCAGGAGGTGCCAAACCAGGCAGGGCCCGTCCGCTCGTTTTCATATATCAATACATACACACCATGTACCGCTTTCACATACTCAGTCCACCGCACGTTTTCCTGCCTTGCTTTGACCTACTTTTATCTCACCTTTAGTACCAGTGACTGAATGACCTCCTTAAGAAAGTCTGAAAGTGTTTTTTTTATAAAATTCCAAACTTTTATTCTTATTACAAATAATACATGCTCAGTGGAAAAAAGTCTAACAATTTATAGCTGTAGAAGGTCAATGTCCCCTCAAGTCATGCCCAACCTAAACTATCACAGTTAACAATTCCACATATTCTTTTAGACCTTCTGTGTGCATGTCCAAATATATATCTCACTTTTTTGAAAAGTGGAATTATATTAGACACACCATTTTGCAACTTGCTTTTCTCCCCACCCTTTTGTTTTATTTAAAAATAAATAAAATGGTTAACACAATTCCTGGGGGATGGAGAAGTGACTTGCTGTTGGACCCAGCTTTTCAAGGCTAGGTAGAACCAGAACATGCACCAACTGAACTCTTCTGTTAGTGGTCATGGGGTGGGAGCGGAATTTTAAGAGGTTTTTTTAATTGAAAATTTTCAGCTTTATTGAGGTATAATTGACAAAATGGAAAGATATTTAAAGTGTACATGAAAAAAAGTGTACATGGTGATGATTTGATATACTTATTCATTGTGAAAAGATTCCTCCCATCTAGTTAATTAACACATCTACAACTTGTTTTTTTGCTTAATACATGGTAGAAACCTTTCTGTGTCATTATATATAGCTTTACCTCATTCTGTTATATTTAACAGCAACATAGTATTTCATCATATAGAGGTACCATCCAATGATGGACAATTAAGTTGACTCCAATTTTTTTCGCCATTACAAGCCAAACAGTACATCAATGAGCATCCTTGTATATACTCTTGCTCAACTGTGCAAATATCTCTGTAAGATAAATTCTACAGAGAATATTTCTAAAGGTACATATACTTCAGATGTTGATGAGTATTTCCAAATTCTAATCCAAAAACATTTGCACAAATTCACTTCCCATAGTGGCATATGAGAGTGCCCATTGCCAGTCTCTGTCTCCTGATTGGTTACCTCTCATCCTACAGAAAGAACAAGAATCCGAATTTTACAGGATTTGTATCCTTAGACCTAGTCCATTTTCTGGGCCACGGCCCTATTTCCAACTGCCTAATATATCCCATTTCCATCAAACCTCTATCTGCAACAGATCCCCCCCGAGGGTTCTGCTCCTGCTGTGGCCACTATCATCAGGACCTCACACCCCCTTCTTTTGTCTCATATCTGATCAGGAACTCAGTCTCTCATAATCTTTCTCTTCCCACAATCTTTCTCATTTTTATTACTTTTTTCTAGCTCTGTGGCTAATATTCCAGTTTAGGATCTTGCCCCTGGCTGACCTCCCTGTCTCTGATCTCTTCTACCTTCAATCCAACTGAACTCAATCGCCTATTCATCTTTGTAAAACTGTCCTCGGGCCATAGAGTCCTCTAACATTTGAGAACCTTCAGTTGCTCTCCATTCCCTGCCAGACCCTGGCTGAACTGTCTCTCCCATCACTGGCCTACTCTCTGAACCTCCAACATGCCTGGTGCTTTTCTGCATTTGATCTTGTCAGTCCCTCCCTGAAGTTCTTTTCCTTATCTCTGCCTACCTGAACACTATCTACCCACTGAGCCTAAATATATCTGGGCAAAGAGATTTCCAGATGGAGGGAACACTGGGGTTGCAGATTATGTAGAGCCTCCTAGGACATTGTAAAAACTGTGGCTAGATGAAATTGAAGCAGTATCATTATCTGTGAATGTAAGCTTTGTCTCTGCTCACAGATTATCACCAAATGCTTTATACAAATCAAAGATTTAAAAAATAATAATGTTTTTATGGCAGGAAGAAATTATTTTGCTTCAGGTTAGAAAGAATGACACAAGATTTTGCCTCTCCCAGGAAGGATTTCATTAAGCAGAAGCAGAAACACTCAATTGAGCAATTGCACCTACCTGAAGTAATGTCCTCCCTCTTCTTCTTCTTCTTTTTTTTTTTTTTTTAATTAATTATTTATTTATTTACTTATTTTTGGCTGTGTTGGGTCTTCGTTTCTGTGCGAGGGCTTTCTCTAGTTGCGGCAAGCGGGGGCCACTCTTCATCGCGGTGCACGGGCCTCTCACTATCGTGGCCTCTCTTGTTGCGGAGCGCAGGCTCAGTAGTTGTGGCTCACGGGCCCAGTTGCTCCGCGGCATGTGGGATCTTCCCAGGCCAGGGTTCAAACCCGTGTCCCCTGCATTGGCAGGCAGATTCTCAACCACTGCGCCACCAGGGAAGCCCCGTCTCTCTTCTTCTTCTTTTGTGTATCTTCATTAACTTATTTTTTAAATTTAATACAAACATGACAATCATTTCTACTTCTAAAGAAATGCTTCTTAAATCATGATAGAAAACTACTTGCCTATTTGATCTAACTTGATTTCAGATTTCATATTTATTCATTACTAATTCATAGGGTTGTTGGGAGGATTAAATGAGTTAACAGAAGTGCTTAGAACAATGCCTAGGACATGGTAAATGGTCTGTAAGTGTTTGCAGTAATAATGTTACACACGCACACACACGCACACACACGCGCATGCACACAGTCCATTCGTCCATTTACTCATACAGCAGATTACAGCTATGTATCAAGTACTATGCTAGGCACTAGAAATGTGAAGACATATTAAGCTGGTCCCAAGGATATCAGGTCTAGCAGAGAAAACAAATATATAAGCATACAATTTTGAGGAATATTTAAGGGGAAGTGATAGCAAAAGGCAGGAATGAATAATTCTGCTTGAGAGAGAGGGTTACAAAGAAAATGTTGCTCAAGCCATATGGCTAAGCGTAACCAGTTGAAGGAAGTTAGAATGTAACAAAGCAGAGGAAGCAGGTTTTAACAAAAACATAAAGTCATGGAGCAGCAGGGCATATCTGGGGCCTGTAAATATAGAATGGCTGAGGGACTTACCTGGTGGTCCAACAGTTAAGACTCCACACTCCCAGTGCAGGGGGCCTGGGTTCGATCCCTGGTGAGGGAACTAATCCCGCATGCCGCAGCTAAAAGAAGAAAGATTTCGCATGCCACAACTAAGGATCCCGTGTGCCGCAACTAAGACCCGGCACAGCCAAATAAATATTTTTAAAAAATCAAGCAACTGACTTCAAAAATGTAGAATGGCTGAAGCATATGTTAAAAGGGAAGATGGGAAAGTACTCAAGATTCTGAGAGTATTGTATCCATGATAAAGAATTTAGACATTCTTTATAGGGGATAATGGGCAATTGAAGGATTTTTAGGTAAACTTCCATTTTAGAAATATGCAACAAGAGGCACAAATTCAAATACCTCTGAGGATCAAGCAAATAAAAAATGTGTAAATTGGGGGCTGGTCTAAAGTGGTGGGGAGTGGTGGAGGAGACAAACTGAAAAGTGTATAAAGATATTCAAGTGATTAAAAATGACAAGAGAATAAAAGTTGCTAAGTAAATCTAGCCTGAGGGCTGCCAGTTTGAACCCCTAGTGTAGAGCCTGTGTTGACTCTTTGGGGAAGAAGAGTGGAAGGAGGTTGGAGACTAATTAAGGAATCCCTTCATGCAAAACAAAATGAGGAGCAAAAGCAAGAGAAAAACTGCAGGGGTGGTGAAGAACGACCTGACTTGAAAAATGCCTAGGGAGGAAAATATGCATAGGTCCATGATGACCCATGGGAAATCAGAAGGAAAGAAAGCTAGAATAATTCCCAAGTTTCTGGCTTAGATGACTAGATATATAATAAAACCATTTACCTCTATAGAAATGGAATGGACTGGGGAGCAGGTAGACATAATGAGTTTGGTTTTAGAAATACTGAGTTTGGAGTGTTTGTGGGTCATCCAAGTGCAAGCTCCCAGCAGATGGCTAGAGTCATAGATGCAAACTATAAAAGGCCAGGGTTGGAAATACAGATTTAGGAGTTAGGTTACAGATGGAAATTAACAACACAGTAGTAGTTGATATTGTCTAGAAAAAAGTGTGAGCAAAATTATAGAGAAGAAATTCTTCATCTAAATGTTTTAAATGCTTTTGTTTCTGTGGTCATTTTCATATTCATTATATCCTAAGAATTCTTTTTACTTAATTTTTAAATTCTTCTTATGTGAATTTGGAATGTAGAAATGACAGTGATAAGCTGTACAATTTCTTTTTTTTTTCCTTTTTTTTTAATTGAAGTGTAGTTGACTTAACAATGTTGTGTCAATCTCTGCCGTACAGCAGTGACTCAGTTATACACATATAGACATTCGTTTTTTTATATTCTTTTCCATTATGGTTTATCCCAGGAGATTGGATATAGTTCCCTGTGCTGTACAGTAGGACCTTGTTCTTTATCCATTCTAAATGTAATGGTTTGCATATACCAACCCGGAACTCCCAGTCCATTTCTCTCCCTCCCCTCCTCCCCCTTGGCAACAACAAGTCTGATCTCTATGTCTGTGAGTCTCTCTGTTTTGTAGATAGGTTCATTTGTGCCATATTTTAGATCCCACATACAAGTGATATCATATGTATTTGTCTTTCTCTTTCTGACGTACTTCAGTATGATAATCTCTAGTTGCATCCATGTTGCTGCAAATGGCATTATTTCATTCTTTTTTATGGCTGAGTAGTATTCCATTGTATATATGTACCACATCTTCTTTATCCATTCACCTATTGATGGACATTTAGGTTGTTTCCATGTTTTAGCTATTGTGAATAGTGTTGCTATGAACATAGGGGTGCATGTATCTTTTCGAATTATAGTTTTCTCCAGGTATATGCCCAGGAGTGGGATAAGCTGTACAATTTAGCATGGGTATTAGAGAAACCAGCCTGTAAATAACATATTCATAGAAATTGTAATACATACCTGTATTTTTTACACATATCATTAAAAGCATATATCATGCAATTTCATCCAATTACCTTAGATGGTTACTTGCTAACTCTTTTATTTGGAAAGACATATGCCTAAAAGGAAGGGTGAGTATAAGTGTATGAGGTGAATGGAGACAGATTATACGTAAAGAATAGCACAGCCATTGTCTAAAGATACTGTTTACATATTGTGAGTGTGTGAACCCACAAAAAGCAAGAAGTTAAGTTTTTAAAATGAAGGCTAGTTCCAGCTAACATATTGTTTACGATCTCTGTTTCTAACCAGCAGTGACTCAACCCTAATAAGAGCCTTTTGTCTGGAACATTTGGGAACAAATCTGGAATGAGGAAAGAGTGAAACAGGCTCCCATGTTAAAGCATAACTATCCCAAACCCAAGAATGGGTCAATCCCTGTCCAAATGTTTACTTTGGGTCCATCTATATAACCTATTAAGAGTCAACTTCAATTAGCAAAGACAACTACTAGAAGGATAAGGGAGAAATATTATAGCTTCCAGCTCTTTTTATCACTGTTTGCTCAACACTTGCCCCCAATCCCAACCAGCTGTTTCTATATAGGTGAATGACTTCACCTATTCCAAAATACTTCAAAAAAAATCTTCAGTTCATTTAACAAATATTTATTGAGAATAGACTGTGTCATAATATGACTTAAGTACATATAATACAATATGAACTACATAATTACATAGTTATATGGCACACAACACCAAATAATAGATGAAAAATATTCTTTTTTTTTACAGTTTCATTCAAAACCAAGAAACTTTAATTTTCCCTTTATAAAAATGCAATTTGATTTTATCCAAGGATAATATAGAATAATACCATACTTTTCTATTTGGGCATGGGAGTACAAATAGCTGCAGAAGTGCAGGCAGATAACACACCCTATGTGGGTGATAGGATGTGCCTTTCTTTTTTTTTTTTTTTTTTTTAACATCTTTATTGAAGTATAATTGCCTTACAATGGTGTGTTAGCTTCTGCTTTATAACAAAGTGAATCAGTTATACATATACAATATGTTCCCATTTCTCTTCCCTCTTGCAACTCCCTCCCTCCCACCCTCCCCATCCCACCCCTCTAGGTGGTCACAAAGCACCAAGCTGATCTCCCTGTGCTATGCGGCTGCTTCCCACTAGCTATCTATTTTACATTTGGTAGTGTATATATGTCCATGACACTCTCTTACCCTGTCACATCTCACCCCACCCCCTCCCCATATCCTCAAGTCCATTCTCTGGTAGGTCTGTGTCTTTATTCCCGTCTTGCCACTAGGTTCTTCATGGCCTTTTTTTTTTCCCTTATATTCCGTATATATGTGTTAGCATACTGTATTTGTTTTTCTCTTTCTGACTTACTTCACTCTGTATGACAGACTCTAACTCCATCCACTTCATTACAAATACCTCCATTTCATTTCTTTTTATGGCTGAGTTATATTCCATTGTATATATGTGCCACATCTTCTTTATCCATTCATCCGATGATGGACACTTAGGTTGCTTCCATGTCCTGGCTATTGTAAATGGAGCTGCAATGAACATTTTGGTACATGACTCTTTTTGACCTATGGTTTTCTCAGGGTATATGCCCAGTAGTGGGATTGCTGGGTCGTATGGTAGTTCTATTTGTAGTTTTTTAAGGAACCTCCATACTGTTCTCCATAGTGGCTGTATCAATTTACATTCCCACCAACAGTGCGAGAGTGTTCCCTTTTCTCCACACCCTCTCCAGCATTTATTGTTTCTAGATTTTTTGATGATGGCCATTCTGACCGGTGTGAGATGATATCTCATTGTAGTTTTGATTTGCATTTCTCTAATGATTAATGATGTTGAGCATTCTTTCATGTGTCTGTAGGCCATCTGTATATCTTCTTTGGAGAAATGTCTATTTAGGTCTTCTGCCCATTTTTGGATTGGGTTGTTCGTTTTTTTGTTATTGAGCTGCATGAGCTGCTTGTAAATCTTGGAGATTAATCCTTCGTCAGTTGCTTCATTTGCAAATATTTTCTCCCATTCTGAGGGTTGTCTTTTGGTCTTGTTTATGGTTTCCTTTGCTGTGCAAAAGCTTTTAAGTTTCATTAGGTCCCATTTGTTTATTTGTGTTCTTATTTCCATTTCTCTGGGAGCTGGGTCAAAAAGAATCTTGCTGTGATGTATGTCATAGAGTGTTCTGCCTATGTTTTCCTCTAAGAGTTTGATAGTGTCTGGCCTTACACTTAGGTCTTTAATCCATTTTGAGTTTATTTTTGTGCATGGTGTCAGGGAGTGTTCTAATTTCATACTTTTACATGTAGCTGTCCAATTTTCCCAGCACCACTTATTGAAGAGGCTGTCTTTTCTCCACTGTATATGCTTGCCTCCTTTATCAAAGATAAGGTGACCATATGTGCGTGGGTTTATCTCTGGGCTTTCTATCCTGTTCCATTGATCTATATTTCTGTTTTTGTGCCAGTACCAAACTGTCTTGATTACTGAAGCTTTGTAATATAGTCTGAAGTCAGGGAGCCTGATTCCCCCAGCTCCATTTTTCGTTCTCAAGATTGCTTTGGCTATTCGGGGTCTTTTGTGTTTCCATTCAAATTGTGAAATTTTTTGTTCTAGTTCTGTGAAAAATGCCAGTGGTAGTTTGATAGGGATTGCATTGAATCTGTAGATTGCTTTGGGTAGTAGAGTCATTTTCACAATGTTGATTCTTCCAATCCAGGAACATGGTATATCTCTCCATCTATTTGTATCATCTTTAATTTCTTTCATCAGTGTCTTATAATTTTCTGCATACAGGTCTTTTGTCTCCTTAGGTAGGTTTATTCCTAGATATTTTATTCTTTTTGTTGCAATGGTAAACGGGAGTGTTTTCTTAATTTCACTTTCAGATTTTTCGTCATTAGTGTATAGAAATGCAAGAGATTTCTGTGCATTAATTTTGTATCCTGCTACTTTACCAAATTCATTGATTAGCTCTAGGAGTTTTCTGGTAGCATCTTTAGGATTCTCTATGTATAGTATCATGTCATCTGCAAATAGTGACAGCTTTACTTCTTCTTTTCCGATTTGGATTCCTTTTATTTCTTTGTCTTCTCTGATTGCTATGGCTAACACTTCCAAAACTATGTTGAATAATAGTGGTGAGAGTGGGCAACCTTGTCTTGTTCCTGATCTTAGTGGAAATGGTTTCAGTTTTTCACCATTGAGGACAATGTTGGCTGTGGGTTTGTCATATATGGCCTTTATTATGTTGAGGAAAGTTCCCTCTATGCCTACTTTCTGCAGGGCTTTTATCATAAATGGGTGTTGAATTTTGTCGAAAGCTTTCTCTGCCTCTATTGAGATGATCATATGGTTTTTCTCCTTCAATTTATTAATATGGTGTATCACATTGATTGATTTGCGTATGTTGAAGAATCCTTGCATTCCTGGGATAAACCCCACTTGATCATGGTGTATGATCCTTTTAATGTGCTGTTGGATTCTGTTTGCTAGTATTTTGTTGAGGATTTTTGCATCTATGTTCATCAGTGATATTGGCCTGTAGTTTTCTTTCTTTGTGACATCTTTGTCTGGTTTTGGTATCAGGGTGATGGTGGCCTCGTAGAATGAGTTTGGGAGTGTTTCTCCCTCTGCAATATTTTGGAAGAGTTTGAGAAGGATAGGTGTTAGCTCTTCTCTAAATGTTTGATAGAATTCGCCTGTGAAGCCATCTGGTCCTGGGCTTTTGTTTGTTGGAAGGGTTTTAATCACAGTTTCAATTTCAGTGCTTGTGATTGGTCTGTTCATATTTTCTATTTCTTCCTGGTTCAGTCTCGGCAGTTTGTGCATTTCTAAGAATCTGTCCATTTCTTCCAGGTTGTCCATTTTATTGGCATAGAGTTGCTTGTAGTAATCTCTCATGATCTTTTGTATTTCTGCAGTGTCAGTGGTTACTTCTCCTTTTTCATTTCTAATTCTATTGATTTGAGTCTTCTCCCTTTTTCTTTTGATAAGTCTGGCTAATGGTTTATCAATTTTGTTTATCTTCTCAAAGAACCAGCTTTTAGTTTCATTGATTTTTGCTATTGTTTCCTTCATTTCTTTTTCATTTATTTCTGACCTAAGCTTTATGATTTCTTTCCTTCTGCTGGCTTTGGGGTTTTTTTGTTCTTCTTTCTCTAATTGCTTTAGGTGCAAGGTTAGGTTGTTTATTCGAGATGTTTCCTGTTTCTTGAGGTAGGCTTGTATTGCTATAAACTTCCCTCTTAGCACTGCTTTTGCTGCGTCCCATAGGTTTTGGGTCGTCGTATCTCCATTGTCATTTGTTTCTAGGTATTTTTTGATTTCCCCTTTGATTTCTTCAGTGATCACTTCGTTATTAAGTAGTGTATTGTGTAGCCTCCATGTGTTTGTATTTTTTACAGATCTTTTCCTGTAATTGATATCTAGTCTCATAGCGTTGTGGTCGGAAAAGATACTTGATACGATTTCAATTTTCTTAAATTTACCAAGGCTTGAGTTGTGACCCAAGATATGATCTATCCTGGAGAATGTTCCATGAGCACTTGAGAAAAATGTGTATTCTGTTGTTTTTGGGTGGAATGTCCTATAAATATCAATTAAGTCCATCTTGTTTAATGTATCATTTAAAGCTTGTGTTTCCTTATTTATTTTCATTTTGGATGATCTGTCCATTGGTGAAAGTGGGGTGTTAAAGTCCCCTACTATGATTGTGTTGCTGTCGATTTCCCCTTTTGTGGCTGTTAGTATTTGCCTTATGTATTGAGGTGCTCCTATGTTGGGTGCATAAATATTTACAATTGTTATACCTTCCTCTTGGATCAATCCCTTGATCATTATATAGTGTCCTTCTTTGTCTCTTGTAATAGTCTTTATTTTAAAGTCTATTTTGTCTGATATGAGAATTGCTACTCCAGCTTTCTTTTGATTTCCATTTGCATGGAATATCTTTTTCCATCCCCTCACTTTCAGTCTGTGTGTGTCTCTAGGTCTGAAGTGGGTCTCTTGTAGACAGCATATATATGGGTCTTGTTTTTGTATCCATTCAGCCAGCCTGTGTCTTTTGGTGGGAGCATTTAATCCATTTACATTCAAGGTAATTATCGATATGTATGTTCCTATTCCCATTTTCTTAAATGTTTTGGGTTTGTTATTGTAGGTGTTTTCCTTCTCTTGTGTTTCTTGCCTAGAGAAGTTCCTTTAGCATTTGTTGTAAAGCTGGTTTGGTGGTGCTGAACTCTCTCAGCTTTTGCTTGTCTGTAAAGGTTTTAATTTCTCCATCACATCTGAATGAGATCCTTGCTGGGTAGAGTAATCTTGGTTGTAGGTTTTTCTCCTTCATCACTTTAAGTATATCCTGCCACTCCCTTCTGGCTTGCAGAGTTTCTGCTGAAAGATCAGATGTTAACCTTATGGGGATTCCCTTGTGTGTTATTTGTTTTTTTTCCCTTGCTGCTTTTAATATGTTTTCCTTATATTTAATTTTTGACAGTTTGATTAATATGTGTCTTGGCGTGTTTCTCCTTGGGTTTATCCTGTATGGGACTCTCTGTGCTTCCAGGACTTGATTAACTATTTCCTTTCCCATATTAGGGAAGTTTTCAACTATAATCTCTTCAAATATTTTCTCAGTCCCTTTCTTTTTCTCTTCTTCTTCTGGGACCCCTATAATTCGAATGTTGGTGCATTTAATGTTGTCCCAGAGGTCTCTGAGACTGTCCTCAGTTCTTTTCATTCTTTTTTCTTTATCCTGCTCTGCAGTAGTTATTTCCACCATTTTATCTTCCAGGTCACTTATCCTTTCTTCTGCCTCAGTTATTCTGCTATTGATCCCATCTAGAGTATTTTTAATTTCATTTATTGTGTTTTTCATCGTTGCTTGGTTCCTCTTTAGTTCTTCTACGTCCTTGTTAAATGTTTCTTGCATTTTGTCTATTCTATTTCCCAGATTTTGGATCATCCTTACTATCATTATTATGAATTCTTTTTCAGGTAGACTACCTATTTCCTCTTCATTTGTTAAGTCTGGTGTGTTTTGACCCTGTTCCTTCATCTGCTGTGTGTTTTTCTGTCATCTCATTTTGCTTATCTTACTGTGTTTGGGGTCTCCTTTTCACAGGCTGCAGGTTCGTAGTTCCCGTTGTTTTTGGTATCTGTCCCCAGTGGCTAAGGTTGGTTCAGTGGGTTGTGTAGGCTTCCTGGTGGAGGGAACTAGTGCCTGAGTTCTGGTGGATGAGGCTGGATCTTGTCTTTCTGGTGGGCACGTCCACGTCTGGTGGTGTATTTTGGGGTGTCTGTGGCCTTATTATGATTTTAGGCAGCCTCTCTGCTAATGGATGGGGCTGTGTTCCTGTCTTGCTAGTTGTTTGGCATAGGGTGTTCAGCATTGTAGCTTGCTGGTCGTTGAGTGATGCTGGGTCTTGATGTTGAGATGGAGATCTCTGAGAGATTTTTGCCGTTTGGTATTACGTGGAGCTGGGAGGTCTCTTGTGGACCAGTGTCCTGAAGTTGGCTCTCCCACCTCAGAGGTACGGCCCTGATGCCTGGCTGGAGCACCAAGAGCCTTTCGTCCACACTGCTCAGAGTAAAAGGGAGAAAAAATAGAAAGAAAGAAAGAAAGAGGCTATAATATAGTGAAGTAAAATAAAGCTATTATAAAGCAAAGCTATACAGACAAAATCTCACCCAGAAGCATATACATATACACTCACAAAAAAAGGAAAAGGGGAAAAATTAATATATCCTGCTCCCAAAGTCCACCTCCTGAATTTGGGATGATTCGTTGTCTATTCAGGTATTCAACAGATGCAGGCACATCAAGTTGTTTGTGGAGTTTTAATCCACTGCTTCTGAGGCTACTGGGAGAGATTTCCCCTTCTGTTCTCTGTTCACACAGCTCCCGGGGTTCAGCTTTGGATTTGGACCCGCCTCTGCATGTAGGTCACCTGAGCGTGTCTGTTCCCCGCCCAGACAGGACGGGGTTAAAGGAGCAGCTGCTTCGGGGGCTCTGGCTCACCCAGGCCGCGGGGAGGGAGGGGTACGGAGAAGGCGGGGCGAGCCTGCGGCGTCAGAGGCCGGCGTGACGTTGCACCAGCCTGAGGCTCGCAGTGCGTTCTCCCTGGGAAGTTCTCCCTGGATCACAGGACGCTGGCAGTGGCGGGCTGCACGGGCTCCCGGGAGGGGCGGTGTGGAGAGTGACCTGTGCTCGCACACAGGCTTCTTGGAGGCGGCAGCAGCAGCCCCAGCGTCTCACGCCCGCCTCTGGGGTCTGCGCTGATAGCCGCGGCTCGTGCCAGTCTCTGGAGTTCATTTAGGCTGCGCTCTGAATCCCCTCTCCTTGCGTGCCGCAAAACAAAGAAGCAAGAAAAAGACTCTTGCCTCTTCGGCAGCTGCAGACTTTTTCCCGGTCTCCCTCCCAGCCAGCTGTGGTGCGCTAACCCCTTCAGGCTGTGTTCACGCCGCCAGCCCCAGTCCTCTCCCTGCGATCCGACCGAAGCCCGAGCCTCAGCTCCCAGCCCCGCCTGTCCCGGCGGCTGAGCAGACAAGCCTCTCGGGCTGGTGAGTGCTGCTCGGCGCCGATCCTCTGTGCGGGAATCTCTCCGCTTTTTCCTCTGCGCCCCTGTTGCTGTGGGGTCCGCGCTGATAGCCGCGGCTCGCGCCCGTCTCTGAAGTTCGTTTAGGCGGCGCTCTGAATCCCCTCTCCTCGCGCACCAGGAAACAAAGAGGGAAGAAAAAGCCTCTTGCCTCTTTGGCAGCTGCAGACTTTTTCCCGGACTCCCTCCTGGCTAGCTGTGGTGCACTAACCCCTTCAGGCTGTGTTCACGCTGCCAACACCAGCCCTCTCCCTGCGATCTGACCGAAGCCTGAGCCTCAGCTTCCAGCCCCGCCCGCCCCGGCGGGTGAGCAGACGACCCTCTCGGGCTGGTGAGTGCTGGTCGGCGCCGAGCCTCCGTGCGGGAATCTCTCCGCTTTGCCCTCCGCACCCCTGTGGCTGTGCTCTCCTCCATGCCTCCGAAGCTTCCCCCCTCTGCCACCCGCAGTCTCTGCCCGCGAAGGGGCTTCCTAGTGCGTGGAAATCTTTCCTCCTTCACAGCTCCCTCCCACTGGTGCAGGTGCCGTCCCTATTCTTTTGTCTCTGTTATTTCTTTTTTCTTTTGCCCTACCCAAGTACGGGGGGAGTTTCTTGCCTTTTGGGAGGTCTGACGTTTTCTGCCAGCGTTCAGTGGGTATTCTGTAGGAGCAGTTCCACGTGTAGATGTATTTCTACTGTATCTGTGGGAAGGAAGATGATCTCCGTGTCTTACTCTTCTGCCATCTTCTCCCAGGATCGGATGTGCCTTTCTTGAAGACACATCTTGGAATGGCTGCATTGTGTACAGATCCAGATGGTCACCACTATTAGCATCACCAGGTCTATGAAAAAAGAAATTCCAACTTCCTCTGTTCCAGAAAGATATAAAGATATATAAAAGCAGGGGGAGCTTCTAGTGTCATTGATGGAATCTTCTCATAATTAGGAGAAAAGAGTAAAGAAAGAAAATACAGGGAGATAATTTCATAATAAAATCTTCTCTAGCTCTTGAAAATTTTTTGTTTTTTTTAAGCAGAGATTTACTACTAGAATTTAACAAATTCTACTTGTAATCCCATGCTTATATTTTTTTAAAGCTCGTAACAATCCAGGTAAAAGGCAGGACTTTGAGATTTTTTTTAAAGCACAAAAATACTCAGAAAGTTACACCCATAAAAACTTGTAGCCAGCTATAAAATGTTCTTTGGGCATAGTGATATCCTTGTCACCTCAGGAAGTGAGGCATGTTGGGGAAAATGTGGACAAACTGGATCCAGATGAAGAGGAAGGACTTATCAGAAAACTCATCAACCACGGAGTCTACGCTAACTCAGGAGCCTGGATATCAAACACAAGCAAACACTTGATATATTTTAAATGGAATAATACTTTTACCACATGGAGTATTAAGCAGTTACTGTTTTAATTACACTGAGAATGAATTACAATTGAGGGTTATGATCGCCTTAATCAATGAACAACTGCTTGTCATGTCACTGAATTAACAGTTTTACAAAACATTTTAGAAAACTTCTGAAAATCCACTGACAGCAATTGAAGAGACCCAGCAGAGGTCCTGAATATCAGGATGGTAATCTGACCTAGATTCATGTCTTTTATTCTTTTTGATAGCTGTCATCTAAACTCTCACTCCATATTAAAAGAAATTTTCCCCATAGAAGGACTGAACATCATGCAGAGATCCTTGGCTTAGAAGTAGGTGCAATAATGTGGCTCTGTATTATCTCCCCTTTGGGAAGAGAATGAACATGTTTTTGGTTGTAAATGCAAGAGCTGTACTATGCTTTGTGCTTATTTAATCAAATAGTTTTAAAAATTATGAAATATTTTAGATACCAAAGTATAGACTCTATAAAGAATACTGAACACCTATGTAGCCATTTCTCAGCTCTTTAGAAACAAAATATTAAAAATATAATTGAAGCCATTTCCTCTCCTCCCACAAATGTAACTGTGAGAACTGCAGAACTCCTGGCACCTAACAGCTCTGTCCAAACCCTTGCACTAAGAGACTTGATCAAACTCTAGCATGGTTTTTAGCAACTTAAGGCTGTGTCCCTAGGATGACCCTGGCCTCCAATGTACCCCATTAAAATGCCTGATTGAGAAAGTGCAATGGCTGCCAGGAGAGTTTACTGTTTGATCTAGCCAACACCTGATGATAGGTTACTGACATCTCTTGGAGCATTTACTACAAAGGGCTTACATCTGTGAATATGTATCTCTTACAACTTAGACGTGTCCTTCTCAAGGACCTGAGAGCCATTCCTTTGAAATGTAATCATCAAGAAGGGCAGGGTCTCTGTCTCTCAGGCTGTGTGGGAGGGAAGAATCCTAACCTCGAAAATTGCCAGCTAGCAGACACAGCTGGTCTAATCACAATTACACTGACCAATGCTTTGTAATTTTTCACTTGTCTGACTCTGAGTCCCGCTCTCCCTGCTCCCTCTTTCTCCCTTTAAAACCCCTAATCACCTCTGCACAAATCAGAATGGAGCTCAGCCCATTCCCCTACTGTCTGTAGTTTCTGAATAACATCTGTTTTCACTACTTAACTAATGTCTGGTTTTGTTTATCTTTGAGAACTGCCATTCCAATTTTTCTATATATCATCTTGTGCATTTTTTAAAAGCACATACATAGGGCTTCCTTGGTGGCGCAGTGGTTGAGAATCTGCCTGCCGATGCGGGGGACACGGGTTCGAGCCCTGGTCTGGGAAGATGCCACATGCCATGGAGCGACTGGGCCCGTGAGCCACAATTACTGAGCCTGCGCGTCTGGAGCCTGTGCTCCGCAACGAGAGAGGCCGCGACGGTGAGAGGCCCGCGCACCGCGATGAAGAGTGGCCCCCACTTGCCGCAACTAGAGAAAGCCCTCGCACAGAAACGAGGACCCAACACAGCCAAAAATAAATAAATAAAAATTAAAAAAAAAAAAAAAGCACATACATACTATAAAAATGTATATTGTGCTGCCTATTTTTAGGATTATTATTATTTTTTAAAATTTATTTATTTTATTTATTTATTTTCGGCTGCATTGTTTCTTCATTGCTGTGAGCGGGTTTTCTCTAGTTGCGGAGAGCGGGGGCTACTCTTCGTTGCGGTGCGCGGGCCTCTCACTGCGGTGGCTTCTCTTGTTGCAGAGCACGGGCTCTAGGCGTGCGGGCTTCAGTAGTTGTGGCTCGCGGGCTCTAGAGCGCAGGCTCAGTAGTTGTGTGGCGCACGGGCTTAGTTGCTCCGCAGCATGTGGGATCTTCCCGGGCCAGGGCTCGAACCCGTGTCCCCTGCGTTGGCAGGCGGATTCTTAACTACTGCGCCACCAGGGAAGCTCATGTGCTGCCTATTTTTAAAGCCAAATATAAATCACACCATACTTTACCTACCCTTCCGCAATGTTTGTTCATTTAACATCATATTTCCAGATTTATCCATATTGTTACATGTGGCTCTACTTCATCAGCATTAGGTCCAGGGCTTACAAAAGCATTTCCCTAGGTCCATCTTCCTGCATCTGTGCTCAGCCCTAGGCCCAGGGATGGTCAAGGGTAAACAAAAAGCCGGTGCTTTGCTGGTGATGGTAGACACCAAGCTTGGATGTGGAGGCCGAGGAGTCCACCCACATGGAGTGAAGGGGAAGTAGGGTGGGAAGAGAAGGAACGTGGCAGCTCTCCTTACTTGGAAGTCCAGAGTTCTAGAATTCTAAATTTGGACTTGACCTTCTATGTTGTTAGAAAGATATGTTTATAAAGGTGGGAGGCTAGAACATATTTCCTTTACTGTTTAGCTTTAAAAAAAAAAAAAAAAAAAAGTTTAAAGTATTCAAACATAAAGTACGTGGCCTCCATTTGTACTTCTGACCGCGCCCCACAAACAGGGGTGAGCGTGCCTTTTCCTTACATCCCACTCTTTTCTCAAACACAGCTGTTGCACTAGGAAATGGCCCAAATGTGGCTATGCTCCTATCTCCACCTTCCCTGTGGAATTCCCACCTCCCCTCGCCTCTCCACTATTTAAGACAATCAAATATGACTTTAAGGAGGACGCCAAGACGCAAAGCAGACGCTAACTGGACGCCAAGAAGCGACGCTCTCAAGGGCCTCCTACTGGGACGCACGCCCTCGCCAAGCCCCGCCCACTGCGCCTGGCCCGGGCCCCGCGGCATCCTGGGACATGTAGTCTTTGGAGGGGCAGCGGCTCTCCACGTTTCCTCCTCCAAGTTACCTTTCGCCCTCGGGACGTCGTGACGTTGCGTTCCTCGCGTCGTCGCCTCTTCCCTCTTCCTTTCCCTCTCCAGAAGCTCAGTCCCAGACTTCCGAGGACCTTTTACGACGTTGGGTCTGAGTCGGTCTCGGCGCCGGGTCCACTTTTCGGCAAAGTGACGTGGACGTCAACAGCAATGGCGGAAGGCGAAGAGGTCCTGCCACTGCCAACGCCGGGCTGCGACGGCTGGTGAGTGAAAGCCCCGGGCTGCTTTGCACTGCCTTTCTATTCTGCCTTGTCACCACCCTGCGGGTCCCCGCGGCACCGGCAGGCGCCGGCATGGAACGGGAAGCCCAGTCCTCGAAGTCCGGCGCCCTGCCGCGCCCCCTCTGCCTACTGGCTCTCCTCTGCCAGCCCAGTCCTGCCCAAGGGGCTAAGCCCGGACTCGAAGGGAGAGGGGTGTCGTCCAGCTGCTGGGTCTCAGTTCGGCCCTCCCCGTTCATCCGCCGGTTTCCAAACTGTGCTGGAGAAGGGTGGCTTCAGGGTTGGGTTTGGCCGGAATTCTTGGCCCGGGGAGTCAGAATAGGCTGGTGAGGAAGGAAGATTCGCGGATGCAGATCTCAGGCACTGGAATACCATTTGAAGAAAAGACCACTTGAAATGACCACCGCGACCTTTGCCTGAGGGTTCAGAGGTTGAGAGATACACCCAGGGAGGATCCCTCCCACATAATTCAGACATTTTTTGTGCTAGGTTTTATTTGTCGTTTCGCGTTCCAATAGTTAACACCCTTCGTCTCTTGCACACAAGTCGTCTTTTCCCTTCCTACCACTTTCCTCACAGCTCGATTTCAGAGCTTTGGGTGTGATATAAGACACTGCTCTTGCTTTACTCAAGCCTTTGTATGCTTACGTGATTTATACTCAGGGTTGTGGGAGGATCTCGGACAATTTTTGGTAGACTTTAGTCACCCAGTGTCGTTAATCTCTGGGAAAGTCTCCTACTTTTGAATTAGTTGATCTTCACAATACACTTTTAGGGACAGCATCATAAAAAAAAAAAAGTGGAACCTTTAGAGGCTTGTCGAATTTTTACAATTGATGTAAGTGTATTGACCACCGATATTAGATAGTTTTACATCTGCTTGTTCATCATATATGTACAGCTCACTGGCACTCTATTTGTCTAATTACAATCCAGGACATTTGTAGACATGGAGTTTAATTCCTCAGAAAGAAATGGAAATCGGTGAAAGGGATAGATAATATAGTAATTGAGAAGTTCAACTCTCAATTAGCAGATATCAAGCATCACCTTAGTACCTGCACTCTCCAAGGTGTAGGATGAAAATTTATGTGACCTAGATGTAGTTTCTTTTCTCGATTTGCATATCTTGGAGTTGGGGAGCTGTAATAGGAACGCTCAGAAGGTAAAACTGCTCTGGTTCTTTGGGAGTGTGAATAAAAGTGATATGAAAGTTCAGGGAGACAGAAACCATGTCCACTTGGAGTCATTCGGGAAAGCTTTACGGGGCTGGAGGTGTTTGAATTAGGCCTTAAAGAATGAGTAGGGTCTAGACCAGCACTGTCCAATAGAAGTGTAATGTGTACCACATATGTAATTTAAATTTTCTAGTAGCCACGTTAAAAAGAAACAGGTGGGGCTTCCCTGGTGGCGCAGTGGTTGAGAGTCTGCCTGCCAATGCAGGGGACACGGGTTCGAGCCCTGGTCTGGGAGGATCCCACATGCCGCGGACCGACTAGGCCCGTGAGCCACAATTGCTGAGCCTGCGCGTCTGGAGCCTGTGCTCCGCAACAGGAGAGGCCGCGATAGTGAAGAGGCCCGCGTACCGCGATGAAGAGTGGCCCCCACTTGCCGCAACTGGGGAAAGCCCTCGCACAGAAACGAAGACCCAACACAGCCATAAATGAATGAATAAATAAATAAATAAATAAAAATTAAAAAAAAAAAGTAGTCAACCTTTTAAAAAAGAAACAGGTGAAATTAATTTTAATTATTTAATTTTAATTATTTTAATTGAATATATTCAAAATATTATTTCAACATGTAATCATTGTTAAAAAAACAATACTGTTACATCTTTTTTGTACCAAGTCTTAAAATTCGATGTGTATTTTACGTTTACCATACATCTCTGTCTGGTTTAGCCACATTTCAAATGTTGAATAGCCACACATGGCTGGTGGCTAACATGCAGGGTCAGATTAACAGAGCAGAAAGGTCTCTGTATGAAGTAATAGCATGAGCAAGGACATAGGCAAGAAAACTAATGATTTGTTTGGAGAGTAATGACTAGGACATCATGAAATTTGCTGTTTTGGAGGAGTGAATTTGTTGTATTATGAACTGGCTGTAATAGCTGATTGAAGGCCACAAGGGGAAGTGTTTCTAGAGATAAGGTGTCTTTAAGTTCTTAGGTTAGGGGGATTGTGAGCAGGTGTCTGGTTCACAGGGACAAGGACCATGGAGTCAACGGTTGCTAGAGGTAGTATTTGTTCTCTTCTGGCGTTTCTGTATCTTTGGTGAGGCTTCCCATTTTTCTCTTTTTATTTTCACGAGTGGAGGAACCCTGACTGTTCTCTGATTTTTATTCTCCCTCCATTCTCTTCTAATCTTTCTCTCTACTCCCGCCACGCACTGGTCCCCTAGAAGTGAGTTTGAATGGAGTCAGAAAAGATTCGGATTTGGAGCCACAAGTTCAGTAAAGCCTCAGTTCTTAGAGTGCTTGTTGATTGGGTTGTTATAGAATGGAGAGACTTTATTCTTTTTAAAAAAAAAAATGCTGTGACATTTTTATTGTAATTTTTTTAGATAGAAATTTTTCTGAAATGTACTATACATCTCATTGCCTAAACCAAACTCATCTTAATGATTTAGGGTCATTCAGTTTACAAACGTAAGTGTGTAAGAATAAAACTAGGTCCTTGTCCTCAAGGAATTTGTGGTCTGGTTAGAGGAGACACATTTAAGAACATCAATAACTGTTATACTTCTGTAACACACTGACACCTTTCGGGCCTATTTAGGCAGAAAGGGTAGATTGTTGCTGTTTAAATGGTCCCCTATAGCCATCCCTTTTTGAGATTGCTTTTTATTAGTTTTTCCTGTTTTCTTTCTTTGTTGTCAGTGGTATCTCCCAGTTTGTTCCTGATCTGTGAAGGTAAGTAGCTGAACTTGTTAAATTATCTATTCATTTGTAAAAAGGCTCAGGATGGGGCCCGGAGAGCTTAAAAGTACAA
Organism: Balaenoptera borealis; assembly: GCF_965194805.1. Taxonomy (NCBI): domain Eukaryota; kingdom Metazoa; phylum Chordata; class Mammalia; order Artiodactyla; family Balaenopteridae; genus Balaenoptera; species Balaenoptera borealis. Next base: position 48,143,746 of record NC_138862.1, read on the forward strand.
GATGTCACTTTTACTTATTTACTGTTTTTCAATTATGTTCTAGATCAGTGTTTCTCAAAACTTAAATGTGCATTGGGGTTACCTGGAGAGCGTGTTAAAATGCAGATTCTGATTCAGTAGGTTTGCTTGGGACCCGAGATTCCATATTTCTGACTGACCAGCTACTGGGTGATGGCATTTCTGGTTCATGGACCATACTCTAGTTATCAAGGTTCTAGATGATGTGTATCTCCGAATGAGTTGGTCAGAGGAATTTATCTCTCTGTATGTTATAGTGTATCACCTAATACATTATAGTATATATATTACCTAATTATACTATAATTTATCTGACTACATGATTTATCATTGCTCTTTAGCTAGTGAACTTCTCATGGGCAGTGCTGATAGCAGGTGGCTCAGTAAATGTTAATTGTCTGAATGTGTGCATGAATGAATACAGACTTTTGTAAAATCATGTGCAGTAATATACCAAGCTGTCAATTGATATAAATTTTCTGACTCCATTGTTTTTGTGAGCTGTGTAATTGTCTGCTGGTGTAATGCTCATTTTTTGTGGAAAACCAGGGTTATCAGAAACTGCCTCAGCTCTCAAACTTTCTGAAATTGCAGCCATGTAAGCTCAGAGGGCATGGAGAAATCCTTGTAAAAATGTTTACAGTTTGAAATGATTTAAGTTTAATTAAAAACTTAGTATAAGCTACAGGTTTGAAAATAAAAGAAATGTTAAATTATTACAGTCTAAAGATTGGTCATTATTCTTCTTGGTATTGAAGAAACCAGCTTTGAAATTGAGGCTTTCATTTTCTGAGGCTTTCTTTCTGAAATAACTCCTTAAGATCTAAAGTCAAGATTAAAAAAAATTTTTTTTTTTGGTGTACACATTGATTGTACAACAACTGTTGGTATTCTGAGTTTGCTTAGTTAAAATTTTTTGTACAACTTTTCTTAAATTGCTGCTAAACTTCTATTAAAATTGTAGAAATATCAATTCCATAAAGAAGCTTCTATTGTAATTTGAAATGTGAATAGGAATTGTTTTGAGAATAATGGGGTCTTTTTCAAAGTTTTATGCACTTTGTGAGTAGTACTCTCAGTGCTTTCCATTTCATAAGCATTGAAATAGAGATTTAAAGTGTCACTTAGGGAGCAGGTGATTGCAAATTCAGACATGATAAAATCAATAAAGAAATACATTTAATATGAAAGACAACGTAACCCGTTGCTTAAGAAGAATCTTGGTAGCTTGTAGTTCTAGGAAGACTAGATATTACCTTAAAAAAAATGAAGAGAAAATGATCTTTACTGGCTGGAATTAGGAGTTTTTAAGTGACAACTGTTTGATTTTGTAAACTGTAAGTAGAGGGTAGACAAAAATTAGAAATTAGGAAGACTTACTTTGTTTATAGTATTTACATTAATGTTATTATAATTCAGATTTTACTGTTTTTAGAGGTAATTCCTAAATAGTAATTCACTTTTAGGATTTTGTTCCTGTGGATGTTTTAATATCCACAGGTAAGAGTTAGTAATTGGTCTTTGCACGCTAAAGAAATGTATTCAATTAATTTATTTCTATTTATTTGTACTCACTGCTGAGAATACAGGTGCATTCCCTATCTGAGTATAGTGAGGCAATTCAGGTAATTCTGGAGCACTAGTTAAGTGTACTGCGATACACGGCCAACTCATGAGTAGGTGTCTTCTGAACAGAATTGATAAAGTATGCCTGGCAAATCTTTTCTGCTGCTTATGGTGAAATGTGGATTCTACTTGGTATAAACCAAAGACAGTGCCCCCCCCCGCCCCACCCCATGTATCAAAAAGCAAAATAGAGGCAAAGCATTCCTAATTCATTCAGCAAACATTAACTAAATACTGGTTATATTCAAGCTGCTATGTAGTGTTGTAGAAAAAATTTGAAACATTTAAAGCAGAACTGTGCATTGTTCTGACATTCTTGGGCACTTCAGTTTTTCATCATTTTAGCCCTAGGAATAGATACATGAAGATATCTTCTGAAGATACTTAAGTACTTGTGTTGTTGGAAATTACATGCTTTAGCAGAGTAGAATAGGATTATACAGCTTGAAAAGGGACAGTGCTTGAAGTGACTTATTTAGATATTGAGAATTACACATGGAAAACAAATCAGTCCCATATGTTAGGTTCATAAGAGCAAATTGTTGTTTGTGGAAATGCAAGAGCAGTAAGAGCCAATTAAGAAAAAAACAAACCTATTTCCTGAAATTTAATGTATATTTGTTTTTAAGGGTCTGTCTTACCTTTTGACCTAAGTTGAGAAAATGATGACTAATTAAATAATTTGTTTCACATCTTCCTCCTTCTCCAAGGTTAAAGGAGTTTTTTCTTATCCTTAAGCTGACATAGCATTTCGTAGTTGGGTGGGAATGCTGTAGCGTGTGCTTTCCTTACATTAAAGCAGTTGTTACATAAAACTAGTTGCTATGGTGGTATTTAATAATTTCACTAAGAAGATATAAGAAAATACTATGTTCACGTAGCGCTTTATCCTTTGTATTCTATCTCATTTTGGCTCTTAGAACAATTCTATGAAGAAGGGAAATTATGAATTATTGTCCTTTCCTTGTTAGAGATGAGAGAACAGGCAGGCATAGGGAGGTTAGACAATAGACCCAGTGAGCGGAAAATCTGGGACTTAAACTCATGGCTCTTTAAGACCTGTGCTCTTTCTAAAGTTGATTGCGTGTACAGTGTATAGTTCACAAATACTTTAACAGACAGCTAGAGAGAACCCAGTTAAAAATATGCTAATCCTATACTCAGTCAACCATGTGTTTTGAAACATACAATATGCAAAGTTGTGCTTTGTTGAACATATGGTGTGTATTTTCTGTGGCACTTTACAAGGCTCTAAGGATATGCATAAGCTGTGAAACACATTATTGTTCTTGCATCCACAGGAAGGGACAATTCATGATTGATATGGTGGGATATGATACAGAGCATTATATACTATAACTTTATATCTCTATGGTTTTCATAATGTGTCCTCATATCTCTTGCCAAAAATCACTTAAATAGATTAGTTTTTTATCTTAAGATAATATGCTTACAGGGACTTCCCTGGTGGCGCAGTGGTTAAGAATCCGCCTGCCAATGCAGGGGACACGGGTTCGAGCCCTGGTCCGGGATGATCCCACATGCCGCAGAGCAGTTAAGCCCGTGCGCCACAACTGCTGAGCCTGCGCTCTAGAGCCTGCATGCCCTAGAGCCTGTGCTCTGCAACAAGAGAAGCCACTGCAAGGAGAAGCCCATGCACTGCAACGAAGAGTAGCCCCCGCTCGCTGCAACTAGAGAAAGCCCGCGCGCAGCAACGAAGACCCCACCCAGCCAAAAAAAAAATAAATAAATAAATAAAATTTTTTAAAAAGATATTATGGTTACAAGTATTATCTAGATTATATATATAATATGTTATATATTTAAGTGTATTTATGTAATAAGATAAATATATGTAAATATATAAGTAACACAATTATATGTATACATATCATTTATGGAAGTAAAATTATAATTTTTGATTTACTTATTTAGTTTGTGAGAGCACAGTAGTGGTATTTAATTACAACATGTAAACAGTTACACAGTTTTAATAACTCACCTCAGTAATTTTTTCACTGTTTTTATTCAGTGATGTTGGAGGAATAAGAAACTTGCTTTTAAAGTAGCTTCCTTGTGGTTATTGTCCCTCTGTAAAGAGCTTCTGGTCTCTGTTTTGAAGTATAAAAGTGACACACAGAAGGATGTATTCATCTCATCGGTGTGCAGTTGAATACCAAACATTCTTGAGCTTATTTTGTAGATTCCATTTAGATTTAACCACTGACATGAAAATAAATGAGACCCTATTTTATTGAATGAGTTATCACTAATGTTGGAATTCAGGTTTAAAAAATAAATCCGTTATGTATTTCTTTGCCAAACTGTGATCTCCATTGGTAGAGTACCTTTGGAAAGAATTGCCCGAATGTTGCAAAGTATTGTCACCTCATTTGCAATAATTGTTCCTTTATCTTCCAAAATGATGGTTTCAAGAAAAGGAATATTGGGGGTATTTCTTTTCTCATTACATTTTGAGTAAAGTGGAAATTTGTAATAGAAACAGGTAATTTGCTGTTTTGTGTTGACTTGTGCTGTTTTCATCCCATTCTTTCTTTGAGGCAAAAGGTATACACTATTTTCAGTTTCCAGATAAACTAGTGCTTTGGTTGGGGGGTGGGGGGAAAGACCCTGATGCATTTCTTTGTGCCTTAAAAGTGCTAGGAAGTCGCCTTATATGTATAGAAAAGAACAGTGTGTTGGGGACTTTTTATTTTGAGGAAGCATGGAAGAGGAAAAGGATTTAGAACACTCTCTAAAGTTAGCTACTCATTAGTAGAGAGATATTCTTCCATTTTGTAAGCCAAGTCTTACAGCGAATGCATTGCAACATTACACATATGGTAAAGTTATAAGCAGCTTTTTTTTTTAGTGCTTACACAAAAATTCCTGAGTTTTTTCTTAGCGGAGGAAGGTATACCATTGGTGCAATTTGATCTACGTGGATTATGGATCAAAAATAAGTTTATGAAAATTTAAAGCATCTGGTCCATTTGTACTGTAGTTAATTTTAGTAGTTTACAGAGCAGCATCTGTGATCACTGTCTCCTTTGCCTATTGCAGAGTGCTGAAATGTTGTAGCTATCATGTTTGTTTGTCCCTTCAAGCCAAGAGGACTAGATTTAGCACCTTCTTTACTTGGCCAAGATCCTAGTTAAACACAAATTCTGCAGAGGATTACAGTATTTGATAGGGGAATCTCCCAAAGCTGCTTTTGTGGATCTGATCCTGATACATAGTTTCACTATTTGTTTTTTCAAGCTGGTGTATGGCGTTTTCCCCCTTGGCATTCAAATATACATTTTGTTAAAATACTGTAAGTGTGTCTGACTGACAAGAATCCAGATAACTTCAAGATTTCACAATTAACAGATTGTGCTCTCATGGACTGTAAGGTGTCATGGTCATTTCCAAATGTGCCACCATACTATTTGCTGTTAGAATGCTTTGATAATTTGAGATTGGTATTTAAAAATAAGTTGCATAATACATATTATGGTCAACTCCATCCATATCTACAAGTGAATCTGTAACAAAGTTCTGCTATTTCTATTTCGAACAAATGTCACACAAAATATTCAGGAACAAAGTAAGGAGTTTTGGTTTGGTAGTAATTTGTAACAAGTGTGCTAACAATAGTAGCAAAATAAGTTCAGACAAAGCTTTGGTGCTGATGTCTCATGACCTGGGCGTTAAGAAATAACCAGGAGTCTGATGGCACAAATTAAGTCATGAAACCACAGCTCAACATGTGCAACTTGTCACTGTTACACAATTTGCTGGTGCTCACGACTAGTTAGCTGGCTATTTTTGAGTTTTAAATAATTGATCAGAAGCTTGTGCCTGGGTATAATGTGCATACATGAGCAAGCTGGCCTGTCATTGTTTAATCTGTGCTCATCAGCGGTTTACATTCTAAACAAATTGGAATGAACTACAGCTCAAAAAGAGCCGCTCCCATCTCTGTTCAGTGGGATTAGATAATAGGACCTGGGCTAAAACCTTGGGGGATAATAGGACCTGGGCTAAAACCTTGGAGGAGCCAGCTAGACTGTAAGCTACATGAGAGCACCGGCTTTGTTTACTGCTAGATCTTCAGTGCCTCAACACAGTGGCTAGCATGTAGTAGGTGCTTCAATACATATTTATTGAAGATTTGAAAAAAGAATACTTTTGTTAGGGAGGAAAGAATTCAGAGCATGGGTTAGAGAGAGTTACAGGAGAAGTACTGCAAACTGAAGGCAGAGTGTTTTAATGAGAGAATCTAACTTTGCAGAGTATGTGAAGAAGATGAGGACCAGGAAAGATGACTAATGACTCTTTGGAGCAGTTTTATTAGAGCAATGGAGGGTTTGAGTGAATGAGGAGAGATGACGTGGAGGCAAGTGGAGACTACAGTTTGCAGGGAGTTGAACCATAAAGGGAAAGAGAGAGATGACTTTTTGAAAGGGAGGTCACACGTAGGACCTTTTGAATAAGCAAATGTGGAAATATTGGGGGAAAGGAGAATAATCATAGGCTATATTGTTCTTTATATATTTGAATGCTAAGAATACTTTCAGTGAAGAGTTCTGAGTCCATTTTACCTCTTGGCTCTGTTTAATACAGTAGCCCCTCTGTATCCTTGAGTTCCATATACAGGAGTGTAGAACCTGTAGTTTTGGAACTCGGGAATACAGAGGGCCGGCTGTACTATGCCATTTTATATAAGGGATTTGAGCATCTTTGGGTTTTTGGTATCTGCAGCGGGTCCTGGAATCAATCTCCAACCGATACAGAGGGATGACTGTACTACTGCTAGCAGTCAGAGGTTTGAACAATATCCTTTGCAGTAGAAATAACACATTTAAGATGTTTACACAACAGGTGTTGGGCTTTTATTGATTTCCCCTGTAATGCGGCTTTTGTATTTTTCTTTTAATCACATAATAATGCATCTTAGATCCTGACCACTTTAAGACACAAAATTAATTTTTTTAAAAATTGGTAATTTGGATTTTCTCTAGTTTCTCTGTACTCTGCATTTAAGCTTAGGTGATTATGTATATTCTAGGTCCTAAGTGGTCTTTTTGAACTACTATAATCTTTGATTTTTTAAAATAATTACAGAAAAGGATTGGATTTTAAAGAATTTTGAAAAGTAGTGAAGTTGACTTAGCTTACTTGGTAGACTGAGAAGCTTGATGAATTAAAACGATTTGTTTCCAACCCAGAAAACATTCTGTCTTAAGTGTTTTAGCAATTTATCTCAGTATGCTTTTGGGTGACAAGAGTCTATTCTGAAGTTGAATAGGCTATGGGAAGTCATACAGGCCATCTAATAAGTTGCTGGGAATGATTGCTAATTGCTTAATTCTAGGGCTACTTCATTATTTCATATGTATGCTTTCTATTAAAAAAAACGTATTGAGTGCTTACTTTGTCTTTAAAGATTTAATCTTGACTAAATGAAGAGTTACTTAGTATTCCTACACTCGTGTTTTCGCTTGTCTTCTAATTTTAGTTTTTTCCACACTTTGCTATTGTCTCATTTGTGCCTCAGGATTTGTGTCACGTGTACCCAGCAGTGGTTCATGTGAACAGCAACTCACTGTCTGACACACTTCTTTTTGGGGAAACAGTGAATCTTCAATGCCTGTGGGGTCTTGTATGGAGACCGTCCTGAAAAAGAAAGTTGGAAAGGACAAATTCAGACAAGGTGTAGTCATTAAGATGGAATGAAAGAGGAGTGGGAGTGATAGTCTAGTAGAACAGAAGATAATTCATGTGCTGTATAAGTACTCTCCACCTCTTTTGATTGGATGGTATCTGATACTATCCCTGTTTTACAGGTGAAGAAACTGAGTTTGTATCTTAGGTCACACAGCTGTTAAAAGTGTATAGAATCTGATGTCATGTTTTCTGATTTTAAATTTTATATTATTTTCTCTGTAACATATTGTTTCTAAGCCTTTATATTCTTAATTCTTGATGCCTTTGCTATTGAGCTGCCATGGCAACTGTTTAGGAGTCTGTTCCTTTCCCACACTGGTAGTTAACAAGTAGTATCAATTTGAGAAGTTAAAGAGGCAAGGCAAGCTGTTATCCCCTTAACAACGCTAAGGTGTGGCTTGGACCCTTCATAGTGATACACTCCCTTCATTGAAATAGTAAATGAGGGTTGACACAAAAGCTTCCTCTTAAAGCCCTAAATTAAAGAGTCTCTAAACTTTTTCTAATGAAGTTACTTTTTTGTAACATTTTTATTGAGATGTAATTTATGAATCATAAAAATACATCCATTTAAATTGTACAGTTCACGGGTTTTAGTATATTCCCAGCAGTCGTCACCATGATCTAAGTTTAGAGTGTTTTCATTACCCCCAAAGAAACCCCATACCCATTACCATCTGTCTTATTCCCCTGTCACCCCAGGTCCTAATGATCTACTTTCTATACATTTGCATATTTTGGACATTTCATGTGAATGAAATCATATAATATGTGGCCTTTGTGTCTGGTTTCTTTCACTGAGCATAATTTTCAAGGTTCACACATGTGTTGCATGTTATCAAAACTTCATTCCTTTCTATTGCTTAGTATTCCAGTGTATGAATACACATTTTATTTATTCATCAGATGATGGACATTTGGATTGTTTCCTCTTTTTTGGCCATTATGAATAATATACTACTGTTATAAATATTCTTTAGAAGTTTTTTGTTGTTGCCTTTTTTAATGTGATAAGACATACGTAACATAAAATTTGCCATTTTAACATGTACAATTAAGTGACATTAAATACATTCACAATGTTGTGCAACCATCACCACTGTCCAGAATTTTTCATCATCCCAAACAGAGACTCTCTACCTAATAAACAATAGCTCCCCATTGCCCCCTACCTCCAGCCTCTGGTTACCTCTATTCTACTTTTTGTCTCTATGAATTTGCCTATTTTAGGTACCTCATATAAGTGGAATCATACACTGTTTGCCCTTTTGTGACTTTTTTTTTCCCACTTAACATTTGTCTTCAGAGTTCATTCATGTTGTAGCATGTGTCAGAATTTCCTTCCTTTTTAAGGCTAACCTTCCATTGTATATATATATGTACCACATTTTGTTTATCCATTCATACATCAGTGAATATTTGGGTTGTTTCCACTTTTTTGGCTGTTGTGAATAATACTGCTGTGAACATGAATGTACAAATACCTGTTTGAATCCTTGCTTTCTGTTCTTTTGGGTATATACCCTGAAGTGGAATTGCTAGGTAATATGGTAATTCTGTGTTTAACTTTTTAAAGAACTGCCAAACTTTTCCACAGTTGGCTGTACCGTTTTTCATTTCCACTAGCTAGCAATGCACAAGAATTCTAATTTCTCCATATTTTTGCCCTGTCCACCCCCCTCTTTTTTTTTATACTAGCTATCCTAATGGATGTGTTGTATAGTATCTCACTGTGGTTTATGTACAAGTTTTTGTGTGGTGTATGTATTGTATTCTCTCCTGTGTATGTATACCTAGGAGTAGAATTGCTGTGTCATATTGCAACTTTAACATTTTGAAGATCTGTCAAACCAATTTCAAAAATAGCTGAACCATTTTACATTCCTACCAGCAATGTATGAAGGTTCCAGTTTCTATTATGACTTTTTGGTATTAGCCATCCTTGTGAGTGTGAAGTGGCATCTCCTTGTGGGTTTTCTTTTTTCTCATTGTGGTTTTATTTGAGTTTCCCTAATGGCTAATGATGATGTGTGTCTTTTTATGTACTTATTGGCTATTAGAGTATCTTTTTTTTTTTTTAAAGAAACATGAGTAGTTTTTATTTATTTATTCATTCATTCATTCACTTAGGCTGCGTTGGGTTTTTGTTGCTGCGTGCGGGCTTTCTCTAGTTGCAGCGAGCAGGGGCTACTCTTCATTATGGTGCCCGGGCTTCTCATTGCAGTGGCTTCTCTTGTTGTGGAGCGCGGGCTCTAGGTGCAAGGGCTTCAGTAGTTGTGGCAGTCGGGCTCAGTAGTTGTGGCTTGTGGGCTCCATAGCGCAGGCTTAGTAGTTTTGGTGCACGGGCTTAGTTGCTCTGTGGCATGTGGGATCTTCCCGGACCAGGGATTGAACCCGTGTCCCCCGCATTGGCAGGCGGATTCTTAACCACTACACCACCAGGGAAGTCCCTGTGTGTTTTTTTTTTTGGAGAAAGGAGAGTCGTCAGGTGCCTTGGAAAGGTCAATTTAAGGTAAAGATTTGATTATTAGGAAGGAGCATAGGGAGAGTGGTCCCTCTGGAGTTGTGGGTGTCAGAGAAGGAGGAGGAATGATTGGGTGCGTAAGAGGAGGAGTTGAGTGGAAGATGAGGGAGAAGTGGTGACATATGTTATCAAGAATACTTTCAGAAAGCTTTGCTGGGAAAGGAACAACCAAGAGTTTGGTTACCTACATGAAAGGAAAGTTTGGAGGAGTTTTTGTGGTTTTCATTATTGATGTTGTTTCTAATAGCAGTACTTGAGTATATGGCTCAGAGGAAAGAGCCAGTGGAGAAAGAGAAGTGGAAGATAGGAGAGAGGGGGATAATTGGTGGCACATGGCTCCAGAGGAGTTGGGGTGGGGTGGAGGGGGTGGGGGGAGGGAGGGGTGAGGGAGATAAGACCCAGGTGAAGTTATCAGTCTTGGACTAGAGAAAGAATGCCTAGACATCTGTGCATATAGGGAAGAAGGAAATGATGTCTGGGATAATAAGTTACTTATGTCTGGTTTTGGAGAGTGGCTGAGATCAAAGGGAAGAGAAGCCTGCTGTCCTATATTTTCTCTTTGGAGTCAGAAGTAATGTCACTTGAGGTAAAGTGGCTGGGTAGGGAGTCTGAAGAAAGTAGTAAATAGGGGAAGATTTTCAGGTAGTATTGATGCCTAGAAGAAATAGATGGTGGTGAATCTATGATAGCATCATGAAGTTGTCTTAATTTCTTTTCCCATGGAGTCCTCAGTGAGCAGAGTATAGGAACAAAGAAGGCAGAACTGGTTAGATTATCCCGGTGTTAGGAGTTTGCAGCTTTCTGAATGAGGCAGGAAGACAAAGGAGTGAAGTTCAGGGCGTTAAGAATGTTCTTGAAGTCTTAGGCCATGGAATTAATACTGAGGACATAAAGTGAAGCCACATGAAAGTTCTTATAGCAAATCTATGCCACCCTTCCACCCTCTACTTTTAACTCCTTACACAGGAAGCATGAGGAGGACATCCCTTCTCCAAAATTAATTTTCTTCCATGCTCAAAAATAGAAACAAATAATTTTACATCTTTTAACTTCCTTCCAAATTTATCATGTATTTAAACTTTTAGAAAAGTTTGTTGTCAGTATGGGTTGCACTTGTTTATTTTTTTTTACACTTTCACTATTCAGTATGAGAGAACTAAAATAAATTAATATATGTATGTTACACATGCCACATTGTTTTCTTCTTACTGATTGTTTTCTTCTTACTGATTATGTGAAATAGTCTTTCTTAAGTAGTAGATACTTAATACTTTAAGCAAGGACATGTATGTTTGAGGTGAGAATTATCATCTTTTTTCTCCTTGCAAATATTTGTTCATTTTTGAGGATTCAGATAATAATCCCCCTAAAACAAAACAAAACAAAACAAATTAAAATTCCCCTGTAAGTAAACCACTAGAAATAAACTTTTTTTATATCCTTCCCCATGTGTATGGGAAAGACTGGCTGGGGAGTGGGGATAATGTACTTTTTCTTTTAAACATGTATGCTTGGATGTTTATTTTATTTTATTTTTTTAGTTATTTCTGAGATATACATTTTAAAGTAATAACTAGAATTATGACATAACATTATACCTTCTACTCCGCCATCTTGGTTCCTCCCTGGATGTTAATTTTAAAACTCTTTTTTTCTTAAAAACTTAATACATGTCCTTAATATCATAAACATTTTCCATGTTATTAATTGTTTTTTAGCATTTTAAACTGTTGCTTAGTATTCCATCTGCTGATTTAAATCAATTCCTCATTTTAGGACAATTTACATTGTTTGTAGTTTTTCATAGTTAAAATAAGCACTGCTTTGAACATGCCTGTAGCTGACTCACTTTACTCATTATTAATTATTGCTTGGTGAAAGGTATATATGTTAAAAAGGAATCCATAAATGTTATTTAAATTATTCAAGCAGTGCATACGAATATAATATGTATTATAAGTATACTCAAGCTGTACTGACTGATGCTATGTGAGAAGTGAAAGTTTCCTTCCTATTTCATTTCTCTGAAGTACCCATCTTTCACGATTTTGTTTTTTGTTCAAATGGATACTGTCATAATTCTAAATAATATTTGATGCCTGCATTACCTAACTTTTAACATTAAAGAATATTGATTATTGAATAATTCTTGAGGGAATTTGTGCTAAGGATAAGTGGGAAAAGATTAATGCAAGGAAAATTTAGAAAGTACATAAATACCAAGCAGTAGGGGGACAGCCAAATCAATTACTCAGCCATTAAAAATCTTATTTTTTAAGAGTATTGAATGACTCAGAGAAATGTGTATGACATTTTTGAAAAATATAAATAAGTGAATCCTGCAGAGCATAAAATTATATATATTCAATATAGGGACTTACCTGGTAGTCCAGCGGGTAAGACTCCAAACTCCCAATGCAGGGGGCTCGGGTTCGATCCCTGGTCGGGGAACTAGATCCCTCACACATGCTGCAACTAAGAAGTCCGCATGCTGCAACTAAAGATCCTGCATGCCACAACTAAGACCTGGCGCAGCCATAATAGATAAATAAATAAATATTTTTAAAAATCGCTTATTAAAAATATACATATATTCAATATAATACAGTTGTTATGTGCATATATGTTTCTGTACACACACACATACACTTACATATATATGAAGAACTGAAAAGTTATTTATGGAATGTTAACAGTGTTTATCTTATGGTAATAGAATTGTGGTTGTTTCTTGTTTTTTTGTTTTTTTTTTTTACTTTTAATTGGAGTATGGTTGATTTACAATGTTTTGTTAGTTTCAGGTGTACAGCAAACTGAATCAGTTATGCACATGCATATATCCACTCATTTTTAGATTCTTTTCCCATATAGGCCATTACAGAGTATTGAGTGGAGTTCCCTGTGCTATACAGTAGGTCCGTTTTAGTTATCTATTTTATATATAGTAGTGTGTATATGTTAATCCCAATCTCCCAATTTATCCCTCCCCCACCGACTTGTGTTGGTTTTTAAATTTTTTTATACATTGGCCAAATTCTCTAAAATGACTTTTAAAAATGGGATAATATCATTAAAATAAAGTAATATCAAGATAGTGTATTGAATTTTTGTTTGACTGTTTTACTGAAAAAGGCCACAACAGAAAATATAAGTGCCATATAGACCAGTTAGCTGTTCAGAATTAGAAAAAGCCATTTTAGAGCCACATACTTCCCTCCAAGCCTTACTCCTTCACTCATAAATACTGGTCACAAGGAGTGCCGTTCCTATGAAAATGACTGAACAAAAATCTCGCCAAGATAGTAAAGAAAGCAGAAAATTTATCCTCAGAAGCACTTTCACATATTAAAGAGAGGCAGTATTTTAATGCATTTATTTACTTGGTTTAACTTAAACTTAAAAATAAATTATTTGGGGGAGGGGGCGGAAAAAAAAATTATTTGACTATGTGATCCCTAAATTATTTTGAAATTCCATATAAAGAAATCCCATAGTAATATGCTATCCCAAGTTCTTTATTAATAGTAACACCATTAACTTTATAATGACGAAATATATTTGTAAGAATCTTAAGGTGCCTTACATATTTTTAGTTATCTTTTTTTATAATATAATTTAAATACAAGAAAATGCACCAATTTTAAGGGTGCAGTTTGATGAGTTTTACCCAGCGTGTACAATCACGTAGCCAGCACTGCACTTCCATCACCCCAAAACGTTCCCTGTACTGCTTCGTAGTCAGTCCCCTTTTCCTACCCCCGGCCTTGGAAACCACTAATCTGTTTCTATCCCTATAGTTCAGCCTTTTGTAAAATTTCAGTTAAATGGAACCATTCAGTATATACTAGTCTTTTGTTCTAGCTTTTTTCACTAAAAACATAATGCTTTTGAGATTCATCCATGTTGTTACATATAGTTTTTGCCTTTGAAATTCTGAGTAGTATTCCACTTTATGCTACAGTTTGTTTTTCCAATGATCAGTGTGATGGACATATGTATTTTTCCATTTGGGGGCTGTTGTAAACAAAGTTGCTATGAATATTCATATAGAAGTCTTTGTGTGAATATATGCTTTTGTTTTTCTTAGGTAAATGTCTAGAAGTTGAATGGCTGGGTTGAATGGAAAAAATTATGTTTAACTTTATAAGAAACTGCCGAACTGGATACCAAGTTCAGTTCCATTTTTCATGCCTACCAACTATGTATGAGAGTTGCAGTTTCGCCCTACAATAAATAACATTTGTTACTGTTAGTCTTTTAGTTTTTCTGGTGGGAATGTAGCGCTGTCTCATTATGGGTTTGATTTTTATTTTACTTTCCTAATGACTAATGATGTTGAGCTTCTTTTCGTGTACTTATTTGCCATTCATATGTCTTTTTTGTGAAGTGTCTGTTCAAATTACTTGCCCATTTTTTGTTAATCAGGCTTTGTCTTACTATTAATGTTACTGAAAGTGGGAGTGTGGCTGCCCCCTGCTCTGAAGCCAATAAAGAGGCATGGTGGAACGGAAGGTTTGTTTTATTTTGGGGGCCAGCAGAAGGGGGGTGGGGGGTGGACTCCTGCCCATAGGCCAACTCCCACCCACTGACAGTCAGTGGGCAAGAGCTTTTATAGGTGAAAAGAGGGGACTACATGCAGAAAGAGCATAGGCAGCTCTGACAGTCACCTTGAAATTGGACATGGGGTGGTCTGATCAGCGTCATCTTGATTGTTTTAAGTACAGTTAATCTTCAGTTCCAGGGTTGGTTTGTTCCCATTTCTTTGAGGCCAGCTCTCAGAATTGTGGCAGCTTATGTCATGGCTGCAATTTGGTTGTCAAGTAGTTAACTTCTCCCACCTGGTGGGGGTTTTAGTATCTATAAGACAGCTCACAGGATATGGCTCAGAGTATTATCTGTAGCCCTTAAAGAACTAAAGGTCCTTGACTATGCTTAATGACTAAACTATTATTATTTAGTTTGTTGGACTGTTTTCCTTTGTTTCTGCATTTTCTCACTTCTCTGATTAAACTTATTCTTTGGCTGAAGGTTTTCCACACACAAAAGGCTGGCTGAGGACATGGGGGCAAGGACCATAAGGTCCTGCTCCGTTTCATTAAGTTGTAAGCATTTGGTGTATTTTTTGGACACAGTCCTTTATCAGAAATTTTACATTTTTTCCTCTCAATCTGTGGCATGTCCTTTCCTTGTTTTTCTTTTCAAGAGAAGTTTCTAATTTTAATGAAATCTAATTCATCAGTTTTTCCTTTTATGGATCATCCTTTTGGTACACATCTAAGAACTCCTTTGTAACTAAGGTTACAAAGATTTTCTCCTGTGTTTTTCTTTCTAAAAGTTTTATAGTGTTGTTCTTGCTTTCAGATCTAAGACCTGCACCGTGCCTGCCTCTTGTCTGTGCTAATTTGAGATCCTTTCTCACTCTTCCCATTTGGTTCTTTACTTCCTTTTCTGCCTGTTTCTGGCTTTGCACACCTTCTGATCAGAATATTCCTATCGCCTTTTCTGAGGGCTCCGAGTTCCAGTCCTGTCTCATTTCTTCCTGGAGGTCAAAATACATTGGAAATCCCCTTTGATTTTGTTACGATAAAAAAAAAGTCAATTTTTATTTTTCAATGTTTTTAAATGAATTATTTGTTTTCTAATGCTGGTTCTACCATTTTTAAAAAATTTTTATTATTTTTTTAAAGTTTTTGGCTGCATTGGATCTTTGTTGCTGCACACAGGCTTTCTCTAGTTGCGGTGTACGGGCTTCTCGTTGCAGTGGCTTCTCTTGTAGTGGAGCACAGGCTCTAGGCACGTGGGCTCAGTAGTTGTGACACGCGGGCTCTACAGTTCAGGCTCAGCAGTTGTGGCGCACGGGCTTAGTTGCTCCGCGGCATGTAGGATCTTCCTGGACCAGGGATTGAACCTGTGTACCCTGCAATGGCAGGCGGATTCTTAACCACTGCACCACCAGGGAAGTCCCAAAAAGTCAGTTTTTAAAAGTCAGCTATTGTTCAGTAATAATAACAACAGTAATAGTATTCGCGGCTTCTATTTATTGAAGAATTATGTGCCAAGTATTACACAGAATGCTTTGTGTTCAGAAATTTGTTTAAGTGTTAACTGATCTAAGATAGGCACTGTTTCTATATATGTTACTTGCTTAAGATTACATGGCTATTGAGTTGGGCCAATACTGGATCTCAGATCTGACTCTAAAGCCTGGATTCATGAACTTTTTTAAAAGATTTATTTATCTTATTTTTGGATGCATTGGGTCTTAGTTGCGGCGTGTGGGCTCTTTGTTGTGGTGCGCAGGCTTCTCTGTAGTTGTGGCGTGCAGGTTTTCTCTAGTTGTGGCGTGCAAGCTCCAGGGTGCTTGGGCTCTGTAGTTGTGGTGCGCGGGGTTAGCTGCCCTGTGTCATGTGAGATCTTAGTTCCCTGACCAGGGATTGAACCCGTGTCCCCTGCGTTGCAAGGTGGATTCTTTACCACTGGACCGCCAGGGAAGTCCCATGATGAACTTTTATGATATATTGAATATAGTTGAATTTTTAAAATTATGGTAGAATAGATACATAAAACTTCTCATCTTAACCGTTTAAGTATACAGTTCAGTAATGTTAACTATATTCCCATTGTTGTGCAACTGATCTCCAGAGCACTTATCATCTTGTAAAACTGAAACTCTGTACCCATCAAGCACAAACTCCTCATTCCCCCACTGCCTCCAGTCCCTGGCAGCCGCCATTCTGCTTTCTGTCTCTATGAATTTGACTATTCTAGGTGCTCATATAAGTGGAATTGTACATCATTTGTCTTTTTGTGACTGGCTTATTTCATTTCGCATAATGTCCTCAAGATTCATCCATGTTGTAGCACGTGTCAGGATATCCTTTTCTAAGGCTGTATAATATTCCATTGTGTGTGTGTGTGTGTGTGTGTGTGTATATGTATACATGCATACATACATGTATATGTATACACACACACCCTATTTTATTTATCTGTTAATCCATCAAAGGGTATATAAGTTGCATCCACCTTTGGCTATTATGAATAATGCTGTTATGAACATGAGTGTACAGATATCTGTTTAAGTTTCTGCTTTCACTCCTCTTGGGTATATATCCAGAAGTGGAATTGTTGGAGCATATGGTAGTTCTACTTTTAAATTTTTTTGAGGAATAGCCATACTATTTTCCAAAGTGGCTACACCATTTTACATTCCCACCAGCAGTGCATGGAGTTGCAGTTTCTCCACATCCTCACCGTCATTTATTTTCTGGGGTTTTTTTCATTCTTTTTTAAAATAATAGCCATTCTAATGGGTGTGAAGTTTTAATAGACTTGATTTTTAAATTCTTCCAGACTTTCTTGGGAAGAATGAATAATTAATAAGTATTATGTATGCATCATACACTTAACCAATTGAATTATTGATATTAATGTGCAAAATTATGAGACAGTCATGGACTTCCCTGGTGGTGCACTGGTTAAGAATCTGCCTGCCAGTGCTAATGCAGGGGACACGGGTTCGATCTCTGGTCCTGGAAGATCCCACATGCCGTGGAGCAACTAAGCCTTTGTGCCGCAGCTACTGAAGGCCGTGTGCTCTAGGGCCCATGCTCGGCAACAAAAGAAGCCCCCGCAATGAGAAGCCTGTTGCACACCGCAACAAAGAGTAGCAGCCCCCGCTTACCACAACTAGAGAAAGCCCACACACAGCAATGAAGACCCAACGGAGCCAAAAATAAATTTAAAAAAATAAAATTAAAAACAAAAAAGTCACAATAGCCACAAAGTTGAAACAAATCAAATGTCCATTAAGTGATGAATGGATAAAATATAGTACATTCAGTGAAATATTTTTTGGCAATAAATAGCATGTGCTGATACATGCTACAACATTGAAAACGTTATGCTAAGTGAGAGAAACCAGACATAAAGACCATGTATATATGGTTCTATATATAAAATGTCCAGAATAGGTAGACGTATAGAGACAGAGAGTAAATCAGTGGTTGCCAGGCTCTGAGAGGTGGGTATAGGGGAGTTCAGAATGGCTGATAATGAATATGGATTTTAAGTGCAGAAAGATATGTAAAAAAATTTTAGGCAATGGACTGTCTTGTTTTCATCTCCTATTTGGAGTGTGTACAATTAAACTTTGCAAACATTTTGAAATTATAGGGAAGAGAAGTGTTTAGAACATGATTGGGAAGAAAACAGAATTTAGAAAAAAGCATAATATATAGTTAGTTTTTCCCAGTGGCAGATTTTCTGTAACTTTTTAAGTTTTAGGAACACAACGTATAGTATAATCTAGTTGCTTTTAAAAATTAAAACTTTAAATATGATTAAATGTACAGCTTATTTGGAAAATAATTACAAAATTTCAAATTGAATTTATTAATCCTAGAAGCATTTAGAAATGAATGCTTAATTTGGTAGTGTTTGAAAATTCATGTCCCTTCACCCCCTTAACTTGGGTTGTGCAAATGCTCCAGTGTGCTAGAAATTACTCACCATTTGGTTGAGGAAGAAAAATCTAATTCAGTTGCTAACTTAAATATAATCATTAAAATAATTTCATATAAATTTAGTCACATTGTTTGCCTTGCTGTGATTAGCAGATCGGGTTACAGTGCTTAGGTGATTTTGCCACAGAACATCAGGTATGGGGAAATTCTGTTAAGTGTTATTTAAGTTTTGAAAATATGTCGTTGATAGATCATTGACAGAAACCTATACTATTTTTTAAATTAATTAATTAATTTGTTTTTATTTTTGGCTGTGTTGTGTCTTCGTTGCTGTGCATGGGCTTTCTAGTTGAGGCAAGCGGGAGCTACTCCTCGTTGTGGTGAGCGGGCTTCTCATTGTCGTGGCTTCTCTTGTTGCAGAGCATGAGCTCTAGAGCACAGGCTCAGCAGCTGCAGTGCGCGGGCCCTCCCAGCTGCTCTTTGGCATGTGGGATTCTCCCAGGCCAGGGATCTAACCCGTGTCCCCTGCATTGGCAGGTGGATTCTTAACCACTGCACCACCAGGGAAGCCCTATACTGTTATGCAAACAAATGTTATAGTTTAAAGGTACAGAGTCAGGAAGAGATGCCTTTCTGCTTCTTTCCAACCCTAAAACTTTGGATTTGTTTTGCCTTAAATCTTTGAGCAAAGAAGACAATTACTTATTTTTCATATTTACTAGGATAAATGGACAAGGCCTGTACTTTCTATTTTTAAGACCTGTCTGAATATCCAGTACATTTCTATCAACTTTATCTTGTAAGGATAGTAAGAAGCCACCATAATCAAAGAAGACTTAAAAAATCGCAACCCGCCCAGTCATACTCCACCAGACATGCGTTTTTCTTTTGGATATTAGGTATTGCTTGTTCAAAAGTAAAAAGAAATTTGCTTTCCGGGAAGGAAAGTTCTGTCTGAGAGCTAAATGCCATAGAGTTCCTATCTCTTGATAGGAAATTGACTCTTTTATGAATTAGCTTCACTGTTTTCAGCTCTTTTACTACTTTTACATGCACATTTGTAATGTTGAAGGTCTGATAACTAAACCTTTGAACACCTTGTTCAGAAGATAACATTACTTTTAATTGTTTAGTTTGTGAGAAGTGCCTTTGACGACTTAAGGTGGAGCATTTTCTGGTCTCTTGCTCGTGGTTGTGTTCCTGGAAACCACATTTGTGGTTCCCTGGGGGCAGCATCAAATAATCCAATAGCAGCTGTATCAACAGAGGTGTGCTTGTACATTATTATCAAGTACACTGAGGATTGGACATTTTGCCCCAAAGTACTGACTTTGTTGTCTGGAATAGTAAGGGATTTGGCAAAGTTCAAAAAGAAACCAAGGATTTTACACTGAAAAATGCAAAAATTCTAGGGACTTCCGTGGTGGTCCAGTGGCTAAGACTCCGTGCTTCCAATGCAGGGGGCCCGGGTTCAATCCCTGGTCAGGGAACTAAAACCCACATGCCACAACTAAAGATCCCGCCTGTCGCAACTAAAGATTCTGCATGCAGCAACTGAAAGATCCCGCATGCTGCAACGAAGATCCCATGTGCCGCAAGTAAGATATGACGCAGCCAAATAGATAAATAAATACTAAAAAAAAAAGAAAAATGGAAAAATTCTAGTTCTTCATTAATTTGGTAAAAAGAATTTTATCTCATTAAATGGTGTTTTCAGTTCATTTACACATTTACTCATTTAAAAGTATGGTATTTATTAAGAAAGATTCCATTATATTTTCTTTGTGCAATGATTACAAACAATCCTTCGAATTCTAACAGGCTGTTGTGTACATTTTGGCCAAATAGAATAGATAAACCCCAGTCTTTATCAACTATAAACCTTAATTAACTGTCTCAACAGCAGACATGACGTTTCTTTCACTTTCTGGTCCAACACTTTGGTGACCATATAGCAAAAGAACGAAATGTTTCTTGTGTGGTTACTAGTTAGATTCTTAAACATATGAGTTTGTAGTAGCTTTGTTAAGAAATCTCTCAAATTTGATCACTGCTTTTCTGTTGAATATGAACCCAAGTGATTACATTTTCATTTAATTCCTTTCCCTTAAGGGGGCAACACTTTGGGAAATTTATACAGTTAAACTAATATTCTTGGAATCCTATGAGTAGAGGAAGGGATTTACATTATCTTATTGAGAGAATGTAATGGAGTAATTTATTTTCCTCAAAAACCACAAAAATGACAAAATCCTGGTTTTCTGATCCTAGTGGGACGCTCTGCCTTTTAGCCTGCTCCAAAGAATTTTAGAAATTGGCTAAGTTAGGGATTTTTATTTGTACAGATTTCTTATGTATTGTATACTAAAATTGTAAACAATGACTGGAACCTTAGCTTTTGAGAATTCTGAGGGAATTAGCTATTTTAAGTAGTTATTTCCTGGCTAAAAAACAATTCATACCTTTGTGGAAGTTTTTTTTTTTAAGTATTATTTTAACCATATACAAATGAAAATAAAATTTATTTCATACTTAGTTTTCTCCTTAAACATAGTAGACTAAACATAACTGCTTGATGATTTACTTGATAATTTACTTGAGGATGTGGTATTATTTTGCTTTAATATATAATAAATACTGGGCTTCCCTGGTGGCGCAGTGGTTGAGAGTCTGCCTGCCAATGCAGGGGACGCGGGTTCGAGCCCTGGTCTGGGAAGATCCCACGTGCCACGGAGCAACTGGGCCCGTGAGCCACAATTACTGAGCCTGCGCGTCTGGAGCCCTTGCTCCGCAACAAGAGAGGCCGCGATGGTGAGGGGCCCGCGCACCGCGATGAAGAGTGGCCCCCGCTCGCCGCAACTGGAGAAAGCCCTCACACAGAAATGAAGACCCAACACAGCCAAAAATAAATAAATAAATAAATAAATAAATAAATAAATAAATAAATAAACAAGCCTTGCATTCCTTTAAAAAAATATATATATATATAATAAATACAGTGATGCCATTAGAGTTTTTTTCGTTCCTCTAACAGTTATTGAATCTTCACTGTAAGACAGGTATTTTTCTAGGCATGAGATCTGTATAGTTTTGTACTAGTATTCCCATACCTTGAATTCTTGGCCCAATTTTATGGTTTCTCCTTCTTGCCACTATCTGGCATAATGTTAAGAGCATAAATTCTGAAACCAGACTGTTAAAATTTGAATCCTAGTTCTACTGCTTACTAGTTGTGTGACTATAAGCTATACAACCCCCCTTTGCCTCAGTTTTTACGTCTGTAAGCTAGGGCCAGTGATATAACCTATTTCATAGGGTTATTGCAAGAATTTAAAGGCATGTGAAATGTTTGAACGGTGCTTGGCACGAAGTTAGTGCTATAGAAAGTTATTAGTCATTATCACTACTATGAATATTACTATTACTATGACTTCTCAATGCTGTTTGCCCTGTTTCCTGTTTTTAAATTTCTTTAATCTTAGAAAACAGATAACTAAGCTTGCTAGAACTAAGTGTAAAATAAGAGTAAATTGACTGTATGAAACCTGAGATTTCCTTTCAAGAAAACAGAATGTGGTGTATGCCTTGGCATTACATTTTGGCTGCCAAGAACCTTTCTTTCTTAGACATAACCTTTAATAGGTCATACTTATAAATGAGTACTGAGGAAGGAAAAACAAGAAATAAAATTTATCTTAATAAATGGGACTTGTTTTTCAGGGAAAAAGATCTTGAAGAAGCTTTGGAAGCAGGAGGTTGTGATCTTGAAACTTTGAGAAATATAATTCAAGGGAGACCACTGCCTGCTGATCTGAGGGCTAAAGTTTGGAAGGTAACTAGAAACTGAAACAAATAAAATGTAATGACTTAAGAATAATATTTTAGAATTTTTATTTTCAGTTGTCTTAGTTGCAGAAGCACATGCCACACTTAGAAAATTTATCAAACAGAGCAGCTTGCTAAAATGTGTGTTTCTGTAGTGTTTGGTATATTTAATAATTCAGGTTTTGAAAGGCAGTGTTTTCTTTTGTAGCCATTAGAAATGATGTTTATGAAGACTGTTCAGTGAAATGGGAAAATGCAACCAATGAGTAAAATAGGATATATAATTGCAGATATGGAATGATCTCAGCTATGTTTTAAAAAAAAAAGGGAGGGAGAAGAAACAGGTCTCTGGGTGTTAGAATTACAGGAGATTTTCCTTTGCTTTATTTTCCGCTTCAGCTGTTCTCTAGTACATGTGTATTATCATTTTTAAATTTTAAATTAAGATTTTTTTATGATGAAAAAAGAAGTAGTTCCCTTTGTTAAAATGTGTAAGCAAAGGATAAGATAAAAAACCATCTGTTATCTACCACTTATAGGTAAAACACATAATAACGCCTTGGTGACACATCTTATTTTTTCCATTCTACACATATATATGTAACAGAAATGGAATTACAACTGTATATAGCATTCTGAATGTTTTGTCATAGAAATTTAAAACACATACAAAAGTAGAGAGACTTGTTAGTGAACCCCCATTTACCCATCACTTAACTTTAACTGTTACCAACATTTGGCCAGTCTTATTTGATTAGTATTCTGTCCTTTCCGCCCCACCCCGCCCACTGGATTATTTTAAAGCAGATCCTTCGTAGCACACTAAAATATTTTAGTATGAAAGTCTAAAAGATAAAAGACTTTTAAAATAACCATAACACTACTAAATTGAAAAGAATAGTAATTCCTTAATGTGTCCTCACGTGGCTGAAGGGACAAGGGCGCTAACTGGGGTTTCTTTTATAAGGGGGCTAATCCCATTCATGAGTGCTCCACCCTCATGTCCTAATCACCTCTCAAAGGCCCTGCCTGTAAATACCAAAACATCGGGGTTAGGTTTCAACATAAATGAATTTGGGTGAGGGGACACAAACATTCAGTCTATAGCATTAATGATGTTTGCTTGAAATAAATTTACATATATAATTATGTAAATATTTTGTGTAATTCATTTTATTCACTGGATTAACATGAAGTAGTAAAATTTGATATAGATACATTACTTTGTAATCTTTGAAGTGTGCATTATTCCTAAGTTCAGGCCTCCATTATTACAGCATATTTTCCAAGAATGAGAAATAACATATGAAGCTATTTGCTTTTTTTATCTTTCTTCCAGATTGCTCTAAATGTTGCAGGAAAAGGAGATAGTTTGGCATCATGGGATGGTATTTTAGACCTGCCAGAACAGAACACTATTCACAAAGATTGTCTGGAGTTTATTGGTAAGTTTAATAATTGTTTTCAAACAGTGAAAAAATTTTCAAATAATGATTTTTGGATGGAGGAGTCGCTCTGTAGTAGAATTAACTTGTTATAATTTGGGATATGTTGAATTTGTAGAGGGCTAATAAATAGCTTTAGAACTTCTCTTTTGAAATTCTTATGAAATAATGTCTAATATTTTAAGAGAGTCTGATTTTTAGTGTTTCTTTTGCATTATGTTTGATTAAACATTAGCATAATTATGTTTAATTCTTCAAGTACCTTTACAGTTTTATGGCAGTTTTAAAATTGTTTTTTGTATAATTGAAGATCGGTATGATTGTATACAGTCCTCAGATTTAAGGGGGCTGTGTTCCGAAAGTTTATCTGTAAGTCGTTAAGTCATGATCTGCTATAGAAAAAGTATTGTCAATCATGGGTGAATAGGTTTCCAATCACCCCACAAGGTCTTTTGAAGATTAAATTAATTTGGTTTATATTTTTCTTTTTTAATTCATCTGTAGTCCATTGGTCTTTTTGTTTCTCTCTCTGTCATATTTTAGTTAACTTATTGACTAAATAGGCTTTTATGTGCTAACCTCAACAGAAACATTATTGCTGATGTGGGCAAAGGAAAGGGAATTTGGTGGTGGAGAATGAATCACTTTCCCTCCCCTTGACAAAGCTATAGTGGCAGCTGCCCATTATGGGGTAGATGATAATCCGTTATTTGGAAAACACTTTTTGCTTTCCAGGAATGTGGGTTATGCTTACCTTTCCTGCTTCAGATTGTCCATTCTTGTATATATCTATATGTTATATAGATATATATAAGATATATATATCTATATAACATATATATAGATCAAGTATTGTTAAGTTAGTAAATACTGAATAGCTAGTGAATATAAATAAGTATAAGGAAAAATGTGCTTTTATGCAGTTATTTTGCCCTTGACATGCTCTAAATACAGTAAGATGGTATTGTATGTTTGTAACCCAGTATTTTGTCCAATAACTGAGCATCTAACAGGCCCTTGGTAACTTTATTTTGACACTTATTTTCTAGACCAGCTTTCAGTGCCCGAAGAGAAGGCAGCAGAATTACTTTTGGATATTGAATCTGTAATTACCTTTTATTGTAAATCACGTAACATTAAATATAGCACGTCCCTTAGCTGGATACATCTACTCAAACCGTTGGTGCGTCTTCAACTGCCACGCAGCGATTTATACAACTGCTTTTATGCTATCATGAATAAGTACATTCCCAGGTAAAATATGATTTAGTTATTACACTTTTAAAAATGAATAAAGGTCTAGTTTGTTTTGAACTAAAGTTGTTAGATTTATTTTTATGGTAAAGTAAAAGGTTCAAATAATTTTTAAGGTTGTTTGAATCATAATTGTTATTTGACTTTATTTTTGTGGTTATAAACATTTTTTAGAGGATTCTTTAGTTAAGAATTTATGCAATGGAATATTACTCAGCCATAAAAAGGAACGAAATTGGGTCATTTGTAGAGATGTGGATGGACCTAGAGTCTGTCATACAGAGTGAAGTAAGTCAGAAAGAGAAAAACAAATATCATATATTAACGCATATATGTGGAATCTAGAAAAATGGTACAGATGAACCTATTTGCAGGGCAGGAATAGAGACACAGATGTAGAGAATGGGGGGTAAGGGGGAGTGGGATGAATTGGGAGATTTAGATTGACATATATACACTAACACGTGTAAAATAGGTAGCTAGTGGGAACCTGCTATATAGCACAGGGAGCTCAGCTCAGTGCTTTTAGATTGACATATACACATTAACGTGTAAAATAGATAGCTAGTGGGAACCTGCTGTATAGCGCAGGGAGCTCAACTCGGTGCTCTGTGATGACCTAGGTGGGTGGAGTGGGGGTGGGAGGAAGAGAGGTCCAAGAGGGAGGGGGTATATGTATACATATAGCTGATTCACTTCGTCATACAGCAGACGCTAACACAACATTGTAAAGCAATTATACTCCAATTTTTAAAAAAGTAATTTATGCTTCTAGGGTTTATATATGCTGTATAACTCTTCATACTTTTTTGATTTCTTTACTTATAAAAAAGTAACATTATAGTTTCTAAGTAAAAAGTAAAATTTTTGGAGTGCTGCTACTTTAAATGAGGTGCTGGGGTTACAGCTTGGAATATAGTCCTAGAAATACAGGCGTTGAACAAGTAATTAGAAGTGTGCTGAGTGTGAGGAAGGTGAAATATAGAGTGCTATGGGAATGTATAATGAGGGTGACCTAACTTGTCCTGGAGGTCAGGGAGGTCTCCTCTGGGAACGTGACACTTAAGTTGAGTCTAGACAGATGTGTAGGTCGTTGTGGGGGGCAGGGGGAGGGGGGTGGGTAGTAGCAGATGTGGCACTTACGAGGCCAGAAAGAGTTCTTATAGTTCTCAGTGCTGTGGATCAGGTAGTCAGGATTTTAGAGCCAAAAGGAACTTTTGACATAATCTAGACCAGTGGTTTGGCTGCACAGTGAACCTTTGATGCACATTGGAATCATTGGGGAGAGTTCTTAAAAATTCTGATGCCCGTTTACATACCTGACTAATTAAATCACATCTCTGAGGAGGACATCGGTGCGCTGATGTTTGTTGAGGTTTAGAGCTTCTCGGTTGATTGCAGTGTGCAGCTATTCTGGAGCTTGATAGTTAAATGGCTACCATTGTTTTCTGCTTTTCTGTGCGATAACACACTGTGTTAGGTGTAGGTCCTTTGTGTATTTTCTCATTTAAACAGTGACCACTGTAAGGTATGTATCTCTGATTTACAGCTGTAGGAACTGAGGCAAAGAAAGACATTAAATGATTTATTCAGGATTACACTTCTGCTGTATGACTGAGTCAGGATTTGAACCTAAGTTTGATTGGACACCTGTGCTGTAACTAATAAGGTTCTCCACCCTCGTTGCTTATTAGAATCAACTGAAGAACTTTTTTTTTCTTTTTCTTTTATAGCTTAAAGTATCATTCACATATTAGAAAATTCATCCTTTTAGTATGTACAATTCAGTGGTTTTTAGTATGCTCACAGAGTTGTGCAGCCATAGCCACAATCATTTTTAGAATGTTTCTGTCACCCCCAAAAGAAACCCCAATACTCATTAGCAGGCAACTTTCCATTTTCCCCCAACACTCTCAGCCCTAGGCAACCACTAATCTTTCTCTATGGATTTGCCTATTCTGGAGATTTTATATAAATGGAATCATATAATATGTGGTCTTTTGTGACTACCTTCTTTTACTTAGTATAGTCTTTTAAGGATTCATCCATATTATGGCATATATCATTACTTATTTCTTTTTATTGCCAAGTAATATCTCATTGTATGCACAATATAAATAAAATACCACATTTTATTTACTCATGCAACAGTTGCTGGACATTTGGATTGTTTTCACTTTTTAGCTATTATGAATAATGCATTTGTGAACCTTTGTGTACAGGTTTTTATGTGGACATGTATTTCATTTCTTTTGGGTATATACCTAGGAGTGGAAATGTTGAATCATATGGTAAATCTGTGTTTAACCTTTTGAGGAATTGCCAGACTTTTCTACAATAACTGCAACGTTTACTATTCCCACCAGCAGTGCATGAAGATCCCAGTTTCTACGCATCCTTGTCAACAATTTTTTTTTTTAAATTATAGCCAGACTGAGTGTGAAGTGGTATCTCATTATGGTTTTGATTTGCATTTCCCTGACAGCTAATGATTTTCTGCATTTTTTCATGTGCTAAGTGGCAATTTGTATATCTTCTTTGGAGAAATGTCTGTTCAGCCAAAGAACTTTTAAAACATACTGGTCCTTGAAGTTTCAAATATAAATACACCATGTAGAGCCATGTAGGGTTTTTTTTGTATTTGTTTTTGTTTTTGTTTTAACTCCCAGGTGATTCTAGTGTACTCCAGAGTGGAGAACCTCTGTGCTACCTGGAAGCGATAGTGCTTCGTGTTAGGGAAACAGACCCCGAGGTGCCAGAATACAGGGCTAAAGTCATGGTAAAGCTGAGACTGGAATTCATATTTGGGAGTCATTCTGTTATACTAAGTCTCTCAACTGCTTATATTTTACCACCTCTCAGTGTAACAGAGCTAGTAATAGCAAGGGACATGATGTTCCAGCTTTATCTCTACAGAATGTTGGCGGTGGTAGTTACTAGTAGAGGGATTGGGGTTTACATTGAGCTGTGTAACATACCGTCTGGTCAGGTTCCTCCGGTTACTGTTTCCATGAGTTCCACATGTAACACAATACTCCAGCCAGGGTCAGTGTTAATACCCCTGCATAGGGCCCAGCCCCACAAAATGTTGCTAGAACAGCTCCACTATAATATATCTTCTTATTACAGATTCAGATATAACATGGGTAGAACTCTATCAAGCACAGTGCTTTGCAGTGGAGAGTAACTTTGTAATACACAGCTATTAAATGAATAGATGCTGTTGCAATGGCTGACTGTCTGAGATGTTCCACTTTTTCTGAGGCAAACTAGGCAATTGTCCTTACAGTGTGTGTCCCTACTCTGCTTACAGCCTGTGTTTATGTGTTTTGTTTCAGCAGTCTATTGCCTTGCATATGTAGAGTGGGGAAAGTATTCAGACTAAGGAGGAGGTAATCTTGCCAATATGAATCCACTTCTGTCTTTGGGCATCTGAATTACCAATTTAGGGCTTTTTCTACAAAACTTCCCTGTTATCTGCAGTATTAGAAAATGGTAGATAGAGGGTCATACCAAATCCTGGCATTGACCTTAGAGCTTAGTTTTGTAGAAATTATTTTTCATTATTCCCATTGGAATAGCATTTTGAAACATTCTTTATCAATGCTTTTATGTTAAAACTGACATTCATTTCATTAACTTTTTTACATGAAGCCTTTTACCTTGTTTCAGTGTTTTTTTTTTTTTTCCTTTGGCCATGCCCTGCAGCATGCGGGATCCTAGTTCCCCGGCCAGGGATCAAACCCCCGCCCCCTGCAGTGGAAGCATGGAGTTTCAACCACTAGACTGCCAGGGAAGTCCTTCAGTTTTTTTATAGTTTGCTTTTTTTAGACTGCACATCTACCAGAATACCACTTGTTGAAATATTAAATTACATATGTGGAAGGGTAGTATGCATAATGGTTTAATGCCCAGTTTCTGTGTACAAGTCTTAGCTCCATCACTTCTTAGCTACATGACCTTGGGTGGGCTGCTTGACTGCAGCTAAGCCTCATTTTTCTCATCTGTAAAGTGAAGATGATAATAGTATCTTTCATAGAGTTGCCTGTAAAGATAAAATGAGGTAACTTTGTAAAGTGTCTATTATAGTGTCTGGCACATGGTATTTCCTCAATAAATACTGACTTTTATTATGATGGCCTGTGCTTTGAACTGTTTAAATTTTTAATGATTTATGAGACATAGGGGAACAAGGTAAGAAGTAGTACAGTTACTCAATAAGGTCAGTGTTTGGCACCTCCCAGGATTCACTCTGAACACCTGATACCCAGGCCACTTCAACAGCTTCTAAGGCTCTGGGTCCACTATTTTGGAATGTTCATCTGTGGCCATTTCAGACTTGTACCTTTGCTGAAGGATTCCTAATTGAGTACATTAACTGTGGAGCTAACCTGAAGCCTTTCTAGGAGTTTCTTCTTATTTGGCAGGGAAGAAGGGAGCTGGACTTCCTCAGGACTCTCCAGATATCCTTTTGGGATCCAAAACTTATCAGAATAACCTAAGTGGTCCCACTGTTTTCATTGGTCCTTGTAGTCCTTTCTCCTGAGTGCTGCCTGGGTTCACCTGGAAAGACTCTGCCTAGAGTTGGCTGTAGACCTGATGTTTCTACAGACTTTCTTTCAGGTCAGGTATATTAGGTGTTAGCAAGAGAGGTCTGCCCGGTTGTATCAGGCAGGCTTGCTGTTGTCAGTGCTGTGGTGTTCAGATGTTCTGGGGTAGGGAGGGGAGGTGGGTATTGCAGGAGGATCGGTTACTGACATGATCATTTCTGACCTATTAATGCAAGAAACTTTGCTTCTTTTGTTTTTTAGGGATTGTTCCCTGAAGGGGAGACCATTTCATCTTTTCCGATTACTCATCCAGTACCATGAGCCAGAGCTTTGTTCTGTTCTTGATACAAAGAAAATTACTCCAGACTCCTATGCACTCAACTGGGTAATAAAGTGAAAGTAGGAACACTTAATGAAAAATAGCTTTCTATAAAACTATAGTTAGGTTTTTTTTTTCCCCCCCAAGGAAGAGAAAGAAAAGTACTAAATTATAGACTATTACTATTTAAACCAAAGGAGTAAAATTATTGGCACTTCAAAAATGATTTTTTTTGCTCTTCACTTACATTAGTTTAAATTATTTAATATGAAGTTTAGCCTTTTGTTGTTTTACAAATATATGTAAATATATGTGATATGTTTACTTATGTATAATATATATATGTAATATATATAAATATATGATATGTATCAGTTCACTTTAAAACTGTGTGATTAAATTGTTGATAGTATGTATAAGAAATGATATCCAATGACAAGGAAAATAAGATTATCAAATGATTAATATAAAAGAATATAAAGTACATCTCAGGGACTTTCCTGGTGGCGCAGTGGTTAAGAATCCGCCTGCCAGTGCAGGGGACACGGGTTTGAGCCCTGGGCTGGGAAGATCCCACATGCCGCGGAGCGACTAAGCCCGTGCGCCACAACTACTGAGCCTGCGCCCTACAGGCCGCGAGGCACAACTACTGATCCCACACACCACAACTACTGAAGCCCGCGTGCCCTAGAGCCCATGCTCCACGACAAAAGAAACCACCGCAATGAGAAACCTGCACACCGCAACAAAGAGTAGCCCCCGCTCGCGGCAACTAGGAAAAGTCCGCACGCAGCAATAAAGACCCAACACAGCCAAAAAAATAAATAAATTTAAAAAATTTTTTAAAAAGTACATCTCAGTACTCTGTCATTCTATATTTGTATTTTTATTTTTTTAAATTTTATTTATTTTTGGCTGCATTGGGTCTTAATTGCTGCGCGCGAGCTTTCTCTAGTTGCGGTGAGCAGGGGCTACTCTTCCTTGCGGTGTGTGGGCTTCTCATTTTGGTGGCTTCTCTTATTGTAGAGAACTGGCTCTAGGCACACGGGCTTCAGTAGTTGTGGCGCACGGGCTTAGTTGCTCCGCGGCATGTGGGATCTTCCCGGACCAGGGCTCAAACCCGTGTCCCCTGCATTGGCAGGTGGATTCTTAACCACTGCACCACCAGGGAAGCCCTGTATTTGTATTTTTAAATGGGAAGTTTTATTATTCTAGGTTAGTGGTTCTCAAACCTTTTGGTCTCAGGACCTCTTACACTCAACATTTATTGAGGAGCCACGATTTATGTGGATTATGTTGGTTAGAAATTAAGAAGTTTTAACCATTTATTATTTCATTTAGAAGTAGTGATAAATCCAATACATGTTAACATAAATAACCTATTTTTAAATGAAAATTAACTATTTTCCAAAAAGAAATTTAGAATAGTGACATTTTTTAATATTTTTGAAAATCTCAGTATTTGGTTAGAGCACAGGCAGGTACATTCTCATATCTACTTCTCTATTGAATCTGTGATGATACCATATTTCGTGTAGCCTTTGGAAAATTCTGTTGTTCATTTGTGAGAGAATGAATGTGAAAAAGGCAAAATCTAAGTGTTATTATGAAAATAGCTTTGACATCACAAATCCCCTGTAAATACTCTTGGGGACTTCCAAGGCTCCTCAGACCATACTTTGAGAACTGCTCTTCTAGGGTTACTTGAAGATCTTTCTAAAACAGTGATTGGGTTCTAGAAGAATATACGTATTTTCAAAAATTGTAATGTATTCCTTGATCATGTCTTACCTAACTTTTCTTCAGGAAGGATTCCATTTCTGCCACTTACTAACCGTGTGATTTAATACACTTAGCCTCTGAGCTTCGATTTCTTCATCTGTAAAATGGAACTAATAATAGTACCTATCTCAGAAGGTGATGAGATGAGTAATCAGGAAATGGTGACTAGAGAATCGCAATTGGTTTCAGCCCTGGCATACTAAATCTCATACTGCAGCAGCCTATTCTTTCATTCCCTCTCGGCTGCAGTCTTCTCACTTTGAGTAAAAATAATAAAATTGTAGTTTCTCTGAGATTCATATGTTGCTATTAAATCTACTTATTTGTGTTGAAGTAAGAAACTTTCTTTAAGCATTCTGATACGTTAATAGAGATCTCTCTCGTCACATCATGCCTGGGAAATGCCATTTCTGTGACCAGAACTCTGAAGTAGTACTCAGTGCTGCTAGCAGATTTTAACTGATTACTGAAACTACCAGTTTCACTTTGTCAATGCCC
Organism: Balaenoptera borealis; assembly: GCF_965194805.1. Classification (NCBI taxonomy): domain Eukaryota; kingdom Metazoa; phylum Chordata; class Mammalia; order Artiodactyla; family Balaenopteridae; genus Balaenoptera; species Balaenoptera borealis. The sequence continues at coordinate 48,175,764 of NC_138862.1, forward strand.
CAAGTAGTTCATTCTTGCTACTAGTATCATGTCTATGGAATGGAGTCTTTTTTTTTTTTTCAATCATGAGATGAAACAAAACAAATTCCTAAACTTTGAGAACTCATAACTGTGAATGATGCAGTGGTAGCTTTAGTTTAGCTAACTGAATTTAATGATGACCATATCTTGCTATTCTGTTTGTATTTCATCTTCTGTATTTGTAATAGTAATTTTTAAACAGTTACAGAAAACATTAGAAGCATTATGTACTTTAAAAGCTTTGTGGTCAACTGTAATAGCAGTTACATCAGCTTTGGAGTGTCAGGCTTTTTCTAGCCCAAACATCACCATTTACTAGCTCTGTGATGTTAGGAAGGTTATTTAATATACGTCTGTTTTCTTACCTATAATATGGGGAGGAAAATGTCTATTTTGAAGGACTGTTGTGAGAATATTTAGAATAAGAGATATTTAATAAAAGATATGTGGCAGTAATTTAGAACTTGGCACAAAATATTCACTAAATGTATGTGTTCTCGTTAGCTCCCTTTAGCCATTAAGAATGTTTGAAATTTAACTTCTAGACGGAATTGTTTCTGTATCTAATAAAAATGGAATAATCTAAAAATATCACTGAAGTTATGCAATTTAAAACACAGTTGGGCTCTAGAGGAACTTACACATTAACAATTCTTTTATTTGAAGTAGAAAACCATAGAGCTCCTGAAACGTTTTGAGGGACATGAATGTTGTCTCATCTGTTTCAAATGATGTACAACTAAGATTGGGGAACAATTTGCCTTTAAATTGTCCTTACAATTTCATTTGATGCTCATAACTCAAATTACCATGCTTGATCCTCACAGTTACCTTGCAAGTTAAGTACTATAATAGTTACCCTTACAGAGCTTGTGGGTAATTATGCTAGTTATTATGCTGCGGCAGATATGTGCTAGTTACTGTATATATCCTAGGTTAGTTGTCTTCCTCTTTACCACAACAGTGGTAGAGGATGGGTAGTAGTATTCCTTTTTTTTTTTTAAAAAACAGAAGTAGAAGTGGAAGCTCTAGAGGTTAAGTGACATACCCTAAGTCATACAGCTAGTAAGTGGCTTCATTGTGCCTTGAATCCACATGTTCTGCCTTTGGATTACATACAGTAAAGTTAAGGTACAAGTTAAATATCAGGTACAGACAGTTTCATATAATGTTACGCATTTGCCTGAATACTTTTAAAAGAACAGGTCGTTGCCAGTGGTTTATATCTCTCATTTCATTTCCTGATTACAGCTTGGAAGTCTTTTTTCCTGTTACTGTTCCATTGAAGTCACTCAGGCAATATGGGATGGATATCTACAACAAGCAGATCCATTTTTTATTTATTTCTTAATGTTAATAATCCTTGTTAATGCAAAGTAAGTATCAAGTTGGCTAGATTTTTTCCTCTCTGTTCTCAGGGTGCTCTGTTAATATTTAACTCAAATCCATTTGATTCTCTTTTTACAGAGAAGTCATTTTGGCACAGGAGTCTGACAGCAAAGAAGAAGTTATCCGTAAGTATTATTTAATGTGGAGAAAGCATTTCAAGTCAGTTTTCTGAAACTCAGTTTCCTCATCTATAAATTTAGAATATTACTCTAGAAGAGCTCTGAGGTTCCATTCAACTCTTACACACTCTCCAGGTACAGACCTTAAAGACTCTTGCCCCTGATTTGCCACCCTCATTCATTCCTTCTATGTATTTTTCACTCTTTCAATTCTTTTCCATATACTCTTTCTTTGGTTTCATTGTTCAGATAAACTGCCCTCCTCTCACTCTCCTCTTCCCTTCCTTCTTCCTTAGTTTGCCTTTGAATACTCAGCTCTTACAAGTATATCCATTGTTGAAGTCTTGGTTCTTCGTTTGGGTTCTCCCCCACTCTAGCTCCCACACAGATTTAGTTACTTCCTCTCTATAGTGCCTGGCACTTTGTACTGTCTGTGTTACAGTGTTTATCTCACTATGTTATAATGATTTATCGTCACATTTCTCAAACCAGGCAAAGTTCCTTAAGTCAGGAACCATTTCTTGGTCATTTTTTATTTCCAGGGGCCCTGACATTTATTATGTGTTCATTGAATAAATCACACTATTCCAATCGAGGCTAATGAATTTGATTTGATTGCCAGACACCATCATTCACTAAGAGCAGAACTGTATTAACAGTTTCAGTTCCTTTGGGGAAAATCCACTTCTCAAGCAGTTTTCAGTGCATCACTGTTGAGATTCCATTTATGTAGTTAAAATGTTAAAGATAAACCAACTTTGATATGTAAATAATGTTCATTACTGTATTTTTCACAAACAAAAAAACTTTTTAATATTATAATATATTTGTAATCGTATTTCAGAGTTCTTGGAAAATACTCCATCCAGTTTGAATCTAGAAGATATAGAAGACCTTTTCTCTCTGGCTCAGTATTATTGCAGTAAAACACCAGCTTCATTTAGGAAGGTATCAGACAAGAAATCACCTACTTCAGTATTTCACATTTTGTGCATTGTTTTATGTTTATGTTGTATCCACTTCAGTTAAAATACTCTAGGTTGTCCTTCTTTTCTTTTTATGTGTTACAGTTTTGTGTGATTTTTTTCACTGTAAATACTCTCCCTAATGGAGGAACAGACATTAAAAAAGATACTATACAAATATGCTAGGAACCATTTCACCTGTACTCTGATTATTATTTCTGATCATGAGACTATTGACTATAAGGTATTTCTTAAATTAATGCTTCCTTGACTTTAAAAAATGTAAATATTACAAAAATCTGATGGAGGATATATAATTATGCCTTCTTTATCTGGAGTTTAGCTTTGCACAACTTTAATGTTGCTGAGCTGTCTTTTAAACAAAAAAGGGTCACTTAGCTCCATAGAGACCTAGAACCTTTCTCAGATCAGACAAGTGCTTTCAAGAGAAAGGACACCAGATTAGAAACCCAAGTGCTGTGAGCTCCTAGAAAGTAAAACTCTAAGAAGCAAAAGCTAGTAACGGGGAGGCACAGGAGTACCATTTATAAACAATTTGTGACCTCAGGTGCTCATGAGAGCATTATTGTCTTTTTTTTTTTTTTAAGGCATTCTACCATCATAATTGCTAGTTGGAAGTTATCGTGTCACTGAAACATTAAGATGAGATTAAATTATGTTCAATATAGTGTGTTCAGGAGGCAGATAAGGGAAACCTTGTAAGAACATTTCCCTCAAAACTAATTAATTACAAAAGAGATCTATTTCTAGGGACTAGTTTCAGCTATTTTAAAAATTGCCTTATGTAGATCACCTCATTTCCCAACAGTGTTGACTAAGTTAGATGGTGGGGTAGTGGTTATGATACTGGATGAAAAAGAAGTCTTATCCTTTTCTTTCCAGTCTTTTAAGAGAATAGCTTTTATTCTTCAGACATAAATAATCTGCACTAGCAGTTGCTAATTAGAGCAGGTTTTAGCAGCATATTACACAATTTATGCCATGTTTTTGTTTTTATTTTATTAAAATATAAAAAGTTGCGAGTAACCATTTAAAAATTTACTATTTAAATATAGGTGATAGTGTAGAAAATAGCTGTGTAGAATGTGTTATTTTTTCTTAGTCTTTCATTTTGTGTGAAATCTAATGGGGACTTTGTATGTAGACTTTTTGTAGCTTTTAGCCTGTAAGATATGAGAGGATATGTTAAATCACATGACTCAAAGATGTTATGTAATTATTTTACCTTTTGTCTTGGTCTATTGAGAATAGTTTTAGGAAGAAAGTTTGATTTTATTTTTTCTGCATGATGTTTCAAACATTCCTCTTCACACAGGATAATCACCATCTCTTTGGTAGTACTTTGTTGGGAATTAAGGATGACGATGCAGATTTGAGTCAGGCACTTTGTCTGGCCATCTCTGTGTCAGAGATCCTTCAAGCAAATCAGCTTCAAGGGGTAAGTAAAAAAAAACCCCACTGTTTATCAGAAGACTATCCCCTTTAAATGCAAGGAATCAACATTTCCTCCCTGTTTGTTGATTCTCACAAAATTAATTTACTATAACAATGTAGTTGTTTTGCTTTTTTTGAATGATTAATGTGTTAGATCTTCTGTCCATATGCTCATTTTTAAACTGCCAGCTTGCGTGGTATTTTACTTGTCAACAACTAATTATTTTTGACACCAATTTTTGTAAGTTGCCAAATCTTTTTTCATATTTTAGCAAAGCAACTGAATGTTATATAAAGTACTTAAAAGGGTGGATTTAGCATTTAACAGTTAAATTCTGGATACTTATACAGCTAATTGAATTACATGGTTTAATGCCAAAAGGCATGTTACAAAGGAGAACTGAGTATACCATGATTTTCTGTCTATTGCTGTCTTCATGAAAATCTTTTTACTAATAGTGCAACAGTTAACCGTGTGTGTGTGTTTGGAAGGTGGGATGTATTTCGAAGATGGAGAGAAGAGGAACGGACGTAGAAAGACAGGCCTTTTACAGTAGATCTTTTTAAAACAAGCATTTCACATATTTTTCTTATTAGAACTATTACTTAAAAACAAATCAAAACATGTAATCTAGTTTAAAGAGACCCATGTGGACTTCTTCAGTTCAGACTGGCACTGGAGAACCTCCTCTCACCCCCAAAAGACATTTATTTAATCCTTATGTGAATTGCATTGTTGATAAGTGTGTGGGCTTATTTTCAGAAACAGGAATTGTATCTACATCTGTGTTTATTTTCAGAAACAGGAATTGTATCTACATCTGTGTTTATAACTATATAGTGTTTTTAAAAGTGTTTAACATGATATACATTAAATTATTAAGTTCCAGTATAATTAGTTTTATAGCTCAAACTAACATTCTTCTGCTACATATTTTAAGACTTTCTAGTCAAGAACAGTATATACAGAGTATTTTAACTATTTAAAATGAATAAAACTATTTAAGATCTTGAGGTTATTTTCTTGAGTCTGTATGGGTCCTCCTATGTGAGATCCATTTCTAATCTATCTGTTTTCCCTTCTTTGGTTAATTGTTAATATTATATTGTGTAAAATGTGACCCTCATGGCAAATTTTATTTTGTCAAATGTTTCCCTTTTAGGAAGGAGTCCGGTTCTTTGTGGTGGATTGCCGTCCTGCAGAACAGTATAATGCTGGGCATTTATCAACTGCATTCCACTTAGATTCAGATCTGGTTAGTATAAATGCTGATTAAAAATTTTTAAGAAGTAAGAGAAGAAATGGATTTCTTTTCTTTAGCCCATAAATAAATATACATGTACCAGATTGGGGATGTTTTTCTTTCTGCTTAAGGAGGGAGTCTCTGCCCTTATAAAAGTGTTGCCTCAGGTTTCCTTTTCACCTAGGACACCCTTTTGGCATCATAAAGGGTAGATGAAAGCACTGTTAACTATGGCTTACTGTTGCTTACCATTGTTATGTCAGTAAATTCTATACTTCTTACTGTGAGCTACCTGATGTAGCACTCAGCATAGTGTCTTGCACTTAGTAAGTACTCTGTGAATATTAGCTCTTCTTATGATTGGGTAATTAGTCTATAAGCCTTTTTTTCCATCATGAGTACTTATGCATATAATAAAGTAATATTTAATAAGGGTGGTGTCTGGTGTATAGGGGCTCAGTTGTTCACATTGCTGTCCTAGGGTCACTTGAATTGAAGGACTAGATGAAGTAGATAATTAAATATTGTCAGAGATGCTTAGAGCATTTGGTAGGACTGGGACTGACATCATTTAAGCCTTTCTGGGGTTATTAGAGCCTCAGGGATGGAGAAGGCAGAAAGAGGAATAACTTCTTTTGCTGACCATTCTATCTGCCCTTCTTCCCAACTTGTCTGAAAAAGTTGACGCTGAAGCTGAAAGGGCATGTTGAAAGGTCTAGGTGGTGTCAAGAGGAAACTCATGGAAAATGGAGGTAAAACAACCCAGAGAGTTTGGGGTGCTATAGGTGAAGAAGGCAATCCTAGCTTGTTTGCATCCTAAAAGTGAACTCTGTGCCTTTCTCTTCCTTGATTCATCTAGGAAGACCTAAATGGTCCTTCTTTTATGCTTATTTTTAAAATTTATTCATCATTAATAACTTGATTATTCTTAAAAAACTCAAAGAATGTCTCCAGAGTTGACAGTTACTCTCAGTTTGTTTAATCATCCAGACCTTTAATATGTATTTACATATTTCTTATTTACTTTTTTTTTTCCACTTGATTTTTCACTTAACAGTTCACTCGCATTTTCACTTAACAGTTTTTTGGAGATCTTTTCATTTTAGTACATTGTTTTTAATGGCTGTATAGTGGTCCATGGTACAGATATACCATAATTTATTGCCTGATTGAGGTACATTTACAATGTTTTCAGTTTTCTTGTAATAAAACAATGCTATAGTTAACATCCTTATATATATTTTGTGGACTTGTGCAAATATTTCTGTAAAATAGACCCCTAAAAGTAAAATTGTTGGGTTGAGAGTTGTGGGCATATACAATATTACTAGAATCTGCCGTATTGCCCTTTAGAAAGGCTGAATCAACTGATACTTTACAACTCTAAGTGAGAATGATTGTTTCATACCATCAGCATTATTGGACATTACCAATTTTTTATTTTACAAGAATGATGGTCATTCCTGTGGTCATTACTAGTGATGTTGTGCATATTTTTTCAAGTGTGCTGTTAATTTATATTTTTTTTATCAATGCAAATTGCTTTTCTGTGGTTTGTCCATTTTTCTATTGGATTTTCACTGTGCTTTTTATGAACAGTTTTTTGAACAAATTTTTGTATTTATTGGCATACTTGTTTTCTTGAGGGTAGGAAATTAATTTTTTCATCCTCGTATCTCTAGTATCTAGAGTAGTGCTGATGAGTAAATGGCTTCTACTATTTCTGACTGTCCTCTAAGAAATTCATGGTTTGCCATGTAAGTGGAAACAAAAATATAGCTTGTTTCGATATATTGTTTTTGTCATGGACCCTTCCGCTCATTGTTAAACTTTTCTTGTCATGATACCTAAAGACACTGTAGCTTAGAAAACAAACAACAAAAACAATTTTTTTTGTCTAGTAAAGTGTTTTCTTTGCATAATTTAATCTTTCTGTGAATTTTCAACTTTTGTTTTCTGATGTATTATAGGTACATTTATACACATTTCTTTTATCTCAGGGATTTTATTTATAAGAACCTTTGTTTGGGGAATTCCCTGGTAGTCCAGTGGTTAAGACTCTGCACTTCCATTGCTGAGGGCCTGGGTTTGATCCCTGGCGGGGGGAGTAAGATCCCACAAACTGCGTGGCGTGACCAAAACAAACAAAAAAAGGCTTTATTTTCATGGTGGCAATTTAAATATTGTTTTTTTTTTCCCGTCCTGGGAAAATATTTTGTTTGCAAATGTATAAGAAACACAGGCTTGCCACATTAAACAAATTTTTAATTGTCTAGATGCTCCAGAATCCGTCTGAGTTTGCACAGTCAGTAAAATCCCTGCTGGAAGCACAGAAGCAGTCCATTGAGTCTGGCTCCATCGCTGGTGGGGAGCACCTCTGTTTCATGGGCAGTGGCAGAGAGGAAGAAGACATGTATATGAACATGGTCCTGGCACACTTTTTACAGGTATGCCAACAGATTATTTCAGTTTTCCTCGGTTACTGCTATCATCTTTAAGAAATTCTCCTAGGTAATTTTGTGCTGTCGTCTACCTTGTCAAATTTATCTGTATTTTTTTTTTTTTAACACATTATTGGTTTTGTGTCTTGCCAACAAAGGTCTTCTCCCCCAGATTTTTCTTGCATGCTTATGTGTTATATTTTTATGTTTAAATCTTGGCCCATCTGGAATTATTTTTGTGTAAGAGGTGAGGTAGGAATCAAAAAAAATTTTTTCCCCAAATAGCTAACCAGTTGTGCTGTCAATTTGAAATACTACCTTTTTAATATACTGAATTCCTCAATGAATCAGGGTCTATTTCTGGATTATTCTTTTGCATTGTTCTGTATGCCTATTCATGCCTCAGAACTTTTTACAGTTGCTGTATAATTCATTTTAATATCTTCACTTTGAAATTGAATAAATGTACATGTATATGTATTCATGACACTTAGCCACCTTTCCTTTTTGTGTTTAAATGTTGTCTTCAGCACAACTAATTTGTATCAGCGATTTTATGCAACCTGTCCCCTCTACCTTTTCTACAAAGCCTCACTCAGTGATGGCTCTTTCTTTATAAAAATGGTTGTTTATTAGGTATTCTTTGGTAGTTTATACATTAAAGTCCTCATTTTGTGTGGCCCTGAACTATGGAATCAGGAAGACGATAGGCATGCTGTTACACAAGCCACTCAATTTACATCCACTTTACTGGGAATCTGGTTTGAGAAAATTAGTCTAAAGCAGGGGTCCCCAACTCCCGGGCAATGGACGGATACCAGTCAGTGGCCTGTTAGGAACTGGGCCGCAGAGCAGGAGGTGAGCAGCGGGCGAGCCAGTGAAGCTTCATCTGTATTTACAGCCACTCCCCATCGCTCCCATTACCGCCTGAGCTCCGCCTCCTGTCAGATCAGTGGCAGCATTGCATTCTCATAGGAGCACGAACCCTACTGTGAACTGTGCATGCAAGGGATCTAGGTTGCGTGCTCCTTATGAGAATCTAACGCCTGGTGATCTGAGGTGCAGCTGAGGCGGTCCCACCATCCCCAGATGGGTCCATCTAGTTGCAGGAAAACAAACTCAGGGCTCCCACTGATTCTGCATTATGGTGAGTTATATAATTATTTCATTATATATTACAATGTAATAATAATAGAAATAAAGTGCACAATGAATATAATGTGCTTGAGTCATTCTGAAATCATCCCCCACCCCACCCCCCATCCGTGGAAAAATTGTCTTCCACAAAACTGGTCCCAAGAAAGACTGGGGACCGCTGGTCTAAAGGACAATCCTTGAAAGACAAAATCAGAGAAGGAGCAAGGTATTTGGGAGAGGGATTGTAAGATAAAGTTATGCTTTACTGGGGGAAAGATTTTAGAAGTTTATACAGAATAACAAAAATAGGTTCTCAAACTCATTTTACTTATAAATTTAATTTACCTATTCTAAAAATGGCCTGGTATAGGGTGTATATTATGAAGGGTGTCAGATGGCAAGAATTTGGAATATTGTGGACTTCTTTTAATAATTCGAGTTCTTAATGTGGTTTGTAGAAATTCCCCCCCCCCCCCAGTTTTTATCGTGGAAAATTTCAAACAAATGCACAAGTAGGGAGAATTGAACTCTATAAATTCTTTGTAAAGACATAACCACATTATCACTATTACACTTTATTATAAAAAAAAGTAACGAGTGTTCAAGTTTCCATGGTTTTCTCAGGATCTAAAACAAGACATTGCACCCTGGTTGGTATCTTTTAAGTCTCTTTTAATTTATAGGTTCCCTTTCCTAATTTTTTTCCTTGTATATATTTGTTTGGAAAAACTGGTTACTTTGTCTTATATTTTCCCACAATCTGGATTTTGCTGATTGCATTCACACTGTGTTGTTTATCAGGTTCTATCCCTGGTATTTCCTGTAAACTGGTAATTAGACCTAGGGACTTGTTAGATTACTTTTGGGGGTGGGAGGGATAGGAAGGAAGTCTTGGGTAGTGTGTACTTCCTCAGGAGGTAAATACTGCCCAGATATCTTTCTTTTTTGTGTCCTTGTTTGTTTATCATTGCTTAGATTCATTAATTTTTAGTAGTTTGTAAAATGTCAATGTTCTGTCATTTCTTCATAATTAGCTGTAGTATTTGCTTTTGTATTTCCTTTTTATAAAAGACCCAAAATATTTTTGCAAGCTTTTAAAAACCATTCTAGTAACATCCGAAAATACAGTGTAACTGATTTTGGTTTGACTCTGTATTGCACTGTTGGGACTATAATACAAGTAAAATCACAGTCTCGTTAGTAGCCATGAAGTTGTCCCCTTCTTCCCACTCAAGCACCAGACCTTACAGTACACAAGATAAATGTATGTACTTCTCTGTGCCAAAGTCCAAAATGTCAAAGAAAAAATCCAGAAATTTAGTATATAACCTTATATTACATTTGTCAATGCTTATAGAACTAACAGAAGTTTTATAGAATTTTTTAAAAATCTATTCATTTAATTAATTTATTTTTGACTGCGTTGGGTCTTCATTGCTGCACGCAGGTTTTCTCTAGTTGCGGCGAGTGGGGGCTACTCTTCCTTGCGGTTCGCGGGCTTCTCATTGCGGTGGCTCCTCTTGTTGCAGAGCACGGGCTCTAGAGCGCAGACTCAGTAGTTGTGGCACACGGACTTCGTTGCTCCGTGGCATGTGGGATCTTCCTGGACCAGGGCTGGAACCCATGCCCCCTGCATTGGCAGGCGGATTCTTAACCACTGAGCCACCAGGGAAGCCCCCAGAAGTTTTAATTAAATTGCATTTGGGAATAATTTTAAATTTTATTTTCCATTTCAGAAAAACAAAGAATATGTGAGCATTGCCAGTGGAGGATTTATGGGTAAGGTTTTAATTTATTAATCCCTTTGTCCCTACTTTTCAGAGGAAATTATACTATCACTGGAGCTGATTTAGAATGACCAAATTAGTTAATGGGTACACTTTCTCTTCAGTCATTCACTATTTTCAGAAAAGGCAAGGCCAGCAGGACATATAGATAAAGACAAACACAATAGACAATTACAATGAGTGAATATATAGTGGAAGACTATTAAAGTGGATGTGTATTAATTAGCTTGTATTTGTAGAAAATGTTTTTGTAAAGATGGGTGAAAAACTGCCCCACATGATTTGTTTCTATGGAGAAGGAAGGATAGATAGGACTGGGAAACAAGAGTAGGAGGAATAATTTTCACTGTATACTCTTTGTGCTATTTGCTTTTTTGTTTGCTCTGTTTTCATTTTATTTTTGAACTACATGAGAGTATTAGCTGCTGAAAAAATGTTGACTGAATAGAATAAAACAAATAAGTTGATATTTTCAAGTCTGCAGATAATATCTGGTAATTCAGGATAGTAAAATGACAGAATCCCTACCAGCAAATATTTGAGAATACATAAAGGAGTAGGTCAGGGTAATAAGGTTAAAAAAAGACTATCTTTTTTTCTTTTCTTTTTTTAAAATTTTTTACAAATTATGTTATTTAAGGGTACAAACTTACAACTAGTAGATAAATAAGTCCTGGAGTACTAAGGCACAGTATACTAATGCACAGTATAGTGAATATAGACAACAATATTGTATTATAATCACCAAACTTGCAGAGACTAGATCTTAATTATTCCCACCACAAAAAAGAAATGGTAATTGTGTGACATGATAGAGGTGCAACTGTTGCTACAGTGGAAGTCATATTACAGTATATAAATGTATCAAATCAACATTTTGTATACCTTAAACTTACACAGTGTTATATGTCAAATATATTTCAATTAAAAGATAAGGAGCCTTTCATTAGGAAAAGAGATATGAAAATATTGAACTATAATTACTAGGAAAATTAATGATAAAATCAAATTAATATTTGCTGGAGGCAATAGAAATCCTGAGGTTGAATCATAAGAGTCTTATAAGGATTAAGTGCTGACTTAATATGATTTTCTTATGTTATGACTTAGACGTTTTGATAGGTTAGGGTCTATTTCTTCTTGGTCTTTGTTGATATTAGCAAGAATTATTTCTCCTGTATATCATGGCCTGATAACTAACTACCCTTGAGGCTCATACCCAAAGTGATCTACAAAAGGGCTTATTTAAATAAGTACTAATGTTAAGCAAGTATTGGCCTAAGGCCCAGTGTTATTTATTGGAAGTTCTGACAACATGATACAAAACTTGTCGTGATACAAGACACTTTTGAGAGTCTGAAAAGTATTCTTTTATAGCACAGATATCCTAGATTTTAGGAACTTTTTTCTAAACTATGAATTATTTCTTTTCCAAGAATAATCTCTCTTTCCATGGCAGTTAATGCCTAAGACTGCTTCTTTATTATGGGAAGGATTAACTGATGTCTCCTTATGGTAAACAAAAGCCACCATAGGTTTTCTATTAATCTTTTATGTCATAAAACCATTGCTAAGATTATTTATTAATACTTGAAGGATTACCTTCCAAAGAGGAAAACATCAAGCCTATATATATAGTTACTGTTACCCTTAGGGTCAATTAAGAAAAGTTATATATGTATAGAGAGAGGGCTTTGGAAGGAAGAAGAAAAGGAAGGCTTTCTGTAGCCTGGGGTCTTTTATTCCTTTACAGAGGCGCTGAAAGAAATACCTGTGATTATGCCCTTGGATCCTTTTCATTCAGCTATGACATGTTTATTGTACTTCTCTGGTATTGAATCTTTCCAGAGGGTTTGATATGTCAGGATTTTTTTTTTCTTCTTCCTGTTTATCTTTAAGCACTGCAGCAGCACCTAGCAGACATTAATGTGGATGGACCAGAAAATGGATATGGCCATTGGATTGCTAGTACCTCAGGCTCAAGGAGCAGTATCAATTCTTCTGTTGATGTAAGTGTATATGTAGAATATGTCACCAGATTTGGATAAATGCCCAGGTGATTAACAACTAAACAGCTACCATAACAAATGGAGTAAAAATATTTCAAACACATGTAGTGAGGACTCATATTATTGTGAGGTTAATGAAATGGTGGGAGCAGGCCTGCACAGCTAAACTAGCCAGGAGTTCTGGTGGTCTACCTGCTGAATTCAGATTTCTCCCTCTCAGGCTGCAGCTTGGTATCACCTAGTGAAAATTTTCTACTCCAGCTTAAATGTCAGTGGAGATAATTCTGAGTCCCGTGACTAGCTAGGACTCTAAAGTGAGCTGGTTCTAGGAATCTCCCAATTAGTTTGGGCCAGGAGAATACTGAGGCTCATGTTTGCATCTCCAGCATACTGTCTCTGTAGCTCTCCTCCCCACCACATACCTACATGATTAAAACTTCAGTCCACCCATATTTGAGAATGGGCCTGGCAGAGGAAGACAGGAACCAGTTGCCAATCCCATTATATTTGATTTTTAGTTATTGAGATGTACATTACTGCAGCGTTTTGCAATAGTGGGAAAATCCGTTCTGTTCTACTTTGGAAATATTTGGGCAATAAGTCTTTTGTGTTTTCAGTATTTCATGTCATTTGAACTAGGTGTCATTAGATCATTTTCTTAACAAGTAATGGTCCTCATCTACCTGAAGGTCATTCTTTAAATCAGAAATAGAGGGAAAACTCCAGTACAGGGTGATGGTTACAAGCTTGGGCTTACCAGTCTGACTCACCTGGGTATTCAGGTTTTGTCTTCACAGTTTACTTTCTTCATGATCTCTAGCAAGATCTTTTCCACTCTGGTTTCTCCATCTGTGCAAATAGGGATGATGATAATAACACAGCTTTCTTCACAATAATGACATGAAGATTAAATGTGCAAGTGAATGTAAAGTGTAGTACCTGTCACTTATATATCTTATAGTAGTTATTATAAAATTGTAACTCATTAGATGATTAATTGAGGCTTATCTTCAGCCATGTAAGTCAAAGCAAATTATTGTCAAATTATCAACAGATAAGTCTTCTCTGAGAATTAGGTTTTCAGCTTGATCTAGGTATCTAGGAGCTCACCATTTATTTAATAAATATTTGCTGTTTTCATTTTGAATATCTAAATAGTATGTATGTATTATAATGTGTTCAGTTAGTCCCCTTATTGTTGAATATTTACATTGTTTCTAGTCTTTTTCTATTATATACACTACTACAATTAAGTTTTGTAGTAATATATTTGCATATGACATTATTTCGTCCTAGAAGTGAAATAACATGATCAGAAGATTACATGTCAAAATCCTTAGAATTCTGCATTATTGTCAAATTGCCCTTCAAAAAACATTATTCTAATTTATATTCCTGTCCACAGCTTTGGATAGTCTTTGTATTGAACTTTTTATCTTCAGATTTGAAAAACAATGATTGAGGCTATTAAAGATAACTGTCTTAAAGATGTGTTACATTCAGAAGTACCAAAGAATTTCCACAGTCAGTTTAATTTGGTTTTGAATTTGGATATGGAAATGGGAACATGATTTTTGTGTTATTTAGTTAATGACTTCTCTTAAAAATAAAAATAATACATGTTCATTGTAGCATCATATATAAATATGAAAAATATAAAGAAATCAAAATTATTTATAACCCAACCATGGATAATAACTATCCATAGTTTGAATCTTTTATAATACATATTTTTTTTAGTATTTTATTTTAAAAGTAGTGATCAGAGTGTACATACAGTTTTATTTTCTGCTTTCTCATTGAACCTATGAGCATTTTCTAGTATTTTTAAATGCTTTTTTTTTTAGTATCAGTATAGTTTTCCATCAAATAGTTCCTAAATCCTAGGGCATTTTCTGATTATTTCCTCCCCATAAATTCTGAAGAAGAACTAATATGCAGAAGACAGGCACATTTTAAAACTTTTGACATCTACTACCAGCTTCCCCTGTAGGGTATAAAGGAGCAATTATATACAACTCAAGAATTATACTCACATCTATTACACGAGGTACATAAGAGTGACTTTTCTTGAGAAATTAAAGGCCTAAATAATAATGTTTTAAACAGCAAAAATTTACAAGGAATAAATGTTTAAAAATTTAGCTATATGAATGATATTCTGATTATAATTTTGCTAATCTTTATAGAGTAAGCTGAGTTAAGAAAAGGTCAATAACTTTATTTCTTATTGAATAAATAAGGTAATTTCAGCCTCCACACATTTATGTGTGTAATACATATCCTCATTTTTCATTTCTACCTTCCATTTCTAAAATGGTTTCACCCAGTATATCAGCCTGCTGGGGCTGCCATAACAAAATACAACCAACTAGGTGGCTTAATGTATTTTCTCATAGTTCCGGAGGCTAGAGGTCTGGGATCAAAGGGCTAGCAGGTTTAATTTCTCCTAAGGCCTCTGTCTTTGGCTTGCAGAGTACCACCTTCCTGTGATGTTGGCACATGGCCTTTTTGCTGTGCATGTGAATCCCTGATGTATCCCCTTCTTCCTGTAAGAATATCAGTCATATTGACTAGGGCCCACCTCATTTAACCTTAGTTTACTCTTTAAAGGCCCTATCTCCACATTCAGTCACTTTGTGAGGTATCATGGGGATTAGAACTTTAACACATGAATTTATGGTCGGGGGGTGCACCCAGTTCAGGTCATAGCATCTAGATAACCTTTAGCAGTAGTGTATCTTGCTAATCATTTGGAGAGCAGTTAATCCATCAGTAAGTTGGTTTTTTTTTTTTTTTTTTTTTCAGGGTGAATCTTCTAATGGCTCAAATGATAGAGGAATGAAATCACTAGTAAATAAAATGACTGTTGCTTTGAAGACAAAATCCGTTAATGTCAGGGAAAAAGTTATCAGTTTTATTGAGAATACATCAACTCCTGTGGACCGGTGAGTTGCTTATACAGTATGAATTTGTGATGAGTAATTAAAACTATAGAAAAGTATCTTAACAGTAAATGTTAGTTGAATAGAATGTGTTCTAGAAAAGGATCGTAAATTACGTTTTTTTATTAGATGATTCCAGTTTTCGTCATCGTCACAGAGATGTTCTTTATTGCTATAAAATTTTACTATAGAGATTACTCTCTCTTCTCCCACTGCTCAGAATAGGAGGCAAGTAATAATTCTGCCCCTTCACGCCATTCATTAGAAAAAAAATACTCCAATGCTATTATGTATATGACACTTCATATAGCAGCTGCTTCCCACATGTCACATGGTTGGGAATCATCTGCTAAGTGCAGTAATCTCATAGCAGGAATCTCTTCTCCGCTTCAGGAATTTAAAACCTAGAAAATTTGGTCATACTAAATAAAGCAGAAACCCGTTTTTGTAAAGTTTAAGAATTCAGATCTTCATAGAATTTTGTTCACAGCATGTGTGACCCCTATTTTCCCAATTAAAAATGAAGTAACCAGCTAACAAATGATAAGTTTAAGAATGTCTGTTATATTGTTTCTTACTGGAACTGTGAGGGCACAGTATGTTTTTTTTCCCTCCACATGTTGGTCTCATTGATCTTTCTTGTTCTTACAGTTCAAAGCTAACCTAATAATCCCAGCGTGAAATTTGTTTCTAAGCAAGCCTGATCTTGGAAAGATCATTAATAAATAGCAAAGAAGATGTAGATTATTTTCACTAATCCAAAAAATTGTACCTTGTCTACAATGGACACCTGATAATGTTAAAGTGTTTTATCAAGGCTGAAAGGTTTTTTTTGCTCATTAAAATTATGTCTGCTTTCAAAAGCCTTATTTTTAAAATTACTTTTAGTTAGTGCATTCTCAATTAGGGTACTATTATTGGTACATTTTGTAGCATGAACACTTAAAATTTTATTTTAAAATGAACTAGTGTTAATTCCGAGTTGAAAAGACTATTTATTCTCTTCGTTAAAGAATCACTTGAAACTGGCTTTTCTTCATTTTTCTTTGTACTTGGGATGATCAAAACATTCTTTTTTAATATACCCTCTGGGTTAGAAAAACTGATTATACTATATTTTTGTTTTAAACCTTTTGCATTTTTAATAATCATATTGTTCTGTCCTCTGCCTCAATTTGCTATAGAATGTCTTTCAATCTTCCTTGGCCAGACAGAACATGTACCGAGCGGTAAGCCAATGAGTAGAGCAGCTTTACTGGACCATCCTTTTCCTTTAGCATGCCTCATGCTGTCTATAAGCCTCATGTTGTCTTGGCTAAAATTTCATGCAGCTGTTTCAAGTGCTAAACTTTTCTCATTCTGCTTTTAGGAGTGTGTGATGCTGATATGTTTTCCTTTTGGTTTTTTGCTCGATCATTTTAATTTTTTTCCTTGCCTTCTTTATATCTCCCATTCCTCAGATGAAAATCAAGTACGTTCAAACCCAACAACTTTATAAAATCTGCAGTTTTTATTCTGAGACAGAGGAAGGTGAAACAAAATATGTAGTCTCAGAGTTAGGAGGGTATTAGCTTTGGAGATCATTTACTTCTGTCTTGTGCTCTAACAGTAGGGAAAATTATAGCATCTGAAAAAAGGCACAGTTTGTTGTTCAAATTTTTTGTTATTTCATGTACACTATGTAGTTTTATAATATTGCTAGGTTTTTCTTAATATGATGTATGTATTTAAGTTGGTGAGTTAACATTATATAAATTGGTTTCAACGAACTATAGTTCTAGGGTTCTACCTTGCTTTTCCTTGAAAGAAATTAGGCCATGGTGGACATGTTAAAATGTAATCCATCTCTTCTCTGACCCCAATAAAATGGGGTACTTGTCATTAGATTCCATAGGTTTAAAGTTTAGAAATCTACTGGATCTTCAATTAGGATAAACAAAAGAACATTATACTGTATGGCCTTACAGTTTTTATACTCATGATTTTTCTGCAATTTGAATTTGAATATCAATGATAGCAATCCCTATGAACATTTAAAAAGAAATTCTAATCATACTTTGAATGTAAGTTAAGCTTTGGAATAATGGAGTTGACTTTTTTAGCAGGTCATTTCAATATTTTCAGTGAATTAGAAGTAGCATTTTTAACAATAGTTTACTTTCAACTTACGGATAAGAGTTTTTATTTACTGTGAATGTCAATGCCAATTACAGAGCTTCTATTATAATTTTATAATTTTAAAGGAGATTGCTTCTTTTAAAATTATAATCTATTTGTGAATCATCTTTCTGTTTTCTCTTGTTACAGGACCATTGAATTAGTCTAATTTTAACTCCCAAGTTTTATTGCAAATAATTTTTTAAACATTCAGATTATCTTCTCTAGTCCACAGGCAGATATATCCATTTTGAAAATAGAGTTTAGTGAAAAGTTAGAATAAATTGGGTTGGATTTTGAGGTCAGTAAATCAGGTTAAAATCTAGTCAAACTCTTGTAGATTTTGTTTCTGCTAAAAAAGCATAGATATACTGCTTTTTAAAAAGAGTCCAGCTTTTTTTTTTGGATGTTACTTATATTCTGGTTCAAGCATTTACTGTAAACATTTTCTTTGTTACTTTCTATGTTATAGCAGTTTATACTTCAACATCAGGAGAAAACCAATAACTTAATCTCATACAATTTTATAATCTAGATGGCACTAAAGTATTGTTACACAAAGCTGTATTATCTTTGCCTTTTGTAAGAAAGCTGAGTCTGAGTTTCATAGGTATTTGAATTATTTCTTTCATTTTCTTTAATGAGCATAGTTTGATAATTTATTTGATAATTTTACATTAGATGTGCTTTAACATAAAAATCAAATGATTTTATAACTTAAAATGTAAGCAGTGTATTGATTAATCTAACTTATAATTCTGTTATACACTCAACTCTCATTGGTTTTCTGTTGAGGAATGTTGTTTTGGGAGAAATAAAGATTTAAGCGTATTTTAACAAAATTAGGTCTTGATTTTTATTGATGGTATGTATTAAGAAATTATTTAAAATACAGATTTGATCTCTGTCTTCTGGAAAAATTGAATTCTAAGACTAAGTAAAGACACATGACTTGATTTTTTTCCACATTGAACTCTCGATATATGACAAGGAAAAAAAAAGCCACAGTTTTCCTTCATCATAGATTATCTTAGCTGAACCTTATTCTACAAATAATATAATACTCTTTCTCCAGAAACGTGGTATTTTGTCAAAATATTTTAAGTTTACTTCTTGGCTTATTTGAGGTTACCTGAAAAGTAATGAGGTATTGATTTTTATATTAAAAAAGAGGTCATACTTCCTGCAGAACTTACTAAGTTTGAGTTTACGTTTATGTTTCTGCCACTTGAAAGTGAAAGGCAAATTCATTTTCATGGTTTATTTATGTAAAAGAAGTAGCATCTTCGTTTCTATTAAAACAAAAGTAACAGTAATGAAAAAAAAATGGGAGGAAAAACCTTAAGACATTTGTACCCATATGAGAATTAGGCACTCCTACTGGAATTTGAATATTCGGTTTCGTAAACTATTTTGTCTAACAAACATGTATGTAGCACTTGCTGTATGCCAGGCATTGTTCTAAGAGCTTTACCAAATATTAACTGATTTAATTTTTTTGTTAATTTATTTTTGACTGTGTTGGGTTTTTGTCGCTGCGCATGGGCTTTCTCTAGTCGTGTTGAGCGGGGGCTACTCTTCATTGCGGTGCGCGGGCTTCTCATTGCGGTGGCTTCTCTTGTTGCAGAGCGCGGGCTCTAGGCTCGCGGGCTTCAGTAGTTGTGGCACGCGGGCTCTAGAGCGCAGGCTCAGTAGTTGTGGCGCACGGGCTTAGCTGCTCCGCGGCATGTGGGATCTTTCCAGACCAGGGCTCGAACCCGTGTCCCCTGCATTGGCAGGCAGATTCTTAACCACTGCGGCACCAGGGAAGTCCTAACTGATCTAATTTTCACAGTAACCAGGAAGGGTAGATATTGTTACCACCATTTTACAGATAAGGACACAGAAGCACAGAGAGGTTAAGGAACTTCACAATACATTGGTTTTAAATGAACATTAAAATTGTTTAAAATTTAATTTTTACAGATTTGAAAACATTCCGCATACCAAGACCTTATGCCACTTTTGCTAACAATTTCCTTATCTTGTTTCAATTTCCTTAACATAGCTCTCCTGGAACTGGGTGGTACATGGTGGGCACACAGAACATTTGTATTTTGTTTTAATATTCAAACGATACTTGTTGAAAATCTTTGGTAACTTAAGTGATGATTTCCCTCCTAAACTTCTTTGAATATAGGCATGTGAGCAGCAGTGACAGAGTGGGCAAGCCTTACCGTGGTGTAAAGCCTGTTTTCAGCATTGGGGATGAAGAAGAATACGACACAGGTATAGCAATACACTTATTTATAGACTGCTTTCTTCAGGCACCAGTAGTGATGATAGAGATCATTCTGGGCGTAGCTGAACAACTGCTTAAAAAAAAAAAAAAAAAAAAAAAGACACAATGAGATTCTGTAGAGGAGATTGGAGAGTCTGTGGTTTTTCTATTAAGAGTTTGGTTTTAGACATCTTAAATTATGCCATAGAAATGCTGAGTAGGCGGTTGATTATAGGAGTCTTTAGCTGAGGAGAGAAGTCTAAGCTGGTGATAATCTGGGAATTATCAATATATAAATAGTATTTAAATCCATGGGATTGGATTTAAATCCCCCTGATCCACCCAGGTAGGAGATTGAGGGCTGTGAGGCTGAAGTTTGGGAAATTCCAAAATTGAGACATCTGAAAAGAGCCTTTTGAAACTGTAGGCAGTAGCCTAAAGGGCCACAAGATGGGGATATTATGCCAGGGAAGTTTGTCATCCTCTGTGATTGTCTTTCTTTATATTTCAAAAAATAATTTATTACTTTGGTTCATAATCCCACTGCCCAGATTACCCTGCTTAAGTAATCATAATTAATATTAATGTGTATTGAGTTAGAAAAAATATATAAAAATATGTATGGTATGTAAAGTATATGTTGTATGTAAAAGTACAAATAAGAAAAAAATACTCCCAAATCTCATCTTGCTTTTTCCACTTAGTAATATATGTTTCACATTTTGCACCTCAGCCTGTATACCTTCACAATTCTCTTCCTAGTATACAAACGTACCATAATTAAATCATTCTTCTCCCAATTGACACTGGTAGTTTTCCAGTTTTATTTCTGTTTCAAATAGCAATGGCTATCTTTATGCATATATCTAGGTAAACTTTTGCAAGAGTTTTTGCAAGAGTATATCCAGAGGGTAAATTCTTAACAGTAAGATTGTCAGATTAGAGGGACTCACATTTGACATTTTAATGGATATTACAGAGTCAACTTCCTGAAAACTGCATTGAGGTAAATGTAATTTTCTATATGTTATTTCTTTTTTTTGAAGCAAATACACAGAGTTTTTATTTTCTCCTACACAAAATTTTTATATTCCTGTATATAAAATCTAAAAATACACTTCTTCTTTTATTTTATATTGTAGTAAAATAATCAGTATATTGTATTTTATTTCTATATAGATTTTTCCCCAACACCTTCTCTAGCTATTCTTTATCTTCTGTTTCATGCACTTCTGAGTGCTATTCCTTTTCTCCTTTTTCCTCCCCTCTTTTGCCATTTTCCTGTTACCTGTCAGTCTCTATCTCTCTCTAAATATTTGTTATTCCATTAACAAAGGGAAGAGGGAAATGGATGAATAAATGATGGTATATTTCACATATCATACATGTATATATACACATATATATTTACACTCTGGAAAATTGCACAGTAATGAAAAATAAGAAAACTAGAGCTATGTGTGTCAACATGGATAAATTTTACAATGTTGGGAGTAGGGTAACAGTTGCAGAAGAATACAATTGAACAGTGTACTGTTTATATAAATTTTACTTAAAATGCAAAACACTACTGTATATTATTTAAGAATATTCATGTTGGGTTAAAAGTAAAGATGAGATACCAAATTCACATAGTCACTGTTTCTTAGTGGGGAAGAAAGGGGGATGTGACTGGGCAGAAATCCATGAGCGCTTCACTTTTTTATTTAAGCTAGAAGTGAATAGATATGTGAGATTTCATTTTTTTATTATGTCTTTTTATATTTTGATTTCTTAAAAAGCAAAGAGAAGAATATCTACAGTTATTAACTCTAGGGGTGTAATTCCCCTTTGTTAAATTAGAAAAACAAAATAACTAGAATGTCTTCTATTTCTCTCACAAAAAATCCCACCTAATAGATTTTTACTTATCTATCCCAGCATGGATTTTGTTGTTGTTGTTATTTTCCTTAAAATCAGAAACCAGCAACTCTGCAGATGGAGTGCGATCTATAAAAATATTGAATCACTATGTTGTACACCTGAAACTAATATAATTTTGTAAATCTACTATACTTAAAAAAAAAAAAAAAAAACCAGCAAGAGAAAAAGAACTCTGCCATCTTTGCCCTCAAGATAGATGCTAATATTATTATTGGACAATTCTGCCATCTCTCTACAGACTAGTCGTAGATTAGAGTTATGTTATATAAATCAAAAAAGTTGAAATTCCTCATAGTTTAATATTTTAAAAGTATATTCTCAATATTTTCACTTGATTTTCTTACCATATAGAGTGATGTTTCATAATAATGCTTTCATAGTAGTACCAGTGGCATAAGGAAATATAGTAGCTGGGTTAGAATTGATTTTTTTTTTTCCAACCTGTGTGTTTAAAATACTACTGAAATTTTTTTCAGGCTATTAAAAAATGTATCATTTTTAAAGTTGGTGATACCCACTTTTAACATCTTATAATTCTTTATAGATGAAATTGACAGTTCTTCAATGTCAGATGATGACAGAAAAGAGGTTGTAAACATTCAGACTTGGATAAACAAGCCAGACGTCAAGCATCATTTTCCTTGTAAAGAAGTGAAAGAAAGTGGACACATATTTCCTAGGTACTTTTTAAAATACCTTCTTCAGAAGTAAAATTGAATTTAGGGAAGTAATGATATAAAAGGTAGCTGCAGAAGAAATTTTATGTATCCAAGTACAATAAGATATAATTTCCTGGGGATTTCCCTGGCGGTCCAGTGGATAAGACTCTGAGCTCCCACTGCGGGGGGCACGGGTTCAATCCCTGGTCAGGGAACTAAGATTCCGCATGCCGTGCAGTGCAACAACAACAACAAAAAAACACACACAATGAGATATAATTTCCCTCTGTCAACTTGTATTATATGTCTTGATTTTTTAAAAATATTTCTTACGTAATTTTTTTATTTTGAAAAATTTAAACAGAAAAGTTGAAGAAATAGTACATTGAATAGCTTTATAAGCCTCTCTCAGACTCACCAGCTTTTAACTTTTTTTCACACTACCCCACCTCTCTTTTTATGTTTGTATATACATACACACATACACATACACTTTCTTTTTGTCAGACCATTCAGAAGAAGCTTACAGAAACGACACTTTACCCCAAATGCTTCAGCGTAAATCTCCAAAGAATATCAACAGTCTCCTCCACAGCTCCAGTAGCACTATCACATCTTTAAAAGCTTTAAAATTAATGAACATCATTCAACATACAGAACACACTCAAATTTTTTCAGTGTCTCTAAAGTATCTAGTCTTTGTTTTTTTCTTCCTGGTCCAGGATCCAGTCCTGTTTCACACATTGCATTTGCCTGTTATCTCTCTTTAGTCTCACCCAGTGTAGAACAATACTGCTTCCCTCACCACACGTCCCCCTTTTCTTCATGATGAATGAATCCTTTTTGAGTCTAGGCCAACTGTTCTGCAGAATGTCCCACAGTCTGGATATCTGATGTTTGTCCTGTTGTATTTCATAAAAGTGTGCGAGTATTATCACTATACTAAAAGTGAGCTGAGACACAAAGCAGGGTGTGTGTATTAATAATTCTATCCCTATTTTGCCTTTAGGATCCAGTTACAGAATATTATTAAATATGTAAGGCAGCCCAGGTATTGCTTAGTGGTCTTTGACATAAAGTATATGTTATGGTATGTTGAATGAGGATAGTTTACTGTTAAAAGTCTGAAAGGTAGTATATTCCAAATACCATATAGAATAGATTCTAAAAATTTATTATTTTAATGATTTCTAATTGTATTATAGTTTTTATTATATTAAATATAATTTTTGCTCTTAAACAGTTACAGGATTATCTGTTAATAAAACATTAATTTTGCATACAACTAAAGGAAAATTAAAAGCTGTTACTAGGTAGCTTATTTGTTTATAGACGATCCTTTGCCTTCACTTTTTAACTCAAAAGTAATTTCATCTGGAGTTGAACATTTTATATAATTGGAGCTGTTGAAGTAATAGCTGTTTTAAATGACATTTCTTTAAATTCTTTTTGTTTTTTCAATGCTTTTGTCCCTCTCAAGTCATCTGTTGGTTACTGCAACACATATGTACTGTTTAAGGGAGATTCTTTCACGGAAAGGATTGGCTTATATACAGTCTCGACAAGCACTAAATTCTGTGGTTAAAATAACATCCAAAAAAAAACATCCTGAGCTAATTACCTTCAAGTATGGAAACAGCAGCACTTCAGGAATAGAAATCTTGGCAATCGAAAGGTAAGATTTTCTTAGGATGATGTTATCTGAATTACTGAATTAGTTCATTATTAAACACGGTTTGTTTCTCTATTTTGGGGAATGGGTGGTGGAACAGGATACTTGAACCATTTTTATTAGTATTCTCGCTATCTTTTTTCTTGCAAATTTGTAGTAATATATGGTTTAGCCATTAGCACATGATTTCATTAAGTGCAGTAGCTGATTTCACAAACTTTTTGACAGAAGGGTCTTTAGGAATAATCTACACCAGTGCTACACTAAATGCTGGTTTGCAATTAAATAAGGAGCTTTTATTTTCCTTCATCAAAAAATTCTTGTTTTAAAAACGTATCAACGAAGTAAGCAGTGTGCTGGATGATGTAGTTAATTTACAAGTCCTGTACAAGCCTGGTACAAGTTCTTCCTTATCTCATTGTGGACCAGTGACAAACAGTTCATGGACCAACACAAGGGCCATAGACCACACTGCTATCGAAGCTAAACCATCTTTAATCTTACAGGTAAAAATGTGAAGCCCAGAGGGGTTGAATGACTTCCAGATCTTCACACTTGTGTTAGAACCAAATATAGCCCTCCTGACTCATGACCTCCAGCTCATTCCACCGTGCTCTGTGCAATATGAAAGATCACCTCGCTTTTGCATTTAGGTTTTCTTTCTTTCAGAATAACTCTTTTGAGTATATGTTGAAATAAGTGATGGGGAGTACATAGGAGGGCATCTGTGCTTGATTTGTAGGTTACTTCCCCATTGGAAGTGATATCTAAGTTGAGTCCTGAACAGAAGGCTCTATATTAATATATATATTTTTCCCTCATAGGTATTTGATTCCAAATGCAGGAGATGCTACCAAAGCCATAAAACAACAGATCATGAAAGTTTTGGATGCTTTGGAAAGTTAATATAAAAGAAAATTATTTCAAAAGAAATTAAGGCAACCAAGAGAAATATGGACATATTTTCCTGACTGAATACTAACCGGAGACTTTCATTTGCTTATGGGGGTGCTTGAATAGCAAGTCTAAGAAGGTGTAAATTATTATAATCAATCTCTGGAAAGTTAAATTTTTTTAAAATTTTCTTTTGCATTTTTGGTTTTATAAAATGATTTCTTATAAAGGTCAGTTATTAAATGACTTTGAAGTAACTGACCCTGTGCCCTTAGAACTAAGGGTGCAGAATGCAGTTCTGTTTTGAAGAGCTGCTTTAAGGGAACATGCATCAGTTTAGATTTAAAAACAACCATACACATATATATTTGCAGTGTCTTCACTGAAAATTAGAGATAGAATTCGTTGAAGAGACCCCTTTAATTGCTACATTTAGGTTTATCCACTGAGCAGTATCAGAAACTAAAAAGTATTACATAGATTAATAATTAGCTTGCTGTTTCTGTTCTTAAAAAGAGTGAAATCTTTTTTAATGCAATGGATGAAGATTCCAGCCAACTCAAATGCAGACCAGCTAGTGAAATGTTGAAACATCAGTTTCTAAGTCATCTTTGCACCATTAGCTAATAGTTTGAACACTTAGTGCTTCAGATACTAAACTTCATCCTAATTGTCTCTAAGGAGCAGTTAAAAGCATTATAATAAGTAGGTAGGCATGTTAAGATTAAAATTAACACTTGGGGGACTGACTTGTATCTTTAAAAATGTCATTGGTCTTTATTACAAGAGGAATATTTGGTTTAGAATGTTTCGAAACAGGTGTTGAATACACATGGATTTATCCTCAGTGAGATTATATCTGTGACCACACTTTTATCCACCTAAAGAAAAGCCAGATAATCAGAGAGCTGTCTAAACTAGTTTTTATCATCACTTTCTGAAATTTCTTTCTCTTCTTTGGTTTTTGTTCTCTTACTAAAGTTCCAGTGGTTTGAAATGATTTTTAGTCTCTTAATATGACAAAACTGAAAAGTGGTCTGGTTTATTTTGCAGCTTTCTCAGTTTAATTCATTGAGGTTCATATTAGACACATTTGGTGAAAGAAATCCAGGAACACGTTTGGGGCCATGGAATGACTGCTTATAAAATCTGTTTGGGAAGTAGCAAATCCTCACAACCTGCTGTGTCCTAAAATGTAATGGATTGTCTCTAAGGGGTTGATAGGAGAAATATTTAGATGTATTCTGTTTACAGCCAGTTATTTTAGTTTACTTAATGGAAATCAAGTGAAAAAAAGGCAACATAGTTCAAGATATTTTATTCTAATATCTAAATAATGAAGTTTGAGTGGTTGAAGACATTTGCATGAAATTGCACCTGGTGCAATACTTGATATTTATAACTCTCCCCACAACTGTTGTATTGCATTTTTTCCCTTCTTTTGGTGCCCCTTTTAGAAATGTCTTGAAGTCTCATTTGTTGCCCATTTCAGCCATGGGACTTCTTTCATAATATTAGTGTAAAGATATTTGTGTTACTCTTTATAAATTACAATTGTAAATAAATCAGTACAGTTTGCTCAAAACTTTGTTCTTAAGGACAGTGTGTCTCTCCCTCTCTCTTTCTCCCTTTCCCCCCATTTGTAAATCTCTATGGATACAACAAAATTAGGAAATTGAGGGCTATCCTTTCAGTGGAATTTAAATGTTCAGATTTTAGGTTTTAAAGTATTAGATTCCTATTTCTGTTCTTCTAGATGGGGAGGAGGAAAGAGGTAGTTTAAAACTAATTACATTACTTTCTACATGTAGTAAATTCCTCCCTTGAACTACTCATCTGAACTTCAGTTTCCTCATCTGAAATAGCCCAGTTATTAGTCATGAATATCAAATGAAAAGACATTTCGTTGATTGTATTAGATACTTATGTAGCTTATCCTCCCTTCACTGTCCCGATAACCAGAGAACTAGGATTCACTCTGGGATATCCACCTCTCGTGGACCCTTAAGGACTGCAGGGGTTGCAGCATTATGAGGTTGGTATTTTCTGTATTTTCAAGATGAGAAAAACAAGGCTCGAAGAAATTGAGTGAAAAGAAAAAGTACCCCTCATCTCTCCCCAATCCCTGGGAATTATTATTGCTTATTAAGGTGTAAAATTAATCCCCTATGTAATATTTGATGTCACTTGTCCACCATTAATAAAACATGTTTTCTAGTAGAGATGATAAATTTTTACTGATATATACTCAACCATTTTGCCACTGGTATGTTTCATACAGGACCATTAAAACTCCTTAGCATGATACTCTAACATACTAAACTAACTGCCATAGGTTGACAGTTCTATTCTACTTAAAATTTGACAGTTTGACTTGGGGGAGACCCAACTCCATAGGTTGAATGTGTGATGAAAGTAATATCTCAACTTTACCATTAACATCTTGAACTTAAAAAACTTCATTGAAATATAATCCACATACTATAAAGTTTACCTTTTTAAAAAGTCTACAATTCAGTGGTTTTTAGAGTTGCTCAACCATCACCACTGTTAAATTCCAGGACATTTCATTACCCCAAAAAGAAACCCCACACACATTAGCAGTCACTCCCCTCTTCCCCACTCCCTCCTGCCTTTAGTAACCGCTAATTTACTTTCTGTCTCTATGGATTTGCCTATTCTGGACATTTTATGATAAAAGAAATCATACAATAAGTGGCTTTTGTGTCTGGCTTCTTTCACCTAGCCTGATGTTTTCAAGCTTCATCCATGTTGTAGCATCTGTCAGAATTTCATTTCTTTTTATGGCTGAATAATATTCCATTGTATGGATATATCACACTTTTTATATTCATTTATTAATTGATGGACATTTGAATTGCTTCTCCTTTTTGGCTATTAATAATAATACTGCTTTGAATATTCACATACAAGTTTTTGTGTTGACATGTTTTCAATTATCTTAGGTATCTATGAGTTACTCTGTCATATGTTAAATTCTACATTTAACTTTTGAGGAACTTCCAAACTATTTCCCAGAGGAGCTTGACCATTTTACATTCCATCTGGCAGTGTATGAGTGCTCCAGTTTCTCTCCTTCCTTGCTTTTTTTGCCTTCCTGTCTTTTTTGTTATAGCCATCCTAGGACGTGAAGTGGTATCTCGTGGTTTTCATTTACATTTCCCTAATGACTAATGGTGGTTGAGTTTCCTGTGCTTATTGGCTATTTGTATAACTTCTTGGGAGAACTGTTGATTTGGATTCCTTGCCTATTTTTAAATTGGGTTATTTGTTTTTATTGTTGAGTTGTAAGTGTTCTTTACATATTCTGGGTACACATCTCTTGTCAGATACATTTTCTCCCATTCTCTGGGTTCTCTTTTCATATTCTTGATGGTGTCCTTTGAACCATAAAAGTTTTTAGTTTTGGTGACATCCAGTTTCTTTGTTTTTCTTTTTGTCACTTGGTGCTTTGGGTGTCATATCTAAGTAATCAGTTGTCTAATCAGAGGTAATGAAGATTTACTCCTATGTTTTCTTCTATAAGCTTTATAGTTTTAATTCTTTTAATTAGGTCACTGATCCATTCTGAGTAATTTTTGTATATGAATATGAGGTAGGGGTCCAACTTTTTCTTTTGCATGTGGATATCCTGTTGTCCCAGCATTATCTGTTGAAAAAATTATTTTTTTTTCACATTGAACAGTCTGGGACCCTTGTTGAAAACCAGTGGACCATAACTGTGAGGTTCTATTTCTGTACTCTCATTCCTATTCCATTGGTCTGTAAATATATTCTTAGGCCAGGAACACATTGTCTTGATTACTATAGCTTTGTAGTAACTTTTGAAATTGGGAAGTGTGCGTCCTCCAACTTTGATCTTTTTCAAGCCTATTTCTTAGTTTCTCATTCTTAGCCCTTTGCATTTCCATATGAATTTTTAGATTAGCTTATCAGTTTCTGAAAAAAAAAAAGTAGCTGGGATTTTGATAGGTATTGTATTGAATCTGTAAATCAATTTGGGGATTATTGGCATCTTAACAATACTGCCTTCTAATCTATGAACATAGGATGTCTTTACATTTATTTAGGTCTTCTTTAATTTCTTTCAATGATGTTTTATAGTTTTTCAGTGTACAAGTCTTAAACTTCTTTTATTATTAAATACATTCCTAAGTATTTTATTCCTTTTGATGCTATTGTAAATGGAATTGTTTTCTTAATTTCATTTTCAGATTGTTCATTGCTAATGTGGAGAAATATAATTGATTTTTGTTAATGGATCTTGTATTTTCCAATTTTGCTGAATTTTGTATTAGTTCTAACAGTATTTTGTGGATTCATTAGGATTTTCTCCATTTCTATCATCTATGAACAGAGATAGTTTTACTTTTTTCTTTCCAATCTGGCTGCCTTTTATTTCCTTTTTTACATAATGGCCCTCGCTAAAGCTTCCAGTGCAATGTTGAATAGAAGTGATAAAAGCGGACATTCTTGTCTTGTCCTGATCTTAGAGGGAAAGCATCTAGAATTTCACCATTAAGTGTGAATCTCCCATAGATGGCCTTTATCAGGCTGAGGAAATTCTGTTTCCTAGTCTATTGAGTGTTTGTATTAGTCAGCTCAGGCTGCCATAACAAAATACCATAGACTGGGTGGCCTGAACAACAAATTTATTTTCTCACAGTTCTGGAAGCTGAAGTCCGAGATCAGGGTACCAGCATGGTTAGGTTCTAGAGAGCTGTCTTCCTGACTTGGAGATGGGCACCTTCTCACTGTGTCTTTGTATGTCTTTTCCTCTATGCTCTCAAAGAGAGCTCTCTTGCTCTTTCTTCTTCCTACAAGAACACTAATCCCATGATGAGGGCCCCATCCTCATGATTTCATCTAACCTTAATTACCTCCCCAAGGCCCTGTCTCCAAATCACACTAGTGATTAGGGTTTCATCATATGAATTGTAGGGGTACACAAACATTGCCTCTGACAGTATTTTTTATCATGAACAGTGTTGGATTTTTGTCAGAAGTCGTTTGCATCTGTGGAGATAGTCATGTGGCTTTTCTTCTTTATTAAAGGTTTATTCCATTAATTGGTTTTCATATGTTAAACCAACCTCCTATTCCTGGGGTAAATCCCAGTTGGTCATAGTGTGATCCTCACAACAGTCTTAGGCTGTGTGTGATATTATCCCCATATTATGGATGAAGAAATAAAGGCACAAAGAGGATAACTATTTCTAAGATATATAGCAAATAAGTGTTAGAGCCAGGATTTAAAACCAGACCATCCAATTCCAGAGTTCATGCTCATGACTGATAGGCTATGCCTGACTTCTTTGCTGGGGTCTGGAAACAGTAGGCCAGAGCTAGGGGCGTCTATCAGGTCACTGCTCACTTTTCTCTCTTCAAGTCACCAGCTTCACTCCATAGGTACCTTTCTAGCCCATGTAGGTATTTTAAGTTGCTATCCCTGTGCTGCTAATAACTTGCCCAAAGTTACATGGCCTTCTGGTGATGAAGCAAAGTTTTGAACTCTAGTCTTCTGATTTGTAGACAATTGCATCAGAAATTTAGAAGCAGTTACACATACGTTTACACACACACACCACCCCTCTCCTTCAACTCTCACCCTGTGCAAAGCTCTAAACCCAATATGATAATTCCCAAGTTTGAGTCTTTTGTTTTTTGTAGTATCAAACATTCTTCTAGGATCTCATCCACTCTTAAAGTTTCTGCTCTTTTTCTGGTGCAGATGATTGCAATTCCTCCTCCTGATTTTCAGTCCTTCATCTCTCTTAGTCATTTGTATACCTACCTCACCCCCAAAATTGAACTCATGTTCCCCCAGACTAATTTCCCTAATACTACGAAGGACTGACTGGAGGTTAAGATGCTGGTGGAAAGGAGACCAGTATGAGTTGCCTGTAGTAGTCTCCCCAAAATGAGGAAGACCTTGCTGTGGATGGTGGTCGTGGGGACAGAAGGGGCAGCAATCAAGGGGTGCTTCAGGAGAGTAAGAAGCGCCCTGTCGCTAGCCAGAGGTTGGGGGTAAAAGACTTGAAAGACACAGAAGGGACTTAGATTTTTAGGAGGAGGGGATGGGGAGCAGAGAGAACTGGAAAACAGTATAAAGGGTGGTGCCTGTGAGTGAAAGAGGAAAGCGGGGAGGAGAAGCTCTTAGAGGGGATAAATTTAGTTTCAGACAGTTGCGTTTGAACTGGTATCAAGACATGTAAATAGAGATGGCTGGAGATGCTGGAGTAGCTCCTCTGGAGTAAAAATGGAAATCTGATCAGTACCAGCCTGGACATGGTCATTAAAGCGGTGAGACATGGTAGGCAACAGCAGAATTTTAGCTAGGTTTTAGAGATCCATCTAGTGTAGTGATTTTACTCTTTGGCTGCTTTTCAAATATCTGATGAAAGGGAATATGGAAACACGCAGGCAGAGCTGCTGCGGTTGAAGGGGCAGGGAGTGGAGTGGTGGAAGGGCTGCACAAACTCAGCTCACCCGCCTCTCTCCTTCTGCCTCTAAATCCTTTTGTATTACACATGATGACAAGGTCCTGAGAGTGAGGTGATTTGCCCTAGGTATTAACATAAAATAAGTGGCAGAGCCAAAACTGGAACCCTGCATCTAGCTTTTCTATTATGCCCAGAACGTTCTAAGGGAAAGCTCAAAAACAGTTTTCATTTTTATTACTTTCCTCTTCTCTAGAATCCAGGTTGGCAGTTTCCCTGCATGGGATGTAAGGAACACAGCACCCACCAGCTCTTGCGCTTGATGGTCTTCTCCTGGTTCTCCTGCCTCTTGGATGGCTCTTTCCCAGGCTTCACAGGCCCCTCTTCTGCCTGTGCCTTTCACAGTCCACTTGAGTGTTGTCATTCACATTCAGAGCTCCATCTTGGTCTAAACTTCTGATGACTCCTAAATCAGTCTCCAGGCTGGGCATCTGAGCTTGAGGCTTATGTCCAACTGCCTACTGGGCATCTCTACCCGGATGTTCCAATAGCACGTCCAGCCGTGTTTGGAACCATTGTAGGATACAACTTTATGCCAATAAACTTCCAAGTCTAAATGAAGGGTGACTTTTTTTTTTTTTTTTTTTTTACAGATTGTAAGAGGCTAAGGAACCTCAAAAGGCTATAAGTATAGCAGAATTTAAAAGGTTACTAAAGATCTTCCTGCTGCAAAGCCAGGTCCAGATAGTCTGTTAAAGCTTCAAAAACCCCATAATTGCTATGCATTTCCCCTTGAGTTTATTATGAAAGTGTTAAAATTTCAACTTTTAAAAAGTCTTAAAATAGTACCATGAACAGATATATATCCTCCTCCTAGATTTAATAATTAACATTTTGCCATATTTGGTTTATCTCTATATAAGCACGTATTTTCAAGTCAGACATTCTGACACTTCACCCCTAAATACTTCAGCATGCATCTCCTCAGAGTGAAGACAGTGTCTGGCATAATCACAGTTATCACACAAAATTCATTAAAGCATCAAATATCCAGCTCATATTTAAATGTCCCTAATTGTCCCCAGAATGTTTTTATAGTATCCTTTTTTAAAAAAAATATTTCAGCTTACTTTTTTTTTTTTTAACTTTGGGTTTGTTTATTTTATTTATTTATTTATTTATGACTGTGTTGGGTCTTCGTTTGTGTGCGAGGGCTTTCTCTAGTTGCGGCAAGTGGGGGCCACTCCTCATTGCGGTGCGCGGGCCCCTCACCATCGCGGACTCTCTTGCTGCGGAGCACAGGCTCCAGACGCGCAGGCTCAGTAATTGTGGCTCACGGGCTCAGCCGTTCCGCGGCGCGTGGCGCGTAGGATCTTCCCAGACCAGGGCTCGAACCCACGTCCCCTGCACCGGCAGGCAGACTCTCAACCACTGCACCACCAGGGAAGCCCTATAGTAGCCTTTTAAAAACTAAGGTACATTTCAATATAGTTTATTCCAGAGCATTAAAAAGAATAGCAAACTTTATTCGTTTTTTGATCTTTGATCCCCAAACCTGACAAAAGCACAAACACACAAAACACAAAAATCAAAAAGCAATCCTGACTAATAAATGCAAATATCCTGAAACATTATTGGCAGATTTCAGCATATTAGAGGACTGAATTGTTGAGGATATTCTGTCTGAACCCAGTTTCTCTTTTCCCCTCCCCAATCACGTAGCAGCCTTGTAGTCCAATCCTACTGTCGTCTTGAGTGCCTAAATCAACCTAGATAATTCTATCCTCGTCACAGCGACTTGTTCAAATAGCCCAAGGTAATCAGCCTCTGGTATTTCCCCTGGCCACAGAGGTGATGCAACTAGCAAGAGGCTCAGTTCTTTCTCTGAGAATCGAAGAGGCCAGTTGTTAAACGCTGACTAGCGCACCACCCGGATTTTGGTCGTCCCTTGCCTTCCGAGGATCTGACTACAAGGATGTTACATAAACAGCGGGCGATTAATAGGTGTTTGAGGCGCGCTGGAAAGAAAACACCCTCTCCGCGGAGCCAGCGGGCCCGGAGGCGGGGCGGGGCGGGGCGGGGGCGGATCCTCGGACGCTGCGGCCCCGCCCCTCGCGGCGCCGGGGCGGTGGCCCGCAAACCTCCGCTTAGGCTCCGGTGCCGGTGGTGCTTCCCGGCAGAGCCATGGCAGGTAAGCAGCGCCGCGGCCCGAGCTTGGGCCGGAGGGAGGCTTCGGGTGCGGCGCCGGCGGACAGTCTCGCCGGCTCAGCCCCTCGCCTCCGCCTCGTGTCCCCGCCGCGCCCATGGCATTCCTTGCTCCGGTGGCCGCGGGGCTCGGGGCCCAAGCGTCGAGGCCGGCGGGAGCGGGCGGGGCGGGGAGGGGAGGCCGCGGAGCACAGCGCGGCGCACGTCGGGGCTTCCGGGCTTCCGGGAGGGCCGGCGGGGCCGCGGGAGCGTCGGGCCTGCGTGCCGGGTGGGCCCGCGCCTTGCGTCCCACTGGGCTTGTGTGAAACGGAAGGTAGAGATTCCAGGTGCGTTCCGGGCCCACCTACTCCAGATTCACCTGCGCGGGAAGGGGCGGGGGCAGGTGCTCATTTAAAATGCCACTTCCGCACCCTCCCTGTGGTCTTTCCTGTTTCTCACCGCTGCCCCCGCTCCGCGACCCGAAGACTGTGCACTTTAAGTAATTATTATACTTCTTCAAATGTGAGAGTTTGTCCCGTGGGATTCTTGGAGACTGTTGCTAGGTTTTAGATTGAGTTTTGAACGTGAGTTTCGCAAAGGCACCAACCCTGTTTATTTGTAGTTTGAGCCCTGTCAGGTGAAAATGAAGCACCTGTTTTCTTTGATTCGCGCTTTTGTGGTAAGAGGACTGATTAATTTGCTCCACAGTGCGCCCCCCTCACACCCACTGCAGAATGCCCTCTTCTCTTGACAAAAAAAAAAAAAAAAAAAAACCAGGGCAAGTTTTTTCTGCACCTGGACCTTGAGCTTTCAGGTTAGGTATTACATGTTCCTTACACATCCCCATTCTGGATCAGCCCCAGGGATGAGTTTCTAGCTGTATTTGTTCCCAGGTCTTTGCCTGATTCTTTTACATGAGGCAGTGGAGTGCTCTAGGCTCAAAGTCTGGAGATCGGGATTATTACAGCCTTGGCTCAGCCCATGTCAACAAGTCATTTGATCTCTCTGGACCTCAGTTTCCTGTCCTTTAAAATGGACATAAACTGTTCCTACCAAGGGCTAGTGAGGCTCCCTCAAGATGGTAAGGTTTGTGGAAGTGCTCTCTGTTTTGCATTTCAACCTCCTGGAGCGCAGTGCAAGTTGGTGGCTGAATGAACCCTCAGGATCAGGGTATAGAAGTCCTTTTAGGGACCTTCCAGGTGGCGCAGTGGTTAAGAATCCGCCTGCCAATGCAGGGGACACAGATTCGATCCCTGGTCCAGGAAGATCCCACATGCCACGGAGCAACTAAGCCCGTGCACTACAACTACTGAAGCCCCCTCGCCTAGAGCCTGTGCTCCGCAATCAGAGAAGACCCCACTCGTTGCAACTAGAGAAAACCTGCGTGCAGCAAAGAAGACCCAATGCAGTCAAACAAACAAACAAAAAAAGTCCTTTTACACAGCTCCCTCTGAGTGTGACTGTATCTTTCAGAAGAGGCTGATCGACTTCAGAGCTGTGGTTCTTGGTGGGGTTGAGGGTGGTGTTGATCTGACTCCCTTGAGGAATGTTTTCAAGTTACATGACCTCAGCCCCACCCACCCAAAAACAAACAAGGTACTCATTCTGTCTACAGTCCAGATTTTGGCTTCTGGCTGTGCCACTCACTTTGTTGACTGCCTTCATGCAGCTTTCCCTCTGCAAGCCTCTTGTTTCCTCATCTACAAAATACTGTTAATGATACCTCACAGATGCTTCCTTGTGTAAAGGACTTGCATGTTCCTTCTGCTGTTTCCAGGCTGGTCCCTTCACTTAAGATATTTTATCCTTTGTTCCCCTTGGTAAGTCCTTAATTTTTAGATTACAATGTATATTAGTATAGCCAGGGACCTGAAAATGAAAAGTATTTTCATTTTACTGCTGAGGAGATGAAGTGACTAGTATCTCATCCTCAGCCTCAAGGAACTCCCCAGTGGTGGAATTGTCCTGCTTCAGCCCCCCTGTGGAGCGGGTGCTTTGCAGCCTGTTGGGCAGTCCCAAGCCTGGTGCAGGACAGCTGCCTTTCTGGGTGTGATGGGCGAGAAAGGAAGCCATCAACAGAACCATGGTGGACTTCATCTTACCCTCCTTCAGAAGCAGAGACAAACCCACCTTCTAAGTTATCGTGGAGACCTTTAGTTGGTCTGTGATGTTTTAGTGACAGCTCAGGCTGTTTGCCCCAAAGTAGTTATCCCAGCTTTTGTTTCCTGTTTGGTTTTCATCCAGTCTTTGAAACTATTTGACAGATTGCATTCCGGGTTAAATTTAGTTCCTCTCAGTATATTTAGGAGAAACCAAGGAATGGAACATCTGAGTTTTCCTACTTTTAGGGTTAACCCTGAGCCAAACAGGCCTTCATCAAAGGCTAGGGTTTGTCGATGTTGCCTCCCTGGGGATGTTTTTACAGTTACAGGAGAGACCCAGAGAGAGAAGTCACTAATCGTGGGATTTCAGACTCCACAGCAGAGGCAGGGTAGGGAAGCGAGGCCAGGCCATTACTGATAATTCCTGAAGTTTTGCAAAGCTTTGTGGGTTAGGACATGGCTTGGAACCTTTAATGTAGCCTTTCGTCAGACCATAAGCAAAAAAACTGTCAATCAGGGTCCAGGCAGGACTCGGAAACCACACCAGTCACTTGAACAGGAAAAGAATTCATATAGAGGACTATTAACCAGTAAAAGGTGATTACTGTAAGAGCTAAAAGAGAACTGTATAGGAAAAGCAAATGGAGGGTGCGGCTACTACCTCAAGGAAGGAGTAAGCCTGGAGGAGCCGCTGACCTGCTTGCCCCAAAGCTGACAGCAGGTCTGGTTGGCAGAGCTGGCCACATAATTTGTGGGACTCAGTCACCAATGAAAATGTGGAGCCCCTTGTTCAGATAGCGGGAAAAAACACTGTTCGGTTTTCCTTCCACAGTGTTTCTCTCACCCTCTCATGGTATTTTTCATTTGCTACTTAATGTTGTGCTCCTTTGGGCACGGGAATGTTCATGGGGTGAGTGCACACCTGCCCAGGGGCCCTGCCCTGTGACTAGGCACATGTGCAGCCCACTGGTTGCCAGGCCCCCCCTCTGCCTGCAGCTGGACCAGTGCAGTGTGTCCCAGCTGGTGACGGGGACGTCGAGACGGGCATGTCCGCTTCCCATGGGCCTGCTGCCCCAACTCACGGTGGAGCAGAGACTTCCAAAGGGGTTTCACCTGCTATGCTGGGAGGTGCTCAGCATCTGGACTGGGGATAGACTGGAGGCCCGAGGGCACATAATAAGGGATAGTTGCGTACTCAGACCCAGTCTTCTTCTTCAAGCCACGTTCTCACTTGTAAGGCAGAAGCTGGCCCTGCCTGCTTCACTTCAGATTCTTGTGCCTGGAATGGGCTTTGCCCACGGATGTGGCTGTGTCTCAAGGTTGCTCAACCTCAGCGTTATTGACATTTAGGACTGGATAATTCTTTGTTGTTAGGGACTGTCCTATGCATTATGGCATGTTTGGCAGTGTCCCTGACCTCTGCCCACTAGATGCCAGTAGTACCGCATTAGTTGTGACCATCAACAATGTCTCCAGACATTGCCAGATGCCTTGGGGGGCAAAATTACCTTCCACTGAGAAATGCTGCTCTATGTGATTCAGCAGTCAGATCTTCTGACAGCTGTTTTCTTTATCTTCATCCTCAGCTTTCCGCTTGGCCCTCATCCAGCTTCACGTTTCTTCCGTCAAATCAGATAACCTCGCTCGAGCCTGTGGCCTTATCTGGGAGGCGGCAAAGCAGGGAGCCAAGATAGTTTCTCTGCCAGTAAGTATGGAGGCAACCACCCCTTTCTGGGAACTAACTGTTGTCCCAGCAGAATAATGTCTGCTAGCTCTGGTTGTCCTTCCGTGTCCTGGGGTCCAGCAAGGTCCTTTGGGGCCCCAGGATTGTTCCATGTTTGTCTGGAAGATGACCCTAGCCAGAGTCTTTGTGATAGGATGTGCCAGCATGCTTACAGGTTTTTAACTTTAGGTCACTTACTCGGTTCAGAAGCCTAGTAGGCTGAGGGACTTACCTAAAGCTAAAATACTCAGTGCCTCGGATATTTACCTTCTTTCCTTGTGTACTTAAGTCTTTACAGGACCAGGACATATTGATTTTAGCACTAAGCTTCCAACATTTAAAAAAATTGTTGAAAGTTGTTGAAAACTGAAAATTGTTAGAGACATTTAGGAAGTCTGTGGTATCTTCCGAAGTGTGGTAAGCCAGTAGGACTCTGCATCTGTCTCCTACGTCATCTCTTTTAGAACAGAATCAGCTGAAGATTGCGCCACATTTGTTTGTCAGCAAGTACAGGGTCAGCCCCAGAGAAGGTCCTGCACGTGTCAGGACATGCATCTACTCGCAGAGGCCTGCTGGGGTCAGTGGGAGAACTATTCCCGAACACCCCCTACCCCACTATGGGGAGGAGGCAGCCGTTAGCAAACCCTGGAAAATTTTCAGGGCTAACTTGTTTTTTATTTTAGGCTCCAGGCCATTACAAGTGTGGCCAGTGAGTAGGAATCTTCAACAAGGGAGCTCGAGATCTTAATTTTGCACCGTGGGACTCACCTGTACTTGCACCTGATAATGGTCTCTTGTTGGTTTAAGTTGCTAGGGTTAAGAGTCTAAAGGCCAGGAGTGAAAGCGCTTGAATTCCCCTCTACCTAACACGTGTTTTGTACAAGTTGGTGATCCTCGGCCTTGAGTTTCCTAGCACAGTGCCTGGTGCACAGGCAATCTCAGTAAATGCGAAATGAATGAACTAGAGTCGAAATCTAGTGGTTTTGCTTTTCTTTTATCACAGAGCTGTTGAGACATATTCAGGGGAGTGAGAGATTTTGCAGGATCGGAATGATAGTGCTGGAAGGGAGCTTAGAAATAGATCATTTTATACATGAGGAAACACCTTAACCTCTGTGGCTTTCAAAGCTTCTGTAGTTTTAAAAAACACAGACTTTATTACTTTACATAGTGAATAATATAGTATTGAGACTATGGATTCATCCTAACACCCAGAGTCCTGTGAGTAAGCCCAGTGGTAGTGGGGCCTGGGTGCCCAAGACTGGGAAGGCGTAGTTCTCCTGCGGACTCAGGGAGAGGCAAGTGCGGCCTTTTGCCAAGGTGACCAGGATCTGGGAGAGCACGCTGTCTTGTCTCCTCCAGCCCCACCTGGGCCAGGGGCCGAGTCCTGTCTGTGGCCACAGGCTCTTTAGCCCTGAGGTGTCCATGTTTTTCTTTTCGGCTGTGTTTTACCCCTTTGAGAGCTATGTCTTTTTACAGTAGAACTTTAAAGTGAGTTGGGTGTTTTGGTGTTTTTTTCCCCTTTTTCTCTTCCAACATTATTCTAGGAATGCTTTAATTCTCCATATGGCACGAAATATTTTCCTGAATATGCAGAGAAAATTCCTGGTGACTCCACACACAAGCTTTCTGAAGTAGCAAAGGAGTGCGGCATATATGTCATTGGAGGTAACTTCCTACGCTCAAGGTATAATGGCCTAAACATTAAAAACATCTGAGTAACTTTTGTTGTTACATTTAAACCATGGAATACAAATTAGCTATCAAAAAGAATGAGGTAGATCTGTATTTAGGAATGCGGAAGGATCTTCGAGACACACTGTTCAGTGGAAAAAGAGCAAGTTTAATATGAAATGAGCAGGTACTTCCATACAGATTAATGCCCCACACAAAAGAAGGTTGTATGTTTTTATATGTATTTATGTATATAAGACATAGTAAATACTGTAGAAGGACACACACCAAACTGATGATGATTTTCTCTGGAGAAGGAGTTGGAAGTACAGGGGCAGGTGGAAAGGTGGAAAGAGAAACCATATCTGAATGTCTTTCATTAATACAGTGTTAAGATTTTTTTTTTTTCCCCATAAAGAGGCTGCATACATCAAAGCTAGCTTAGAGTATTAGGCTTAGTGAAGTAAGTCAGACAGAGAAAGACAAATACTGAATGCTATCATTTACATGTGGAATCTAAAAAAAGAAAACAAACGAATGTATGTAACAAAATGGAAATAGACTCACAGAGAGAACAAACTAGTGGTTACCAGTGGGGAGAGGGAAGGGGGGGAGCGGGAATATAAGGATGGAGGATTATGAGATACAAACTACTATGTATAAAATAAATAAGCAACAAGGATATATTGTGCAGCACAGATAAATAGAGCCATTATTTTGTAATAACTTTAAATGGAGTAAAATCTAAAAAAATACATTGAATCACAATGTTGTACACCTGAAACTAGTATAATATTGTAAATCAACTATACTTCAATTTTAAAAAAGTAGCTTTATTTATGTGGTTTTGTTTAAATAAAGTGTTCTATTTGTTTAAATAAAAATACAATAAAACTCTGTTTAATATAGCAAACAAAATTATTTCTGTATTATCATATAGTAAGAATTAGAAATGAATAAGAGGTGGAGAAAAGGCAAAGCAAGAAGAGATAGAACTGCAGGAAGCATATTCAGTGATGGTAAGACTGGCTTACAGTCCCATCTCAAGACCTTTTTGTATACAGTTATGTTGCAAGACCTGGTGAATTTAAGTTGAGCAACAGTGAATTCCCCGTGTTGCACCAATGCTTCAGATTAAGTGTTGCTCAAGATC
This sequence comes from Balaenoptera borealis, assembly GCF_965194805.1. Taxonomy (NCBI): domain Eukaryota; kingdom Metazoa; phylum Chordata; class Mammalia; order Artiodactyla; family Balaenopteridae; genus Balaenoptera; species Balaenoptera borealis. The sequence continues at coordinate 48,216,138 of NC_138862.1, forward strand.
AAAGCCGAATTCAGAAACAGTTTGGTTAATTTTGAAACTTTTCTTTGGCATCTAACCTAATTATATTTCACCTACACTCTGAAGTTGGTCTCTGAAAAATCATATTCAAGAAGAAAAAAGCATGATTAAATAACCCGTAGAAGATAGTAAAGGTTATTGTTGGACCCAAGAAGATAGTAAACTTTATCAAGCCTTTGTCCTGTTATCACAAAAGAATGCTTTATTCAGAGTGTTTTCTGTGTCTGTGTGTTTCTCCTCTCAATGAAAGGTTCCATTCCTGAAGAGGATGCTGGGAAATTATATAATACCTGTGCCGTGTTTGGGCCTGATGGAACTTTACTGGTAAAGCACAGAAAGGTAAGTAGAGAATGTGGCAAGTCTCAATGCCTCTTGAGAATTCGCTTTGAAGTTCCCAGTTACTCTCATCATATGGTACACACATCAGGCATTTGATTAGTTGGCACAGGTGGCTATTCTTGGCTGTTGGCATTTTGATATAAATTGTAGACTCAGCCTATCAATTTCAGCCAAGGAAAAACCTACAGGAATTTTGATTAGGATGGTATTGAACATATAGTGATCACTCTGGGGAGAGTTGACATCTTTGCAGTAGAAGTGCATGCATATACATTTAGGATTGTTAAGTCTTCTTGGTAAGTTGATTCTTTTATCATTATATGTCTCTTTTTTTTTTCCTCGTAGTACTCTTTGTCTTGAAGTTTAGCTCTGATATTACTGTAGCCACTCCAGCCTTCTTATACTTACTGCTTGTATGGTACATCTTTTTCTAATCTTTTATTTTCGGTCTATATGTCTCTTTATATTTAAAATGCTTCTCTTGCAGACAGCATGTAGTTGGGTCTTGCATTTTTTTCATTCTGACAATCTTTGCCTTTTAACTGGGGTGATTACTCTATTTATATTTAATGTAGTTATTGATATGGTTGGATCTTAAGCATATAGACATTTAATTATTTTTTCCCTTTGTTCCTCTTTCCTGCATTCTTTTGGGTTGAGTAGTAGTTTCCTTTTTTTCCCTAAGTTGTTGCCCTGTGACAATATACACACTTATATTGTCACAGTCTACTTAGTTAATAATCTATTCCTTCATGTGAAATTTAAGAACCTTGCAGTCATATAGGTCCTTTCTTTATGGTATGGTTTTCATACATATTGCATCTATATACATTATGAATCCCACAAAACACTAATTTTTAATTTAAGTAGTCATGTGTATTTTAAAGAAATTAAGAGAGAAATATTTGTTTACCCAAATACTTACCATTTCTGGTATTTTTATTTTCTTCCTGAAGATCTTAGTTCTGTCTGGTATGTGTATCTTCAAACAAAAAGACCTCCTTTAGCATTTTTGTAGCGAGGATCTGCTAGCTATGAATTATCTTAGGTTTTATTTATGAATATACCTTTACTTTGCTTTTATTCTTTTTTTTTAAAATATTTATTTATTTGGCTGCGTCGGGTCGTAGTTGCGGCACATGGGATCTTCATTGCGGCATCTTTTGTTGTGGCGCGCGGGCTTCTCTCTAGTTGTGGCGTGCAGGCTCTAGAGTGCACGGGGCTTAGTTGCCCCACGGCATGTGGGATTTTATTTCCCCGACCAGGGGTCAACCCCGCGTCCCCTGCATTGGAAGGTGGATTCTTAACAACTGGACCACCAGGGAAGTCCTGCCTTTTTTCTTTTTTTTTAAACTTTTATTTATTTATTTTTGGCTGTGTTGGGTCTTCGTTGCTGCGCGCAGGCTTTCTCCAGTTGCAGTGAGCGGGGGCTGCTCCTCACTGTGGTGCGCAGGCCTCTCATTGCAGTGGCCTCCCTTGTGGAGCATGGGCTCTAGGCATGTGGGCTTCAGTAGTTGTGGCACGTGGGCTCAGTAGTTGTGGCACACGGGCTCAGTAGTTGTGGCTCACGGGCTCCAGAGTGCAGGCTCAGTAGTTGTGGCACACGGGCTTAGTTGCTCTGCGGCATGTGGGATCTTCCCGGACCAGAGCTCGAACCCATGTCCCCTGCATTGGCAGGTGGATTCCCAACCACTGCGCCACCAGGGAAGTCCCCGCCTTTATTCTTAAAAAAAGATTTTTGGTGGAATAGAATTCTGGGTTGACAGTTTTCTTTTTTTCCTCAGAAGTTTGAGAGATGTTATTATTCAGTTATCTTCTAGCCTCTTTTTTTACCCCCGATATGAAGTTAGTGGTAATTTGTATTGTTCTTCTGCATGCAATTCATGTTTTTCTCTACCTGCCTTCAAGGTCTTTTCATAATCTTTAGTTCTCACTATTTTGACTCCTATATTCCTAGATATGGTTTTCTTTGTATTTGTCCTGCTTTGTGTTTCTTGAATCTGTAAAATTTAAGTCTTTCACTGTATTTGGGAAACTTGGGGGCATTATTTTGTTAAATATTTTTCTGTCCCATTGTCTTCTTTTTTTTTTTAAATTTATTTATTTATTTATTTATGGCTGTGTTGGGTCTTCGTTTCTGTGCGAGGGCTTTCTCTAGTTGTGGCAAGCGGGGGCCACTCTTCATCGCGGTGCGCGGACCTCTCACTGTCGCGGCTTCTTTTGCTGTGGAGCACAGGCTCCAGATGCACAGGCTCAGTAGTTGTGGCGCACGGGCTTTGTTGCTCCGTGGCATGTGGGATCTTCCCAGACCAGGGCTCGAACCCGTGTTCCCCTGCATTAGCAGGCAGATTCTCAACCACTGCGCCACCAGGGAAGCCCCCATTCTCCTCTTAATGGGACTCCAGTTTTGATACTGTTCACCAAACCAGGTCACCAAGGCTCTGTTTTTTATTTTTGTTTTTCAACGCTTTATCTCTGTCTTCTTCAGATTGGGCATTTTCCATTGACCCATCTTCAGATTCACTGAGTCTTTCTTCTTTAACCTCCACTCTCCTGTGAATCAATCCAGTGAAATTTTTTAAAATTTCAGATGTTGAATTTTTCAGTTCTAAAATTTTCATTTCATTCTTTTTCATAGCTTTTATTTCCTACTGTATTTCCTGTTCGTTTATGCATTAAGAGCTTGTTTTTCTTTACTCTGTTGAGCATAGTTTCAATGGCTGCTTTAAAGTCTTTGATAATTATCACATCTGGGTCTTACTGGGGTCTGCTCCATTGCTGCTTTTTCTTTAAGACTTTGGGTCATATCTTTGTGTATCTAGTAATTTGGATTGTATATTGGATTGTATGTTGTTGAGATTCTAACTTCTATTACATTCCCCTGAAAAGTGTTGAATTTTTTATTTTAGCAAGTAGTTAATTTGGGCATACTCAAACACCAAACTCTTTTTCCTTTGTGAGGTGGGTAGCAACTTCAGCTGCTCTGTTCTACTGTAAAGTTGTTTAGCTTTAGCTGGGCTGCTTGGAGTCTGCCCCACACATCTTTAGTTCATTAGTTAGTCTAGTCAGAGATTTGGACAGATTTTATATGTAAAATTTAGGGCTGTTCTTTGGCTTTCTCCTTTTCAGTATTTCCCCCTCACTTTCCACCTGCCATGAAACTCTATTCTCTGCTTCCTCAGCTGGTGTGATTGTGGGTAGTTGTCACCACCAGTCCTAGCAACAGCTGGGGCCTTGCTTCCAACTAAAAGCTGTAAACAAATGGGAAATTCACACAACACTAGTCCCTTCTTCCAAGTGTTGACTTCTCTTTGCTTTCTGCCTGATTTTGATTATTCTCAAGTGCTTTTAAGTAGTTGTTTTTTATTTTGTCCAGAGTTCATAGTTATCTGTGAGAAAGCTGGTCTGATAGGAGCCACTCTGCCATTAGTGGAAGAGGACCCAGCATTGAGCTATGTTTTTGTTTTTTTAAGTTAAGTATTTCTTTTTAATTAATTAATTAATTAATTTTTTGGCTGTGTTGGGTCTTCGTTGCTGTGCAGTCTTTCTCTAGTTGTGGAGCGCGGGGCCTACTCTTTGTTGCGGTGCGCAGGCTTCTCATTGAGGTGGCTCCTCTTGTTGCGGAGCACGGGCTCTAGGTGTGTGGGTTTCATTAGTTGTGGCATGTGGGCTCAGTAGTTGTGCATGGGCTTAGTTGCTCTGCGGCACCTGGGATCTTCCAGGACCAGGACTCAAACCTGTGTCCCCTGCATTGGCAGGTGGCTTCTTAACCACTGAGCCACCAGGGAAGTCCCAGCATTGAGCTATTAACCCAACTCTTTAAAGTGCTTGTTTTCAGAATTGAGTTTTCCAGTCCATGAATATGATATTTATCTCTCTCTCCATTTACTTAGGCTTTCTTTAATTTCTCTCAAATTTTTTTAATAGTTTTTTGGGTATAGTCTTGTATATCATTTACTAGATTTATTCCTAATTGGTATTTCTTGATGCCCTTTCATTTTCTGTTTCTTGCTGGTGTACAGAAGTAGAACTAATTTTTAAAATATTGACCTTGTATGTAGTACCCTTGCTTAAACTCATTCATTCTAATAATTCATCTGTATATTTCCTTTGACATTTCTTAGGTATACAATTATATCATATGAGAATAATGGCTTTTAATTTTTTCCTTCTAATCTTTATCCTTTTTATTCCTTTCCTTTGCCTTGTTGCTTTGGTTAGGACCTCTGGTACAGTGTTGAATAGCAGGTGTACTTACCTTGTTCCTGATCTCAATAGGAGAAGGGTTTTAATGTTTCACCATTAAATATGATGTTTCCTTAGATTTTTTTTTTGCAGATACTCTTTATCAGATTAAGGAGGTTCCCTTCCTAGAAGGGAACCTGTTCTGTTTTTTAAATAAGAATGGATGGAGAAGTTTACCAAATGCTCATTATGCACCTCTTAGGATGATCATGACTTTTCCCCTTTATTTTGTTCATGTGGTAAATCACATTGATTGATTTTTTTTTTTTTTGATTGATTTTTTAGTGTTAAATCACATGTGCTTTCCTTGAATAAATCCAATTTGGAAGTGATGTGTTTCTTTTTAATATATTGCTGCATTGGGTTTGCAAAATTTTACCTATTTTTGATTGCTCACCCACTCTCCACCTCTTCTGCCAATGTATCAGTTTGATTCTGATTCTGAGAAGTCTTCACTTAGCATTTACATTGAGTTTAAAAAGCTGCACATTAATTGCTTTCCATAAGAAATCTAGATGTTGATTTGCACACCACTAAGGAAACAAGGGTCATAAAACCTACAGCATCATTTTTCCAGTTCCCTGTGTTAGAAATTATTTTGATATGATGTCAGTCAGCTTGTGGGGTGGGTTGTGGGCAGATTGGGGGTGCTGTTTGTACAGTTGATCTTAGAACACCCCCATTGCTGGCCATGGAAAGATGTTTGTTATTATTGCCATGAACCCTGCAGAAAAGAGGTAACCGAATCCATTATTTGTGATGCAGCTCCATCTGTTTGACATTGATGTTCCTGGGAAAATCACATTTCAAGAATCTAAAACATTGAGTCCTGGTGATAGTTTCTCCACATTTGATACTCGTACGTACCAGATAAGTTCACCTCTTTTAGCAGTCCCTGTAGAAGAGGATCAGGTAGTCCTGTTTTTCACTTCTCTCCCTTCCCAACCTCTTTACAAAACCTGACTGAAAGGCCAGAAGTGAGAAGGGCAGAGAATGGTCAGAGATCTAGAAAGGGGGGGCTGAATGGAGAACGAAGGGTTTGACATGATTTTGTTCTTCCATTTGGTCACAGCCTTTTATTAGTATGATAGCTTCCAGCCTGTACCCATTAGGCCACGATTGAACACCTCCCACTTAGATAAGAAGCATTCAGTTAGAACGAATTTCTCATCTCTGCTTTGCTGTTGTAAGTGATGTTTTCACGAGTTGAAGTCCAGGCAGGAATAAGCTTATATATTTTCTCCATCCATGGGCCCTGCGTGAATGTATTCCCGTCAGTGTTTTGTGATCATTAGATCTTGGAGGCTTTCCCCTGCTGCACCATGAGGCAGGAGCTTAACTTTTTGTTTGTACATTTTCTGTTTGGGAAACAGCTTACTGCAGAGTGGGCCTGGGCATCTGCTACGACATCCGCTTTGCAGAGCTGGCACAAATCTATGCACAGAGAGGTAAGGCAGCACTACAGTTATGTTGTGTAAATGCTTGGAGGTTTAATTTGGGCTGGTCTTTGTGGGTAGAGGGAACCCTTGGTCAGAAAACCTGGAGGAGAGGTCTTAATTTCTCTACCTGCATATGAATTCTCAGACTTCTCCTGTGTATGGACAGTATGGTTTTTTGGGGGTTGTAATTTAACATGCCACATAGCTGAGGGAGGAACCATACTCCTAAATTAAACCTCTGCTCTACCCTTTGAGCCCTTCTTGCTACTGTGTTTGGAAAGAGTCACTCGGGGCCCAGTAGAAATGGTCTACGTGCACATGGCTTTCACCACTTACTAGTCCTAGATGTTGGGTAGTTGAAATATAGTCAGTGACATTTTGGTCCAGAGGAGCGTCCTACCATCCTGGAGAAGCACCAAGTCAGATCAGAAGATTTGGGTTCTGGTTCCAACTCTTCCCCTTAATGGGCACAATACTTTGGGTAAATGACTTTATCTCTGGAGAAATGTGCATCTCCACAGGAACAGTGTGAAGATTAAGGAGAGAGGACTTACAGAATTCCTCATATGGTACTCAGCCAATATTAGCATCCCTACTAGACTGCCAAAGATACTCTGATTCCAGTTTATCTGTCGGTGAAAGTGAAGTGGGTGCAAACAGTTTGACTCCCTGCTCAGCAGAAGGTGGAGGCACAAGGGCTCTGGGTTGGCAGTCTCAGCTGAGTCTTAGCAGTAAGCAGTAGAGCCCCTACTCTGCCCCTCGTTTCCATTTGACAAGCATCACAAAACATGGTCCTTGGCCATGGGAGCTGACCACATGATGCTGAGAGGAATTCGAATGACAGGTTCTCCACTTTTTTAAAGCAAAGTCACATGTTGTGGTTTTGGTTGTCGATACCACTTTTCTTGCGTGTATGTGTTTTGTGTCTGTGTGTCTAGAGGAATTTAGAGCCATACTTAATGCTGCTGACCCTGTCTGACTTGGCTGAATCTTTTTATGCCTGGGGAAGTTTGAGTTTGGTCCCTGCTGGGTAAGGAATAGAGGGAGGGGCTAGTGTGGTTGGGTGTCTACCTGCATCTGCTCTTCTTTGGCCTTTCTCTCCCCAAGGCTGCCAGCTGTTGGTATATCCTGCAGCTTTTAATTTGACCACCGGACCAGCCCACTGGGAGTTGCTTCAGCGAGGCCGGTAAGAAAGCATCTTAAGCATACCTTCAGGCGTCTCAGTGTTTCTTTGTGGAAACATTTCCAGTTTGGTGGAAGCACCAACCTTCCCCGTATGGAATGCTGCCTCTGACTCAGAATGCCCCGGCATCCAAATGCAGTTCAAAAAGGTGACTCTTTTCATCTTCCAGTCCCAAAGGAGGGCTTCTAGTGTAGGGCACCGTCTCCTCAGAAGCCACAGCACCAGTCTCATGGATTCTGGGGACTGTGATTTTTGAATTTCCAAGAGCATTCACTGCATCAGGTGGGCAGCAATTTCATTTTTCTGTGTTCAGGCATGGATTGGTGTCTCTGATACAGTTGCCAGCAACTTTTACAGAGAATTGGAGACCCACGGAATGTATGTGTCCGAAGCCAAGGAAAAGGCAGGGGTTATTTTAGCCTGACAGCCCTAGGGAGAGACTTGTGGTCTGCACCCCGCGGACCCTGTGCTGCTCAGATTGGGTGTCTATCCTACTCCATCCTCCATGGTGGCCTGCTAGTCTTGGCACTGTGCCAGGAAACTCGTCATAAGTTCTCGTTCTTCTAACCTCTAAGTCCTGAGCATTGCACAGCTATGTTGTGCACGTCACAGTTGCTGTTTTCCTAGTCCCCTGAGGCTGAGGAGTGGTGAAGGGCAGATGGCAGAGGTGCGTGTAACATGGAAGGGAACAGGAGTGTGACTGTGTAAAGTGCTCTGCAAAACAAGAAATGCTGGTCAGAGATGACAGTTTTTTTCATTAAAAGATTTTTAAAGTGAGGTGTTCTATACTTACAGAAAAGTGTACTAGTTTTAAGTTTACAGGTTAGTGAGTTTTTACGTATGTATTCACCTATGACCAAGATCAACGTCTCGAACATTTCTAGCGCCTTGCAATGCTCCCTTTTGCTCCTTGCCAGTCAGTACTCCCTTCTCTCCGCCCAGGGGTAGCCGCTATGCTCATGCCTGGAGATGGTGGTAATGTTTATTGGAAGGGGAGGTAGGAGTGTCTGGCTGGTTGCATGACGGAAGGCGGGGTAGGGGTACGTGATACCCATGAGGATTAATAAGCGCTGCCTTGCTGAAAGCGAGAGAAGCTTGGGAGAGACTGGGATGGTCTGGCCTGAATCTGTTGATTGAGCCCAGAGGGCTCTGGGTCAGGTGGCTTTGGTGCATCCGGCCGCCACCCGAAATTCTTGCCTAATTTGAGACGATGGGGCTGCCACATTGGCATGGAAGTGCCCTGCAGCCCTGCAAGGTGTGTTGTCCCAGAGCAAGGCCAGTCCGCTCTCTCTGGCCACCGTGACTGCATTAACCAGAGAAGCTCTGCTCTTTACATGTTACAGGTTGGCTCAGGCCGTGGCTTCTCGGCTTCGGCAGTACTGACATCCTGGGCTGGATGACTCCTTGGCGTAGGGGCTGCCCCGTGCATTGCAGGGTGCTTAAGCAGCACCCCTGGCCTCTACCCACTAGATGCCAATAGCAGTCCCTTAGTCGTGACGGTCAAAAATGTCTCCAGACACTGGCACACGTCCCCTGGTGGGCAAAATTGCTCTAGTTGAGAACTGGCTTATGCAATAAGATCTTTTTGGAAGAGAGGGTTCTGTGGCTTCCACATCTGAGCCAGCCTGTCCTGTCCTAGTTTTTGAAAGAAGGATCTGTACACTTAGGATAAAAAGTCACAGATCTATATAATCACTGTATAATTTACCTCTTTTCTGTCCATTAACTACAGCGCCGTTGATAATCAGGTGTACGTGGCCACGGCATCTCCCGCCCGGGATGACAAAGCCTCCTATGTTGCCTGGGGACACAGCACCGTTGTGAGTCCTTGGTGAGTTGGCTATGCGGGGACAGGCTCACTAGGAGCTCGGGAGGTGGCACTTGGGCAAGTGGGCTGTCTGATTCCTGACTGGTCCTGCCCCTCCCTGCACCCCCATCTCCCCACATGCCTGCCAGGTCTCCAGGTCTCTCAGTGAGAGAAGCTTCCACTTGAAAACCATGTGAGAGAGAAACGGTCCTGCTCTCCTGACTGAGTGCTTGGCCTCAGCCCTCTTCTGAGTTTCTAAGTGACTTTTAATGTCAACCAAACTTGGAAACAAGGCAGCAGTCACGGGTGGGTGGTTTTAGTAAAAGAGGCTCCCAAACTCTTGGCTTTTGGTTAAAATTTAGACTAGGTTACTGGTCCTAGGGCAGGAATGAGTTGCAGGTTGAGGATTTTGCTCCCTGCATAATGATGAGAGGAGAGTGGAGGATGGGATGAATTAAGGGGAGCTGTGAACTTGTCCTCTGTGAGAGGGAAAAGCATTTTATTACTTAGTGAAACCAGCATGGAAGTCTGCCCAGATACATATACAGTCCTATGTTAATAGACATATCTTACTGGCATTTGTATAGTTTACATAGTAGTTTCACACACATTATCTCAACGTGAACTCTCAGGGACTTATCTTTATTTAGCCCAGTTTATAGATGGTAGACTTGAAGTTTACAGGATAAAGTGGCTAGAACTGGTGTTTGGATCCAAGACTTTTGAATTCAGAACTGAGATTTATTCCATACTACTTCTCATATGTCTGTATGATTACAGACACACAAGCACACACACACAGATATGTTTTTCTACAATTTCAGGATAAATATACCAGTAACAAGGCTGCAAAGGCTTAAATGTCACTGTGGGGTTCCTAAAGTTTCTCTCTGCTGACTTTACAGGACCCACAGATTAAAGTGTGTGGTGGGGAAGGCCTTGGAAGATGTGACCAGCGAGAGAGTCCCAGTGAGCCTCTTGCACACTAGGATTTGGGAGGCATTGAAAGATTGGAAGGATTGAGTTGGCTTCAGAATTTTCTTAAACTTGACTCAAGTTCCTCTGCAGATGTTAGTGATCAGCTTCCTGACCTTTCGGGCAGCTCTGCTCCCCAGCTGGTTCTCCTAATGAACTCTGTTACTGATCAAGCTGGCTGCTCTGACACAAAGTAGTTGTATAAGATTTACCTTTATTTCTTCCTTTTCAGAATTCCCCCCATTCGGTTTGGGAGCCCTCTGGCTTATATCAGCGTTGGGATAGGTGCCTGGGGTTAACATAGAGATCTTTGAATGCCAGGGCAAATGGGGAAGAAACAGAAGAGACTAGAAAAGGATTCAGTTAAATGGCATTAATGATGGTGTTTGTAGCTCATTGTGCCAAAAATTTGTGGCCATCTGGTAGATGGAACCAATTATTATGTCAGATTGTTTGTTGTATCAGATTACTTTGTTTTGTGCTTTGGAGAAATTTCATTTCACAGATATGTTTTTGAAGCTCTGTTTTGGGCCAAGAGCCTCAGCACTGGAAAGAGTTTTCCAAATCAGCTTTTCCTCAGATTTATGGAGTGTTGCTGTTTCCAGTGTGGAGTTCCTGCCAGGGCATGGTTCTACCACTTCTACCCAGGCCCCATAGGTTGAAACCTTTCCCTCGAAACCTGAAAGCCATTAACATAGGGATCCAGGGATCACAGGCATGAGCCCAGAGATCCAGGCAGATCTGGGCCCTGCCCAGGGCCAGCCTCACCATCCGCATGGTTGGGTAGCAGCCTTGGGAGGTGTGAAGAAACAGAGCGAGACTACCCTGGTAAAGGGGTCTTGAATGTACTCACGAGGGGACAGATGGAGCTTCCTGTTGGTTATAGGTGTCTCTATTCCCAGATGTTTACATCTGTCGACAGAAATAATAAATAATCTATAATAGGAATAGAAAAGAGTTTTATTCAAGCCAAACTGAGGGCTGTAGCCTTTGAGACAGCCTCTAAGATAGCTCTGAGAAACTGTTCTGAAGAAGCATGGTTTGCTGCACAGTTTTATATCTTGTCAGAACAAGGAATGTCAAACACAACAGGTGTACATTCCTTCAAGATTTCAAAAAAAAAAAAAAGATCAGCATGTATACAGCAAGTGGTATGGCCTTGGTGCTTGGGAAGGGAGCCTTACATAGAAAGAGTATTAGCATTGATGTCTCAGGAAGGGAGGCATTTATTTCCATCTTCAGAACGAACATTCTTTACTTCTGGACCCTTTTCTTTAATGGTTAAAGCAGATGTACAACGTGTGTGTGATAGGCCACAAGACAGGCTGTTCTAGTTAGCATAAAGTTTAAGTTAAATGATGTATAAGCCAGAATGACTTCCCCATACCTCATTATGTGAAAATTTCTTCCATCACATCTTAGAATAATTACCATTCCCTAGCAGTTTGCAGGTTACAAAATATACTCTATAATTTTCTCACCAAGTCCTCACAGAGCTCATATTTCCACTTTATAGATTAGGAAATGGAGATTCCAGATGACTTGCCACAAGGCCACACAGCTACTTCAATGGTAGAACAGGAATTTATGCCCCTACCTTCTTGTTTTAAATCTCAGATTCCTTCCCCTTTGGCCTGTGAGATGGGGAGGAAAAACAGAGAGACCTTGAATATCAGCAAACATCAGAGAATCCACTCATTCTTCCCCTGAATCTTTTTCAGGGGGGAGGTCCTCGTCAAAGCTGGCACTGAAGAAATGATCGTGTATTCAGACATAGGTAAGGTTAGCTCTGGCACAGTTTAGGTCTCTGGTGTCCCCATTCTCTGAGGCCAGATTCCATAGCTGTGAAACCCTGTCACCTGGAGGGGCTCCTTTATGCCCCACCCTCCTCATTTATCCTTGGTTCTCTGGCCGGGCCCCGGGGCTGTATCTCAGCCTGAGTTTTCTCGGTTTGGTCTGAAATGACTACAGGGGCAGTGCCAGGCTGTCTGTGCCTCCAGACGAGGCCTGTGAGCAAATTACTTGCTGAGGCTCTGGTTGTTTTTATAGTGTTTGGGGAAGAAATTCCCGTCGGTCGGTAAGGAATTACATCTTACTAATACTGCACTTTTCTGTTTTTGCAGACCTGAAGAAGTTGGCTGAAATACGCCAGCAAATCCCCATTTTTAGCCAGAAGCGATCAGACCTCTATGCAGTGGAGGCGAAAAAGCCCTAATGTTTATGTTTCCAACGTGTCATGAAACAGGAAGATACGTTTCTACAACATAATCAACTCCCTTCTGAATTCTTTAATGGAGATTCTTTTTTTTTTTTTTTTTTTAACTTCAGCCTTTTCCCTTCCTGGATAGGAAGCTCTCTGTTGAGATGGTGGAGCACCAACTGATGCTGGTATTCTCCACACCGTATTAAATAGTCAAAAAGGACTCAGGCTGGTGGAGACGAGCAGAAGGCAAGGGGATGGCTGTAAGTTTTCCATGTTCAAGTTGTCTCAAAGCAGTTAGTAAAAGTATCAGATCTTGGTATCCCTGATGGTTGATTCACCAGATACGAATATATCTGTGTCATGAACCTCTTATCTGATTGTTGGAGTTGGAATCCATTATGTAGAAAACTTGTTCTTTGAGCAGTACCTTAAAGTTACATTTTTGGTCTGTGAGTAGCTATGGAAAGCAAGGTGATGGATCCTTGGTGTTTGCTAGAGGAGATGGCAGCACCTTTCCTAGCAGCCTTTGGGCTCTTCAAATTCAGGAAGGAGCTAACTATTTAAGACCCCCTTAGTTTTAGGGGAAACATTGTTTCAATAATGAGCCCCCTGGGAGAATGGCAGTAGCATAATTTGGTCAAGGCAACTAAAGTGTGAGTCTCTGCAAAAGATTTTCTTGATAGGGGTGAGTGTCTCTTTTTCTTTTTGCTGTTCTCCCTAGTAACACTTTTAGCTTGATAAAGGTAAGTTTTTAGCCTAGTGGTTTTCAGAATCCTTTTACGTAATTAAAAATTAAGAATTCCATTGAGCTTTATGTATGTTATAGCTATTGGTGGGTTGGTAAATGTTTAATGACCAGCAGTCTGAGAAAAAGTCGATTTTGTAGTAGCATTTGCCAGTTTCCATGGTGTACTTACTGCCAAATTCAAGCTATCAGTGTAACACCTCTAAACACAAAGCTGGGAATAGATGTGCTCGATTGGCTCTTGTGAGCTGGTGCAATTCTACTCTAGCACACCACTGTTTACATATATATAGATATTTGCCATACTGGAAAATAAAATTTTAAAACAAAAGAATATACAAACATGCATCCCATTATCTATAAGAATGATGACATTATCATGTGCGGTTTAACCAGCACTGTATACACCAAAGTGTTCTACAGTGAAAAAGGCAAATGACTTTTTAAAAATAAGTGTACAATTTGGCAAAATTTGACATGTATATACATGAAACCACTTCAATCAAGATAATGAATATACCCACCACCCCTAAAAGCTTCTTTGTGCTCTTTTATAATCTCTCTGGCTACTGCTCACATCCTCAGTCAATCACTGATCAGCTTTGTCACTATAGATTAGTTTGAATTTTCCAAAATTACCCAAAAGTGGAATCATACTATAGTTTATTGTGTCTTCTTTCACTCACCATAATTACTTGGAGATTCATCCATGTGTGTGCTTCAGTAATTCATTCCTTTTTTATTGTATGGATGTACTGTAATTTATCCATTCACCTGTTGATAGACATTAGAATTGTTTCCAGTTTTGGGCTATTACAAATAAAACTGCTAGCTACATTTTGTACAAGTTGTTCATTTCTCTTGAGTAATGTCTAGGAGTGGAATGGTGGGGTCTTATGTGTATCTCACTGCCAGTGCCATTTTACTTAGCAGTCTGTCAGAGTCCTAGGTGCTCCACGTCCTCATCAGCACTTGGTATGATGAGCTGTTTAAATTTTAACGATTTTAATATGCATGTAATGTTATTTCATTATAGCTTTAATTTATATTTTCCTAATGACTAAGGATGCTGAAGCATCTTTTCATGTGCTCTTTTGCTGTCTGTATATCCTCTTTGGTGAAGTGTCTGTTCGTATCTTTTTCCCCTATTTTTATGGGGTTATTTATCCTCTTACTGATTAGTAAGCGGTCTTTTTTTCTTTTTTTTAATTATTTATTTATTTATTTATTTTATGGCTGTGTTGGGTCTTCGTTTCTGTGCGAGGGCTTTCTCTAGTTGCGGCGAGCGGGGGCCACTCCTCATTGCGGTGCGCGGGCCTCTCACTATCGCGGCCTCTCTTGTTGCGGAGCACAGGCTCCAGACGCGCAGGCTCAGTAATTGTGGCTCACGAGCTTAGTTGCTCCGCGGCATGTGGGATCTTCCCAAACCAGGGCTCAAACCCGTGTCCCCTGCATTGGCAGGCAGACTCTCAACCACTGCGCCACCAGGGAAGCCCAGTAAGCGGTCTTCATATACTCTAGATAAAAGTTCTTTGTTAGGTTTTAATTTTTACAAATATATTCTCTAAGTTTGAGGAAAAAAAGTCTTCATTTTCTTAAAAGTATTGTTTAAAAAGTAAAAGTTTTAAATTTTCATGAAGGCCAATTAATTGCTTTGTTTTTTATAGTTTGTCATGAATTTAGCTCTATGAACCATTTTATTTTATTTATTTCTTAGTTTTTATTTTATATTGGAGTATAGTTGATTTACAATGTTGTGTTTCAGGTGTACAGCAAAGTGATTCAGTTATACATATACATATATCTATTCTTTTTCAGATTCTTTTCCCACATAGATTATTACAGAGTATTGAGTAGAGTTCCTTGTGCTAAATAGTAGGTCCTTGTTGATTGTCTTTTATATATGGCAGTGTGTATATGTTAATCCCAACTTCCTAATTTATCCCTCCCCCCGCACCTTTCCCCTTTGGTAACCATAAGTTTGTTTTCTAAGTCTGTGAGTCTGTTTCTGTTTTGTAAGTAAGTTCATTTGTATCATATTTTTTAGATTCCACATATAAGTGATATCATATGATATTTGTCTTTGGCTGACTTCACTTAGTATGATAATCTGTAGGTCCATCCACGTTGCTGCAAATGCCATTACTTCATTCTTTTTTATGGCTAATATTGCATTGTATATATTTACTACATCTTTATCCATTCATCTGTCCATAGACGTTTAGGTTGCTTCCATGTCTTGGCTGTTGTAAGTAGTGCTGCAGTGAACATTGGGGTACATGTATCTTCTCAGAGTATGGTTTCTTCCAGATATATGCCTAAGGATTGCGATTGCTCGATCATATGGTAGCTCTATTTTTAGTTTTTTAAGGAAACTCCATACTGTTCTCATAGTGGCTGTACCAATTTACGTTCCCACCAACAGTGCAAGAGGGTTCCCTTTTCTCCACACCCTCTCCAGCATTTACTATTTGTAAACTTTTTTTAAACTATATTATTTTATTAATCTTTTTTAACATCTTTATTGGAGTATAATTGATTTACAATGTTGTGTTAGCTTCTGCTGTATAACAAAGTGAATCAGCTATATGTATACATATATCCCCATATCCCCTCCCTCTTGTGTCTCCCTCCCACCCTCCCTATCCCACCCTCCTAGGTGGTCACAAAGCACCGAGCTGATCTCCCTGTGCTATACAGCTGCTTCCCACTAGCTATCTGTTTTACATTTGGTAGTGTATATATGTCAGTGCTACTCTCTCACAAACTTTTTGATGGTGGCCATTCTGACCCATGTGAGGTGACAACTCATTGTAGTTTGATTTGCATTTCTCTAATAATTAGCAGTGTTGAGCATCTTCTCATGTGCTTTTTGGCCATCTGTATGTATTCTTTGGAAAAATGTCTATTCAGGTCTTCTCATTTTTTAATTGAGTTGTTTGGTTTTTGTTTGTATGTTTTTTGATATTGAGTTATATGAGGTCTTTATATACTTTGGAGATTAATCCCTTGTTGGTTGCATTGTTTGCAAATATTTTCTCCCATTCTGTGAGTTGTCTTTTCATTTTGTTTATGGTTTCCTTTGCTGTGCAAAAGGTTTTAAGTTTAATTAGGTCCCATTTGTTTTTATTTTCATTACTCTAGGAGGTAGAGTCAAAAAAAATATTGCTGTGATTTATGTCAAAGAGTGTTCTGCCTACATTTCCCTCTAATAAGAGTTTTATAGTATCTGGTCTTACATTTAGGTCTTTAATCCATTTTGAGTTTATTTTTGTTTATGGTGTTGGAGAATGTTCTAATTTCATCCTTTTACATGTGGCTGTCCAGTTTTCCCAGCACCACTTATTGAAGACTGTCTTTTCTCCATTGTATATTCTTGCCTCCTTTGTCATGGATTAATTGACCATAGGTGCATGGGTTTATTTCTGGGCTTTCTCTCCTGTTCCATTGATCTGTGTATTTCTGTTTCTGTGCCAGTAAAATACTGTTTTGATTACTGTAGCTTTGTAGGATAGCCTGAGGTCAGGGAGCCTGAGTCCTCCAGCTCCATTTTTCTTTCTCAAGATTGCTTTCGCTATTCAGGGTATGACCCATTTTGAATTGGTAATTGTTTGTATATGGTGTGAGGTTAAGAGTCAAGCTTATTTTTTTTTTGCTTATAGCTATCCAGTCGTTCCACTGAATTGCCTTGGCATCTTTATTAAAATGAATTGGCCATATATATCTTCATCTATTTCTGGACTTGTCTCTTCTTTTTCATTGATCTACTTATCTATCTTTACACCAGTAACTTACTATGTTGATTACCGTAACTTTTTTCTTTTTCTTTAAATGGTTTGCCTTTTTTAATTTATTTTTTTAATTTATTTTGGGCTGTGCTGGGTCTTCGCTGCTGCGCGTGGGCCTTTCTCTAGTTGCGGTGCGTGGGCTTCTCACTGCGGCGGCCCCTCCCGCTGCAGAGCACCAGCTCCAGGCACACGGGCCCCAGTAGTTGTGGCTCACGGGCCCAGTTGCTCCACGGTATGTGGGATCTTCCTGGACCAGGGCCGAAACCCGTGTCCCCTGCACTGGCAGGGGGACTCCCAACCACTGTGCCACCAGGGAAGCCCTGTAAATTTATAGTAAGTCTTTAAGTCAGATAGTATTAGTCCTCCAACTTATTTTTCAAAATGGTTTAAACTAAGTCCTTTGTATTTCCATACAAACTTCATAATCAGGTTGTAAATTTCCCCAGAAAAAAAGCCTTTCAGGGTTTTCACTGGGATTGCATTGAATCTATAGAACAGTTTGGTGTAAAGCTTAAGTCTTACCAATACTGAATCACTGACTCAGGAACATGAGATATCTCCTCAGTTATTTAGGCCTTCCTTAATTTCTCTCAGCAGCATTTGTTAGTTCCAGTATAAAAGTAATGCAAATCTTTTGTCCATTTTATCCCTGAAGACTACAAGTGTTTTGATGCTGCAGTATTGTTTTGGAAACATTTCTAGTTTTTCATTGCTACTGTATAAAATATTTATTTCTGTATATGGTCTTTTATCCTGAAACCTTGCTAAACTCACTGTAGCAGCTTTTTATATGTGTGTATTCCATATGATTTTTCACATAGATGATCATGTCTGCAAATACAGTTTACAAAATAAATAAGCTTCTTCCTTCCAATCTGGTTCTTTTATTTATTTATTTATTTATTCTGGCCTATGGCATTGGCTAGAACCTCTAGTACAGTTCTGAATAGACTAGTGAGTGAACATATTTGTGTTGGTCCTGATCTTACAAGAAAGCACTTAGTCTTTCAAAGATGCCCTCTGTGAGGTTGAGGAAATTCCCTTCTATTCCTAGCGTGCTGAGAGTTTTTATCTGCAAAGGATGTTGGATTTTTTTTCAGATGTCTTATCTGCCTTATTGAGACAAGCTTATCCTTTTTCTTCTTTAGTCTATGTTTATATATTGTGAATTATATTGACTTTGGAATGATAAACCAACCTTATATTCCTGGGATAAATTTTACTTGACCATAATATATTGTTTCTTTTAAAATATATTGCTGGGGCTTCCCTGGTAGCGCACAGTGGTTAAGAATCCACCTGCCGATGCAGGGGACACAGGTTCGAGCCCTGATCTGGGAAGATCCCACATGCCACGGAGCAACTGGGCCCATGCGCCACAGCTACTGAGCCTGCACTCTGAAGCCCGCGTGCCACAACTACTGAAGCCCATGCGCCTAGAGCCCATGCTCCGCAACAGGGGAAGCCACCTGAATGAGAAGCCTGTGCACTGCAACGAGGAGTGGCCCCCACTCACTGCAACTAGAGCAGCAATGAAGACCCAACGCAGCCAAAAATAAATAAATTAAAAAAAAAAACCCAAAAAACCCTCTGCTTTATTTAAAAAAATAAATTGCTGGGTTTGATTTGCTTACATTTTAAGAATTTTCTTTCCTTGTAATACCTGTGTCTAGTTTAGGAATTAGGGTCTGCTGGCCTCAGAATGACTTAGGATGTATTTCCTTCTCTTCAATGGACTGAGAATTATGTGGTAATTTGTATCTCGTCTCTTAATTTTGATTATTCTGGCCATTTATCAATTTTGTTGATCTTTCAGTAGAACCAGCTTTTGGTCCCATTGACTTTTATCTGTTTTTCGGATTTGATTTTGCTTATTTCTGCTCTTATTTTCTTTCTTCTGTTTACTTTGGGTTTCATTTGCTCTTATTTTTCTAGTTTCTTAAACTGGGTGCTTAGGGTCATTGAAGACCTTTCCTCCTTTCTAATAAAGTTGTTTAATGCTATAAATTTCCCTCTAAGTATTGCTTTAATTGCATCCCCAATCTTTGATGTATTTTCATTTAGTTTAAAATATTGTCTTATTTTCCTTTTAATGTCTTTATCCAAGGGTTATTATTTGTTAATTTCAAAATATTTGGGGATTTTCCAAATCTGTTGATTTATAATTTGATTCCATTGTGGCCAGATAACATACCTTGTATAATTTGAATACTTTTAAATTTAATGAGATTTGTTTTATGGCCCAGAATATGCTCTTAGTAAATGTTCTATGTGCAGTTGAAAAGAATGTGTATTCTGCTGTTATTATGGATGGAGTGTTTTGTAAATGTCAATTAAGTCGTATTGGGTGATAGTGTTTTAAGTCTTCTATATCTGTAGTCATTTTCTAATTTTTCTATCAGTTATTATCAGAGGGGTGTTGATATCTGAGTATAATTGTGGATTTGTCTGTTTCTCATTACAGTTCTCTCATTTTTTGCTTCAGGTATGTTAAAGCTCTCTTATTAGTGCATATTTAGGGCTGTTACGTCATCTTGATGAATTGGCCCTTTTTTCATTATGAAATAACACTTTATCTATTATTTTTGCTCTAAAGGGACTTTATCTGATAGTAATAATGCCAGTCCAACTTTCTTTTGATAAGTATTATCAATCACGATATATCTTTTTCCATCAATTCTTTTAACTTACTTGTGTCTTCATATTTAAAGTGGGTTTCTTTTAGGCACCATACAGGTGGATCATACATTTTTTTAAATCCAGTTTGATAATCTCTGCTTCTTAATTGGGTTTTTTTTTGACCATTTATATTTAATGTGATTGATATGGTTGCATTTAAATCTACCATTTAAAAATTTTGTATTTATCTTATTTGTTCTTTGTTCCCTTTTTCCTTGCCTTCTCCTTGGATTAACTGAATATCATTCTTTGATTCACTTTGTCTCCTCTGTTGGATTATAAATGATAATTCTTTGTGGTGTTATTTTAATTGTTCCGTTAGGGTTTGTAGTATGCATCCTTAACATGTCAGTCTACCTTCAAGTAGTATAACACTTGATATGTAAGGATCTTACAGCAGTATACTTCATTTCACTCCTTTTTTATTGTCATATTTTGTACTTCAACATATATATATAAACCCCACAACACACTGCTGTTTTTGTTTTAAACAAACAGCCAGTAATCTTCTAAAGAGATTTTAAAAGTAGGTGTCTTTTATGTTTACCAACACATTATCATCTCTAGTACTCTTCATTAGAGTAGATTCATTTTCCTTCTGCTTGAGGGACATCCTTTAACATTTCTGGTAGTGTAGATCTGCTGGTGCTTAATTCTTTCAGCTTTTGTATGTCTGAAAAAAAGTATTTTGCTTTCATTTTAAAAAATATATTTTTATTGATTATAGAATTCTAGGTTCACCTTTTTTTTTTCCTTTGAATAATTAAAATATTTTGCTCTACTGTCTTCTGGCTTACTTTCTCAGAGGTGAAGTGTACTGTCATTTGTACCTGTTGTTCCTCTTGTAATGTCTTTTTTTTCTCTTTCTGCTCTTAAGATTTTCTCATTACTGATTTTACAGAATTTGATTACAGGATGTGCTTTAGTGTAGTTTTCTTCATGTGTCTTATGCTTGGGGTTGTTTGAGATTCTTGTGTCCTTGGGTTTACGTTCTCATCAAATTTAGAACATTATCATCAGCTACTGTTTCTTAAAAGTTTAGGTTTCTGGGCAAATGTTCTGCTCCACTGGCACTAATTTTAAGTCTTTTATGCTGCTCCTTAAGCACTGCTGTATAGGTTTTGGTGGTGAATGGGTTTAATAAAGCCAGGGGATGGAAAGGGAAAAGACGTGTTCTGTGATGTTTGCACTCACCAAACAAACATACTGCCAGGGTGGCAGGCTTAATATGAGCTTTTCTCCTTTATGCCTTATGAACACCTTTGTGTCAGAGTTTCTTGTCAAATTATTATCTTCATTCAGGTCTATTTCTTCTTGAGTGAAGATTGGAGGGTAAGTAAAAAAAAATAGCTGTTGAAGAGACTTCACTTCAGGAAAAAAAAAAATGGTCTTGTTAAAATCAGTAAGTAAAAAATTAAGCCCCTGATCTACAAATTACTAAAAACACATACATACAAGGACATTACCTCTTGTTCAATGATTACTTGGTAGCTGGTTCATAATTCACCAAATGAATAAGAATCTGGAAGAATGGAGCATGGTGGGCAAGGTGCAGTTTGTGATCCTAGCGTTTCTTGAAATATTTTAAACCCTACAAATGTATTCCTTTGTGTGCAACTATTCTAACTACTATTGTGTCTGTAGGATCATTCTGAAAGTTTCTCTCTCAAAACAAAACAAAAACCATGCCATCCTGTAAAAAACTTTTTTTTTCACCCAGTTACTTAAAGGAGTCTTTTTTACTCACCAGTTAATTCTTGTTTTTCAGTTACTTTACAGACCCTTTTAGACAGATTCTCCCCCTCACCATTCTAGTTACACTTCTCTGGCAAAGACTACTAATGATCTATTTGCAGACCTGTCCATTTGGCCTCTTGAAATGCAAGACCATCAACGTGACCTTGGTCTTACTACCTCTCTGACCACTTTTTCATTGCCAACTTTGTCCCTTAGATGTTGATGTTTCCCAGTTTTATTTTAGTCCTTTTTGTCCTGATGATGTAATCTCATCTACATGCATGGTCTTAAGTATATGCTGATAATCCTCACACAGGTAGTTCCACTATTGGTGTCTCCTAACCAGTTTAAAGAAAACAGCTTCATCTTGCTGGAATCTAACTTGGATGGCTTGTTTTCAGCTCAGACTCATAATGTCCCTTAACTTAGTTTTTGTGTGTGTGTGTGTTGTTTTGTGATGTCCCCATCTTCTAGAAAGCTCCTTACCTAAATCCTAATTATTACTCAAGGCCTAGCAGAATTTATTACTGTCATGTATTTCCATACCACAGTGTATATAACTTTATGGCACCGAAACTCATCCTAGTTTTGGAGCTCCTTGAGCCACCCAATGGGTGCTCAGTAAGTGCTGAGTTGGAGTGAATTCATTCCTACAGTTTGTACTTGTACATGTGCCAGTTTTCTGGTTAAATAACTTCTGTATATCCTGGAATGGTTCCCTTACCCTAAAGGGATTCTAATCTGGGAAGATCTAGGACATGGAATAGCTTCATATAATTTAGAGCTGGATGGGAACTTCATTTACTTAAGATCACACAGCCAGTGGAAAGCTGTGTTAGTTAGAACAAAGGTCAACTGATTCTCAGACCAATAAGACTTTTCCCTGCACTATGCTGTTGTCCAAAATAGACACTGTAATCTTCTAAACTCATGAAAGATTAAGCTCGAGGTGAATTAGTAAGAGCTAAGAACACGTAGAGATGGGTAGTCCATTCTCCATAGGTCTCTTTAGTTTCTGCATGTCTCGCAAATAGAGGCACTGATAGCTTTTATTCCAGACTGTTATTTCAAAGATGTTTGTAATAAAGTGAACAGCTTTAGAAGACAGAGACGGTCTCTTTACTAACCAGTACAATAAGAATAATGTTTCCCTCTGATGCAAAAGTTAGGCAGGTTTGCGTGTGGCCAGCTCATAAAGATTTGGGTTTCCTAAACTTGGAGTTCCTCAGCTGTGATACAAACCCACTCCATGTGCAGCCTCCACCTAGATTACTCTGGGTCACCTCTGTGGGATGTGGGGTGCAAAGCAAACATGAAGCTCATGTTGCTTACCGTGCTCTAAGTAATTAAATCCATCGTCTCTGACCCAGGATCTCACGTCTTCTGCTAGCCTTCATGAAACTGTTGTTTGGAAGAAGGGTAAAATCTTAGACCCTTCACAGTTCTTGTAGATATTCTGAGAAATAAAATTGAGTAAAATTTGCTTAATATAGCAGTTCACTGAAATTTAGACCATGGGTCATCTGTGCAGAGAATCCCACCTGTTCTATCTGGTCCCCCCTTGCTTTAAACTTTCCAGCCCCCAAAATGGTGTCCAGGAGTCTGTTTCAGTCATGGTCTTCCTCCCCTCTATTTGCTCTAGAAGCCCTATCCGCCAAACCCTCTCATGGCCTCTAGGACAGCACTTGCAGAGTCATGGTATATTCCAGCACTAGAAAAGTTGCTGGAGAAATCGAACCACGTTTCCCTGGGCTCTGAACGGTAGCTGTCATGTTGGCCTGCAGCCTCTTCCAACGTTGAACTTCCTCCCCTCCTCTGGTTAGCACCATTCCTGTCCCAGTGATCAGCAGGCTCTTTAATCCCTTCTAGCATGTAGGCCATCTAGAAGGGTCTAATATTAGCTCTCAACCCCCAACAGAATTTGTGCACCGTCTGCTTGAAATAAACCAGACTGTAGTTTTCATACTGCCTAATTTTAAGAGTTTCAAAACACCTGGAAAGAGCATCTTACTTCTGATGTTTCTTCTAGGTTATTGGCAGAGGCATCTCAACTGTTACCCTCATGAAGAGCAGGCTTTTGGCCTGGTGATTATACCATGATCATATGTATTGTACATCACAAATGCTCTAGCTCTTGACTAAACCTCCACTCTGGGCCTAAAACACCTTTGGCCAAAATTTAAGTGCATGTGAAATCATGCTGAACTTTGCGATACTCAAAATAATTGCCTTAAACTGTAAGCTGTGTTGTATACAATAACCGAAGGAGTACTAGTTTCCTGTGGCTGTCATAACAAACTGCCATGTATTTCTAGTGGCTAAAACAACAGGAACTCACTCTCTCATAGTTCTGAAGGCCAGAAGTCCGAAGTCAGTTTCACTGGGCCGAAATCAAGATGTCAGCAGGGCCAAGCTCTGCTCTAGGGCAGAATCCGTTTCTTGCCTTTCCAGCTTCTGGTGGCTGCCAGCATTCCTTGGCTTGTGGCCACATCACTCTGATCTCTGCCTGTTGTCGCACTGTCTTCTCTTCTCCTGAAATCTCCCTTTTACAAGGACATTTGTAATTATATTTGGGGTCCACCTAGATAACCCAGGATATTTTCCCCATCTCAAGATTCTTAACTGAATAACACCTGCAAAGTCCATTTTTGCCACATAAATAGGTAACATCCACAGGTTCCAGGGATCAAGATCTGGATATCTTTTGGAGGACCATTATTCATTCTATCACACTGTGTTAAGGCTTACAAATAGATCAAGTTAAAATTCTTGTCACTTTGTTTGCAAATCACTTTTGCAGAGAACTAAAGGTAGGCTTGATTAATTATTACTGCTCCCATCACCACTCCCATATTATTTCTTTATAAATACAAAGACCATACAACCCAACTTACCCAGGACAGTCTTGAGTAGTTATTACTTTATGCTCAAAAATTTCTTGGGTAAATTATATAGTCTTCCTGTTTATAAACAGCCTTAAGAAGATGACAATTAGTTGAGCTCTCCTGGGAAAAAGGACTACTTAAACTACCATTTGAGTCTCCACAGGGCAGAAAGTTCTATCTGAATTGTGTTTTAAAGCCAAAGCTGCTTACTATTGCTTTGAGATCTATTCCCTATTCATACCACAAATACTCAAGGGTGGTAGATATTTTCAGGTATCCTCTCTTAAAGGCTCCAAGTGGTTGAAAACTGATCTAAACTCACTGGTGAAACCAGTTTGAGTATAAACTTAGTCACAGGCCTCAGGTCTGATTGGTAAACCTCCAGGCTGTTGTGCAAGTATGGGTAAGGTATACGTAGGAATAAAGTAAGTGGCTCTACTAGCAGTTCTTAGAGCTTCGCTTCATCAGGAGGAAGGATGGGGAAACTCCATCTTTAATACCCAAAACTTATTGTGCTTCAGATACTAATGTGTCCAGTATGTCCCTTTTTTCAAAGTTAGTTTGAGCCCACAAAGAATGATTATGAATTTACCCAATACTATGGTAAATGAATAAGCTACCTATCTTTCTATTTAAAGAATAGATGATTGAAAAGCTTGAATGTAATATTTATTTGGTGAATTTACATGTGAGGTCATTTACAATAGAAAAGACACAGACAGACGCAGCTTTCAGTGTGGTTTCAAATATTTTTCAGAACAGGCAATATAGTCCATGAGGATTTGGAATGTTAGTATTGAATGGTACATGCTTCAGTTTCCTTTGTGTGTTTTCTACTGAACCCCAAGGGGTAGGAAGCGAGAAGAGAGAAGAAAATATCAGTGTTAATGTAAATACAGCCATGCAAATAAAAACTTTTTAAAGTCAGAGGTTATTCAGAGATGCAGAACATTTCTGTATTCAGGGCTTATTATATTATAGTAGGTGCAAAATTTAAAAACTAAAATGCAGAGCTCTCAAACATTCCATATCCAAACCATCTTAAATTATGTTAACTGCCCCCCACCAATTATTGCCCCTTCAGTATTTTCCAGACTCTGACTTTGGAAGGGAGTCATTTCTAGTAGCTTCTAAAAAGACAGCATTTTGACAAAACCTTTTGGTTTCAACAGGATAAAGCACCCTTTTAAAGAGGGGTAAAATGCTCATTTACTCCCAACAATGTAAACTCTAATTAGATACCATTTCCAGAAAAGTACAACTGAAGGCTTGCTCTTTTTATTATACTCAGACTTAAGTAAACCTCTCCCCACCCTGAATATCTCAAAACAAGGGACTCTTTAAGAACACCTCTCCACCCCACCAGAAAAATCCAGCATATAAGCAAAAGGATGATCTATAAAGTAACAATTGGAAAAAACACAAAGTGATTTCTAAGTAAGAGGGTGAGGTAAAGGTAAAATGAACAAAACAAAACAAAAATCTGCTGTCAGTAACCTTAGTGTAGTGTGGACACGGTCAGTCAGCCAGGCCCTAGAGACCAAGGTTAGTTCACAACTAAAATGCGCTCCACGCGTCCTCAGCATCTTTGAAAATACTGGCTCAAAATCCCTTAAGTACATGTAGCCATAGTTAAGAAGCATTAAACTTGTCACTTCAGGAAATACTATGTTCTGGATCTGAGACTTTCATCCTTTTTGAACTGTTAGGCCACATTTTCTTCACTAGAAATTTTAAGCTTATTAACTACTTATCACACTTACTTCGTCTTTACATACACAACCAACCTGCATTTTCTTTAAAAAGTACACTGTTAAATAGTAATACCTATTGTAGAAAATAGCCATGGGCAATTATAAATACATTTTCATTTCATCTTACCTCTTGCCTGGTCTGCTCTCCCATTAATTCTCAGTCTTCTAGCACATACATCAATTAGAATATCTTGCTTCTGCATAACTTACTGTATGAAAACCAGCTGCTGTAGACTTTAAGAACGATGTACATTATCCATTATAGTTGAAGGGGGTCAAAGGTTTAAGTGTCGCCACTGCATCTAACGTTCTGCAGAATCAGAGGCATTGTGCATGCTGACAGTGGTTAAAAGGGTCTCAATTTTGCTGTCGTAAAAACGAAATCCCCACTTAAGCTGTTTCCTTCAAAAAAAAAAGTTAACTAAAAGGGATTAATCAAATCTAAAAGAATCTTATTTTACAGCACTTACTATGTTAATTTAAAAACCAACATGCTGTAAAACTGTAAAATACTCATATATTATACACACACACACACGTGCACACAAAGACAAAATCATCCAGAACACACCCTCCCACCCCCCTCGAAAAAAAAAGTCAAATCAACAAATCAAAATTTTTATTTGCATGGCCAATTATCATTTGTACTCTTTGCAACTTTATTTTAATATCCCTTTAACAGGTTTCTAAGCTTTGTTGCACAGGGAATAAAAGCTGCAACACTGCAAACTTTCTTCAACAGGCACTCCCACAACACCTAAACATGAAACATGTAACGAATGACAACAGCACAAACGGAAATACTAAGTTCCACCATTCAACGTAGTTCACAACAGTGTCTTTAGGGTTCAGTTGAAGAGGGGGTAAACTCCTAAAAGAGGGTCATTTTCCTTCCCCCGTATTTTATAATGTCGGTGGTTTTAATCCGTATTTCTTTGCAACTTCTGTCTGGGCATGGGCAGCATCACAGAGTGAGTATAGATGAGCCATCTCCATTTCTGATTTGGCCAGGTTAATAGCTTTGTTGAACATGTCAATGGCTTTCTCCATGTTTCCTCTAAAACAACAAAAACTTTAAATGTTTCAGATTTAACAAGCACTTCACAGAATGCAATGAAGTTTATAAGTGAAGCTACATGGAGCCTGACCTTTAAGTTTCAGCTATGACTCTAATAAAATGCTTCTTTATAACAAAATAATGCCTAGCACATAGAAAATACTCAATGAATGTTAGCTACTATTACAAATACTATATGCTTATATTATGCTACTTGTGGTCTTTGTTTACAGATAAGAACAGTGAGACTAGAGAGATTAAATGACTTATTTAAAATCATAATCATATCTGGTTCCTAAATTGTGCTTGTTTCTACTCCATCATGAGGCTCCTTTAGAAAGCAGTGACATAGCCTCAGAGAACATTACAGGTATTCAGGGGCCTTACCTTCACAGATCTGTGTGAGCCCTACCAGCATATCCCTACCCAACACTACTCCATACACACAGGTCTCCCTGAGTTCACTCATGCTCATAATGCTCAGATTATTTATTGCTTCTCTGCCTGATTCTAGCCAAATCCTCACCTTTTTAAGGCCCAGTTCAAATACAACATCCTCATGAAAACTACTCTCCCCCTCCCTCGCTAGAGGAATTGGCTGCTCCCCCCCACTGTCCCCATGATTCCATTGTCACTCTGTGCACAGTCAGATGGATATATATTGATATTTGTTACCACAGTCTTACCAGATCCTTACGGGACACCTTTCAATTCCCAGAACCTAGTACAATACTTGGTAGCTAGTATCCATTTTTTGAATAAATGGATGAATATGCTTGGTCAAAAAATATACAATTTACCTCTTACAGTCTAATTGTGATTAGGCTTTATATACTTGCCAAGAACCAAGAGCTATTTTAAAGTAACTAGTACTGGCTATGTATATATGCATACATGCATGTAATCTTATAATAAATACTGTATTAAGTCCCCACTATATATATGCCAGTTAGAATCTAAGAAGTACAATGTACCTCTGGGGTGACTGTACTCAATCTCCTACTACATATATTGATACGGTACATAATAGACTTAATTAAAAAGAAAATAACTTTGAGAGTTCATGTTCAGATATTAGTTAGACAGCAGATTTGCTAAATCCTAGGATAATCAGCAATTTCATTCATTCACATTCACTTATCTATTTGTAAAGCAGGATTCAGAATGGATTTCTTAAAGTACAATTAACACACAAAATTCATCAAACCCCATAAATCAGGGGTCCTTAACCCAGGCTCTATGAACAACTTATATGCAAAGAGTTTTTGTATGTGCATTATTTTAGGAAAAATCCACAGCTTTGCTCAAAAGATTAAGAACTATTACCCCATCATATTCTAGTATGAGAATATTTTATACACATTAACAAACTGGCAATTAAGAAATAATATTTATATGCAACTGTCAGTACAGATGGATCAAAAGGATCGCAAAAATTTCCATCAGCCTACATATATTCTGCCTACTCTGGAGCAGAAAGACAGAGGACCCCAGAAGTGACTGCATGACAGGTTATTAAGACAACTCCTACTAGTTCCTGACAAGCGATGGTAGCAAGATCGGTTACTTTTGGCATCAGTGAAATATGGGCTCATGTCCTCTTTCTACTACCTGCTCACCATGTAACCTTGTTAATTTAACCAGTCTGGGCATCAGTTTCTACACTCTTAAATTAAATGGAGGATCATATAACCTCAACCTTTATAAAGACTGGGGTAAAAATCAATTGAAATAATATTTGGAAAGCACCTAAAGTTCAGTACCTGGCCTAGAGTAGCTACTCAAATGGATGGCAATGCCAGTATCCAGATGGTATACTACACTAAATTCTATGGCATAAACAGTTATCACCTATTAATGGTGGATCTCAAGTGCAACTCGGGATAAACATTTACAGAAAACAAGAAGTTACAAGAAAGTCAGAATTGCAAAAATTCTTATCCAACTCCCTGATTTTAAAGAAAACTCAGGGGCTCAGAGGTGATGGTGCAACTTGCCTAGCCGCTTGGCTGTAGCAGGATCTAAGTCTTCGGGCAACGTGGCCGCCAGTCCTTATGCTGCACTGCACTGCCTAAGTACACCGCAGATGTTTTTTTCCCTCCAACAGAAATAATACAGGAGAAAGGAGGAAAAAACACACAACAGGTATTGGAGAAAGATCAAGTTTCCCTTTCTAATGTATATGCCTGACTTAAACAACTTTTAAGTGTGACTTTTAAACTGGAAGAATAATTAAACAAGGCAAATCAAAGTTGTATAGTTTCAAGGGAATATTGCCTCAAAAAGCACAACACGTTAAGACTTAAAAATTTAATGATTATTGACAATAACCTGTCTATAATGAGAAGAATGAAAAGATAAATACGGAGATGCCCTAACTTTCCTAAGGACAGACTCTAGAAGTTACCTTTGTACTTCAATAGTTCCCATGGTTTCATATGCAAAATCACATTTATTGTCAATTTCAATAGCCTTGCTGATAAGCTCCAAACCTCTATCCAGATCTTGCTTCCACTGAAGTTGAAGTAAACTGCAAATGCAAAACAGCAGTCAGATGTGACCATGGCCCAGTATCAATTAGGCTCTCAATGAATTCGTAATTTAATTTACAAGGAAAAACAAAATCTAAAACAGTATAGAATCAGCATCAAATTGGTTTTTTTCCCTCAATTTACAGTGGTTTTGTAGTCTAAATTCCTTAGTATGAAAAGAGTGTCCAACGGTCTAGGCTCTATTATTAACTTACTTTGCACAGCTTAATGTTTTACTCTGTATAAATTTAACTGAAGTTTTAAAATGACAATTCAAGTATACTAGGACAGGAAAAACTTATTTTGCGTGTTTCCTATTTTGATACAAGTAACACCTGACAGGATGTTCAGAAATGAAATCCTTAAGCTAGGGTGAAAATAGCATATTTACTAATTACTGTATAATAATAAAACATAAGTAAAAGAAAAAGTAACAGTGAAGCATCCACAGCATTAAGAAATTTTTCAGTTAACACGGACACTCTCTACCACAGTCCCCTTTCTCAGCGACCAAAAGAAATCCGTCTTACTACTATGCAAGAAATTTAGTTTCTTACTGGAACAAACAGACCCACAAAAATACATACCCTTTATGAACGTATGTTGTGGCATTATCTGGTTCCAAATTAATACATTTATCATACATTTCATCAGCTTTACCAAACTGTTGTTGATCTGTTAATGCCTATGTGAAGAGATACTTCGGTTAAATTTAGTTAAACTGTCACCCTAAGCAATTAAAAGTATACTGCTTATTAATTATTAAAATTTACTTCATGTAACCATTCATTACCAAATTATTGTTTTGGGGATTAAACTTATTTAAAATGTTACATCTTAATTATTGGGGCTTTTACATAGCAGCATTATGAATATGAAATCTTAACTGTTCTCTCTCTTTATTAAGTTTGTTAGTAATTTGCAAAGGAGAAGATCTAATAAACTCTAGAATACAGAAAATCCCACTCTTGGTGCAAATTCTAATATCAGATTCTCACAGGTACATTCATGTCACTTATTCATAATTTATCATAATATATCCTAAGGGAATTACTTTAAAAACAATACTCATTTGGAAGGGTAAGTTCAGATAGGTATGTTAACTGTTATCAGAGTCATTCCTTAAAAATGATTGGTCAAAGAAAGAAAGCAGCTACAATCAACTGAAGGCAAATCCCATGGCAGAAATGGAAGGCTTGGTTATGTGGATACCAGATCATGCTGATCAAACTGTAACTCTGAGAGTTAGCTGGCATCTAAGCTCAAGCTTCAGGGTTCAAAGAAAAAAGTCATACTATGTAACTATATATAACTATATATAACTCTCTCTCTATGTATAAATAAAATTTGCTATATATAGTGAAGCAAACATCAGAAGAGGGACCAAAAGATAGAAACTTTGGTGCAAACAGACTTGTAATAATGCTAGTGCTGATAAGATGATGCTCAAGTAGGGCTTCCCTGGTGGCACAGGGGTTGAGAATTGCCTGCCAATGCAGGGGACACAGGTTCGAGCCCTGGTCCAGGAAGATCCCACATGCTGTGGAGCAACTAAGCCCATGTGCCACAACTACTGAAACCCATGTGCCTAGAGCTGGTGCTCTGCAACAAGAGAAGCCACCGCAATGAGAAACCCTCACACCACAATGAAGAGTAGCTCCCACTCGCCGCAACTAGAGAAAGCCCGCGCAGCAACAGACCCAACACAGCCAAAAATAAAATAAGTAAATAAATTTATTAAAAAAAAAAAAAGATGATGCTCAAGTAGGCCAAAACCTGTTTTGAAGGTAACATAATGAGAGAGAAATGTACAATCATGAAACCTCTGCAAAAGAGTTGTTCCTAGTATTTGGTTTCTTTAAAAGCTAGTCAGTGGCCTTTGCTCTTTTAGCTGCTTATAGAAATCTGCACCAAAAAAGCCCTTCTGAATTTCATTTCAGTGATGAAGATGGTCCTGTCACCTTCTGGCTTGTTCCTAATTAAATATAAGCCCTAAATCCAAGTGTACCTATTCAATACAAACATCATACAATTATAATGTGTGTTTGTCCTATTTTAACTTCTATATATTCTATAAAATTTTATATAGTACATGCTTTCACAATGAACAGAGTATGTAGTCAGCAACCAATGTATCATTTTTTTTTTCTATCTAGGAATTATAAGAACAAAGACTGAGCAGATAAGATTTCAAACTGAGGTTAATGAATTCCTGGGTTGCAGAAGTAAACCCACACACCTATGGTCAATTAATCTTCGACAAAGGAGGCAAGAACATAAAATGGGAAAAAGAGTCTCTTCAGCAAGTCGTGCTGGGAAAGTTGGAGAGCTGCATATAAGTCAATGAAGTTAGAACACACCCTCATACCATGCACAAAAAGTCAAAATGCCTTAAAGACTTAAAACATAAGACATGACACCATAAAACTCCTAGAGGAGAGTGTAGGCAAAACATTCTCCGACATAAATTATACCAATGTTTTCTTAGATCAGTCTCCCAAGGCAATAGAAATAAAAACAAAACTAAACAAATGGGACTGAAAAAACTTACAAGCTTTTGCACAGCAAAGGAAACCATAACCAGAAAGAAAAGACAGCCTATAGAATGGGAGAAAATATTTGTAAATGATGAGACAGACAAGGGCTTAATCTCCAAAATATACAAACAGCTCATACAACTCAACAACAAAAAAAACAAACAACCCAACTGAAAAATGGGCAGAAGACCTTAATAGACATTTATCCAAAGAAGACATATAGATGGCCAGCAGGCACACGAAAATACGCTCAACATCACTAATTATTAAAGAAATGAAAATCAAACCTACAACAAGGTACCACCTCACACCAGTCAGAATGGCCATCATTAAAAAGTCTACAAATAACTAATGCTGCAGAGGGTGTGGAGAAAAGGGAACCCTCCTACACTGCTGGTGGGAATGTAAATTGGTACAGCCACTATAGAAAACAGTATGGAGGTTCTTAGAAAACTAAAAATAGAATTACCATATAATCCAGCAATGCCACTCCTGGAAATGTACCTGGACAAAACTATAATTCAAAAAGATACATGTGGGGGTGGAGTCAAGATGGCATACTAGGAGGATGCAGAATTTGCATCTCCTCACAACTAGGGTACCTACCAGGCACCAGTGGGGGACCATGGACACCTAAGGGGACAGGAGGAACCCCCAGCGACCGGGTAGGATGTGGGGCATGGGGGGAGTGAAGGGGGAGGAGAAGTGAAGGTGGGACAGGACTGGTGCCCCTGAGGCGCGGCTGGGGGAGTGGAAGGGATCCCACACCCGAAGGGGAAATTGGGGAACCACTGGGAGGGCAGAGGATCAAAAGGGAGTGTGGCCAGGTTTCCCCTGCCCCCTTGGGCCCCCAGGAACCTACTGAGATATGGGCCTGATCCTCTGCCCACCTAGGCCCCCTCCAGCGGGTCCTGAGGGAATGGGAGGCAGGGAAGGGGGAGCAAAAGTAAAGGCTGGGGGCTTCCCTGGTGGCGCAGTGGTTGAGAATCTGCCTGCCAATGCAGGGGACATGGGTTTGAGCCCTGGTCTGAGAAGATCTCACATGCTGCGGAGCAACTAGGCCCGTGAGCCACAACTACTGAGCCTGCGCGTCTGGAGCCCGTGCTCCGCAACAAGAGAGGCCGCAACAGTAAGAGGCCCACACACCGCGATGAAGAGGAGCCCCCACTCGCCACAACTAGAGAAAGCCCTCGCACAGAAATGAAGACCCAACACACCCAAAAATAAATAAATAAATTTATAAAAAGGAAAAAAAAAAAAGGCCAGACCTATGGAACTGGCACCTCTGAGGGGTAGCTGGCGGAGGGGAGGAGTTCCTACACTCAGCAGGACCTATCCAGGGTTAGGAGTCCAGCAGCGATGGGGGAGACCCTGGGGGAGACAGTGGGAAAGGGGTGCGAAGGAACAGAAGGGAACACGGCCAGTGCTTTTCCTGTCCATTTAGGCACCGGGGAGCCTGTTGGGCTCCCAGGCCTAATACTCTGCCCTCGAAGCCTCCCTCCTGCCCCGCACAACCCAAGCCCCGCCCCGACACCCCACCCACGGCCCTACCTCTACACTCCGAGACCCCCTCCAATATGCTGGGCCTAAACCCCACCCACACACCCTCACTCGGGGCCCTACCTCCAAACTCTGGAACTCCACACTCCGGACGCCCTCCTTTGGACATACTGCCTCTCCCCTTCCTTGATCACTCAGGTCCTAAGCAGAGGCCCCGCCCCATGCTCAAATGACAACCCCCCAACCTGCCTAGGTCCTGCCCCACCCTAAACCCCGCCCCTGCCTAAGTCCCACCCCACCTAAGCTCTGCCCCAACAGCCAAGGCTTTTTTTTTCAATTTTTCTTTTTTCTTCTTTTAGATTGGGGTTCTGTTTTACCTTGTTGATTCACTGTTGTTGATTGTTTTATATTATTATGTTTCCTAATAAATCTTTTATTTTTCTAATTTTATTTTATTCTTTATACTTTGTTAGTGATCTCTCCTTTTGGCTTGTTCCCCCCTCCCCTTTTTGTTTTCTTTCTTCTGGTGTGGTTTTATTTTACATTGTTGCAGTTGGTTCAATTATAGTTTTATTTTTCCTAATATATTTTTTATCTTTCTAATTTTATTTTCTTTGATACTGTACTGCACATTTTTTTCTTTCTTTCTGTTTTTTTTTTCTTACCGCACCACAAAGCTTGCGGAATCTTGGTTCCCAGGCCAGAGGTCGGGCAACGAGCTCCTGTGGTGGGAACTCCGAGTCCAAACCGCTGGACTAACAGAGAACCTCAGACCCCAGGGAATATCATTCCGAGTGAGGCCTCCCAGAGGTCCTCATCTCAGCACCAAGACCCAGCTCTATCCAACTGCCTGCAAACACCAGTGCTGGACGTCTCAGGCCAAACAACCAGTAAGACACAAATACAGCACCACCCATCAAAAAAAAATGAAATGACAAAAAAATACATTACAAACAAAGGAGCAAGGTAAAAACCTACAAGACCAAATAAATGAAGACGAAATAGGCAACCCACCTGAAAAAGAATTCAGAGTAATGATAGTAAAGATGATCCAAAATCTTGGAAACAGAATGGAGAAAATACAAGAAACATTTAACAAGGATCTAGAAGAACTAAAGAGCAAACAAACAGTGATGAACAACACAATTACTGAAATTAAAAATACTCTAGAAGGAATCAATAACAGAATAACTGAGGCAGAAGAACGGATAAGTGACCTGGAAGATAAAATGCTGGAAATAACTGTCAAGGAGCAGAATAAAGAAAAAAGAACGAAAAGAATTGAGGACAGTCTTAGAGACCTCTGGGACAACATTAAATGCACCAACATTTGAATTACAGGGGTCCCAGAAGAAGAAGGGAAAAAGAAAGGGTCTGAGAAAATATTTAAAAAGATTATAGTCGAAAACTTCCCTAACATGGGAAAGGAAATAGACAATCAAGTCCAGGAAGCACAGACAGTAAGTACCATAAAGGATAAACCCAAAGAGAAACATGCCAAGACACATATTAATCAAACTATCAAAAATTAAATACAAAGAAAAAATATTAGAAGCAACAAGGAAAAAGCAACAAATAACATACAAGGGAATCCCCATCAGGTTAACAGCTGATTTTTCAGCAGAAACTCTGCAAGCCAGAAGGGAGTGGCAGGACATATTTAAAGTGATGAAAGGGAAGAACCTACAACCAAGATTACTCTACCCAGCAAGGATCTCATTCAGATTCGATGGAGAAATTAAAACCTTTACAGATAAGCAAAAGTTAAGAGAATTCAGCACCACTAAACCAGCTCTACAACAAATGCTAAAGGAACTTCTCTAGGCAGGAAACACAAGAGAAGGAAAAGACCTACAATAACAAACCCAAAACAATTAAAAAAATGGTAATAGGAACATACATATCAATAATTACCTTAAATGTGAATGGATTAAATGCTCCAACAAAAAGACACAGGCTGGCTGAATGGATACATAAACAAGTCCCATATATATGCTGTCTACAAGAGACCCACTTCAGACCTAGGGACACATACAGACTGAAAGTGAGTGGATGGAAAAAGATATTCCATGCAAATGGAAATCAAAAGAAAGCTGGAGTAGCAATTCTTAGACAGAATAGACTTTAAAATAAAGACTATTACAAGAGACAAAGAAGGAGACTACATAATGATCAAGGGATCAATCCAAGAAGAAGATATAACAATTGTAAAGATTTATGCACCCAACATAGGAGCACCTCAATACATAAGGCAAATGCTAACAGCCATAAAAGGGGAAATCAACAGTAACACAATCACAGTAGGGGACTTTAACACCCCACTTTCACCGATGGACAGATCATCCAAAATGCAAATAAATAAGGGAACACAAGCTTTAAATGACACATTCAACAAGATGGACCTAATTGATATTTATAGGACATTCCATCCAAAAACAACAGAATACACTTTCTTCTGAAGTGCTCATGGAACATCCTCCAGGATAGATCATATCTTGGGTCACAAATGAAGCCTTGGTAAATTTAAGAAAATTGAATTCGTACCAAGTATCATTTCTGACCACAAAGCTATAAGACTAGATATCAATTACAGGAAAAAAACTGTAAAAAATACAAACATGTGGAGGCTAAACAATACGTTACTAAATAACCAAGAGATCACTGACAAAATCAAAGAGGAAATCAAAAAATAACTAGAAACAAATGACAGTGAAAACACGACGACCCAAAACCTACAGGATGCAGCAAAAGCAGTTCTAAGAGGGAAGTTTATAGCAATACAATCCTACCTCAAGAAACAAGAAACATCTCAAATAAACAACCTAACCCTACACCTAAAGCAATTAGAGAAAGAAGAACAAAAAACCCCCGAAGTTAGCAGAAGGAAAGAAATCATAAAGATCAGATCAGAAATAAATGAAAAAGAAATGAAGGAAAAGATAGCAAAGATCAATAAATCTAAAAGCTGGTTCTTTGAGAAGATAAACAAAATTGATAAACCATTAGCCAGACTCATCAAGAAAAAAAGGAAGAAGACTCAAATCAACAGAATTAGAAATGAAAAAGGAGAAGTAACAACTGACACTGCAGAAATACAAAGGATCATGAGAGATTACTACAAGCAACTCTATGCCAATAAAATGGACAACCTGGAAGAAATGGACAAATTCTTAGAAAAGCACGACCTTCCAAGACTGAACCAGGAAGAAACAGAACATATAAACAGACCAATCACAAGCACTGAAATTGAAACTGTGATTAAAAATCTTCCAACAAACAAAAGCCCAGGACCACATGGCTTCACAGGCGAATGCTATCAAACATTTAGAGAAGAGCTAACACCTATCCTTCTCAAACTCTTCCAAAATATAGCAGAGGGAGGAACACTCCCAAACTCATTCTACGAGGCCACCATTACCCTGATACCAAAACCAGACAAAGATGTCACAAAAAAAAGAAAACTACAGATCAATATCTCTGATGAACATAGGTGCAAAAATTCTCAACAAAATACTAGCAAACAGAATCCAACAGCACATTAAAAGGATCATACACCATGCTCGAGTGGGATTTATCCCAGGAATGCAAGGATTCTTCAATATATGCAAATCAATCAATGTGATACACCATATTAACAAATTGAAGAAGAAAAACCATATGATCATCTCAACAGATGCAGAAAAAGCTTTTGAGAAAATTCAACACCCATTTATGATAAAAACCCTCCAGAAAGTAGGCATAGAGAGAACCAACCTCAACATAATAAAGGCCATATATGACAAACCCACAGCCAACATCATCTCAATGGTGAAAAACTGAAACCATTTCCTCTAAGATCAGGAACCAGACAAGGTTGTCCACTCTCACCACTATTATTCAACATAGTTTTGGAAGTGTTAGCCACAGCAATCAGAGAAGAAAAATAAATAAAAGGAATCCAAATCGGAAAAGGAGTAAAACTGTCACTGTTTGCAGGTGACATGATACTATACAGAGAATCCTAAAGATGCTACCAGAAAACTACTAGAGCTAATCAATCAATATGGTAGAGTAGCAGGATACAAAGTTAGTGCACAGAAATCTCTTGCATTTCTATACACTAACGATGAAAAATCTGAAAGGGCAATTAAGGAAACACTCCCATTTACCACTGCAACAAAAAGAATAAAATACCCAGGAATAAACCTACCTAAGGAGACAAAAAGACCTGTAGGCAAAAAACTATAAGACACTGATGAAAGAAATTAAAGACAATACAAACAGATGGAGAGATATACTATGTTCTTGGATTGGAAGAATCAACATTGTCAAAATGACTATACTACCCAAAAGCAATCTAAAGATTCAGTGCAATCCATATCAAACTACCCATGGCATTTTTCACAGAACTAGAACAAAAAATTTTACAATTTGTATGGAAACACGAAAGACCCCGAATAGCCAAAGCAAGAGTGAGAAAGAAAAACAAAGCTGGAGAAATCAGGCTCCTGGACTTCACACTATACTACAAAGCTACAGTAATCAAGACAGTATGGTACTGGGACAAAAACAGAGATATAGATCAATGGAACAGGACAGAAAGCCCAGAGATAAACCCACGTACATATGGTCACCTTATCTTTGGTAAAGGAGGCAAGAGTATACAGTGGAGAAAAGACAGCCTCTTCAATAAGTGGTGCTGGGAAAACTGGACAGCTACATGTAAAAGAATGAAATTAGAACACTTCCTAACACCATACACAAAAATAAACTCAAAATGGATTAAAGCCCTAAATGTAAGGCCAGACACTATAAAACTCTTAGAGGAAAATATAGGCAGAACACTCTATGACATAAATCACAGCAAGATCCTTTTTGACCCACCTCCTAGAGAAATGGAAGTAAAAACAAAAATAAGCAAATGGGACCTAATGAAACTTAAAAGCTTTTGCACAGCAAAGGAAACCACAAACAAGACAAAAAGACAACCCTCAGAATGGGATAAAATATTTGCAAACGAAGCAACTGACAAAGGATTAATCTCCAAAATTTACAAGCAGCTCATGCAGCTCAATATCAAAAAAACAAACAACCCAATCCAAAAATGGGCAGAGGACGTAAATAGACATTTCTCCAAAGATATACAGATTGCCAACAAACACATGAAAAGATGCTCAACATCACTAGTCATTAGAGAAATGCAAATCAAAACTACAATGAGGTATCACCTCACACTGGTCAGAATGGCCATCATCCAAAAACCTACAAACAATAAATTCTGGAGAGGGTGTGGAGAAAAGGGAACCCTCTTGCACTGTTGGTGGGAATGTAAATTGATACAGCCACTATAGAACAGTATGGAGGTTCCTTAAAAAACTAAAAACAGCACTACCATCTGACTTAGCAATCTCACTACTGAGCATATACCCTTAGAAAACCATAATTCAAAAAGAGTTATGTACCACAGTGTTCACTGCAGCTCTATTTACAATAGCCAGGACATGGAAGCAACCTAAATGTCCATCAACAGATGAATGGATAAGAAGTTGTGGCACATATATACGATGGAATATTACTCAGCCATAAAAAGAAACGAAACTGAGTTATTTGTAGTGAGGTGGATGGACCTTGAGTCTGTCATACAGAGTGAAGTAAGTCAGGAAAACAAATAGCATATGCTAACACATATATATGGAATCTAAAAAAAAAACGGTTCTAATGAACCTAGGGGCAGGACAGGAATAAAGACACAGACGTAGAGAATGGACTTCAGAACACGGGGAGGGGGAAGGGTAAGCTGGGACGAAGTGAGAGTGTAGCACTGACATATATACACTACCAAATGTAAAATAGATAGCTAGTGGGAAGGAGCTGCGTAGCCCAGGGAGATCAGCTTGGTGCTTTGTGAGCACCTAGAGGGGTGGGATAAGGAGGGTGGGAGGGAGACACAAGAGGGAGGGGATATGGAGATATACATATGCATATAGCTGATTCACTTTGTTGTACAGGAGAAACTAACACAACATTGTAAAGCAATTATACTGCAGTAAAGATGTTAAAAAAAAAAAAAAAGATACATGTACCCCTATGTTCATAACAGCACTGTTCACAATTGCTGAAACATGGAAACAACCTAAGTGTCCATCAACAGATTAATGGATAAAGAAGATGTGGTACATATATACAATGGAATACTACTCAGCCATAAAAAAGAATAAAATAATGCCATTTGCAGCAACATGGATGCAACTAGAGAATATCATACTAAGTGAAGTAAGTCAGAAAGAGAAAGACAAATACCACATGATATCACTTATATGTGGAACCTAAAATATGGCACAAATGAACCTGTCTACAAAAAGGAAACAGACTCAGAGACATAGAGAACAGACTTGTGGTTGCCAAGCAGGAGCGGGAGAGAGAGAGGGACGGACTGGGAGTTTGGGGTTGGTAGATGCAAACTATTACATTTAGAATGGATAAAGAACAAGGTCCTACTGTATAGCACCGGGAACTATATATACTCAATATCCTGTGATAAACTATAATGGAAAAGAATATATTAAAAACAAACAAACAAAAAAAGAATTCCTGGGTTCTACTTCATACTGTAGAATTTCAACCCCTAATAATGCAGTGATGGTAGGACTTTTACATAATAGATCCAACACAATCAATCAATCTTCTATAGTCCCTCTCAATAAACCCTCAAAATGAAAGTTTTATCCTGTGGAACTTTTCTTATAACTGGACTAAAGATAACATGAAGGAAATTAAAAACAAAACAATCAACCCTAAGAATGTCTGGAGTTAGGAGTCTAATACAGACGGTCATTTTTAAATGCTTCCTATTTCTGTGATGTTTGGGGGGATAAGGAGGGAGAGGAACAACATTTCTTTGGAATAAGAAGAATAAGAGAAAATATACAGTTTTGAGATGGCTGGTTTTTGAGATACCAAAAGCAGCTTTCAACTTTAAGACTAAGAAAGAAACAGTCATTCAGAGATCATTTAGTTAGAGGAAAAACTCGTAACTGTGGCTATAAGAAGTTAATCATTTTCATTTAAATGGATGATTTAAAATTAATAAATAAGTTTTCAAAGACTTCAAACTATAATTTAAAAAGTGGGGCTTCCCTGGTGGCACAGTGGTTAAGAATCTGCCTGCCAATGCAGGAGACACAGGTTCGAGCCCTAGTCTGGCAAGATCCCACATGCCACAGAGCAACTAAGCCCGTGCGCCACAACTACTGAGCCCACACACCACAACTCCTGAAGGCTTAGAGCCCGTGCTCCTCAACAAGAGAATCCACTGCAATGAGAAGCCTGCGCACTGCAACGAAGAGTAGCCCCTGCTCGCCGCAACTAGAGAAAGCCCACGCGCAGCAACGAAGACCCAACGCAGCCAAAAAAAAAAAAAGTGGAAATAATCCAAATTTAAATCCTACTTTCCATAGCTTTAATCCTAAACCAAGGAAAGCTTCAAGAATTTTAAACAAACCAGAGATTACAATGAGCTGTTACAGACTATCTAACCATTTAAAAGAACAGTGATCAAATAGAAAGAAAACCCTTTCCAAGGACATTTCTCTCACCAATTGCATACAGTGGATTTTCCTAAGGTAATTAAATTTTGCAAATCCAATCCAAATGAAACCATGAGGGAAATGCTCTATTTAAGCTTCCCCATGTGTTACAAGTTTAGCGCCACGTTTTTCAAATTGTATAACACAGGAAGCCCTCTTAAGGTGATCCAGGACCATCCTGGGGACCAGGAGAAACAAAGTAGGAACAAAGCCATCTGCTTCCACAAAAGCTGCAACAAGAGAAGCATTATTTTCTGATTTCCATGCTAGCATTCAAGATGTGAATGTAGTTCTTTAAAAAACAACTGGCAAGAGAAAAAATATGAAAAATGACATTTACCTGTGCATATAATGCATAGCCTTCAGCACACCTTGGAAATTTCTTTATGACGTCTTCAAAACCTTTCATAGCTGCTTGGATTTGTGAAGAATTGTTTCCTGTATATGCTTGGCGATACTGTGTAAAAAAATCAAAACAGGCCTGTCAAATCAAGAACTCAAAAACTCAGGAAAC
This sequence comes from Balaenoptera borealis, assembly GCF_965194805.1. Lineage (NCBI taxonomy): Eukaryota > Metazoa > Chordata > Mammalia > Artiodactyla > Balaenopteridae > Balaenoptera > Balaenoptera borealis. Next base: position 48,257,639 of record NC_138862.1, read on the forward strand.
GTTAACATATTATAAAAGTCACACAAAATTACATAAATATTTCCAGAGAAGGGATCCAAAGGCTATGTACAATTAGGACTTCATTGCCACTAAACAATTTCAAGATGTTCAGTATTCTAGAAGAAGACAAACTAACTTGTAACAGGTTAACTTTGCATATAAGTAGGGGAATTTTAAATTCAATATAATTTATTATCACTTTATTTATTATTTACTTAATATTTTAAATTTATTATTACTTTATAATAAAAGTATTATAAAGCTCCTTCATCTGATAACATTTTTAATCTGTAACATAAATGTGTTTGTGACCCAATTTCTTTCTTTAAAAGGAAAATCCTTTTAGGACTCAGGGTATGGGGTTAACTGAAGTATCTCATTTCATTAGAAATGGCCTTATTTTACCTGATTTTCAACTTTGTTTCTGAATATTAATAGCTCTACAAAGGCAAAATGAGAGATGAGTTATATGGTGTCATGATTGCAGAGTATTTCCTCTAAATGCTTTTATTCTTCATACTGGTTTATGGTAGAGAATTAGAGAGAAAAGTGCTGTATAGGGGGCATAAAATCAGGGACAAACATCTATCAAGATGAACCAAATAAAGCATCCAGGGAAATACTGGAGCAGAACCTCAAGTAATACACACTTCTATTTTCCTAAACTGACATGTTTTTCTCCCTGTCGGTAGATGATTTCGTAGACAATGAGATACTCATTTTTGTTATCAATGGGAAATACTGATGTTCAGGAAAATACAAAAGAAAGTCGAACCTACCAATGCAAAACATTTCTGAGCTTGTGCCAGAGCAGACTCAGGTCTTAATCTAATACATTCATCAAAATCTGCTACTGCTTCTTCAACTTGATCAAGCAGTATTTTCAGCTAAGGAAAAAAAGTACATAGATAAACGCAGTTCAAAGTAACAACTACACCAGTTAAATATGTACCGTGCCTCTTAGTACAGCTCAGCATAATGCTACGTATGAAATTATTCAATATAGAATTACTTTCTAGAAATAGTGAACTAGAAAATCTTATAATTTTAAAGGAAAGATTCTAAAACTTAAAACCAGTGTCCAATTTTTTTAAAAAGCCCTATAAACCTACCATTTTTGATCACTCTTAAGTGATTTTTCTTCTAGAAAATGAAGTATCTCTGTACTTTCAAACGTCAAAGTAGATGAGACGTTAGATAATTACATTTCAAATTAATCTTAAAGGACACTGCCAGTAAGGATCAAAATACCAAGAATTTTAAGGTTATCTCAACACTTAAGACCCTTCAGACAGAAATATTAGATAAAATTCTCCATTAGAAAGAACCTGACTTTTCTGTTATTATATAGATTAGCCCATACTTTCTACTCTAATGTATTCCAAGAAGCCACATCACACAAGCAGATTTATAAAGCCGCGTTTTCTCCAGATGAGGCTGAAATTGGGAACTGTTTTCTTCACTATGTATTTTTACTAAAAAACAAATATGCATGTTATAAAACTCCATTCAGAAGAGATTTTTTTGATACTGTCTGGACAGTTCAGGCTAATATTTCCTTACAGCAAAAAGCCCACAAAAATCATTCTGTTGATTCTAGTATTAACTCAAAATGCTCACTACATTTTCTTTTTTTAATTTGTCACTACATGTTTTTAATGTTTTACTCATTGAAAACCTATGAAGCAGAAACACCTGAAAAACAAACCTGAACTGGCAAAAGCCAACATTTATAGCTTTCCTCTTCCTTTTTTTTTTTTTAACAAGTAAATATCGGACAAATGTTCAAGATGGGACTAAATAAATGCCAACCCAAACTGTAAACCACTCTGATACTTTGTTCACAGCTATCACAAGTGATGTAAGAAAACTTTAAAGACATTCTCAAAATGGTATCAAATTCCTCAATGCAAAGATCAGAACTCTTTAAGAAAATTAATTTACCTGTCCTCGGTGGTGATAAACATCTGCATTCTGAGGATCGATGTCGGCAGCCATGTTAAAATCCTGAGTAGACAGCAAAGGCTGCTGCTGTTGCATATACATGCTGCCTCTTTTGATGAGAGCATTTGCTCGAAGCTGTATACCCCAAATGAGGAAAGATTCATCATTACTACTTTTTATTCTAATTTAGTTTTCTTTAAATAACAGCTTTATTGAGATGTAATTCACATACCATAAAGCTCACCCTTTAGAAGTATATAAGCCAGTCGTTTTTAGTATATTGAGTTGTGCAACTGTCACCACTAATTCTAGAACGTTTTCACCACTCCCAAAGGAAATCTCATACACATTAGCAGGCACTCCCTATTTCCTCCCTAATTCTCAGTCCCTGGAAACCATCAGTCTTTTTTTCTATTTCTATGGATTTGTATATTCCGGACATTTCATACAAACTGGAATCGTATGTAATGCAGTCTTTTTGTGACTGGCTTCTTTCACGTAGCATGTTTTCAAGGTTTGTCTATGTTGTAACATATATCAGCACTTCATTCTTTTTTTTTTTTTTTTTTAAATATCTTTATTGGAGTATAATTGCTTTACAACGGTTAGTTTCTGCTGTAGAACAAAGTGAATCAGCTATATGTATACATATATCCCCATATCTCCTCCCTCTTGAGCCTCCCTCCCATCCTCCCCACCCCACCCCTCTAGGTCATCACAAAGCACCGAGCTGATCTCCCTGTGCAGCTTCCCACTAGCCATCCATTTTACATTTGGTGGTGTATATATGTCAGTGCTACTCTCTCACTTCATCCCAGCTCATTCTTTTTTAATGGTTGAATAATATTCCATTGTACAGATATATCACATTTTATTTATCTATTCCCCAGCTGATGGACATTTGAGTTGCTTCCACTTTTTGGCTCTTATGAATAATGCTGCTATGAACATTCATGTACAAGTTTTTGTGTTGATATATGAATTCAATTCTCGTGGGTATATATACCTAGGAGAGGAACTACTGGGTCACATGGTAACTCTATGTTTAACATTTTGAGGAACTTCCCAACCCCAACTAATTTCCAAAGGGATTTTACCATTTTACATTCCTACCAGCAATGTATGAGAGTTCCAACTTCTCCATATCTATACCAATACTTTTAATTGTCCAAATTTCTGATTATAGCCATCCTAGTGGGTATAAAGTGATTCCTCGCTGTGATTTTGATTTGCATTTCCCTAAGGGCTAATGATGCTAAGCAGCTTTTCTTGTTCTTATTGGCCTTTTGTACATATTCTTTGGGAAAATGTTTATTCAGATCCTTTCCTGTTTTTAAATTAGGCTATCTTTTTATTGTTGAGTTGTAAGAAAACTTCTTTAATATATTCTGGATACAAGCCCCTTATCAGACATATGACTTGTGAATATTTTCTCCCATCCTATAGACTGTGTTTTCCCTTTTTTGGTCACTTGTGCTTTTGGTGTCATGCCTAAGGAACCACAGCTTAATCTAGAAGATTTCCTCCTATGTTTTCTTCTAAGAGTTTTATAGTTTTGGCTCTTAACATTCAGGTCTCTGATCCGTTTTGAGCTCATTTTTGTACATGGCATATGACAGGCATCATTACTTGCCATTAAAACAAAAAATCATGATCATGAAATAAGAAATAGGATTCTTCTCTAAAAAGTTTTTCAAGGCAACAATACATACAAATGTCTTCCTCAATGAAACAAATAAGAATGCCCTCACAACAATAACAAAAACACAGAACATATTTGTAATCATCAGGAAAATCAGCAGGAAATAAAATTAAAGATAATTATTACTAGGGTATTTTCAACTTGAAAATCTATTTTGAAAGGACTTTTAACAAATACTTAGTTTAAATTACTTTTGTTTACAAGAAGTTAAGATAATTTGCTAACAAATACTTAGGCCTTGAAAACAACTCTCATTTTCCATAAAATACATGAATGAATCATTTGGAGGTGAATAAAGCCAGAGTTCACTTAATTCAATGAGGAAAAAGAGATGTTAACCATCTAAGAAGGAGTACAGTACTTTGGCAGCTAACTGCTGTTCCTGTTACACTGAGTAGAAGGCTCATGTAATTCGACAGACCCCCCACCAAATCTTAAATTATAAAAATAACTACATACACACAAGAACACCCAGAAAATGAAAAGCTGTTCCAACCACACAACTGCAAAAACTTTTGGTATATTTCAGTATATTTCTATATTATATTTTTAGATCTTGTTTTTTCCTCATGTAAATAAAATCTTTCAGAATATATTAAATGTATTTATTTTTTATTAAATGCATTTTATAGCCTTGTACTACATATTGCACGTTATTTACAATACTACCTATAGCACTGCTACATCACCTTTACCCCTACCCAAATATAGTCCAATGCAGTAGGCAGAAGCTATACGGGGAAGCTGAAGCTACCAGATATTATAGGGGAAAAAAAAAAAAAAAATCCTTTCCTAGTTAAAGATATCTATCACTGATATTTATGATTCAGTTTCACTGCACCAACTCAATCATCATTTGGCGTAGTCCCTTCCAAAGCAAAAAATAATCTTTTGGAGAATGGCAATTGAAATGCCAAAACTTCGGCAAAACATACCTAAAAGTCTTATTTTTATTTATTATTAACTTTTTCACATGCACACACACAGAGTTTTAAATGTACCTTCACATTAGCTTCTTTCAAGCTGATGACCTTATCTAAATCTGGTTTGGCCGCGTTGGCATTGCCAATAAGCAAGTAGAAAGTAGCTCGTAGTAATAATGCTTCTGCCATGTATTTGCCTTGGGCATCTATTTCTTTTGAGCATTCACTTATGATTTTATCATAGTTTTCTTCTTCCATATACTGTTTGGCCTTTAAGTATCCAGAGCTGAAAACAAAATGAGCATAAGAAATTACTATTACTAATAAAATGAGCATAAAAAATTACTAAAAAAACATCAAATGCTAAAACTTGCCACATTTAGTATACCTGAGTTAAACAATTGTCCTCTTCCCCTTAACAAGTTAGCCAGTCAATGTGAGACTGGAGTGTGGGTGGTGGTATGCGGGGCAGTGTGTGTAACAGATTAGGATTTTTGAGGCAGACTGGGATTTCCTTGCTGCCTTGGAGAGAGTTTTAAAAAAGGAAACAACAGAGAAAATGGCAGAAACCTAGGGTTATTGCCCAGGCTTCAACATTTAGACACACGAAAAGATGAGCTAATGACAGACTGATCTGCAACACAGGAAAGGATCCTGTCTTATTCACCTTCTTATCTGTGGCACATTGATAGCACTCAACAGTTATTTTATGACTAACAGAAAGAACAGAGAAATAGAAATTATCAAGTGAGTTTAGGGTCACAGAACCCAAGGGAAGAGGTGTGACCTGAGTTGTACTTTGTAAAGATCACTCTGGCTGTGTTGTGGAAAATGGACTGTAAGGGAGCAAGAACTGGAGGCAGGGAAATATCTATTGATAAAAGGCTCTCATCCAGAAGTTGTGCTGTTTCACCTAAAAGAACAGACCTAGAATGAATAGGTGGAAATATCAAAGAAGCAGACTCTTCCATCAAATAGGACTTAAAGAAAACACCCTTTCCCTACTTTTTAAAAAGCAGTGACCACAATATCATCATTCTTCTAAGATGGTGGCTTTTATTGAAAAGGCTTGTAGAAGGAATTTTTTGAACTGAAAAGGAACTTACACTATATGTCCTTTAAGGGGCACTGTAAATTACATTTTCTTGTTTCATTTGCTACATATTCTGAATAGAGAAAACTGGCAAGTGACTTAAAAGTTATGTCAAAGTCTTACAAACTCTGTGCTAACCTTTCCTATAATTACATTCTAATATTCCCTGCACTCTAGTTTTATTCCTCAGGTCACCAGGGTAAGACAAAATAATTATTAAATCAGATTGGAAGTAATAACGGTTCCTATTTATTGAGAACCTAAGTGCTAGATACTTACAAACATGACCTCTAAACCTCATAGTAAGCCTCAAAGGTAACTATTACTTCCCCATTCAAAAAATGATGAAGCTAAGGCTCAGAGTAAAAGAGAATTCAAAAACTTAGGACCAATTCCAATTAGTGGTCTGGTGAGACATAGCTATGTCCTGCCACCTCTCAATATAGTTTTCAGAATAATGGTATTAACTTCATTGTAGTTTTTCTGGGATAAGGACTATTTCCTAATCAGAAGAGGCAATTATTGGCATCACCTTAAACATTTACTTCCCATCTACAATTTTCTCAAAGAGATTGCTCACCAACTAACTCAAACTTGAACATCTTGGCACAATTATGCATAGTATCCTCCCTTAAAAGGTGGCCAATAATGGTAGAAAAATTGGGAGATACAAATTAAAAGCAATCTTTTCCTTTAAACCTTCCAATATGCTATAGATGAAAAATTATGCTTTGCTTTGGGAACAGTATTCCCTTTTCTTCCAAACTCATTAGAAAATGTCATGTTGGTAATAATGTTGTACCTTCTCTTAGAGAGGAGAGCTAGCCTCACAGCAAGATAAAAGTATTGATAAATATAAATGGATAAGCAGGCTAGATAGCTTATATACTACATTATATCACTTGACCTCCAGTTGTAAACACAGTATCTTGTACTTTGGTTTCAGCTGTCTACAGGAGCAAACACAAACCCAAAAAATGGCATTTTCCTAGGCATGCAGAAAAAACCTTGAAGAAAGTCACTCTTTTGGGCACTCCTAAAAATTAAATTATATATTATAAACTTCCTTGCAATAAAACATCTGGATATTGAGCTATACAATCATTTTTTAAGTTAGTGCCCCTGTTCAAATATAATCAACCACTTGATCTCCACTAGGAGATCTCTTGAGAATATCATGTAGGACCTTAAATGCAGGGCAGACTCCTGGCAGTAAAACCTTGAGTCACCAGAGAGGTAACTCTTAGGGCGTAATAGACAGGTGTAAGAAGAGAAGTATTTTTATTATTATATTATTATTATATATTATAATTTTATTATATTTATATCTATTTATAAACAGATTTTTTGGAGATGACTCAGAGTTCCACTTTGGCTCTATGGCAGCAAAAAACCCCACAACCATGCCCCTGCCAAAAAAAACAAAACAAAACAGAACATTAAGCAGATACTATACTCAAGACACTTACTTTTCTTTTACTTCTAAAGCCTCCCCTTCCTTGTCTTTATCTTCATCAGACTTCTCCCCTTTAAGCATTGGCTGAGAAATTATATCATCCGTGAAAGAACTGAAGTAAGATTTGATAAACTGTGGAGATGGCATCAGAGGTTCACGATTCTGAAATTTAATCATATTTATACACATCAAAATAGAAAACACTAACCAAAGAAGCAGATGCCTTTGTAGAACACTGAGAACCACTGTCATAAAAACTGGCATCTCATTTTCAGATAACTGAAGAATATCAGGCTCCAAACCGTAGCGCAATAGACAGTGGAAATGGTAATGCTGCCAGTCCCAGCTGTTCAAAGTAGGTTTTAAATGAGAGCCTTTCCCTTCTCCAAAGATGTAAAAAGTCAAGAACTCTTAGAACCACTCATTAAAAGAAGGTGAAATCTGGAACAAAGGTGGTAAATAATTGCTGAGTTAAAATTATCTTCCTGTCCTAGAAGATTAACATCTCAATTTACTACTCAGGACCATGTCTTACACAGGTGCTAAAATGTTAAGTTCATCTACCATGGGCTTTCATTTGCCCCCTACTTATTCTGCATCTGAAGATCTCCATTGTAGTAAGTGCCACTGAAAGTCAGAATGAAATCTCATTTCCTCTTTTAATTATTACTTTTTCCCATGGCAACCTGATTCATAATCATAGAAGTATTTTGTTTCTCCTTATTATACTTAAGATGATAAAGTTTTAAAGGAAGAAGGAAAAGGGACTAATGTCACCAAAGGGCTCTCATAACATATTTTGGATCCTTTGCAAAATTCAACCCAAAGATTTTAGAGTGGAAATATGGTATTCTAAATTGTATGTATAACAAATATCATTTCTATTATTTTGGTAGATTTAATGTCTTTGTATTTGAAGGAGGGGAAAAAAAATGAATCTGGCTTTGTAAGTATATGATCTAATCTAGGATAGATGAGAGTGGGGTAAATAAGAAAACTGAATAGAAAAATCTAAGGAAAAACACTCTTTTTTTGGTGCTCTCTCTGGGGAGAGAGTCAGTGTGTCTTAATTACCATTTTAAATCAAATGGTCACCCACCAAGTGTTAAATACACCTAACTTAAGTATTTCACCGAAGACCCTGTGTTGGAATATATAAGTGGCAATCATCTACCACTTCAGGGAAAAAGCTTAAATAGAAATTTAAATAGCCCTTACTGAAGCTGAATAAATCATTAATGTCTTGTAGTTTCCTATTTCAGCTTAGAAATGAAGCTACCACTTCCCTGTCTTTCACAGAGTTACAAATTTAAAATGAGAACAATATTTTAAAGGATTGGCCTTAAGTATCAAAGGAACAAGATATAAATTCTAGCTCTGCCACTTATTAGCTATGTGATCTTACACATGTCATTCTCAGTTTTCTCATCTCTAAAATAGCAATAAAAATACTATCCTTATTTATCTTATAGGGTTATTGTAAAAATAAAAATAATAAAATGAAAAGTATTTTGCAAAGTGGAATTTACAAAGTGGAATACGAACAGGTAAGAAAATATATGTGGAAACTAATTTGGAACCTATCTAAATGTAGGTTATCATATTTTCTTACTACTCTGCAGTCCAACCAGTATAATTACTCAACAATAGCATTATACTCAAGGAAACGAGGTTCCTTCAAAGTTCAATTTGTGAGACTCTAACGTGGTATTTTGCAAAACATTTTGAGGAGCACCAGTTCTAGTTCCTCAAAACAGCATGTTCTACCAGATGCTGAAGGGAAGGAAATAAGTTCCAGAGTTTAAAGAGACTGAGAACCAGTATAGCTGTATTTGGAGATTCACAACACATATTAGCACATGAAAGTCCTGCAGTGAAGAAACCTGTTTTAACTCTGTTTAACTCAGCTAATATTCAGAGATGTAAAGTTAAAAATACAGAGAGATTATTAAAATCAACTTAACAGAAAAGCAAGTTACTATTAAAGAAGAAAGAAACAACTACCTCAATATCATGAAATTTAGCAGAAAACCTCTACCGATGTTTAGTGATACCTGTGGTACTCCCACGGCCCTCTACTTATATCCCTCCATGACACTTTACCAATATCATGCCTTTTATACTTATTATGGTCTCTCTCATTAAGGACTTTGTAAGGGCAAGGACCAGGTCTTTGTACCTACCCTTCTAAAATGCCCATTATGGACCTCTGTTCAATAAATGTTTCTTGAATTAAACCATCTACTAACTGTGTAAAACCAATGCCAATGTATACAGCATATCTTCAAAAACTTTAAAGAATGGGAGTTGGCAATTTTTTTCTGTAAAAGGCCAGATAGTAAATATTTTAGGCTTTATGTGCCATACAGTCTCTGTCACAACCACTCAACTCTGCTGTTGTAGCTTAAAAGCATCTAAAACAATGTGTGAGTGGCTGAGTTCCAATAAAACATTATTGGCACATTATTTATAAAAACAGGTGGCAGGCTGGATTTGGCCTGTAGGCCATTGTTTGACAACTTCTAATATACATGAATTCTTTCAATATCCTCCAGGTGCAATATTGGACATAGTTTACATTCTTATTTTAAAAAGGTAAGCCACAAAAGCCCAAGATTACAGGAAAAATAAATATAATCCAGATCTAATTTCAATTGTAACCATCATGCCCAAGTTTAAGCAGTACAAATTAGAAATGATCCTTCACAATGTATACTTCCTCTATTAACCAATTCAGATTAATTTACCTTGTATTTTTCTTTGGCTTTCTCTTTTCCAAGAAGTTTAAGAACTTTATCAGCTAACAGCATGCTTTGCTGATTTTGGAACCCTTCTAATATACACACAGCAGTGACATCTAGAAATGATGCAAAAAACAAGAGTAAGTATGAAATTATCGCAAAGATGATTAGCAGCATCAAATGGGCTCAACGTTACCACAGAAAGCCAAACTAAATGCATAGCTTTATGTGCCTATCATTTCCAATAAACTGATTAACACTTTAGTTTTACATACTTCATGACCAAACTCAAATCTCAGAAAGTCACTCTACTTCTCCAGAATTCACTTTCCTCACCTGTGAAATGAAAGGGACTATACTACACCATTTGTGATGTTTCTCATCACTCTAACATTGTACATAGCAAATAAAACAAGTAATCCAGGAATATTCTTTTCTGGCCGGTTAAGTATACGCCAAATCAACATAATGTGGCTCTCTCATGTCTAGTCTTTTTATAGGCCTCAGGGTTACTCCTCGTCTCCAAAGCCATCTTGCCACACAGCTCTCAATTAAATCTGCTTCAAAATACTATTTTAACCTGGCTATGCTACAGCTCAACACACAGTGGTTTGAAATTTAAAAGATCAATGTTTCCTTAACCTCTCAACTTTTCATTCGAAGTAGTGAACAATGGCTGTCTCTCTCTTTTTGAATTCAATTTCTCACAATTCCAAATCCTTGCTCCTCCAAACAAGTCAATCTGCTGTATGTTCCCCTGATAATCTGGCTAGTGCCAATGTCAATGTCTTTTCCCCATCCCATTTCTCCATCTAAAATCCATTTAAACTCCTCTCTACAATCATCGCTTAATAACTTCAAAGTCTGGTTCAAAACTCAGAAGTCTCTTTTCCAAAGCAACACTCCTTCCACCCACCACCAAAGTACATGATACCACAAAACCTCAAGTTTTTCTAAAATGTTCTCTAAACCACTCTCAATTGGTAATCCAGATTTTAAATAAATAAATAAATAAAACAGCTTTTCCCTTTTAAATAATAATGTTATTTTTAAAAAAATATGGCTAAATTTACAATTATTGATGCTTTTAAAGCAGATTTAAGTATGTAGTAGAAAGTACTTTTTGACTGCAGAAATTGCATTTTGGTTTAGCTCTACATCACCCAGAAGAATGTACTTTATAGGTCAGTGGCGGATACCCTAATTGAAGTTTTGGCAGCAGATATGGCCAATTACAGGCCAAAGAATATTTATAATATTTACTGAGAATAGGCAAATTCACTTGATACTTTGTATCAATTACATAATTTCTAATTGAGTATAAGATAATGTTTGAAAATTGCAAGGGCAAAAAACAAATGTTTTCTTTAATGATTCCTCTCAAAATTATTTCATATTTATATAGGATATTAACTGAAAAATACGTAGAATCTTAGAAACACTATCGCTCACTAAAACCTCTCTTCTGATTACTTATTCATGAAATTACACTGATGCTCATTAATTGCCAAGTTTAAAATGTGTGGTATATAAACTCTAAATCATTTAATTCCATAGTCGGGAACCGAGACAGTACTCAAGTATCTGCAATCTCAATTTAAACTAGAAAACAAAGTCTCAATTGGGGAAGAGTAAAACTTTTAAACACAATTGATTTCTCTACTCATAGGCAGAGTTTCATATAAATTTACCAATGACTACGAAGCCTTTAGTAATTTTCATACATAAACACAAAAATACCCTCACCTTCTAAACATTCCTTCTTATTGTCTAGCTTCTCGTGGGCTTTTGCACGCCTAAAGAGAGCTTTCACATATTTGGGATTAAGTTCAACAGCCTTTGTACAATCTTGTGCCACCTCCTTCCATTTTTGCTGTAATGAAAGTATTAAAAAAAAAGTCACACTAAAGGAAGCACTGTTTGACAGAAATCAGTTTTCTAAACTCAGGAGGCCAAGTGTTAAGAATCCCACACAGAAAAAATATTCCCAATTCATACAAAGAGTTAATATCCACAATATATTATAACAGCTCATATAAATAACTGTAATAAAGATTAGCAACTTAATTTTTAAAAATAGGTAAAAGACATACTTAAGCCATCTTTCTACCACCGAGTCTACAACCTACCTGCACCTATGTGATCACATCATCTCCTCCTCCCCTCCTGTTAAACCTGAGGAAGCACTCCCTTCACCAAAGGCCAACCTTCCACTTGGGGTATGGATCCACATTCTCCCCACGTCAAGGACTTCACTGTTAGCTATCCTGCCTCTGCATCAACCTGCTTCTCTACTGAATCATTCCTATTAGCATAAAAACACTTGCTTCAGTATTTTCCATCTTTTAAAAACACTCTTTTGATTCCATAATTCCCTGCAGTTATTATCCCATTTCTTAGCTCCTGTTTATTGTCAAACCTCCAAGGAGTTGCCACTCTACTTGATTTCCATTTACCTCACCGGCTGCTCCTTCCCAATTTCTGTAGCTGACTTCTTCCCCTCTATCTGATTTCTACATGCAGGAATGCTCAAGGACTCATCCCTTCTCTCTCTTAGGTGATCACATCTATTGTCCTGGTAGTATATAACATCTAAAATTAGATGACTCCACACTTTCTCTCTTTAACCCAAACCACGCTCCTAAAATAGAGACATTTCTCAATTCGACTGTCAGCTGACTCACTCCTTCACTCCACTATTATTAAAACTCCTGCTTCTCTTCACGCTTCACATCCAATACAACAGCAAATTCTGTTGGTCTTCAGCTTTCCTTCAGGTCTCACCTAGGCAACTACAACAACATCCTTCCTTAGTCTCCCTGCCTCCACTCTTGCCTCCCTCCAATATATTCTTGACAGAACAGTGAGAACAATTTTAGATGATGTTCCTGCCCTATTTAAAACCCTTAAATATTTCCCATTACACTCAGAATCAAATCCAACCTTCTTACCATTGCAAGGCTTTGCCTGATCTGGCCTCTGCTACCTTTCCAGTTTCATCTCTCTATACCCCAGGATCCTTTATACATACTTCTTTAATCATGGCAAACTCTTGCCTGCCTCAGAGCAATTACATACACTGTTCCTCCATTTGTAACACTCATGGAGTGTTACACCAACCCTACTCATTCGTCTATTATAGAATCAAAGCATTTATCAAAATGTCATTTAATAGTTGTTTTGCGATCCTTGAGTTCTATGCATAATTGTTTGCTTTTATAGACCCAGCTCCTACTATAGTAACCTTTCATATATGAAACAGTCAATAAAATTTGGTTGAACAAAAAATGCAGAGAATATAAATGCCCAATAAACATAGAAAAAGATTGTCCACTTCACCAACATCTCAAAAATTGCAAATTAAAACAATGAGAAATTTTCTCCTACCAGAGTGGCAAATATTATTAAGACTGATAATACACAGTCAGTGAGATACTGGAAAACAAACATGTTCATATATTATTATTAGAATAGGTATTGATACTATCTCTTTATGTTTCCATTTCTAGAATTTTATTCTCCTGAAAGTATGCAAAAAAATACTTACAAAAATATTTACTGCAACACTGAATGCAATAGGGAAAGTAGGAAGCGATTCAAATGTTCATCAACAGGGAGATGTTTTCCACTATACAAACATGTAACAGCTACTTATAGCCTTTAAAAAGAATGAAATAGATCTGTGTGTGCTATGAGAAGCTGTACAAGATACAGTGGCAACTGAAAAAATATGTTGCAAACAATGTAATAGGAATTCATCTTTTGGTCTCCCCCCCCCCCCACATATGCTACTATTACATATATGGGGACAAAAGTTGAAGAAATAAACTCAAACTGTTGAGGAGGATGGGGTCCCCAGAAACTTTAACTTTCTATATTATCTAATTTCATAAAATCTGATATATACAACTTTGGATTGTGTATGTGATGAGCAAAACTAAAATTTGTTCTTAGAAAGCTATGTAATTAAAGGATATAAAAACCAAACAAAAATCCTGTAATTTCAAAACAACTTCAAAATGTTTATTAGATTTATTTGAGTGGCATTAACTGAAATATTATGCAAATAAAGAGAAACAAAACAAACAGAAAAACCAACCTAGGATACATACCAACTGCTCAAAGGCAGCAGCTCTGTTTTGATAAAACGTGGAAAGGTCAACATTCTTCTCTGTAGGGCACAAACTGATAGCCTCGGTATAGCACTGAATAGCTTGTTCATATTTTCCTGCTTTAAAATATTTGTTGCCTTTGTTCTTGGCTGCTTGGGCTCTATCAAGAGAGTTCTGAAATATGAGGAAACAATTATGAAAAACTTATCAATACTCAGTAATAGATTCGGATCACAGTGATTAAATGACACACTGAAGGAAAAATGGGAGGGCAGAATGGCTGTTCACAATTCAAGTCACTCATATAAATATCGTCATGGGATAGCGTCTTAGTAACAGGATTGCTTAGCCAAAAGGTTTATATATTTTTAACTTGAAAAACACTGACTTCTCCCAAGAAAAGGCTGTAGTGCTTGAAAGTACCACTTTTCTGCCATTCCTGTCAGCAAGAGATATGATAGCTGTGTTTAGTTTTTACCAGTCTAATGAGTATAAAACAGTGGTTCTCAATCAGGGATGACTTTCCCTCTAGGGTACCTTTCACAATGTCTGGAGACATTCTGATTATCACAGCTAGGGTCAGGAGGAGGTGCGACTGGTATCTAGTAGGTAGAAACCAGGAATGCTGCTAACATTCTACAATGCACAGGACAAAACCGGCACACCACCACCTTGATCCAAAATGTCAACAGTGCCTAGTTTGAAAAACCCCAGTGTAACATAATTCTAGTTCACATATTATTGTAATTCACATTTTCCTCACTATCAGTGAATTTGAAAATCTGTTCATGTTTCTTTATTGGCCACTGGACTTTTTCATTCTGCAAACCACTTATTCACACGTATTGCTGTTTTTCTATTAGGCTGTTTGTCAACAGTGTAGAAGAGATACTAGAAACACTTTGCCATCTTCATTACAATTGTTATCCCAAATCTATTGTTTGCTAATCAAATACATTTGGGGGACTCCTATATTTGTCTCAGAATCTGCTTCCTAGAGGAGCCATCTCACATACTTCATGAGTTGGTAGTTAATACCCACTGAGGACAGTTGCAAAAGCTTCAGTCAACGTTTGGGAAGCATCTTTGTAGACAAATCCAGTTATCTAGGTTCCAGCTACTAGGTCCAAGAGCTTCATGGCACATCTTCACCCCAAACTTTGTCAACATCATTCAACTTTAACAAATACGTGATTACGAAAGAACCCGTATATCTCCAACAGGTAAGCATTGACAAAGCAAAAGCAGAAGCAGCTACCCCCACAACTAACTTACAGGGAAGGCTATGTTGCTTGGGGCCCAGGGCATCTCAGTCACAAAGAGACAATGGGATAGCAAACTTCTGTATCTGCTCTTTTCTCCCTTCCTCTTGTTTCATTCTTCTTTGCTACCTGTCCCCCTCCATTTACCTTTTGTTTCCCTTCTCCTTTAGTCTGAATGTAGCTATAATTTTTTGTTTTTCTTGTTTTTTTGTTTTTTTTTTATAGTGTGCAAAGAAGGATGTGTAGGAAACTTTAAGTTCAGAATATAAAACAGCTAGTTTAAGTTTGCTAGTGTCAAGAAGAAACATGCTCATTTTAAAATAATATGTGGGAGGATGAAAGGAGCCAACTAGAACACAAACAGAGTAACAGATAAATATGAAATCTTCCACTTGTAAATAGCCTAATCACCTTCCAAAAACTTTGACAGTAAAAATCCTCAGCACCAAACATTCATACTAGAAGACAACTAGGACTCTCTTATGTAGTTGTGGATTCTAGTTGCTGGAAAACTGCACTTGAAGCAACCTCATCAGTCCTCCCACTCCACTAAGAGAGAGAAGTCAGACTGGAGTAGGGTTGTATCATTCAGAAGGAGTGAGGATCCCCTCCACCCAAGAGACAAGTGACAAGCATACCTTGCCTATCTTCCAAGAGACCATACTGTCAAGAATTGCTAACATAAAGGAAAATTAATACCATAAAAGAGAGGCACCTGATTCAAATAAAAAACTAGTATTTGAGAAAGCGGGATAAACAAAGCAAACAGAAAATTTAACATCAGAGGAATAAGAGGTTACCACAGTCATTTTTAAAAAGGCTGCCTCTAAAGAGCACCAGTTAGACATCTTGAAAATTAAAAAGGATTATTACAATAAACTCAATGGATAGATTGTATATTAGAATGGACATAACAGAGGAGCAAATTAACGAGTAGAAGGCAGAGCCAAGGAAATCTGCCAGAATGCAACAAGAACAGAGGACAGGGAGGTGAGAAGTCTGGAGGAAAAGTTAGATGATATGGAGTATAAATACCAAAGTTCCAACATCTATCTATCTGAATTTTAGAAGGAAAGGCATAGAAAGGAGTGTTTTAAGAAAATATTAGAAAAATTCCTGGAGTTGAAAAAAAATGACACACATTTTTAGACATATCATGGTGAAATTTCACAGTAAAAATCCTTAAAGTTTTTAGGTAGAAAAAAACCAGATTACCTACAAAGAAAAAAAGAACCAAACTGGGGTCATACTGTCACCAACATTAGGTATTTAAAAACAATGAAGCAACAACTTTAAAGTCCTGAAGAAAGATTATCTTGAACTTAAAATCTTATGCCTAGCTAAATTAGCATTTAAGGTTGAACACAAGAACAGAAACAGAGGTGTACAACTTCCTTACCACTAAAAATAAACCCCAAAGCAGGGGAGATGATCAATAAAACAAAAAGCAGGAAGAAGAGGGTGTACAACTTCCTTACCACTAAAAATAAACCCCAAAGCAGGGGAGATGATCAATAAAACAAAAAGCAGGAAGAAGAGGGTAAAGGAAGAAACAAAAAAGTGGAGTACATATGGCAGGAATCATTAAACATGTCAATAATAACAATAAATGTGAATAGGTTAAGTCTCCCTATTATAAATAAACTATCTATCTATCTATCTATCTATCTATCAATTTATTATTTTTGGCTGCATTGGGTCTTTGTTGCTGCGCACAGGCTTTTCCCTGGTTGCAGCGAGCAGGGGCTACTCTTCGCTGCAGTGAGTGGGCCTCTCACTGCAGTGGCTTCTCTTGTTGCAGAGCATGGGCTCTAGGCACGCGGGCTCAGTAGTTGTGGCTCGCGGGCTTAGTTGCTCCACGGCATATGGGATCTTCCTGGACCAGGGCTCGAACCCACGTCCCCTACATTGGCAGGCAGATTCTCAACCATTGAGCCACCAGGGAAGCCCAAATAAACTATTTAAAATAAAAAATAACCACATGCTACCTATAAGGCATGACCTAAAACAAAATGACAGGTCAAAAAAAGAATGTAAAAGTTACAGAATGTAAAAAACAATATAAAAACGTTACACGGGCTTCCCTGGTGGCACAGTGGTTGAGAATCTGCCTGCCAATGCAGAGGATACGGGTTCGAGCCCTGGTCTGGGAAGATCCCATATGCCGCGGAGCAACTGGGCCCGTGAGCCACAACTACTGAGCCTGCGCGTCTGGAGCCTGTGCTCCGCAACAAGAGAGGCCACGATAATGAGAGGCCCGCGCACCGTGATGAAGAATGGCCCCCACTTGCCGCAACTAGAGAAAGCCCTCACACAGAAACGAAGACCCAACACAGCCATAAAAATAAATAAATAAATAAACCCAAAGTTTAAAAAAAATTAAAAAAAAAAAAAACAAAAAACGTTACAGAATGCAAATACTTGCAAAAGAGAAGGCAGTCAATATTTACCATAGCCAACACTTGGAAGCAATGAAAATGTCCATCAACCGAGGAATGCACAAAGTAGAAGTGGTCCACGTACACAGTGGAAAATTACTCCAATAAAAAATAAAAATTAAATTTAAAAATCCAACAAAAAAAAGAAAAAAAAAAAAAGAGAAGGCAGTGTCAGACAAAAAGGCAGTATGAGACAAAATACCATTACATGCCTCAGATGGAGCACTTCTGTGGGCAGTTTTATTGATAAAAGATACAATCTGCCAAGAAAACATCATTACCACAAACCTTTGTGTGCCTAATAAAACTTCAAAATAGTGAAACAATTACTTTTGTTAAATACAAAAGCAAGAAAAACATTATTTCAATTTCTTGTAAAAAGTTTACAATGTTTCTAAGTCATTGAGAACATAGCTAATACACATTCTAACAACACTAGGGGCTGTTGATAGAGAAAATAATGTGTCAAATGCCTGTGAGAAGTATGTTCGGCTACAAACATATTGAAATTCTGTTTAGTATTTTTACTAAAGATTTGCAGATTAAATAAAAAGAACGTTCTTCGGACAGAGTAATGACCTTGTTTCATTAACACGAACAGGCAATGCACTCTTTCCTGTCTACTGGAAGTTTAAAGCTACAGGATATCACACAGAATTCAAGGAGAAGCAGTCATGGTGAAGGCAGACAAGTTAAAAGAGTAGAGAGAAAACTGGATAGGTAAACAAGGCTTCCTCTCCTTAGAAAGATGGATACTTCCAATTTTTATTCAGCAAGGTCTAAATCAACCTAAAACCAACCAAGAGAATTTTTCAATTACCCATTTCCCTCCATTCAGTCAAGTTTAACAATAGATTCCCTTTAAAAAGTATTATAAATTCCTAGGGGTTTCCCTGGTGGCACAGTGGTTAAGAATCCACCTGCCAATGCAGGAGACACGGGTTTGAGCCCTGGTCCGGGAAGATCCCACATGCCACGGAGCAACTAAGCCCATGGGCCACAACTACTGAGCCTGTGCTCTAGAGCCCGTGAGCCACAACTACTGAGCCCGCGAGCCACAACTACTGAGCTCACGCACCTCTTAGAGCCCATGCTCTGTAACAAGAGAAGCCACTTCAATGAGAAGCCCATGCACTGCAACGAAGAATAGACCCTGCTCGCCGCAACTAGAGAAAGCCCGCGTGCAGCAACGAAGACCCAACACAGCCAAAAATAAATAAATAAAATAAATTTTTAAAAATTATTATAAATTCCTTATCACCTAAGGCCTAAATCAGAACCTGCTTAATTTCCTTTCCTTACTGTACTGGAAAAAAAAAAAAAAGGTGCTATGACATTGAGTGAAAAAGGATCAAATTACATAGGCAAATCACCAAACTGCAAATTTTCTCCCACTGTCACTCCAGAGCGCTACCAAACCATGTTTGGGGAGAACAATATCTCAGTTAACCTCCCTAACACCTTCTGCTCATTGCCCCCCCCCACCACCACATTACTTTCTGTCCAACTGCTTCCCTTCATTAACAAAAATGCAGAGAAAGAATGGCATTACAACAGGGACAGTACAGAAAAGCTAATTATTTTGGCCCACCGGTAAAATTTAGGACAAAAAGCTACTTAGCACAATGCCCGCTTATCAATCAACACCAGCATTCTGCTGTGTCAGGAATTAGACATTTTTTTCACAAGCTTTGAGGCCAATTTGAGGTAGAAATCAAAATAAATACACGGGAGAAAAAAGTTTAAATTAGAAAATATACAACTACCAATTCTTTATACTATAAGGGATTTTAATTCCAACTCAGGAATCCTTTGCACTGCTTTTCAGTCACTTTCTCCCCCACTCAGTCTACCTTCTCAAGTTATAATAAGAACTTTTGGAATTAAAGGTTGAAGTTGGAAAATAAGCCCAAAGACAGTTTTCAAAGCATATTTTATAAATGAGAAATGAAGACACAGCTCTAGAATGTAATGGGAACACCCTGAAATGCTATTATCTTTTCATGTGGTCTATTTTCATATCTAAAAGCTACTAAGGAGATTTAAAAGACTATCAAGACATTATGTTACTGGAACTCACTCTTGGTTTTGGTAACCTTTTTAAGGTTTCGAACATTCCATAATATTTTACAGTAAAATTCTGTGAAAATGCATCTTTCTCTTACTTTTCTTACAACAAATTAGTTTCTGATTGATCTGAAAGCTCTTCTTAAGTAAGCTGGACCATATCACTCCCTGCTTAAAACCTTCCAGTAACTTCCCACTGCTATTGCCTATACACAAGCCTCCAAACTCCCGCTACTCCACTCCTGCCACTCCCGCTTCCCGCATGTAACTTTGGTGGATTCAAAAAGTACTAATCTCGGGGCTTCCCTGGTGGCGCAGTGGTTAAGAATCCGCTTGCCAATGCAGGGGACACGGGTTCGAGCCCTGGACCCGGAAGATCCCACATGCCGAGGAGCAGCTGGGCCCGTGAGCCACAATTACTGAGCCTGCGCGTCTGGAGCCTGTGCTCCGCAACAAGAAAGGCCGCGATGGTGAGAGGCCCGCGCACCGCGATGAAGAGTGGCCCCCACTTGCCACAACTGGAGAAAGTCCTCGCACAGAAACGAAGACCCAACACAGCCATAAATAAATAAATAAATAAAATTTAAAAGAAATAAGCAAAACATTCTTTAAAAAGGAAAAAAAAAAGTACTAATCTCTTCCTAAAAGAAAACAGTTTGAAAAGATTAGGTACTATGTATTCAATTTCCACAGGCATAAATTTAAACTTTGTGAATACTGGTAAGAATACAAATTATAAAAAAGAAAAGAAAAGACATTCACTTCTGCCTAGTATGTCACACAATCAAAGTATTATTTAAAACAATCTATTAGATAACTTAGCTTTTTTTCCATCCAGGATTTGAATAAGTTTCATCTCTTCATAATGAATAACTGTCCAGCAGAGTCAACTCCATGACTCCATGTGATTCTGCTAAGTGAATTCAAAAAATATGTGGAGCTGAAACTTGTACAGAATCCTGACATTAATGCATGAAGCAAAAATCAATTGTCAAAATTACTTCTGAAAATTCTTCAGAAGAGTAACACACAGGAAATGCAAGGTAGGTGCTATTATTATCCCCATCTTACACATAAAGCAACTGAAGCCCAGAGAGATCAAGAAGCTTGCCCAGGGCAAGATTCAAACAAGCAATCTGACTCCACATTGCCGAAACTTTACTTCTATACTGCACGGATTGTCATCCACACTTTATGAAGAATGAGTATCATCAGAATCACATCCAGACTCACACTCTGGAACTGAAACAAAGGAAATAGTTCAGGTATATCTTGCTCACTACTGACCCCAGAGCAAAAGGACAAAGAGAATCATCAGCATAATTAGGTCTTTTGCTTTTTGCCAAGCAAGTGTAATGGATTTCATCGTAGTTAAAAGCACATTTGATGTGACTCCACTGTACAACGATCAACAGGATAGTCTTTATCCTGAAGGAACTCCAGAGACAGTGCAAGAAACAAGTGAACTGCAGCCTCTCAAAAGAACTACCGCTGATCAAACACTGAAACCCCAATTCACATTAAGAAAATGTACATTAGGTGATTAGAAACTTGTGTAGCTAATAACTAGAAAATTTTTAGTTCAAAGAGTAGCAACTGCATATATACACACACTTACATACAAACTACGTGGGTAAACCATAAGGATTAGGAACAAATAACTCAAGTAATAAATCTAAAAGGAAACAACGAGAAACATAGTAAATACTATGTCTTCTCTCTCTACAACAAACACTGCTGAAACTCGTCAAAGAGACAAAACCTAGGAACCTGCCCCCCACCTCCTGCAGAGGTAAATAAATCTACTATTGAAAACAAGTTACATTTAAACACAAAGCAACAAAGTATTGATACAATCCCCGGAAATTTATTAGAATACAAAGTAAGAAAACAATCAGGGTTTGAATCATCAGTCAAGGTTACTTCAGTGAAGGTTACTTAGAACAATCTGCTCTGGAACCAAAATGACTAACAAAGGACAGTCAGGAAAATACTCCAAGGAGGAAAAACAACGCCAAAAGGGTTATTCAGCACACAGACACAGAAGAAATTCAGGAGACCAGAAAGGGAGCTCTAAAACAATTCCTGCAATGGTAACATGACTATGTTACAGACGGCTTTCAATGACATGAATTGGTAATAAGGAATCACTGTAAATTCTTAGCAAGTATTTATAAAATATTATTCTGATGATCACACACATATAGTCACTAAAAGGAAATGAGCTAGAATCAGGTACATTAATCCATGTGTAAGCAAATAAAATAGGTACAGTAATCTCCCCTTTATCTATAGGGGATACATTCGAAGACCCCCAGTGAATGCCTGAAATTGTGAATAGTACTGAAACCTATATATACATTTTTTCCTAAATATAAGTATCAAGGATAAAGTTTAATTTATACATTAGGCACTATAAGAGATCCGTAACAGTAACAATAAAATCGAACAATTATAACAATATACTGTAATAAAATTATGTGAATGTGGTCTCTTTCTCAAAATATCTTATTGTACAAATTTAATGCCTTTTCCATCTTAACTAAACACACACTGTGGCTGTAACTTTTAGTTTGCATGTGACAGCAAAACTAGCACAGATTTCTCTTTCTTTCTTCACAGTTCAGAAACAGATCTATTCTTACCATAGATCTCAGCAACCTCACCATATGATTATTTTTCCTTTCCCTTTAAGTCAAGCACATTCACCTTTTCACTGAAAAGAAGCAGTTTAATGGCTTCTCTCTAGCATATCTGAATTGCCAGCATCACTACTCTTGTGCTTTGGGCTATTAAGTAAAATAAGGGTTACTAGTGCAAGAGTCAATCTGATAGCTACAAAGTGACTAACGGGCAGGATATGCTGGACAAAGGGATGATTCACATCCAGGGTAGGATGGAGTGGGACTGTGTGAGTTTTCATAATGCTACTCAGAACGGCGCACAATTTAAAATTTATGAATTGTTTATTTCTGGAATTTTCCATTTAATATTTTCAGACCACAGTTTACTGTGGGTAACTGAAACTACAGAAAGCTGAAACTGTGGGTAAGAGGGAACTACTATATTACTTATCACCATAATTACACATTTACATCCAGTTAAAATATACATGAGGTGGTTCCATAATGTTTCTCTTAAATGGTTTTATTCCCTTAAACTTATCAAATTCCAAAGGCATATTTTAAAATTTGGATCCCAACTTTATAGAAGTAGCAATCAACTCTGGAACACTTACCTCATGAGAAACAATCTTTCAGTACTTAATTAACCAATTGTTACTTTTATAAGAATCAAATCTAGGATAAAACATACCTAAGATAGTAAGAAAGTCCTTTCCCTATTACATCCTGAAATTTAAAAATCTACAACAACCCCACCTACTAAATTGTAACACAGAGAACTCTTTACCTAAGAAGAACCTACTTGTAAGAATGCTGCTTCCAGGGCTTCCCTGGTGGCGCAGTGGTTTAAAATCCGCCTGCCAATGCAGGGGACACGGGTTCAAGCCCTGGTCCGGGAAGATCCCACATGCCGCAGAGCAACTAAGCCCGTGCACCACAACTGTTGAGCCTGCGCTCTAGAGCCCGCGAGCCACAACTACTGAGCCCGTGCGCCACAACTACTGAAGCTTGTGTGCCTAGAGCCCGTGCTCCGCAACGAGAAGCCACCGCATCACAACAAAGACCCAACGCAGCCAAAAATAAATACAATAAATAAATTTATAAAAAAAAAAAAAGAATGCTGCTTCTGCAGGATTATGGTTGTAGTTCATACAAAATCACGTGATTTATAAAAGGAATGCCTAAATGAGGTTTACGACTGGTAAACCAATTTCTAGGATAAACTGGTAGAATACAAACGAAAAGCTGGAAATTTTGAAAAAATATTCAGTTTGTGGGAATTTTTTAAAAATGTCAAATAATGAAGCTTCATCAGTTCATTCACTCAACACCTGCTCTGTGCCAAGTTCTGAAAAATGGTGAGAAAGACAGAGCCAGTCCCAGCCTTCACAGAGTCAAGAGTTTAGTAGGAAAAGACATGAATAAATGACTCTAGTACCATATGGTAAGTGCTGTGGAAGAGAAAAATTCAGTGTTATGTAATCACATAACGGTATGCTTAGATAGAAGAGTTTCAGAAAAGGTGAAATGACCTACATGTTGTGACTTGAAGGATGAGAAGGTAGGGGTACTGGGCATTGTTACAGAACATCCGAAGGCAAGAAACAAGAAGTGGCAAGAGATGAAGACAACACGTAAGCAGGATCAAGATCACAGAGGGTCTTAAATCATGATGAATTTGAACTTTATCTTGGTGAGCAATGAACAGACCACTTAACAGTTCTAAGCATGGGACTGTTAAGATTTACTCTAGTACTGACAAAATGGATTGGAGGAAGACACTAATGAGAATATCAGTTATTCAGTCAAGAAATAGCAGTGGGAATGGAGGAGTAGTCAGATATTTAAGAAGTAGAATTTTCTGGACATGTTTCTACATTGGATGTGGAGAACATGGAAAGAATAGAAAGTTAGGGATGATATCCAAGTTTCTGGCTTGGGAAACTAGTTAGATGACACGCATTAAATGATAAGGAATAGTCTCAGGAGAAACAGGAGTCTGGTGTGAAACACTTGTAAGGTAATGAGGTGAAGATTTCCCTTAAATCTGGGCCTTTTGAGAGGTCTGGGCTATAAACAAGAAATTAGGGGGCCATCAGTATATAAGTGTTAAGTGAAGCTTCTGGAGGGCAAGCAAGCATCCAGTGAAGGTATGGAATATAAGAATGCCTATGACAGAACCATGAAGGTCACCAAAAGAGGCAGAGAAAAGAACCTGGAAAGGAGACTGAGAGGAATCAGCAAAGAGAGGTATCAGGAAGTTTTAAGAAAAGCAAAGAAAATCAGGAGAACATAGTGTCTCAGAAGCCAAAGGAAAAATTATGAAATTAAGAGAAGACAATGTGAAATATTGCAAAGCATCAAGTAAGATAAAGACTGAAAGGTGTTCTCTAGACTTAATTATATAAGAATGTCACTAGTGACCCTGACTTAAAAAAAAAAAAAAAAGATTAGAAACAGATCATTGAGGGGGAAGAATTATTTCATTTCAATCATGACTGATAACAGCAGGTTACTCAGTTTTTGACCCCTTTATTAAAATGTTTAGGTACATCTCTCCCTTCCTATTCTAAAGGACTGACTTAGATTAGTGGCTCCTAAACATTTCCTGTTGGGTTAACTCCTGCGTAACATTGAAAAAACTTGAACACTAGAATAACTGCTTTTTAAAATCATCAAATTAAAAACAATTGGATAAAACACTACTATAAAGTCAATAATAAATACATGCACATTAGAAAAAAAAATCACAGGGACTTCCCTGGTGGCGCAGTGGTTAAGAATGTGCCTGTCAATGCAGTGGACATGGGTTCGAGCCCTGGTCCGGGAAGATCCCACATGTCGTGGAGCAACTAAGCCCGTGTGCCACAACTACTGAGCTTGCACTCTAGAGCCCATGAGCCACAGCTGAGCCCGTGTGCCACAACTACTGAAGCCCAGGTGCCTAGAACCTGTGCTCCGTAACAAGAGAAGCCAGCGCAGTGAGAAGCCCGCGCACCGCAATGAAGAGTAGCCCCCGCTCGCCGCAACTGGAGAGAGCCCACGCGCAGCAACTAAGACCCAATGCAGCCAAAAATAAATAAATGTATTAGAATAAAAAAATCACAGGTTACTTGAAAAAAGAAATACCTAAGACATTTGTGCAACCAGATACCATGCTTGGTGAATATGTGGGCATGATGCTCCCCTGTGATAACTCTGGCCCAAAGTCTGAGAAGTCCTGTGGATTAGATGATTGGCAAAGAACCTTACCAACTTTGTAAAATCTGTAATTCTCAAGTTTTCAAAATAAATTACTGAAGCAAAATGGCACATCATGGTAGATTTTATAATGGCCCGAAGTGGAATATGATTTAATACTTTACCTCTATCTCACACACTATCAACTGTGATTAGACGCCTTTCTCTGGTGAAATCCTAAAATCCCCATTAATTAAACAAAAATATGAATTTTTGCTTTTGCTTTACAAGTATATGCTATCCCAGAAAAAAAAAAAAATTTGATATAGCCTGCTTGCACGTGAGTATCTCAAACCCAACAGACAGAAGCCCAGTTATTTTATTAGTTCATTTTTACATTAAGGCAAACATAAGCCAACAGACAATAACCACTGATTTTCCACTTTATTCACTGATATCGAACCCTGAACTGACAATATTTGTCCATTCCTTCATTGCCTTAAAAATTACAGCTATTGCTCAGGTGGAGAAAGAACAGTCACAGCATCAGGATTCTGCCAGTTTTTCCATCAGTTCAAACAAATGCTTTCTTGTTTACAAAACCCACTGAGGTTGACAATTTAAAGGTGCTATTCAAATATAAAGCAATTTCTCCAACCACAGATAATAATAAATTACAATTTGTGGTCAGTTATATTTAGATAGTCTAATAATAACTCTGAGGGCTAGACTATAAAAAAGACAAAAAACAGTCTTTCAGTATTTTTTGGTCACCATCAGTTAAAATACAAATTTCCATTAAAAAAACGGCAAAGACATTCTTACTGTTGCTTTACTCAAGTATCATCTAGTAACTCAAAGCAAGACTACAGGTACCACCCCACAAATTCCACAAGAACAGTATATGCAAGTGTTCTGCTCAGTTCTATTTTGGGGCAAAAGGAATCATTTTAAAGCAGTTCAAGTTATACAAAGAAGTCAATGTTAAAGTCTAATTTTTAGCGGCAGTCAGGTGAATTAAAAAAAATGTTCTGGGCTTCCCTGGTGGCGCAGTGGTTGAGAGTCTGCCTGCCAATGCAGGGGACACGGGTTCGAGCCCTGGTCTGGGAGGATCCCACATGCCGCGGAGCAACTGGGCCCGTGAGCCACAACTACTGAGCCTGCGCGTCTGGAGCCTGTGCTCCGCAACAAGAAAGGCCGCGATGGTGAGAGGCCCGCGCACCGCGATGAAGAGTGGCCCCCGCTTGCCGCAACTAGAGAAAGCCCTCGCACAGAAACGAAGACCCAACACAACCATAAATAAATAAATTAAAAAAAAATGTTCTGATAAAACTACAATACACCATGAAATTTAATAATTATCACAGTGTTGACCTAGATCATGCTGAAAAGGTGAAAATGGGATTTAAGGAAATCTAAAATCTGAAAGTTTGCTGAATTCTATCAAATACCAAAGAGGTGAGGTGGGGTAGTATTTGAAACTGCAATGAAATATCAAAGCCTTGTTTCTTTTATAGAAGTTATCTTTATTTTTGGTGATTATTATAAAATAGAGAACTTTTATGTATTTTTCATTCACCTACTATTCTTCTGTGATTAAAATAAGCTAATGAAATAGGAAATGACCAGAGAATTTCAGAAATATGAAAACAAGACAAATGATGACAAATTCAAAGAATCACCTTGATTACCACTCTCATTAACAGCACTCAGAATCACCAATTTTTAGGGCTGGAAGAAATATAAGAGATCCAATATTTTAATTCTCTTATTCTACAGGGATGACACTAACGTCGAAGAGATAAAATGACTTTCTCAAGGTAACCATGCTGGAGAGCCCAATATAAAGCACACTTCTCCTGGTTCTCACAGTCCTTGGGTTCTTCCAGCATACTTGTACTGCATCTCTTTTGTATTTTTTTTTTAAAGCAGTATCTTATTCTCCTATTAGAAAGACTATTTGGCTCTCTCAGGGCCTAGCACAACGCCAGATATATAGGATGCACTAAACAAAGGTAGTTTGCTTCCACATCAGAACTTCCTTTAAAATTAATTTGACTACTTAGTAAAAACATGTCTTCAGTCTGAATAGTATAACGTGGAAATAACTTGCAAATGTATATAATTGGGAGTTTTTTGACCATAGGTTACTGTGAACTCTGATTTACTCCGTAACCGCCATTGTACAATCTCAGACTCAGATACAATCCTCCACCTCACGTTATCTCACCCCAGTATTGTTAAATGCAGCCAGGCCAATTCCCCCCACAGCTGTCAGATACCAGAAGGATTTAATAGTTGAATAAAGCCATACAAAGCAGTTAATTCACCAGACACTCCGACGCCTGGCTTAACCGTATGTCAGGCTTGGTCATGTAAATTTCCAGGTAAAATTTAAAAATGAATTTAAGATGCTTCTACCCCAAAAGTTTAAGAACTCATGCCCACAGATGAAATAAATGCCACTGAACATCATTTTACTCTTGTCAACCAACAGTCACTGTATTTACCTATCCCCAACCCTAAAATACTTCAAAAAAGGGGATTCGCTTGTTATTAAAAGATTATTACTAATTAAATCCTAGGCCTTAGACATGACCAAGGCAATTCATATCACAACGTACCAATAGTTAAGGGAATTTGGCCTCCTTCATTAGTTAGTTAAATACAATCATCACATTTGCAAATGTCCCCGTACCCACAACGCTAAGGGTAAATGCTGTGTCACTGAGAAGAAAAGCAAGTATTTTTCTGAAACCAAAAGGAAGCTCTCAACGAATGTTGCTAACCTGTGCCCTCGGGCTACTCCATTCCCTATAAAGGCAGCCAGAACTGAGTTTCCCTAAACCCATGCGCTGCCTGTTGGCAGCTTCCGTCTGATGGGAAGCCCCCTGAAGGGCACAACCCGTCAAGGAAAGGCTGCACACGCCGGGTTCTACCTCCAGGGCTCGGAGCTGCTTCTCACCATTTCCAGGTGAGTACCGGGGCCCTCGGGGTGTCCGCTGCCCGGGGCCGGACTGGCCCTGCCCTCCGGGGTCTTCCGTTCACTGTTGCGCTTCAGGCCGCTGGCGTCGCCTCGGCCCCCGGTGTCCCGGCGCCGCCGCTGCCGGCTCCACAGGTACATGGCACCCGCGCCCAGCAGCAGGGGCGCCCCGACCGCCAGCGCCAGCTGCCATCGCGGCAGGCCCCCGGTGCCCGGGCCCGCAGTCGCACTGCCGCCGCCCACCCCACTCCCGGAGCCGGGAACAGTGGCTGCGACCGCCGCCGCCTCCACAGGCTTAGAGGCGGCCATGACGACTGTCCTCCGCCACCTCCTCCTTGCTGTTCACGGGCGCCACAGTCACCAGGCAGCGTGCGAAGAAAAACGGGAGGGAGGCAAGGACGGAAAGCAGTGAGCGAACAAGCACGCTAGGCAGCAAGAGCGGACGACAGAAAAAGGCCAGAGGTCACCGGAAGCCCAAGGCATGCCGGGCCAGACCTGACCGTCCTCTTCCCTTCTCAACCAGGGAGGGAGGAGTGGGAAGGGAGGAGGAGTGGTGAATCACTTCCGGGTCAAGGTAAACTGGGCGTGCGGTGAAAGTCCCAGGCAGCCCTTTTTGTTTTCTTTCGTTCCGCTGCTGTTTGTGAGACTAGCTTCTGGGATCTTGGGCCTCGGGTGGTAGCCGATGCCGTTCCCTACGCCTTCAATAAAGAAGGGCAGAGGGCTCTCTGGTAAAGCGAAGTGGAAGAGGGACGCACATACAGCGGGTTTTTGGTGCTCGGGGGAGCAGAGCAAGACGGGAAGAAGCTCTGAAACTGCGCTAAGAATGGGCGGGAGTAGCAGAAGAGTTGTGAAGATTATTGGCTGGCAGGAGTGGTGGGCGGGGCATAGGCCGAGCTGCCTCATTTATTGGTGGAATTTGGACCCCTCGTTTTCTCGTTACTGCCACGTTGACGCTACTTAGAGCCCGGCGGTGTTTAGCTCCGTTGTCTGTCCCTGTGTCCTCGGAAACCAACGGATTGGAAGGACTTTTAAAAATATGGGAGGAAAGAGCCAAAAGCTGAAGATAGCGCGCTGTATCACCGATCTTCTTAGCTCTACCATGGCCAGATTTTAGTTTGGACGAATTTGAGGTTATTGGGGGCAACAGCAGGTGGCACAAATCAGGCTCGGTGGAAACGGGCAAATACAGGTTGGCTCCAGTTGAAACGGCTTGAACGGCGTCCCTGCGACTCACCGTCTGCACCAATTACGAAAGCGATGACGTCTGTGTGTTGTTATGAGGTTCTCGAACTGAGTGGGTAGAAATGCGAAGACCTAGAGTTCCCACATTTCCTGTACGTATTTGTGTCATACCGGATTCGCTTGACACCTCGCTCCCTGGAATATCCGCGGCCTCGCCAGTGCTCTGTTCCGCCCACTGTCATGTCGTTTTGCACTAGATGTCTCAGCCCTCTTGCCACATCCCAAGTAGAAATTTCAATTCATAGCTTTTATGTATCTAATAGCTTTGTCAAATCCTTTCCTCATGTTCTGCACCAGACCTCTTAAAATACAAAAATTTCCCTTGCAAGAAATTGTTTAGAATTCTTGATAGAAAATACTAAACAAGAAATTGTTTAGTATTATCAAGAATAAAAGACAAGTATTAATAGAAAATCAGAATCCAGAACTATGGCTCCCCATTTCAGATATACTGATTTGCAGACCCTCATATTAATTTATGATGATTTTGCTTTTGGGTACAACAGAGGATTTTCAACATCACTATAGCGGTGAATAAAAATCGAGAGGAGATAATTTAAACGGCACTAAAATAGACTTAATGGCCTACTTAGAAAGCTTCAGCATCATTGCTTTTCTCTTGCTTCATATGGGTTCCTGTGAGTACATTGCTTTCGGGCTGTAGGGTTCCTTAGCAACAGGCTCAAAAGATGAGCTAAAAATAATAGCAATAGAATTGGTTTGATCAAATAGTGATTGTTGCAGGCAATGACCTCTCCCTTCCTGATTCCCAACCCCCAAAGGCAAGTCTTCTGTTCTTAATGTAATTTTTCCCTTGCCTTTTCAGAACAGAGTTAGGATTTTTCTTTCTTGAAATTTCAATTTTTCTGCAGCCTCAGGGGATTGTAGAATGCTAGTAATTACAAACTACCGGTAGGAACTGAAACATACAAAGTTTTTAAAAGAAACTTTATTTATTGGAAGAGGTAATAGATTGTTATTGTTAAAATTCAAAAGTTACTGTGAAAAGTCTCCTTAAAAGCCTGTTCCCAGCCACCCAGTTCCCTCCAAAGGCAATGTTAGAGTTCCTTGAAACATTTTGTTTAATTAGCAATTATTTATCTAAAGGGTTGGTTTTCTTTGGTTTTATTTTTAAGATTGGCATGTATATGAATTTTTCCTTGTTACTTTTATACTGTGTTAAACATCTAATTTCCATTCCCTAGCCTATTCATCTTTTTTCTCCCATTTTCTCCACTATTTCCTAATTGATTATAGTATAGAACTGAGTAAAAGTGTCACTACCTCTGTGACCTCACTGACCTGATGCATAAATTTCTAAGCTGTGAATTACTGAAAACAGGTTATATTAAAAATTTAATTAGGAGATATTTAAGGTCTTTTTAGTGTAATGTTTGTTACAAAATAGTAGGCACTCAATGCTTAGTTCTGTTTTTCTAAATTTTAAAGGAGAGAAGTTAAAAAATTGTCTCTTTTTTTTTTAAATTGAAGTTTTATATATGTGAACATAGATATTTTCTTGCTAGATTAATGGAACTCAATAGAAGAAGCTTTCTTCACTTCTCTGGTCTGTGTCTTAGGAGGCATTTGAATGAGGCTGAACATCTAATGGCCTAGGATGCAGAACACCTGAGTTCTTATTCTAGCTTTTAATACTACTAAGCTGTGGGTGTGACTGGGCACCTGCTTTCTATATAATGTGACCAGTAGATTAGATGATTCCTAAAGCTTCTCATAGCTTTAAAATTGTATGATTCTATCCCCTCAATTGTCATCACTACATCAAAGCCTTTTTTGATTGATAGAGTTAGTGGATAGCTGGTTGGTTGATTGGTAGCCAAGCCTTCCAATGAGCCCACGAACATGCTTATCTTAGGCACATACATACACAGCTTGATTCTCTTTCAGTTCTTCCTTAGGTTTACATTCTTTCTGTTTTTCTTCACTGAAAAGTTACTTGAAAGAATTGTTTATACTTGTTACCTCTACCTATTTATCACCAATTTCATCCAAAATCTCTTATAATCTAGTTTCTGACTTTTTTACTAGTCTGAAACTGCTTTAAGAGTCACAAGTTATTGTTTGTTTTTAGCTTTCATATGCTTTTATTGGAGCACTTAATACCATGGGTCATTCTGTACTTGAATGGCTTTCAGGAGACTAAATTCTCCTCTTTTTGCTACTCTGATGAATCTCTAGGTACATACTGTCCAATAGAACTTTCTGTGATGTTGGAAATGTTTTATAACTCTGATATTCAATATCAAGTAGCCACTTGAAATATAGCTAGTACGACTAACTAAATTTTTCATTTTAATTTAGATTGATTTAAGTCCCTTCATGGGGCTAATGGCTACCATACTGGACAGCGCACCTCTAGATCTTCCTCAAGTATGAGAATCCATAAAAATATATCCTCTTCTTTCTCTTCATTCTCTTCATTTGTAACCAAAGTACATCTCATTGTTTCAGGTACCATATCTCTGAAGATAATCTCTATCTTCACATCTCCTGGTATGACTTATCTTTTCACCTGTAGCCCTGTAATTTCCTACTGTTTATTGAGCAGTTTTGCCTGGATGCCTCATTTTAAAAAAATATAACACATTGTCCTCCCTCCTCATTCTGTTCCTTTGTATAATCCTTTTTTCTCATGATACCAGTATTACCTTGCTGGTTACCCATACTTGAAACCTTAGACCTTTTTGAACCTTTCTTTTTTCCAACTGTATCTACCCAAGTACAAGTAAATGTACCAGTATACACATACATAAACACAAAATCAGCTGTGAAGTCTTGATGATTCTTTGTAATATCTTTTTAATATTTTTCTTCCTTTTCATGCCCCCTGCCACTTCCCAGTTCAAATATATGAAAACACTTAAAAGCGTGTCTGACACATAGTAGGTGCTCAATAAATAGTTTCTTCCCTTCTTTTCTCTCTTTTTTCCATTTCCTTCATCTTTCCTGAATGCTGTATTAGCTTCCCCACCTGTAGTGCCTCTCTTCTATGTGTCACTTTGCACCTTGATACTAGATTACTCTTCCCAAAGCATAACTCCAATTTCATTCCTTTTTTCTTTCTTTCTTTATTTGGTTGCGCCAGGTCTTAGTTGTGGCAGGCGGGCTCCTTAGTTGTGGCTCACCAGCTCCTTAGTTGTAGCATGCGAACTCTTAGTTGAGGCATGCATGTGGGATCTAGTTTGCGGACCAGGGATCAAACCCAGGCCCCTGGCATTGGGAGCACGGAGTCTTATCCACTGTGCCACCAGAGTCCCTCCAATTTCATTTTTGAGCTCAAAGACTTTTAGACTTACTCTACTTCCTATAAATGTCCCTGCCCACCCCCACATCCTTTCTTACACTTTGTCTTTTTCCTTGGTCCACATTCTTAGCAGTTAGCATTGTTTGAAATTATTTATTTATGTGACCCTGCAATAGGGCATAAGCTGCATGAGGATAGAAACTTTGTTCACTTTGTACTCCCAGAGCCCAGAAGATAGTCAGTATAATGGTTGATTTTATGTGTCAACTTGGCCACGAGGAACCCAGGTGTTTGGTCAAATATTATTCTGGGTGTGTCTGTGAGGGTTGGTTGTTGTTTTTGTTTTGTTTTTTTGTTTGTATGTTTTTCTGATGAGATTAACATTTGAATCAATTCTACTGAGTGAAGCAGATTGCCTTCCCTAAAGTGAGTGGCCATAATCAGTTGAAGGCCTGAATAGAACAAAAAGATTGACCCTTCCTTGTGTAAGAGGGAACTTCAACTGTCTGACTACTTTGAGCTGGGACATTGATCTTTTCCTGCCTTTGGACCTGAACTGAAGCATTGGCTCTTTTTGGATCTTGAGCTTGCCAGCTTTCACACAGGTATTTACACCATCAGGTCTCTTGGGTCTCTGGTTGTAGACTGCAGATCTTGGGACTTCTCAGCCTCTATAATTGCATGAGTCTGTTCCTTTTATAAATTTCTATATAAATTTCTGGTTCTGTTTTTCTGGAGAACCCTAAGTAATACCAATACATTTTGGTACTAGGAATAGAGTACTGCTGTAACAAATACCAAAAAATGTGAAAGTGGCTTTGGAATTGTGTGATGGGTAGAGGCTGGAAGAGTTTTGAAGCCCATGCTAGAAAAAGCCGAGATTGCTGTGAAGAAACTGTTGATAGGTATAAGGACATTAAAGATGATTCTGGTGAGGGCTCAGAAAGAAAAGAGGCAAGCAGGAGACAAAGCTTCCATCTTACAGAAATACATGAATAGTCATGAACAGAATGTTGGTAGAAATATGGATGATAAAGGCCATTCCAGTGACAACTCAGATGGAAATGAGGGAGAGGTTATTGGAAATTGGAGGAAAGAAATCCTCGTAATAGAGCGTCAAAAAACTTGACTGAATTGTGTTGTACATGAATTTGTGGTGAGAAGGACATCAATTTGGGGGGGCTGGGGGGCCTCATTCCCTGTACCAAAACTTGTGTTAGTCTACTAGGACTACTATAATCAAATACCATAGACTGGTTGGCTTAACTAACAGAAATTTATTTCTTACAGTTCTGTAAGGTGGGAAGTCCAAGATCAAGGTTCTGGACAGTTAGCTTTCTGGTGAGGGCTCTATTCCTGGCTTGCAGATGGCTGCCTTCTCACTGTGTCCTCAGGTGATTTTCTTTCTTTTTTTTCCCCTCACCAGAGGGGAGAGAGAGCTGCAAGCTCTTTAGGGTCTCCTCTTATAAGGGCACTAATCCCAGTGGACCAGGGTCCTACCCTCATGACCTCATCAAAAATATTCAGTGTATAGCAGGCACTCAATATAGTAGGCACTCAATAAAAATTTTTTAAAGTAAACGATATTAAAGGGTATCAAAGAAGGAAAAAGTGGCATTCAAGATTGAATAGGTAGAATGCACCTTAAAACAATATTGAGTGTCTACTATATGCAGGCTTTCCTTTAAAAACCTAAAATACTTTTTCTGGAACTTTCTAAAACATATCACTTTTCTTCTTGTTTTATAGAATTACATTTGTTCTACCTCATCGACTGGACTATAAGCATCCCAGGTCAGGATCTATGTCTGATTTATCTTGTGTCTTCTACAGTGCCTAACACAGTGCCTGCTCTAATGCTGTATGTCAAAACAAGGGAATATGTTTTCTCTCTTTTCATTGGACTATACAGAAGTTTATATTTCTTTTTCACAGTTACCACATTGCCATAATTATTTGTTCTCATGTGTGCTCCCCATACTCAATTTTGAGCGTCTGAAGGGTAGGGACCATGTTCTAGTCATCTTTGTACTCTCACATCTATTACGGGGCTGGGCATATAATGGGTATTTGTTAACATTTATTTATCTACCCAACATGATACCAGAAATGTGGTCAATGCTGAATAAAGAGTTGATGAAGTATTTGACAGTTTCCTGACTACTGCTTTATCTCCATTCCTGTTGCCAGCATTAATGGTCTGGTGCCACCACTGCCGTCCAATATCACTGGTATCAGCTGGGAAATCAACTCAGTCGCTGCTACTGCTGCCATCACCAGAAATAGTCTGCTTGCATCACCACCATCATCATAGCTACTTGTTCCCAGTCCTAAGCGTGCGGTAGTCACTGCTACCATCTCCACCACTGCAGCTGCTTTCACCAGGACCTGCTTGGTTTGTCCTTCATATTCCACTCATATATAGAAGTACTTGTTTCTTCTGAGCCCTCATGCTGTTAATTTTTCTCCAGTCTTTCTCATAATGGTTTCTGCCTTATTCAGCTTCCATCAGAGCATCAGTTGAGTGGGTGGTACCGCTTTGCTTCTCAGGGGGAATGGCACTTTAATGATTCAATCAAGTAGTTGCTCTTTTTGCTGTCAGAAGAAGCCTCTGTATTATCTTCAGGGAACAATCTACAATAACCCTAGATCCCTCTCCTTAGCTGTGACTGTTAGCTCATATGTATACTTTATGCACTCACTTGCCACCTTTCTGCCCACTCACACAGATTCATAAGATCTTTCCATCCTCATCAACTTAGTTCATTGCCACCCACAAGAATCTATGTCATTTGCAAATGTAGAAACATTGCTTTGCACTTTAATTTATAAAGATATTGCATATAGGTTATACTAATTGTGCCCTGCACAAGGATGCTGGGAGAAGTGGGGGCTGAGATTCAGCCTGCACTTTGTTCATCACAGTCTAGTGTTAGGCAGTGCCTGCCAGGAGAAAGGTATTCCTTTTTCTGATTTGCATGAAGATGCTGGCCCATCACTAAGTGACCCTGGTCATGCAGACCTGATCTTTGCATTGGTCTAGCACTGAACCTGAGATCCTCTATGCTATGCTTCCCTATTACCTTTTGTTGTTTTTCCTAACCAGTGGAAAATTGCCTCAACTCCAGTAATGAGGAGGAGACTAAATTTTGTTAAATTTTGAAAAAATATAAAACCGTAAGAAGTAGTTTCTATACCTATCTTCCAGTTATCTATTGCTGCTTGACAAACTGTCCCAAGTGGTAGTGGTTTAAAACAACTATTTTATTACATCTCACAATTTTGTTGCTGAGGAATTTGGGCAAGGCTTGATTGACTCTTTTCTTCTGCTGGTGTCAACAGAGTTTACTCTCCTGGTGGATGGCTGGTCTGGTGGGTTCAAGATGGCTTCATTCAGTGTCTGACACCTTGGTGAAGATAGCTTGGAGACTGGAATCATTTGAGACTATCAAGTGGAGCACCTTCTTGTGGCCTTTCCAGCATAGCAGTCAGGGTAGTCAGACTTATGTGACAGCTCAGGGTTCCCTGCTAGAGTGTCCTAAGAGTCCCAGGCAGAAGCTGCAAAGCTTTCCAAAACTTCACTTCTACCATGTTCTGTGGGTCAAACATGTTAGTAAGAACAGGACAGATTCATGGGGGAGTGAATTAGACTCCAAGTCTCAATGGAAGAAGTAGCAAAAAGTTGCAATTATTTTTAATCTACCATGATCTTCTACCAAGATTTAACCAAAGTTGTATTTTGCCATATTTACTTGTGATGCAATTAGAAAAACATTTTCATTATAGAACCTTGATAAAATAAACATCATATCTAAAAGTGAAATATTAGTTGTTTTCTTTTTGAAGTCAAGAACCAGTCAAGCTTTTCAGGTTTATTGCATGTTACTGAAGTGTGAATAAGACAAAAAGGGAAATTAAAGGATAGTGGAAACATGTAACTTTTTAATATTTATAGACAATATGTCTCCATAGAAAATCCAAGAAAATCTATAATCTAGGTCTAAAAAAATAGTTCAGCAACATCGTGGATAAAAGGATAACACGATTCTCAAATTGGTCCCTTGGGCTTTCTAAACTATTGGCTATTTTGTGATCCTCTTGTTCTTAGGTCTGACGGATGCCCTTTTGCTTCGTTCTTCCTTCAGCATGGACAACTATATCAGGTCTTAGCTGTTGGTTGTGTGACCTCACACTTTCCACTTGGGGGTGGAGGACATCTTGTTGCCAATATTTGTTGCAGAGTTGTCCATGGGTGGTTTTTGTTTTGTTTTTTTATTTATTTATTTATTTATTTATTTTTGGCTGTATTGGGTCTTCGTTTCTGTGCCAGGGCTTTCTCTAGTTGTGGCGAGCAGGGACCACTCTTCATCACGGTGCGCGGGCCTCTCACTATCGCGGCCTCTCTTGTTGTGGAGCACAGGCTCCAGACGCGCAGGCTCAGTAGTTGTGGCTCACGGGCCTAGTTGCTCCGTGGCATGTGGGATCTTCCCAGACCAGAGCTCAAACCCGTGTCCCCTGCATTGGCAGGCAGATTCTCAACCACTGCGCCACCAGGGAAGCCCCATGGGTGTTTTCATTTACAGTTGCGCTATTGGTTTTTATGTGGGGATTCAGAGAGATTGAAAAGCTATGCTATCTTCATTATTATCTTCCCGGAATACCTGTAGTTCAATAGCATTTTGATCTATCGCTACCCATTTGTGTAACTCCCACTGTTTTATATATATATGCTTCATTAAAGTTTTTCTTTTTAGTACTCTGAAGATTTCCCATTGTTTATTGACTCAAAATTTAATTTTTCCAATTTATTTTTCTAAATGTCATAAGTATTTTGTCACAATTCCCTTTAAATGTTTGGTGATCCACTCCTTTATTGTACATCGCAAAGTATTGCCCCTATTAGAAGTGAGACTCACAAGAGTCTAATTCCCCCAGCCCAGTTCTTCTCTGGAGCACTTCTCATGGGGAGGCTTATGGACTCAAGTTAAAAGAAAGTGCTGAGGTGCATCTATTTGACGGGCCTGGAGCAGTTCCTGTTTGCTAAGGTTTCCACTACAGATGCAAGAAAAAAGTGCCCTCACACTTTCCGTCTGTCTGTGGCAGCTCAGATTGAATGGGGGAATACAGGAAAAAATTGCAACTCACAAATTTAAAAAAAAGTACTGAGGCACTACCCTTAGACTCTGAAATTGCACTGTGAAATTAATAACTGGGAGGAAGCCTTTTCTGAAGTATAACACACTGGTGAGCTGAACTGATAAAGTTTTTTACATAGTGGTAAATTTTAACAAACTGTGTTCAATCTCTTATAGAATAATAGGTGCTCAGGGATCAAAAAGACCTTGAGAGGTCATACAATTAATAACACTGCTGGAGTCAGAGCTGCACAGAGTCCATCTCTGGCAGATGAGAATCAATGCTGTGTTTAAAGGTCTCTTGTTTTTTTTTTTTTTTTTAAACATCTTTATTGA
The DNA here is from genome assembly GCF_965194805.1 of Balaenoptera borealis. Lineage (NCBI taxonomy): Eukaryota > Metazoa > Chordata > Mammalia > Artiodactyla > Balaenopteridae > Balaenoptera > Balaenoptera borealis. The sequence continues at coordinate 48,296,142 of NC_138862.1, forward strand.
AGTATAATTGCCTTACAATAGTGTGTTAGCTTCTGCTTTATAACAAAGTGAATCAGTTATACATATACAATATGTTCCCATTTCTCTTCCCTCTTGCATCTCCCTCCCTCCCACCCTCCCCATCCCACCCCTCTAGGTGGTCACAAAGCACCGAGCTGATCTCCCTGTGCTATGCGGCTGCTTCCCACTAGCTATCTATTTTACATTTGGTAGTGTATATATGTCCATGACAATCTCTTACCCTGTCACATCTCACCCCACCCCCTCCCCATATCCTCAAGTCCATTCTCTAGTAGGTCTGTGTCTTTATTCCCGTCTTGCCACTAGGTTCTTCATGGCCTTTTTTTTTTTTTTTTTTTTTTTTTCCTTAGATTCCGTATATATGTGTTAGCATACTGTATTTGTTTTTCTCTTTCTGACTTACTTCACTCTGTATGACAGACTCTAACTCCATCCACCTCATTACAAATACCTCCATTTCATTTCTTTTTATGGCTGAGTAATATTCCATTGTATATATGTGCCACATCTTCTTTATCCATTCATCTGTCGATGGACATTTAGGTTGCTTCCAGGTCCTGGCTATTGTAAATAGAGCTGCAATGAACATTGTGGTACATGACACTTTTTGACCTATGGTTTTCTCAGGGTATATGCCCAGTAGTGGGATTGCTGGGTCGTATGGTAGTTCTATTTGTAGTAAAGGTCTCTTGTGAAAGAGATGAGGTATTGTTTTTATAAAAACCTATTACAGCATCTAAAAACTTTGACTCTGATGAAGGCTACCATTAGCCAGAATCCTGCAGAACTCAATGATGCTTAATGCCAAAGTAACTGGATATTTATACAACAAATATTCCAGTAGGCAAACCTCGAAAAACATACCTTATTTCCCTCACATATTTTTTACATCAACAGTGGTATATTTTTAAAATAGTTTTCATAATATAAGCTACATAGCTTTTTCGAATAAAAAATGATAATTACGTATCTTCACGTACATGCTTTAGGACACTTGGTTAAGCAACAAGGAATCTGTGTCTTGATAATCACCTCAGAAGGCTTGCAAACTTCACAATGTAACTGGACAACGATTATGGAGATGGATGATTACATTAGGATATGTTGCCTGCAAAAGAACATTCTGACAGTCAAGACATTAAGTAGAACATAGCACACGGTTTCAGGCACTGCTTTCTGGCAAGTGAAAACTGTCTAAAAACCACTGATGTATTTTGACTACAAAAAAAAAAAGAGAAAGAAAGGGAAAAAAAGAGATGTAGCAGCGTAGTTCTTCTGTACATAGCATTTCTTTCCCAGAGTGAGACTGGCTTGGGCAAGCTTGAAAGCAGTGTGAGGAATAATTCTTCCCTTTAACTGTTAAGAAAAAAAATGAACTAAAAAATACATTACTATAACATATAGGGGCTGTGGAGAATGAAATAAATAAAGGGAATGAAATAAAAGGAAATGAATGAAAGAGAGTGAAATAAAGGCAAAATCGTGTATGCATTATTGCAGTCTTCTGAAGCAGCAAATGTGAAAGAGGGCCCTGCAAAGCCACTTCATTTTTACACAGGCCAAGGATCATTGTCACTGATTACCTGGGCACCCTTGATGTCTGATCACCTTATGAGAACACACACCACAAGTTTCCTACCCTCTAAGAGAAAGTAATTCCTTTCCTATTAAGTACCATAAGAAAATGGACAATCAAACTCTAGAAAACTGTAGCTATCTCAGCCACTTGACACTTTGCATAAACACTGGGCTTGGCAAGGCAGAGCCTTAGAGCAGGGTCAAAAGGGCAGCTCCCTTTGGTCCCATGCCCCTGGCAGCATCTCCTCAAGGCAGGTGTCCAAGCCCCTGCCAGGGAAAGCTGGCAGCTGGGCTCCCAGGGTGTGGCATGGCCTCCTCTCACGCCCTGGCTTCCCAGACAGGACGGAAGAGCAGTTCTTCCCCAGCTGCCAAGACTTGACACCTGCTGCTGCTCCTTTGCTGTGCTAGGTTTGTTATAAGAACTTTAGGACAGGCAAAGTGGAGAGCCATCTTTCTCTCACACTTTAAAAGAGATGGGCTTAACTAGGGAAACAAATGGAGATGGACTAATTTTACATAATGTAGACCAAATTCTTTTTCTTTTGGTGGTAAGTTTATATCTTGTTACTTTGGGAAAATTTTTGGCCCAAGGTTTGAAGAGTTCCCTTTCCTTCCTGCATTGGGGTCCCAGAGACCACCCCCAGGTTTGGTGGCTCACTAAAAGAACTCACAGGGCTCAACATGTACTCATAGCTAAGATTTATAACAGTGAAAAGATACAAAGCAAAATCAGCAAACTGAAAAAGCCCTTAGGTGAAGTCCAGAGGGAACCTGTCTCAAGCTTCCAAGAGTCCTTTCCTAGTGGAGTCACACATGATGTGCTTAATTCCTCCAGCAATTGTTGTTTTGTGACAACACGTGCCAAGTGTTTACCAGGGAAGCTCACTGGAGCCTCAGAACCCTAAGCTTTTATTTGATGCTGGTCATGTAGGCATGCTCCGCCTGGCAGGTACCAAAACTCCAGACTTTCAGAAGGAAAGCAGTTGTTTAGCATAAATCACCTTGGTTGTACAAGCAGTATAGGCCACTCTTATCAGTTAGGGAGTTTTTTTATCTTTCTTTCTTTTTTTATTGAAGTACAGTTAATATTCAATGTTGTGTTAGTTTCTGGTATACAGCAAAGTGATTCAGTTTTTTATATATATACATTTATTAAAGTATAGTTGAATTACAATGTTGGGTTATTTACTACTGTACATACAGCAAAGTGACTCAGTTATATATACATATTTTTATATATATATACATATATAAATTCTTTCCATTATGGTTTATTACAGGGTATTGATTATAGTTTCCTGTGCTTACAATAGGACCTTGTTGTTTATCTGTTCTATATATATGTAATAGTTTGCATCTGCTACTCCCAAACTCCCAGTCCAACTCTCCCCTGCCCCCTCTCCCCCTTGGCAACCACAAGTCTGTTCTCTATATCTGTGAGTCTGTTTCTGTTTTATAGATAGGTTCATTTGTGTCATATTTTAGATTCCACACATAAGTGATATCATATGGTATTTGTCTTTCTCTTTCTGACTTACTTCACTTAGTGTGATAATCTCTAGATCCATCTGTGTAGCTGCAAATGGCATAATTTTGTTCTTTTTTATGGCTGAGTAATATTCCATTGTATATATAAACCACATCTTCTTTAACCATTCAACTGTCGATGGACATTTAGGTCGTTTCCGTGTCTTGGCTGTTGTAAATAGTGCTGTTGTGAACATAGGGGTGCATGTATCGTTTTGAATTATAGTTTTGTCTGGATATATGCCCAGAAGTGGGATTGCTGGATCATATGGCAACTCTATTTTTAGTTTTTTGAGGAACTTCCATAGTGTTTTCCATAGTGACTGTACCAATTTACATTCCCACCAACAGTGTAGGAGGGTTCCAGTTAGGGAAAGTTTTATATCACTACAGGGGACTGGTTACCAGCCAAGTTCCCAGATACCAGTTAAGGGCCAACCTTGCAAGGAGGCCTTTCTAAGGATAGGCAGTCTCAGGCTTCTGTGTTACCTCTTTTCTGCAGAGTCCACCTTCTTGGCCAAGGCATTTTTAGAGCAAAATTATTTTCAGTAGGACCCCATGCAGCAGGGTGAAAGTATCCTGTAACATTGACTTTTGTTATGCCCTCTAGGGGTCCTGGATTTAGCCAATTTAAACAAATCCCATTAAAAATAAAGGTCATTCTTAGAAAGCTAGGTGGCTTTCTCCTTAAGTTTTTGTATTAACCTTTTCTTAACCTGGCCTGAGCCATCGATTCAAGCACAACACAATTCTGACTGGTAAGTTGACGCTGACCTGCGTGCCTTCCAGGACAGAAGCGGTCCATGATAGTCAAGGTACACACAGAGAGTACCCTTGGAAACAAAAAGTGTGCAACTGTTAAGTCACCCCAACGAGGACACACATTAGTCAGACAATACAGGTTAACGAGGCTTCCAGTGTGGCTTCCCACTGTGGATCCTTCTGCATTAGGGCTCTCTGTCCAGTCCAAATAATTCAGTTGAGTCCCTAGTTTTAGAAGGATTTCCAGAAGGCAGTCAGTTTCAATCAGTTTTGCTTGTCTTTGACATCAGTTCATTTGCCTCATGAGTGGGGACAATATCTACGGGTGTTCTTCATGGAAATTGAGGAGCTGGGGACATTCCCTGTTGTGTCACAGTCAGTGTTGTCAGGTGTGCTCATAGGCTCAGCAGTCAGTTTGAATTCAAGACCTTACAGCATCTTGGGAAGGCAACATTGGCATTCAGGAGTGGTTCTTTTTTTTTTTTTTTTTTGGCCGTACTGCGCAACTTGCGGGATCTTAGCTTCCAGACCAGGGATTGAAACTGGGACCCCGGAAATGCAAGCGCCAAGTCCTAACCACTGGACTGCCAGGGAATTCCCCCAGGATCAGTTCTGAAAAACAGCAGTTATAAAAAACAGAAATCATTAATGCCCACCTTTCCCTGCATCTCCCAGGTGCTGGCTTTTTGTTTTTTCTGTGTTATTACAAAATCAGTGTGTCTCATACAGTAATCTTAACTTTACATTTTTTCCCCCAATCATTTTTTATTCTCATCTAGACCTTTCAGCAGGAAGTGTTTGGTATAAAGAGAGTGTTGAGAATTTAGCTAAGCTCCTCCATGCTGTTGCTGCCTCAGCATCTATTTTGTTTGGCCAAGCAGCCAGCAGTGACCTTGAACTGACACTAGTCCCCTCAGGCAAACCCATGCCCTAGATGGCAGCTCACAGAGTCACCAGGAAATGTAAGTTCCTGATATGACTTCCCCAACAGCCCTTGTGATCAACAATCTCCCCTGCTTCCCAGTGCCTTCCCCTTATATGCTCCTTAGATAAGACCAGTAAGACCTTTGTGGGATTTATCAGAACCCTGGCTCTTTTGGTTTGAATTGACCAATCAGGCCTTAGCCCGGGAACCACAAAGCACTCTACCCCTAGACTCTAATAAAAACATGTTCCCCAGGTCCTGCTTCTCTCTGTCTGCACTCTGCTCTGACCTCCCCATGTGCTCCCTCAAGGCATGTCAGGTACTTCCTCCAGGACCTGTGAGTAATAAACTTCTCTATTTTAATTCCTCTTGTGATCTACTGTTGAACTGCAGCTCACCATCTGCTACCCTGCACTCCACTTAATAAGTATTAATTTAACAAATCCAAACAGAGTCATAGAAAAATTTATAACATAGAAAAACAATTTTAATAAACTTAGCCAGAAAGACACATCATGTTCAGGAACTGGTAGGACAAAATCCTGAATTTTCAAGAGTTTTCAGAATGTGTTTACATAACTCTGACGCCTGTCATCCTGATCATTTATTCAGTAAATAGCCCAGAAAAGACCAGTGTCTGTCTGGGGACAGCTATGTTTAATAATCAGAATTCCTAACTAAGAAGAAATGTGAGTGAAGTAGAATCAGGTTATCAGTCCATTGTAAATTTCAAGTAATCTTAAAATCCAGACACAAGTCAGCAGCACTGAGACATGCCTGGGAAGGGGATGAGAACCCTATCCGTTAGGAGTGGGTGCAGAGGTCCCACTCCCCATAACGTGCTCTCTCCCAACTTGGAGCTTTCGACAAGAATCACAAGTTAGGTTTCTTGTGATTAATCATCTCAGATGCAATTAGTTTCTGCACTATACAGATGGAGCCACTAGAAGCTTGGTTTCATATGGTCCCATCAGAGAACAAGCACTCTCCCATGGGCATCTGCAAGAGACCTGTGTGGTCCAGTCGGCATCCATAATGGTTTTTATAGTTTATGGCCCCATAAGCGGGGAGGGCCTTAAATCTGCAATAGTCCCAGAGTCTGAGTTCTGTTCATTGAGCCTATGTCTGCTTTTAGAGGTCCATCACAATCCTTATGGACCAGCGCAATCATGAGGTTTCATCCCACTGTTAGGTCCAGGCAAACAGGATTTCTGAATTCAGGATTCCAAAAAGGACTTTTCTTCTTTAGCAGCAGCGAAGCCAAGAGACTACTGGGCCAGACAGTGAGGTTTCAAGTCCTTCTAAGCCCCTTTTATCTTGTCAAACTTAAAGTCCAAATTGACCCACTCAAAAACATGCACATTGGGCTGGAAAATCATCAGCCTCTAAGGGTTAGACATTTGATTTTTTAAAAATATCTTTATTGGAGTATGATTGCTTTACATTGTTGTGTTAGTTTCTGCTGTACAACAAAGTGAATCAGCTATATGCATACATATATCCCCATCCCCTCCCTCTTGAGCCTCCCTCCTACCCTCCTTATCCCACCCGTCTAGGTCATAACAAAGCATCAAGGTGATCTCCCTGTGCTCGGCAGCAGCTTCCCACTAGCCATCCATTTTACATCTGGTAGAGTATATATGTCAGTGCTACTCTCTCACTTCGTCCCAGCTTCCCCTTCCCCCACTGTGTCCTCAAGTCCATTCTCTACATCTGCATCTTTATTCCTGCCCTGCCACTAGGTTCATCAGTACCGTTTTTTTTGATTCCATATATATGCGTTAGCGTACGGTATTTGTTTTTCTCTTTCTGACTTACTTCACTCTGTATGACAGACTCTAGTAGACATCTGATTTTATAAGAACTTATTAGCAAACTAAAACCTGCCTTTTAAAATGCAAAAGTTGATTTTCCTGTGGAGATTTTCTCTCCTTTTATGTTGTCTACCTTTTCCCGTAGACTCCAACAGGCAAAAATCTTAGCAAAAATAATCAGTTGTGAGATTTCGATACCCAAAGAGTTTAAATTTTAACCCATCCACCTGCAGCAAAAAGCAAGGAATTTATGTTCTACTAACACCTTTTATTGGGCAGCTTTCCCTGACTGCAATAATTCCTCTAACATGTATGAAATTACAAGCATATCGTATTTTACATTTATTTTTATCATACATCCAGAAGCAATAGCCACAAAATAAAAAGCCATTTTTTTGAAAGTCTCTCTCTCTTTCTCTCTCTCTCTCTCTTTTTCATTGCAAGTTTACACAATCCCCTAGCAGTAAACTCAATGCTTTCAGGATTGACATTACAGCTGCTTAGAGGTCCCAGCTGGAATGCAAGGGGCTGCCGTACCAGTGGATAAAATGTTGTTTTTCCCTTCTCCTTTATTTCTGATTTATCTAAAGCTTGCCTTGGCACTGATAATCTTTTCCCCTCCCACCTGGAGGAGAGAACAAAACCCTAAGGCATCATCCAGGCTGCATTTGCAATTTTTAATCTCCTCACTTCAGCTACCATTGCCAAAAGCAGCCAGCACATTCAAGGAGCCAATCCTTCTGGAGTTGGATGTATCATTTTAAAATTTCATAGGTAATCTTCACCTTTCATAGCAGACATCATCTCTGCTGCCATTTCATACCACAGATGACTAGGTAACCACTTGGCATTGAAAGTTTATCATTATGTCCCCTTCATCCTTTTTCTAAATACTGCTTTAGCCATATTTCAGTGAGTTGGGCTTGTTTTAGTGAATCCCATTTCTGATACCAACTGCCACCCCCAGTTTGGAGATTTGCTAGAAGAATCCACAGGACTCATCATATAGTTGTATTTGTGGATAAGGTTTATTACACTGAAAGGATACAAAGCAAAATCAAAAAGGGAAAGGCATATTGGGTGAAGTCTGAAGGATACCAGGAATAAATTTCCAAAATTCCTTTTTCCAGGTAAATCCCATAGGATGTGCTTAATTCCACCAGCAATGAGTTGTGGCAACATGTGTGAAATGTTGTCTACATGTTCATTAAAGGCTTCGTGCTCAGGGTTTTGGCTGGGTACTGGTCATGTAGGTACCCTATTGTGAACTGAATGTCTGTGGGCCTCCAAAGTTCATATGTTAAAGCCTAATCCCCAATGTGGTGGTATTTGGAGATGGGACCTTTGGAAGGTAAATAGGTCATGAGGCTGGAGCTGTCAGGAATGGGATTAGTGCCTGTGTGGTTAGTTTAAATGTCTATTTGACTAGCTATGTGGTGCCCAGATTAAACATTTCTGGGTGTATCTGTGAGGATGTTTCTAGATAAGATTAACATTTGAATCAGTGGGCTCAGTAAAGTAAATAGGCCAATGTGGGTGGTCATGATACAATCAGTTCAGGGCTGGAATAGAACAGAAGGCAAAAGAAGGAGAAATTCACCCTTTTTTCTTCCCTCACTGCTTGAGCTGGGCGATCTCATCTCATCTTTTTCTGCTCTTGGACTGGGACTTATCAATACATCACTGCTTTCCCTGGAGGCCTTAGGACTCAGACTGAATTACACCACTTGCTATCTTGGGTCTCCAGCTAGCAGATGGCAGACTATGGGGCTTCCCAGTCTCCATAACTGTATGAGCCAATTCCTCGTAATAAATTCTCCATATATATATATATATACCTTTTTTTCTGCACATTTTCCAATATCTAAATTGTTTCTGTGTATAAGGCATTAAGGGGAGGGCACAGAAGTCCAAGAAACAGATATTACTCAAAGAGGTTTTAAGATAAAGTCCTATTTCCTTTTCCCCGAAATACTTTGAAGTAATAATTAGATATTATCTGCTCTGGTTTCTCCATCCCCTGCCCACAGATTTATTTTTGTTTCAGAAATTGGAAGAAAACACACTTCTGTCCTAGGAGGAATAGAAAAGAAGAGGTCCATCCATAGTCAACTTTTGTGGACAGACCTGGTCCTGTTTCCCCAAGAAAAATTATCTGATTTCTTTCTTTAATAACAGAGACAACCAACAGTGATGACATAGAATTATGTATTTTCTTTTCTCATCTGGGTCATTGAGAAGCCAGGCTTCTTCCATTCTTTAATAAAATATTAAAAAGTAACAAGCATGCACCCTGTTATTTAAAGCAAGAAATAAAAATGTTGCAAGCCATTTTGTGCTTTGGTTACTTTCCCTTAGTAACATAAGTTGTAGAATAGTGCTCTAGGTACATTGGTTACAGTTAAGCCAATTTTTACAGCTCAAGGGAGAATTTTTATATGGAAAATGTCCAAGAATGCCTCTATTTAAAAATGCAAGATTTAACTGGATAGCTACCTGTAAAAGAATGAAATTAGAACACTACCTAACACCATACACAAAAATAAACTCCAAATGGATTAAAGACCTAAATATAAGACCAGACACTATAAAACCCTTAGAGGAAAACATAGGAAGAACACTCTTTGACATAAACCACAGCAAGATCTTTTTTGACCCACCTCCTAGAGTAATGGAAATAAAAACAAAAATAAACAAATGGGACCCAATTAAACTTAAAAGCTTTTGCACAGCAAAGGAAACCATAAACAAGACAAAAAAACAACCCTCAGAATGGGAGAAAATATTTGCAAATGAAACAAGGGACAAAGGATTGATCTCCAAAATATACAAACAGCTAATGGAGCTCAATATCAAAAAAGCAAACAATTAAAATAAAAAATGGGCAGAAGATCTAAATAGACATTTCACCAAGAAGACATACAGATGGCCAAGAGGCACATGAAAAGATGCTCAACATCACTAATTATTAGAAAAACGCAAATCAAAACTACAGTGAGGTATCACCTCACACTGGTCAGAATGGCCATTATCAAAAAATCTAGAAACAATAAATGCTGGAAAGGGTGTGGTGAAAAGGGAACCCTCCTGCACTTTTGGTGGGAATGTAAATTGATACAGCCACTATGGAGAACAGTATGGAGGTTCCTTAAAAGACTAAAAATAGAACTACCATATGACCCAGCAATCCCACTACTTGGCATATACCCTGAGAGAAAACCATAATTCAAAAAGAGACATGCACCACGATGTTCATTGCAGCACTATTTACAATAGCCAGGACATGGAACCAACCTAAATGTCCATCGACAGATGAATGGCTAAAGAAGATGTGGCACATATATACAATGGAAAGTACTCAGCCATAAAAAGAAACGAAATTGAGTTATCTGTAATGAGGTGGATAGACCTAGAGTCTATCATTCAGAGTGAAGTAAGTCAGAAAGAGAAAAACAAATGCCGTACGCTACACATATATATGGAATCTAAAAAAAAAAAAAAGGTTGAACTAGGTTCAACCCTGAACCTAGTTGCAGGGCAGGAATAAAGACACGGGCATAGAGAGTGGACTTGAAGACACGGTGGTCAGGGGGAAGCTGGGGCAAGGTGAGAGTAGCATCGACATATATACACTACCAAATTTTAAATAGTTAGCTAGTGGAAAGCAGCAGCATAGCACAGGGAAATCAGCTCGGTGCTTTACGATGACCTAGAGGTGGGATAGGGAGGGTGAGGGAGGCTCAAGAGGGAGGGGATATGGGGATATATGTATGCATATGGCTGATTCACTTTGTTGTACAACAGAAACTAACACAGTATTGTGAAGCAATTATACTCCAATAAAGATCTATTAAAAAAAAGAGAGAGCAGTATTCCAGAGTAGTGTTTCCCAAAAGGTATTCCACCACATATTAGCTCTAAGAGTTGACCTTTGAAAAATGGATCCCATGGTCAAATAAATCTAGGTAATGTAGCAAAGCTATTCCTCCCTCACAGAGTTTAACCATTAGTGTATTAAAGGCTCTGATAAGTCCAGCTATAAAGAACTTGTTTTTTGGTAAGTCCGTTGACAATTCATGGAACTAGTGTTTCCTTAACACACTTCAGGGTACACTGCCTCTGGCAGAGGCTGTACTTATCCCCTGTATCCATTCTCTTTTTCCTTTTAGTAAGAGAATCTCTGCATTGTAGCTAGGCACATAGCTTTCCAGGTAAACACTACATTTTCCAGCTTCTTTATAACCGGTTGCAGCTGTGTGAATGATTTTTTTTGCCAGTAGAATGTGAGCAAAATTGATGTGAGCAAAACTGAGTGTTGCTCCTTTAAAAGGAAGTTGCTTGCCCTCTACTTTCTGTCTTTCCCCATTCTTGCTGGCTGGAACGCTCAATTGCCGGTGACTCAGTTTTGACCATCTGTCCAGACAACACTTCAGGGGATGCCAAATGAAAAGATATAAGGAGTCTGGGTCCTGGATGGTTTTGTGGACTAGCCGTTTATATCTGAATTGTTTCATGGAAGATAAATAAAATTCATTTTGTTTGAACCACTCAAAAAAAAAAAAAAAAGCGAGATTTATCAAAAGTTTCTTGGAATACTGGCAGAATGGTGGAGAGAACCCGGACTTTGTTATACTCCTTGCTTCAAATGTGGCTGTGCTGCTTAGTAGTAATTTCACCTTCGGGAAGTGATGATCTATTTGAATCTCAACTTCCTCATCTATAAAATGTGATGAAAATATCCCAGACACAGGGTTGTTAATAATGAAAGTAGCATACGTAAAATACTCGACTCCATACCTGGTGCAAAGTAAGGGGCTCAATAAATGTAATATTCTCCTTACCTTGGAAAAAAACCACAAAACACTAAAAGACAGGGACTCTAATGCTCATAGGATCTTTATTTATAATAGTCCCAACTGTAAACAACCCAAATGATAGCCCGAAATGACCATCAATATTAGACTGAATTTTTAAAGGTTAGATAATCATACTATGCGATACTATACAGCATGAACTACTGTTATTATAAAAGCATGGATAAATCTCACTAACATAATGTTAAGTGACACAAAATAATACATACTATATAATTCCATTGAAAGAAAGTTCAAAAACAGGCAAAATTAATCTACAGTGACAGAGGTCAGAAGTCTTAACCTTTTGGAGGGAGGTTAGATTGGAAGGGGGAAAGAAGGAGACTGCTGGGGTACTGGAAAGAGTCTGTGTCTTCACCTGCATAGTTGTGGTCATTAGAAGGGTATACGTATGTAAAACTTCATCAAACTATACACTTAAGATTTGTACATTGTACATGTACATTATTTACCTTTGTACATATAAAAATAATATATCCCCCCCCCCAAAAAAAAATCCCTCCTGTTTCTTTTGCCCCAGGAGCTAGATTTTATAACAATATCAAATTTATTCATTAGGAGAATATCTGGCTCTAGATATGACACACCATAGCTGGCTATCTTTCAGGCTGAGTCTGTCCCTTGTAAGTGGCCCCGTTTCAGAGCTGGCCTGGAGCTGACAGGCATATTATGAAGGTCATGCTCCAACACCATTAACAGCTGGAGATGCCATCACATGCCATCAGCAACAAAACACAGGGAAAACCAGGCAGTGGACTCTGCTTCCCACCCTTAGGCTGCCAGGCACAAGCCCCAGCAATGGAAGGATTAAAAAGCATCTCAATTTAAAAAGACAGGGGGAGGGGAGGGGAATGTGGGCTGCACAATTTATAAATAGACTACCAGAGGCTGCCTGATGGTGAAGTGGTTGTTTAGTAAATCTTTCTCCTTTAAGGATTCCATTATCAGAGGCCATTTGAAAACATCAGTTTCGTTTTGTCTTTTGAGGGAGATCCTGGGTTTCATCAAGTCAGCCCTGTTGGGTAATATTTCTCTCTGCCAGATTTAGGAGCAGGCCTTCGATATTTTGAATCACCTTTACATGGAGCACAAAGATGATGATGATGATGATGTGTCTTTTGCCAAATGGATGAGCAGCTTCTGGGGTCACAGCTGGATAGAGGAGGATGAGAGAGGACTCCGGGACCGCCGTGGATCACAAGACTCCAGTTACAGGAAAACCTCCCTGCCCTGTCCAGTGAGTTATTATGACAGAACCGGGGGAGAGCTAGACTAGGGGAAGGGGGATTTCTCTTAGATCTTTTTGAGAGTCCTTTGGTATAAAGTTTTCTTTGGTTGAAAATGAGTACTTCCAAACCTTTTTTTATACTCATTTTGTCTTGTCCTCCAAGGGACCTGATTTCCATCTATTAAGTAATGATTCCTTCGTTTTTAGCAACCTAAGATATATTTAACCGCTATTCAGAGCTCCTGATAAGCCTGGCATAATCCTATTGGGTGGTAATATAATTCAAGCCAAAGGAAAGAAACCTGATGTTATAGTCTGTGTAGCATTGTTGTGGATCACTGTTTGATTTCCAGTAGTCTTTTTGAAATACTGAAAATAGCTCCACTATTTGGTGACATCTAAGGAATTGGGGATTCCACATAGTAAATCACTACCTCTGATAAATTTGATACACTCTTTCTGCTGGTTCTCATTTGGTTTCCTGATGGGAGACAAAGCCAACATTCTACCACCCTCAGCACTATTCTTCCATGGCTAGGCAGAGCACCCCGTGTCAGGGGAGCAGGAAAGCTCCCAAGAGGGGAGTGGGTGGGCCTGACCAGGTGTAGACTCAGCAGCGGGTACACATGTCACTTAGAATTCCAGCTACCAGAGAATATTTCCCCAACCCCCTGCTACTGCTAACTCCAGAACCAAATAAGTTTTGGGGTAATGTTATTTTATTTTTAGCTCCGGAGTGCCCAGAAGCATAACGCATGTGAAGTATATTAAAACTTGTAAGGCAATCTTTTACTCCCAATGATCAGCAAGTTTGAGGAATAAGACCTCTTTGAGACACAAATATTTGAAAATAGATCTCTTACCAAATGCGTAATCAGGCACAAAGGGCGCATTTCAACACCTCATTGAACTTCAGGTTCTTTAAGTAAAAAAGGAGAGAGGTTGCATTGGTTGATCTCCAAGAACCCTTCTAGCTCTAGCTTTCCATGATTCTGTTGTAAAGTAAACACCTGCTTATCACACTCTCATTTGAATTTTAGTATCTGTTAGACTTTAAAAACTGGGAAAATCTACCCTATTTCAAGAATGCACTTATAGGTTGTAATATTGTTTGCCTTAAACTCTTCGGGAATAGCAAAATTTGTTTTGTATAACATTTCTCAGTGGGGTCCATATATCTTTTCCTGCTCGTACTGGCTTTGGACATTTGCCTGAATTAACCTGTTTAGATTCTCTGAGTTGACAATGAATTCCATAATTATCAGACTAACATGCAGAAAGCATGTGTTTATCTAAGGAGACAAAGCATGGGATAAACATGACAACCTGACTGAGTTGAGAAAACACAAATCACAGATCACAGATCAGGGAACCTTGGGTGATGTGGGCAGAGACCTAGAAAATGGGGGGTCTGATTCTTCATCTCTATTCACACAATGCCATGTATTTGTGAAGTGAATCTGTAGTTGGATACTTAACTTTTCCTAACTCTAAGATGCGCTCAAATTTTTCTTACTTTAGAGATATGAGAAAAATTAGGTTTTGAAGTTTTCTGTTTTGCTTTGAGCTCAATAAAAGACCTTAAAAAAAAAAAGAGCTTACTTTTAGCCTTATCTTTTTCCTTCTCTCCCCACTGCTCCACTCTAAGGCTCTTCCCTCTTGCAACCTATTAGTAACCTACATCCATCAGTATTGCATGCAAAGGAAGAGAAGAATTTTCCCCTTCTTTCCTATTTGAATGTGGTTTCTAATATGGCTCTTCAGCCTCATGATTCTTGCAAAACCATAGTGATGGAGCATTAAATCATTAAACATATTTATAGAACACCTACTGTGTGCCAGGCGTTGTGCAAGGCACAATAGGATTACAGGGAAAAAGAAGACATATGGTGTTAGTTCTTGTGGCACTTCTAATCTAGAGGAAGACACAAACTTGGCAGGAAGAATGAGGTAGACAAGGGGTAAAACTTGGTCCTTCTCAGAGAACACTACTTTTTGACAAGACTCATTATAATCTGTGACTGCTGATTTAAAGCAAATTAAAATATCTAACTTTACTCTCCTGAGGTGCTTGGTGATAAAAAATAAGGTAAGTAATATGAAGTCTCTCTTATCACTCTCTCATATGAAGGCAGAACTAATCTACCTTCTCCCTGCATCGTCACATGAATACAGACTTGAAGTAGAACAATCTCCATATCCCTTATTTATTCTACTCATTGAAAGTGAATTTTAAATAGTCTGTTCGACTTTTTAGTCATCTTCTCCTTCAGCTTAACATGGTTTTCTTAACACTGTTCTATACAGTTAGGGCCTGGTGGAAGGGAGGATTATGCTGAATGAAAGATCTCTTCAAGGAGGAACTGAGTTCCCTGACCTGGGGCTTTGCTAACTCTACATGGACTTTCTCAGTGCTTCTTTGATGCTCACATAAGCACATGTGCTGGTCTACATCATATCATTTGAGGGGTACAAAATAAACCTCTACCTATCTGCACACAAGGGATTTTTTTTTAAATATAAAAGAGATGCAAGAGGGAGGGGATATGGGGATATATGTATGGATATAGCTGATTCATTTTGTTATAGAGCAGAAACTAACACAACACTGTAAAGCAATTATACTCCAATAAAGATGTTAAAAAAATTTTTAAAAATAATCACCTTTAACCAATTTTATATTCTGTCGTCATATTCTCAATTTAAAGCTGCAGAAGATATATCTAATTTTAATTTTTATCCCTGATTGGCCCAAGGGTAGCTACACACTCTCGTCCTTGTAGTATCTCACTGCAGCGGTGGTTCTCCTGTAGTTGCTCACTACAGGGATGGGGTGGGGCATGGCCCCCTTAGAGGATTTCTCGAACCCGAAGAGAGAGGGGATGCCCTAAAGTTTCATGACTAACAGTGGTTCCTTGTTTTTCAGATTAAATTTGTATTTAATTTTAAGAGGAGACAATGCCTTAATCCAAAGAAATGAAACTACGAATAGAATTTCAGGCATCAGGGATGTTTCTACAGAGGAGCTTTTATCATAAACTTCCATGGACTTGTTTCCTCTCTTCTACTAGATGCTGACATAGAGGAGTTGCTGGGAAGGCAGCAGAGTGGAGTGGGTAAGAGTGAGGGCTCTGGAGGTAGCCTCCCAGCGCCTACTACTGGCAGCATAACTCTGAGCAAGTTACCTAACCTCTCTCTGTCTGAGATTCCCTCTATGTAAATGGAATTGATGATAATAGTACATACGTCATATGGGTGTTGTTAAGATCCAGTGAGTAATGTATACAGCGTGCTTAGGACAGTGCCTGGTACCTAATAAGTACTTCTTCTCCTCCTCCTCCTCTCCTCCCCCGCACCTTCCCCTCTCCGTCCTCCTCCTCCTCCTTCTTATGTGTCAGAGTTTAAAATGTCTTTTAGTTTCCCTAAAGGATGCCCAGTGGATGGTACTGACCTACCGTTTCACCAGTTGAACACTTGAATCTTTTTTTTGCCTGATGCTGTTACCATATATAGCTAGTTGACTAATTTATAACCCTCTTGGCTCTGTTGATAGGCAATTAGTCTACATTATAAAATATTCCTCACATAAAATTCTTTTAGACTAATTCCTAAAGACCTACAAATTATTATTACTTTCGTAATCGAATTCTGTTACAACTGGTACATTATTAGAAGTCACGTTTACAGGAAGTTTCACATAGAAATAGAATGAAGTTGTTGCTGCTGCTGAAGACAGAAGTTTGGGATTATTCAGCCAAGGAAGATATGTCTTATGCTTAGGCATGGCACTTTACCTCTCCCGTAAAGTCACTAGTCACATGTCATAGGCAAGTCACTTAGCCAAACTAAGATTCATTTGCTTCATCTGTAAAAGGGGAAGAATGACTCCCTTGTAGGATTTGTTCTGAGGTTAGAGATAAGCGCATGGTCCCCAGAGTCCCTGACACACACGGTGCACTAAGATTCAACATGGGTCTTACTGTCTCAACACCTGGATCTTTCTCCCTCTTGTTTCTCATCTTGCTGTTGATGGGTGGCTCAGGTGCTTGCATTTACTCAGAGGGCAGGAGGTGTACAATTGAAGGGTGATTGCAATTAAACCCAGAATAAAAAACATCAAGTAGTTAAGCTCTTGAAGTGAAGATGTTACATAACTTTTTTTTTTTTTTAAAGTGAGGACCTATGGCTTGGGGTTAGAGAGTGCATAGGATTTTTTTTTGACAGAAATGCTTTTCTGAGACCACAGTAGGAAACAGCATTGTTTTTCAGAACACTGTTTTCTAGTGAGAGTCAGGGCACTGGGTAGTTATTGCTCAGAAAATCCATGCCTGCTGCAGGCTATGTAGCCTGAGAGCTGGGGAGTCCAGGTGCTGAGCTCGGAGCGTGGGGATCCCATTCCACGTGCTAGAGCCTGCTTCACAGCATGTGAGATAGATCCATAAGATTGGTCCATGACCATGGAGGTGACAAGTCCAGACCTTGAAAAAGTCAGCTATTTAGGGCGTTGATTCAAGTCTTTGTGAGTGAAATTACATTAGAAGGGGATATAAAATTCCAAAAGTAGAGCTTGCTTAGTAAGTAAACATTTTTTAAAGTGGGAGCTTTCTCCCTGTAACCAATTAGAGAGCTCTTTTAAGCTTGTTTCTCACAAGGTCCCACACCAAAAGAGACTAACTGGAAATGTCATCTGCTATAAGGAGATATTAAGTGTTTATTTATATTGTGATGGAAACCCTTGCATTTTTTTCAGGTCTCTCAATGGAAGAGGACATTTGTACAAACATCTGCATTTCACTCCCAGTCTCACATTTTTAAGTTTTATTTTTCAAATCTTAGTGTGGTGAGAACATGTAACATGAGCTCCACCGTCTTTGGCAGATCTTTAAGTGTACAATGCAGTATTGTCATCTTTAGGCACAATGTTGTGCAGCAAATCTCTAGAACTTATTTTGCATAACTGAAATTTTATACCCATTGATTAGCAACTCCCCATATCCCCCTCCTCCCAGCCCTTGGCAACCACCATTCTATTCCTTGCTTCTATCAGCTCGACCATTTCAGATACCTTATGTAATATTTGTCCTTCTGTGTCCCAGTCTCAAATGTTCAAGTATTATTTCTTTCCTGATAATATAATACATGATCACTGTAGAAAACATGAAAAATACTAAAATGGAGTAGGAAGAAAACAACCCCAGATCGCAGACAAAGGCTTTGATCACAGTTGGGTATGTTTTAAGATTGCCCATCTTATGATGTCCCCACAGCTTACCCATCCCAGCCCGCCCCTCTCCTCTCAGGCGCTCCCTGGCCTTACCAGACTTCTCTTCCTTCTACGCCAGCAAGCTCCTTCTGTGGCAGGGCTTCTGCATGTATGGTCTCATCCTCAGGTGGACAAGCGTTCTCTGTTTCCTAATTAACCCCGCTCATCCTTCAGATTGTAGCTTAATTGTCACACCTTCACAGAAGTCTCCCCTGACCCTCCCAGTCACCTCAACACCCATCCAAATATATGTGGTTTTACTCTGCTATACCCTGTTATTGCACCTTGAACATTCCCTTAATAGCATTTGGCCAAGGATGTAGGCATATGCCCATTTATTTATCGCCATTGCAGACATAAGTTCTAAGAAGGGGACACTCTGTTTTGCTCCCCAGTTTATCCATAGCACCAAGTACCATGTCTGACCTACAGTAAATGGACTAATTTATACATACTTACCTCATGTATCTTAGCAACTTTATAAATCTTTTTTTAAAAATTTATTTTATTTAATTAATTTATTTTTGGCTGCATTGGGTCTTCGTTGCTGCACGCAGGCTTTCTCTAGTTGCAGCGAGCGGGGGCTACTCTTCGTTGCGGTGTGCGGGCTTCTCATTGCGGTGGCTTCTCTTGTTGCAGAGCATGGGCTCTAGGCGCGTGGGCTTCAGTAGTTGTGGCATGCGGGCTCTAGAGCACAGGCTCAGTAGTTGTGGTGCACGGACTTAGTTGTTCTGCGGCATGTGGGAATCCTCCCGGACCAAGGCTCGAACCTGTGTCTCCTGCATTGGCAGGCGGATTCTTAACCACTGCGCCACCAGGGAAGCCCCAACTTTATAAATCTTTAACCATATTTCTGATTATTGTTTGAGAGTAAGTTTCTATATATGTGTATTAGTTTGCTCAGGCTGCCATAACAAAATACCACAGTCTGGGTGGCTTAAACAACAGCCATTTATTTCCTCATAGCTCTGGAGGCTGGAAGTCCAAGATCAAGGTGTCAGCAGGTTTGGTTTCTTCTGAGGCCTCTCTCCTTGGCTTGTATTGATAGATGGCACCTTCTCGCTGTGTCCTCACATGGTCTTTCCTCTGCGTGAGTATATCCCTAGTGTCTCTAAATTCCCTCTTCTTGTAAGAACATTAGTCAGATTGGATTAGGGCCACCCTAATGGCCTCATTTTAACTTAATCTTTAAAGACCCTATCCAAAATACAGTCACATTCTGAGCTACAAGCCACATTCTGAGTAGGGCTTCAACATATGAATTTAGCGGGGTGGGTGTTGGGGGGAGGTACGACACAAATCAGCCCATAATAACGTGCGATGGATGGACCCAAGGAGGGAAATTATTTTAAGCCTTTTGACTCACTCATACTGCCAACAGCTTTCTAGGAAAGCTGTATCCATTTATAGTCCTACCAGCAAGGAATGACAGTGCCTATCCCCCAGCACTCTTACTAGTGTTAGTATTATTAAAAATTTTTTTTTGCTAACTTGGAAGGCAAAATTGTATGTGACATCATTTAACATAATTTTTGACTACTAATAAGCATAAACAATTTTTATGTTTGGTATTTCTTTTTCTTTATACATTTATTTATACATTCTTATACATTCTTTATACATTTATTCATTCAATATATATGTAATGAACTCATGCTATGAAGAAGGCAAAGTGCTGCATACTGAGATTCTAGCAGAGAATGAAATGTAGCCCCTGACATGAAGGAGCATACAGTCTAATGGAGAAGAGAGATGTGTAACAAAATTAACCAAATTATTGATGACAGTTGTGATAAGTGTCATGAAGAAGTGTGAGATCTCAGGAGAGCGTCTAATGGTGGTTCAGGGGCCTGAACCAATTGGGGTGGTAGGAAAGGCTTTCTGGGGAAATGCAGTTTCCACGGTGACTGCAGGGTGATTAGCCAGGGATGAGGTGAAGCGATGGGGTTGTGGGCGGGGTCACAGCCAGAGAGGACCACTTGTGAAAGTGCCTGTGCTGGGCAGGAGCAGGTGAGCTGGAGGAACTGACAGAAGACCAGTGAGGCTATGTCACTGAAGAGGTGAGGGTGGTGCAAGATGAGGCGTAAAATGAAATGTGATAAGGTATGAGTTTGATGTTGTTTTAACTATGCTGGCTGCTGTGGGAAGAGTGAAATAAAGTGAGTAAGGGTGAATGCAGGATATCCACTACTACGAGCCTGCTGCTGGAATCTGGGTGAAAGGTAATGATGACTTGGATTAGGGTAGTAACAGTGGTGCCGGAAAAAAGTAGATGGTTTTGAGAGACATTTAAGAGGTGGAATCTGCTGACTTGGCAATTGGATGTGGAGGGGGGCTTCTGAGTTACTGGTCCAAGTAACCGGGCAAATGGTGGTGCCGGTTTCTGAGTTCTGGGACACTTGAGAAGCAGGCTTGGGAAGGAGAGATGATGAGTTCAAATTTGGACAAGTCAGGTGGGGTGCCTATGGGATACCAAGAGGAGAAGTTCAGTGGGAAGAAGCTCAGAAGAGAGGTCTGGGCTAACAAATAAATCACAAACTAGGTTATAGATGGAAATTGAAGCCTGGGGGTGAGACATTGAGGGAGACAGTGTAAAGTAAGAAAGCAAAGGAAGGGAAGGAGGACTAGTTTAGAGTGTCAGGGGACTCCAACAGTTATGAGTAGTTAGAAGGGAGAAGTGAGCAAAAATGTCTAAAACACAGTGGCAGAAAGATCAAAGGGAAACCAAGAGGGTGCAGTGGTAGAAGGCAAGGGAAAGACTGTTACCAGAAGGGTTCAATAGGCAACTGAGTTGAATGCTATGGAGTGACTAACGACCATTAAGTGCCCAGAATTTGGCAACATGGAGACCAATATCCTGACTAACATTAGTGTTAGATGAAAAAGTGTGAGATAGCCTCATCCACCAGGGGGCAGACAGCAGAAGCAAGAAGAACTACAATCCTGCAGCCTGTGGAACAAAAACCACATTCACAGAAAGATAGACAAGATGAAAAGGCAGAGGGCTATGTACTAGATGAAGGAACAAGATAAAACCCCAGGAAAACAACTAAATGAAGTGGAGATAGGCAACCTTCCAGAAAAAGAATTCAGAATAATGATAGTGAAGATGATCCAGGACCTCGGAAAAAGAATGGAGGCAAAGATCGAGAAGATGCAAGAAATATTTAACAAAGACCTAGAAGAATTAAAGAACAAACAAACAGAGATGAACAATACAATAACTGAAATGAAAACTACACTAGAAGGAATCAATAGCAGAATAACTGAGGCAGAAGAACGGATAAGTGACCTGGAAGACAGATTGGTGGAATTCACTGCTGCAGAACAGAATAAAGAAAAAAGAGTGGAAAGAAATGAAGACAGCCTAAGAGACCTCTGGGACAACATTAAACACAATAACATTCGCATTATAGGGGTCGCAGAAGGAGAAGAGAGAGAGAAAGGACCAGAGAAAATATTTGAAGAGATTATAGTTGAAAACTTCCCTAACATGGGAAAGGAAATAGCCACCCAAGTCCAGGAAGCACAGCGAGTCCCATACAGGATAAACCCAAGGAGAAACACGCCAAGACACATAGTAATCAAATTGACAAAAATTAAAGACAAAGAAAAATTATTGAAAGCAGCAAGGGAAAAACAACAAATAACATACAAGGGAACTCCCATAAGGTTAACAGCTGATTTCTCAGCAGAAACTCTACAAGCCAGAAGGGAGTGGCATGATATACTTAAAGTGATGAAAGGGAAGAACTTACAACCAAGATTACTCTACCCGGCAAGGATCTCATTCAGGTTTGATGGAGAAATCAAAAGCTTTACAGACAATCAAAAGCTAAGAGAATTCAGCACCACTAAACCAGCTCTACAACAAATGCTAAAGGAACTTCTCTAAGTGGGAAACACAAGAGAAGAAAAGGATCTACAAAAACAAACCCAAAACAATTAAGAAAATGGTCATAGGAACATACATATCGATAATTACCTTAAACGTGAATGGATTAAATGCTCCAACCAAAAGACACAGGCTTGCTGAATGGATACAAAAACAAGACCCATATATATGCTGTCTACAGGAGACCCACTTAGACCTAGGGACACATACAGACTGAAAGAGAGGGGATGGAAAAAGATATTCCATGCAAATGGAAACCAAAAGAAAGCTGGAGTAGCTATACTCATATCAGATAAAATACCCTTTCAAATAAAGAATGTTACAAGAGACAGGGAAGGACATTACATAATGATCAAGGGATCAATCCAAGAAGAAGATATAACAATTATAAATATATATGCACCCAACATAGGAGCACCTCAATACATAAGGCAACTGCTAACAGCTATTTTTTGCCATATTACAAGGTACTACAGACTGAGGCCTGGAAGGACTTGAAGGTAACAACTCCAGCTTTTTGACAAATTCTTTGAGAAACCTGAGGACCTCCCTCACCCCTAAAGAGGTTATCATTTACCCAAGGTCGCACAGCTAGTGAGTAGCAGATTGACATACCTGGGTTTTCTGATTTCAGATCTGCTGGCCTTGTTGCTCCAAGTTAGCAGTTAGTAATGCCAGGACGCAGAAAGAGCACAGAGTGTGGTTACAATTGACTTGGATTGCAATCCTAGCTCTTCCCTTTATCAGTCATGTAGCTTTAGAAAAGCCATTTAATCAACTTTTCTCAGATAAATAATAGCACTGTGGAAGGGCAAGTTTCTGCTTGCTGTGAGGGGCAAGTGTGTCTGCACATAGTAGGTGCTCCATCAATGGGACCTCATCTCAAACTCCAAACCCAGGTATCTTGGAGCCCAGAGTATGGGCCCCTTTGCCCACACGCTTGTGAAATGGGTCTAATCCTCTGTAACACATGAGATGCCAAGAAATCCTAAAGTCTCCATCAATTTCTATCATATGAAGTTTATACAGCATCATTCATTATAAGAAAAATACATATTAAAACAATAATACTATCTCACTCTTCCTATTTGTTGGAAAGTGGGGAAACAGGCACACTCATGGTTTGGAATATTAATTTGTATCACCTCTTTGGAGAATAATTTGACAATACATATCATAATTTAAAATGCACTTATTCTTTATTAACCTACCTGTTTCACTTTTACAGATACATTCATACACATCCAAAATGTGTATCATTGCAGCATTCTCTGCTACAGCAAAGTTTGCACAGGAACTAAATATACCTTTTAAAAAACAAAAACAAAAACCAAAAAAAAAAAGAAAAAGTGTGAGTGAAAAAGCTGGAGTGGAGTGGGTTGGGGAGTGAGACAAATTAACGGAGCAAGTGTCACAATTCTTTCAAGAAGTTTGGTTTATCTGAACTATCTTTTTTTCATCATTTTCCAATTGTGATTTTAACACTGATGTCATTGTAGTACATGACCTCTATGTTTGTGTGTATTATGTGAAATATCCTTATTTTCAGAATATTTATTAAACATGCAGCAAATATTTTAAGTTTTTCTTGTCTACCATATTATATGTTGTTTTTTATGCACATTAGCTTTATTTTTATGTAGTCAAATTAATTTTTTCCCTATGACTTCTTCCATTGCTCTTTTGCTTAGAAATTCCTTCTCCATACAGAAATCACACAAATATTTGCCTTTGTATTATTTCTTAAATGTTTATGGCTTCATTAAAAATTTATTTTGATCATTTTGAAATTTATCTTTACATGTCAATTTAAGGCTGGAACACTTTATTATACCACCCTAATGATAGAGGAGCAACATAGCTAATCTTGGGATGTTCTACTTAATGTTTTGACCAATTGACCCCACTGCCTCATTGCAGGAGAAAGCTCCTACTGATCAAGAAGATAAAATTTCAGTTCAACGTGAGATTTGTTTGGTTAGTAATTTATGGACATTCTGTCTCTGTGCTAATATTGTGCAGTCTCTTTATATTGTAAATTTTTAAATTCTGTATTCCCAGTTTCCTGTGCTTCCCAGCATGATGTCATCTGACAGCCATCCTAGACGGCATTCTTTTGAGGACCAGGGATTTCAATGCCATACTCACATGCGGGATTACAGAAAATGCTCAGGGGATGGGTCATTCAAGGAGCCACTGGAATCAAAAATAAGTTCCCATTCCAAAATTCAGGCATTATCAGAGTCCTTTGAACAGCAACTCTGCTTTAGAACCAAACGCTCTGTCTCTTCGGTACATAACAGAATTATTGAATATTTAAACCATTTTAGAAAAGGAAACCCAAAGGATTCATCCCTCCCTAGTTTGAGGAGAACAAATCTAACTTCTTCATTTACAGCTTCGTGTTGAGATCTTTGAAAAATGGCACTCAGTTTTAGATAGCCCAGGTGTACATAAAATTTTAAAATTATTATTATTGAAGACATGTGGTGTAGGAAGGATTCCTAAAGGAGCACATGTGGAATGTTTTTGTTACCAAGGTCCTCTGTTTTCATCACCCTTGTTATAAATAATTGTGATTCATTCTCCTTTTACTATCTGAAGAAGAAAAAACTGCCCCTACTGCTCTTGTTCTCTCATATTTAATCTGGTAGTAAATAGTTTGTGATGGTGTTGTGTTCCCCTGTACTTTTAAAAAGCACACAGAAGGAACTCTCTGGACACAGTGGTGTGAGTATCCAGGACCAGAGGAGCAGTCCAGGCATTCACAGTGGCCTCGTCAGAGTCTAAGTGAAGCCCAAGGGAGACAAAGGCACAAAATGGGGGAAAGAATTGAAATGCCACTGATGATGCCAAACTTGATACGTAAAGTAATAAACTAGAGACCCAATTAATTGGGGGGTAGTTTTTCAACTCTGCAACGTGCTCACTGAGTGGCCTTGAGCAAAATACTTTTTTTTGTGTGTGTGTGGGTCTTTGGTTTTGATTTTATTTTGCAAAACAAGAATAATGATATGTTTCTGCCATGTCGTAGGCAGAGCAAATAAGTAAACCTAGGCGTATTGCCACCTGGGTCTTGAGCTGTGCCTTGTGAATGGCCAGGGGAAGACACTCAGGCGCTTCCTACCTAACTGTCCACCTGAGTGCGGTGCTTTCTGCCTAGCAGTGATGGCTGTTGGGATTGTCCCTGTGCATCTTTGCCTCACAGGTGGCACCTCACTTTTGTCGCAGTGACCTTGTGTATCTACGATTCCCCTTCAGTAAGCTGCTCTCTCTACTGGATCATAAGAGGAATAAGGGAGGAAGAGTAGTGAACAGCTGTCACTTACTCTATCTAAACCTATTAAGAGTTTCTGTTTTGTCTTTTCTTTGTACTGTTTTTTTAAGATATGGTTTCAGACTTAGAGCAAGGTTGCAAGAATAGTACAAAACTACACCCTTCGTCTAGACTTCCTCTAAACGTGAATATATTATCACATTTTCCTATACCCTCTCTCTCCTTTCCACCCCCAAACAAGGGCACAAGGACATAAATGCAGTACAATAATTAAACTCAGGAAATTAACACCAATACAAAACTTTTATATCCAATCTATTGACCTTATTCATATTTTGTCAGTTGTTCCAATAATATTTTTTAGAACGAGATTCCAGATCATGCATTGCAACCGATTTTTATTTCCCTTTAAGGTATTTTATTTCTGGAGCAATGCCTTGGTCTTTTTCATGGGACTGGCATCTGAAGAGTACAGGTCAGTTATTTTTTAGAATGAAGCTCAGTTTGAGTTCATCTGATATTTCTTCATGATTAGATTCACATTATGAACTTTTGGCAGGAATAAAACTGGCGTGAAAAAATTCCTGTTTCAAAACTACGTGTTGAAATCATTAATTATATTCATTAGGGGACTGACCTGCTTTAAATTCTTTCTGGAACAAGGGAGGGTATAAATATATTTTGAAAAAAATTTTAATCTGAACAATTCTTTGTTGATTCTGATGGCTTCAGAAAAACATTCATATTACATATTTACATAAGGGTGTAAATGTGAAATCAGTTTTCTTATTTAAAGAGGTGTTCATTACATTATCCTTAAAATATAAAAATGTTTGTTTCATTCATTTCTCAAGTTCTTCCTTTTGAGTACCAAAATAACCAAGGCAGCATTTTCAACTTTTTTGACCCAAGAATTCTTTTCATAGTTATGTACAGTCGGCCCTTTGTGTCTTTGGGTTCTGCACCCATGAACTTGAGCATCCATGGATTTTGGTACCTGTGGGCGGTCCTGGAACCAATCCCTTTGCGGATACCAAGGGACAACTGTATTATAGCTAGAAACCTGCTAGGAATTTACAAAATCATTAAAATTTTTTTCATATTATATGATAAATATACATGATAAATAATTTTAAATTAAGTATTTTATTTTATATCAGTCTTTAAACAGTATATTATAAAGTTTATCTTAATGCAAAATAAAAAATTTGGAACATTGCATACTTTAAAACTTTTTTCTATTTAACAATTGATACACTTTTCTAAAGCTAACTACATTAAAAAGTGTGATTTTTCAGCAATTTAAAAAATAATATATATTACCTTTTATTTGGGGGCCAAATGTATACTAATACATAGATTTAAATTTTACATCCTTTAGCATCAAGAAGAGCCAGGAACTGCTTTTGTGACCTGCTCATGACAAACAACATTAAATTTTTTCATTTTGACATTGAAAAACTCAACTGGCTTATTTTGATAATTTTTCACATTTTGTTTCTAAGTGATGAGATAAGAAAAAATATTTCAGGTCGTTATTTATGAGCAATTTTTGGATAGTCTTGGTTCTCAATAAGGGAAAAGCCAAACTGCAAATAATCATCACTATATTTCCTTTTTCATACTGTTTTTATAAGGATTAGAGACATTCATGGCTGCTAAATATGAATTATGATCAGACTGATGGATTTAATACAAGCACTGGAGCTAATGAAAATAATCTGGAGGCACATTTACAGAGCTAGTACAATTTTTAAGCTCCTCTTAACTTGCATCTCAGCTTCATCATTTGTTTTGCTTTCTGATTTTGACTAACGGACCATTATAGACAGAAATGAAATAATCTAGGTATGAAAACAGTTTAACAATGTACAGTAGCTAACACCACCACAGTAACCAGACATCGCCATAACTCACCCTGGAGGGCCGAGTCATGACCTTGCCCATCTGACTGTTACTCACCACTGCATATGTTCACCTCATAGATACTCAGGTGTTCTCCAGTGTCTCCAGTTCACTGGAATGGAGGAGGGGAGGAGTAATGGTCTTATTTGTTTATTTAAAAAATTGAAGTGTAAATAGATACCACCACATTTATCAACACCATTCTTTTGTCAGTAATTCCTTTGAAAGTCACTTTCACCATGGAAACCAAAGAAGCACCCCGCATCCCCGTTCCCTATCATATCACCCTATTTATAGGTATCATTGCACTTATCACTACCTTTCATTTTCTTGTTTCCTTTTAGGCTTATTGATTGATTGTCTCCCTCTGCCTAGGTGTAGAATCTAGGAAGTAGGGTCTCTCTAGTTAGTGCCGAATCTCCCCATCCTAGAACAACAGTGTGTGTTCATTCAGTCACTGAATGTAGACCCCTGCGCAACCTGTTGGAGAATGTTGTGTGGTTGAATGTCATTCCTTGACACTTTCTTCTTTACCCAGTCCTCACCTGAAAACTTAGTGCAAACCCTACTATTAATGTAATTTAAGGGAGTGAACATAAGGAGGTTAGAATCATTCCGTGTATGATTCTCTTGCCACATTCCTTTTCAAAAAGCACCAGAAGACTATTAATTTTACTGTGCCATGGAATCACATCCCTCTGTACATTAGAGGCAGAGTAGTGTGCAGGTTGAGTTTCCTCCATAGACCACCTGCTGATGCCCAAGGCCCCCTATTCCTTTATTTATAAGTAAACCTTTAGCAACACCCTTAGGCTTATTATGCTAATTTATTACTAGAAACTAAGATGTGAAAGTCTGCTAAATGATTAGGGTTTTCTTCACTTCTGATAATTTGGAAAAATGTGGAATGTTGTCAGCTGTCGGCATATCTACCCTTTTCTGACCCTTCTTTTTCAGGGACCTGAGAGCAGAAAGGAGAGAAATGAGAGAGAATGCCGGGCACTGGAAATGAGGTCTTGCAAGAAAGTGGAGGAAAGAAGGAGCTCTAGGAAGGAAGAGCGTGGAGAAGCGTACCTGCCCGCCCTGTCTGAAAAGGGGCCCAAATAGTACTTTGTTTCCACACCATGACTACTGATGCTACTGTGTTTTTTGAGCCCCAATTCACCAGGCCCAGGAGTGGTAGCTGTAAAGAGTCTGCAGATGCTGAGTGACTCAAGTGGGTGGTTGATTCAGCTGCTCCCCGAGACAGCTTGCATCATACTCCAGCTGCTTTTCAGAGTGTGATCTGCTCTGTTGCCCTTTTATGGGAAAAAAAAGGATAAAAGGTATTTTAATAGAATAAAGTAATTCTTGAAAATGTAAAGAGAGATATTTGAAGAGCTACCCACACGTCTTCACCAACCCTTCTTCCACATCAACCTCACAAATAGTCTTAAATAAAAGTCATTGGTGTGACTCAATGTTTACTTCCTTATTAGGAGTAATTATATAAGTATGTCTAAAGGCCATCATTTAATGAGAGCTGGTAGTTAAGGTGCCAAGTACTGTGCTGAGAGTTTGAATGTGTTACCTAATAGTCCTCACCACTCTGAGGTGGGACCTAGTCTTCTTTTCACTTGCTGGCTGAGGAAACTGGAGTTTAGGAAAGTTCAGTCACTCACTGGGGAGGTGGCAGAGTTAGGGCCGGAGCCCAGTTCATGCTGACTCTTGTTCCTAACTTGAGGCAGGACCTTCATTTCCCTTTCGCAGTGGGTCCTGACTTAGTAGGTGTGTGATTTGCTTGTGAACGGGCAGATGTGAATGAGAAAAGCAGGACTTGGGAGTGAGTTACAATTTTGATTACGTGGGTGGAGACTGAATCTCTGAGATCAGCTTTATGCTCTGGGTTTTAACTTTATGAGACTATTTATTTTTTATTGAGGTATAACTGACATGTAACATTATATTAGTTTCAGGTGTCCAACGTAATGATTCAGTATTTGTATGTATTGTGAAATGATTGCCACAGTAAATCTAGTTAACATCCATCACCATACATAGTTACACATTTTTTTCTTGTGATGAGAACTTTTAAGATCTACTCTCTTAGCAGCTTTCAAATATACAATATTGTCAACTATAGTCACCATGCTGTACATTACATCGCTTTATTTATTTATTTATTTATATATTTTTTAACATCTTTATTGGAGTATAATTGCTTTACAATGGTGTGTTAGTTTCTGCTTTATAACAAAGTGAATCAGTTATACATATACATATGTTCCCATATCTCTTCCCTCTTGCGTCTCCCTCCCTCCCACCCTCCCTATCCCACCCCTCTAGGTGGTCACAAACCACCGAGCTGATCTCCCTGTGCTATGTGGCTGCTTCCCACTAGCGATCTATTTTACGTTTGATAGTGTATATATGTCCATGCCACTCTCTCACTTTGTCCCAGCTTACCCTTCCCCCTCCCTGTGTCCTCAAGTCCATTCTCTAGTAGGTCTGTGTCTTTATTCCCACCTTGACCCTAGGTTCTTCATGACCTTTTTTTTTTTTTTTAGATTCCATATATATGTGTTAGCATACGGTATTTGTTTTTCTCTTTCTGACTTACTTCACTCTGTATGACAGTCTCTAGGTCCATCCACCTCACTACAAATAACTCAGTTTCGTTTCTTTTTATGGCTGAGTAATATTCCATTGTATATATGTGCCACATCTTCTTTATCCATCCATCTGTTGATGGACACTTAGGTTGCTTCCATGTCCTGGCTATTGTAAATAGAGCTGCAATGAACATTTTGGTACATGACTCTTTTTGAATTATGGTTTTTTTCAGGGTATATGCCCAATAGTGGGATTGCTGGATCATATGGTAATTCTATTTTTAGTTTTTTAAGGAACCTCCATACTGTTCTCCATAGTGGCTATATCAATTTGCATTCCCACCAACAGTGCAAGAGCGTTCCCTTTTCTCCATACCCTCTCCTAGCATGATTTATTTAAAACATATGGACCACCTCACAAATTTGCGTGTCATCTTTGCACAGGAGCTGTGCTAATCCTCTCTGTATCCAGAGAAGTTCCAGTTTTAGTGTATGTGCTGCTGAAGCAGGCACTTCTTTTTTTCCCCCCAGCTCTATTGAAGTATAATTGACAAATAAAATTGTATATATTTACATTGCACAGCATGATGATTGATATGTGTATGAGTATTTGACATACTTTGTAAAATCATCACCACGATCAGGTTAATTGACATATTGAGGCCATATTCTGTTTTTTTCCCTAGAAGAAAAGATAGTAGAATTCTCCCTATTTATTCTTTGTCTCTGTCTTGGATCATCAAATGCCCAAGGGCAGCTAGAATCTCTATCTTGTGAAGAAGAAGATCTCCCAAAACTACTACTCATTACTAATACCGCAACTTACTGCTTATGTAAGAACAAACTAACTTTGGCATAGACAATAAAAAGAAGGAAAAAGAGAGAGAAAAAGAGAAGAGGAAAACAGTGAAAGAAAAGTAAAATAGTGATGATCACTAATGTGCATTCTTTCAATTCATACAACTTGTACCTTCACCATTTTGAATTGACACTTTCATGCAGCTTTTTAATGGTGATTTTTCACACAGGTAAAAGATGACTTCAACTATTACATGGTGTGTTTGCCGGTTATTTGCCACTGCCAAGGGAGAGGATGGGACCGACCTGCCTTTGAGATCTGTGTTATACTATGTGTTGTTTCCCCACCCTTGCTTTGGGTACTTTTCAGTCTTGCTAACCAACTTTCAGATTTGGGGATGGTCTACTCATCTGCTGTGGCCCCAAAAGAAAGGTCTGGGGAGAGGTGGCCCACCCATGGAAAGGAGAGATGCCTGGAGTTCCCAGGGCCCATTGGCTGGCTGGCTGAGACAGTAGCCAACTTCCACTCCAGCCAGGATATCTGTGAAGTTTCTTCCCCTTCAAGGATAGCAGTACCTGGGAAAATCAGGATTAAGACTTTTATACTATATTCTATCAAATTGGAGGAAAGTCTGTTTTCAGCACACTTTCAGGACCATAGTAAATGGAAGAGGGGGGACTCTCTGAATATGAAGTTGACAGCTTATTGCCTTTTTTAAATATCACAAAATGATAGTCGTCATAATAAAAATACAGATCAAGAAAAAGAATGAAAATTAAAAACTTACTGTACCTACTCAGAGATAAACATGGTTAATACTTTGTTGTCTGTCCTTCCAGAATATTATCTATGTGTATACACAAACACACACACACACACAAACTTTTTTCCAAACATGAGTTCATTTCAGTTAACAGTATATCATTTACATCTTTTAAAATAGTCAAGTGCATAATTTTAATGGTTCCTTGCTTAAAACATTCTCAAGTCTCTTCCATCTTAAAAACTTCCCTCATAGGGGCTTCCCTGGTGGCTCAGTGGTTAAGAATCTCCCTACCAATGCAGGGGACACGGGTTCGAGCCCTGGCCCGGGAAGATCCCACATGCTGCGGAGCAACTAGGCCCGTGTGCCACAACTACTGAGCCTGCGCTCTGGAGCCCACGAGCCACAACTACTGAGGCCCGCACGCCTAGAGCCCGTGCTCTGCAACAGGAGAAGCAACTGCGATGAGAAGCCCGCGCACCGTGGCGAGGAGTAGCCCCCGCTCGCCGCAACGAGAGAAAGCCCGCGCACAGCAACGAAGACCCAACGCAGCCAAAATATAAATAAATAAATGAATTTAAAAAATTAAAAAACAAAAACAAAAACTTCCCTCATAATATACCGATAGGTACCACTTTTTTTTTTTTTTTTTTTTTTGACCACACCGCGTGGCTTGTGAGCTCTTAGTTTCCCTACCAGGGATTGAACCTGGGCCCTCGGCAGTGTAAGCGCTAAGTCCTAACCGCTGGACTGCCAGGGAGTTCCCGCAAACCCATTTTTTTAAAGTAAATAATTATTTCTTGCCCTGCCTGCCCCCGATCTGTGTTCCCTGCCTCAGTGAATGGTTAGCATCATTTACCAGTTGTCAACCAAGAACCTGGTTGGGTTTGAAACCATCACGTACTCTTCTTGTTCTCCATTCAAATAATTATCAACTTCTGCTTATTTTGCCTCTATCACTTGGACCTACCAAATTCCATTCTCATTGCCAGCATCCCACATCAGGCCCTTTATATCTTGCCTTGATTCCAACAAAAATGATAATATTTTGGATATGTTTGGTTAAATGAAATATATTATTAAAATTAATTTCTCCTGTTTTTCCCTATTTTAATGTCGCTACTATTAGAAAATTTAAAATTACCTCTATGTCTCATATTTCTATTGGGCAGCAATGATCTATACTTGAACTCTCAAGCCTCTTTTTATATTACTTGAATTTTATTTTTTTAATTCTAGGAAGCTTAAGAAGAATTGGAATGTAATTAATCCATGGTATTATTTTGGGTTAACTGGCCTAATACTAGTTACAACATTTTAAAGTTTATTAACCTGATTCTTTCTTTCCTCCCTTCCTTCCTTCCTTCCCTCCTTCCTTCCTTCCTTCCTTCCTTCCTTCCTTCCTTCCTTCCTTCCTTCCTATTCTCTCCAAATAAAAATATCTCTGTCCATTCATATTCTCTTCTGTACTATAGTATGACTCATGTCGGTTTTATCAGGTAATGATTTACTTACGTCTGTCTTCCCATCTAGACTGTGAACTCTTAGTAGTAGGAACCATATCTTAATCATCTTTGCATTCCCAGAACCCTTGCCTATCACATAGTAGTGACGTAATAGATATAGTCTGAGAATGTGACTCTGAACAGCCAAGGCTCTAGAACTTGAATTAATCCTGCCTATTTTAGGCAAGACACTGTCATATGATACTCTCTTGAAATAAAAAATTGTGTTGTAGATAGTATTCCCCCCCAATGGAAACATTTTTTACTTATAAAAACAACAGTATCGGACTTCCCTGGTGGCACAGTGGTTAAGAATCCGCCTGCCAATGCAGGGGATGCAGGTTCGAGCCCTGGTCCAGGAAGATGCCACATGCCGTGGAGCAACTAAGCCGGTGCACCACAACTACTAAGCCTGCACTCTAGAGCCCGGGAGCCACAACTACTGAAGCCCTCGAGCCACAACTATGGAAGCCCGCGTGCCTAGAGCCCGTGCTCTGTGACAAGAGAAGCCACCGCAATGAGAAGCCCGTGCACTGCAATGAAGAGTAGCCCCCGCTCGCCACAACTAGAGAAAGCCCGCGTGCAGCAACGAGGACCCAACGCAGCCAAAAATACATAAATAAATAAAATCTACATGTTAAAAAAACCCCAAAAAACAGTATCTGACATACTTTCAAATAACGCAGACGCATATAAAATAGAAAGTGACGGTCCTCTGGAAAAGACCAATGTCAGAAATATGAAATTAATACAGTTGAGCACTACTGTCAAGGCACACTGATTACTCTAGGGGGCAGACTTGAGCCGACGTTTGGATGATAATGCTGGACACAGAGAAGTCTCCCAGTTGGGTCAATGACAAAATCACTACCATTACTTTCAGACAGAAAGGAGAACTGCAGCATTTCCTACCAAAACTCTTGGAGGTAGGTTTAAACTAATTAAATGTTGAGTAAGTTTTATGACTTATTAATGTATTTAAAGGTACACATGAGGGAGGATGACAAACTGGTTATCTCCATGGGGCATGAAAAGAGAAAGAGGCATAAAATACTTGTGCAGATGATTTACATTTGCACAATGGGAAATTTTAAACTGGCAAAGGAAGGGATTATAAATTCTAATTATCTCAGTCTTTGGAGTTTTTAACATCCTACTGTAACCTTGGATTATCTAATTCTGTTTTGGCTGAATTCCTGCTACAACTTTGGAGCCAGTTATCATAGTAGTTGACTGAGAACAGTTCTGCCCCATCTGCATGTATGGAGATGTGAGGAAAAAAAACAACGGTGAATGGGAACCCTAGTGTACTGTTGATGGGAATGTAAATTGGTGCAGCTGCTATGGACAAGGGTATGGAGGTTTCTCAAAAAATTAAAAATAGAACTACCATATAATCCAGCAATTCCACTTCTGAGTATTGATGTGAAGGAAACAAAACAGTAGCTCAAAAACATATCTGCAGTCCCATGTTCATTGCAGCATTATTTACAACAGCCAAGACGTGGAAACAATCTAAGTCTCCATTGATGAGTGAATGGATAAAGAAGATGTGGTACATATATATGTATGTATGTGTATATATAATATATATATATACAAATGGAATATTATTCAGCCATAAAAAGAATGAAATCTTGCCATTCACGACAACTTGGATGGACCTGGAGGGCATTATGCTAAGTGAAATAAGTCAAACAGAGAAAGGCAAACACTGTATGATGTCACTTATATGTGGAATCTTAAAAAACAAAACAAAAAAACAGGCTCATTGATAACAGAGAACAAACTGGTGATTGGCAGAGGTGGGGGGTGGAGGGATGGCGATGATGGGGGGTGAGAAATGGGTGAAGATAGTCGAAAGGTACAAACTCCCAGCTATAAAAAAAAGGAAGTCATGAGGATGTAATGTACAGTATGGTGACTATAGTTAACACTACTGTACTGCATGTTTGAAAGTTGCTAAGACAGTAGATCTTAAAAGTTCTCATCACAAGAAAAACAAATTTTGTAACCATGTGCGGAGACGGATGTCAACTAGACTTGTTGCGGTGATCATTTCACAAGAAATACAAATATCAGATCATTATGTTGTACACCTAAAACTAATATAATGTTATATGTCAATTATACTTAAAAAAAAAAAAAGAGAAAACAAAAAACAAAAACAAAAGAACAGAGAACAGATTGGTGGTTGCCTGAGGTGGGGAGGGGGTGTAGATAGGCTGTGTGCAAAATGGGTGAAGGGGGTCAAAAGGTACAAACTTCCAGTTTTAAAATAAATAAGTCCTGGGGATGTAATGTACAGCATGGTGACTATCGTTAACAGTACTATATTGCATATTTGAAAGTTGCTAAGAGAGTAGATCTTAAAAGTTCTCATCACAAGAAAAGAATTTTGGAACTATGTGTGGTAGTGGATATTGTAGACACTGTAGTCATCATTTCGCAATATATACAAATATGGAATCATTATATTGTACACCTGAAAAGAATATACTGTGTTTTTAAAAAATATTTATTTATTTATTTATTTGGTTGTGCTGGGTCTTCGTTGCGGCAGGCTTGATCCTTAGTTGTGGCATGCGAACTCTTAGTTGCAGCATGCCTGTGGGATCTAGTTCCCTGACCTGGGCTGGAACCCTGGCTCCCTGCATTGGGAGTATGGAGTCTTATCCACTGGGCCACCAGGGAAGTCCCCTGAAATGTATGTAATGTTATAGGTCAATTATACCTCCATTAAAAAAAAAAAGCAAGCAAACAAAAAACAATAATGAACTGTGAAACTCCTCGATTTAAGCCGGCTTCTTTTCCCCAACTTGTGCATGCATGTGTGCCTAGCAACTCTTGAGTGACTTACACCCCAGAGCATAGCCCCCCTTGCCTTGGCTCATGATCTCTGAGTCTCTACCTTGTTCACTAATTGCCAGGATCTGCTTGTTCATTCAACAAAGATTTTTTGACTTCTTGTCCTGTGCTAGGGATACAAAAGTGAGCAAAAGAGATAAAAACCTCTGTTTTCCAGGAGCTCACATCCAGTGAGAAAGATAAATAGTAAACAAAAATCTACTCATCACTTCCTCAGAGATAACTAATTAAAAAAAAATATTGTGTCACTCTCTAGCTTGAAGACCTTGGCAAGCTCCTCATTATTTATAGAATTAAATCAAAACCTTTCAGCATGGCATCAAACACCCCATGTGGCTGGTTTTCAAACTTTAATGACAAAGGTATTATTTCAAACTCTTCTTACCTCCTTCCCTCTCTTCTCCTCCCTCCTCAGTATTCTGTGTCCTATACATCTTTCTTCACAGCAGATGTTTTCATTGCTATTGCGTAAATCGCCTTCAGGTGTTTTGGTGGAGGGATAAATGCAAACAAATGAAACCTTCATAGTGACTACTGTGTCTCTTTGTTTAGATTTTCCATTTGGGATGGGCACTGGTTAGCTGTTCATTAAGGGGTAATAATAATGTACTGGCCAGGAGCCATTTTAACCTGAACAAGGAGCCAACCAAGTACTTTCCCAGGACTCTCCTTTCTTATCTCTGACATACGTCTATCACCTGTGACTAGCTAATGCATGTTTAAAGGTTGTTCATTACGTTCTTATAAACAAGTGGCTTTTTTCCCTCACCCCTCGATTTGCAAACATAGTATTATAATGGTGTCACCATTTCCAAGGAAGTGTAGGAACAAGAGGAAAAAAATGTTAAGGAGGGGGAATGAGAAAAACAAAATATGAGGACTTTTAAAGATCGTCTGATAAATAAGTTCTAGGGATGTAATGTACAACATGATGACTATAGGAACCACTGATGTATGCTATACATGATAGCTGTTAAGAGGGTAAATCCTAAGAGCTCTCATTACAAGGAGAACTTCTGTTCCTTTTTTTTTTTCCGTTTCTTTTTATTGTATATGTATATGAGATGATGGATGTTAATGAAACTTATTGTGGTAATCATTTCACAATATACGTAAGTCAAACTTTATGCTGTACACCTGAAACTCAAACAATGATGTATGTCATTTATATCTCAATAAAACTGGGGGCGGGGAAAGGTCATCTGATTTAAGACTGTCTCATCCAAATTCCTAATTGATGTAAGAACTCCCTCTGCAATGGGTCTGCCAGGTGCCTTCCAGGCTTCCTTCCCTCCCTCCTCCTGCCCCTCCCTTCCCTCCTTCCTTCCTTCCCTCCTTCTTCCCCCCTCCTTCCTTTCCTTTTTCTTCCTTCCCTCCTTCCTTCCTCCCTCCCTCCCTCCTTTCTTTCTTTCTTTCTTTCTTTCTTTCTTTCTTTCTTTCTTTCTTTCTTTCTTTCTTTCTTTCTTTCATGTATAGTTGATATATAATATTGTGTTCATTTCAGTTATACAGCATAGTGTTCAGAATTTTTTTCAGATTCTTTTCCATTACATGTTATTACAAGATATTGAATATAGGTCCATGTGCTATACAGTAAATCCTTGTTGCTTATCTATTTGATGTGTAGTAGTTTGTATCTGTTAATCCCATACCCCTAATTTGTCCCTCCACACCACCCCGCCTTGGTAACCATAAGTTTGCTTTCTGTGTCTATGAGTCTGTTTCTGTTTTGTATATATTTTCATTTGTATTATTTTTTGATTCCACATATAAGTGATATCATATAGTATTTATCTTTCTTTGTCTGACATTTCACTAAGCATAATATTCTCTAGGTCCATCCACATTGCTGCAAATGACAATATTTCATTTTTTTATGACTAATATTCCATTGTATATGTACATACCACATCTTCTTAAGCCAGTCTTTTCTAGATGACTTCCAGGGCTGGGAAGGCAGCCGATTTCATTGTGTTAAAGCTCTCGTGATTGATGTTGTTAGCCTGCCACCCCTCCCCTGCAAAAAAGGTCCTTTCTCATACTGAGCTGCAATCTTCCACATGGAACTTGGTCTTTTTCTTTCACTCTAGTCCCCTGTAGCATAGGTCTAGTCCCTCTCCTGAAGGATGTCACTACAGTTCCTAGAGGAGAACGCTCATGACTTTCTCTGCCCCATGGTCCATCCCATGGGGTTCCTCAGGAGAACTTTCTGTGTCATCCATTATTCCTCACAGAACCTGAACTCCACAGCCGCCTCACCCTAAATGCCTTCACTTGAACCTCTCTAGGTTGTAAATTTTCTGTTTAAATTATGGTATCCATAGTAATAAAAATGTAAATGAAAATAAGAGGTCATTTAAAACTCAAACTTGCAAATGTTTAAAAAAGTTAATTCTCAGAGCTTGGGGAGGGTGAGATACCATATTAAAAGTAAAAAATTGTTCAATTTTTCTTGAAATCATTTGTGTCACAAGAACAATGAAACTATTATTATTGTTTGACCCAGTAAATTTACTTACAGGAACCTATCCTTAAGAAATAATAACTGTGAGATAAAATATTTTTGCATGATGGTTTTCTTACAGCATTATTTTATTAAAAACACCATTGTAAAACAGCTTTATTAAGGTATAATTGGTGTTTAATAAACTGCCCATATTTAAAGTGTACAGTTTGATAAGTTTTTCTTTTTTATTATAGTTAAATATTCATAACATAAAATTTACCAGTTAGATAAATTTTGACACATGTATACACTCATGCCCCTTTGTAAGAACCCCTTCTTTCTCCTTCCCATAACCTTCCCACCCTGTCCCAGACAACCTCTGTTCTACTTTCTGTCACTATATAGATTAATTCACATTTTCTAAGCATTTATATTAATGGAATCATACAGAATGATTTTTTTTGTCTGACTTCTTGCACTCTGTGCAATTATTTTGGATTCATCTGTATTGATTATTGCTGAGTAGTATTTCATTATATGGAGGTACCACAATCTGTTTAGTCATTTATCTTGATGGACATTTGTGTTGTTACCAGGTTTTGGCTATTACAAATAAAGTTTCTATGTACATTATTAATCTTTATGTGGATATATGCTTTCTTTTTGGGGGGGGTCTTTTCCAAGCTTTAAAAAAATTTTTTAATTGAAGTATAGTTGATTTACAATGTTTCAGGTGTACAGCAAAGTGATTCAGTTTTATATATATATATATATATATATATATATATAATTTTTCAGATTCTTTTCCATTATAAGTTATTACAAGATATTGAATATAGTTCCCTGTGCTATACAGTAGGTTCTTGTTTATCTATTTTATATATAGTAGTGTGTATCTGTTAATCCCAAATTCCCAACTTATCTCCCTGACCCTTTCCTTTTTGGTAACCATAAGTTTTCTATGTCTGTAAGTCTATTTCTGTTCGGTAAATAAGTTAGTTTGTATCATTTTTTTAGATTCCACATATAAATGATATCATATGATATTTGTCTTTCTTTTTTTCATGGATGGAATGGCTGGCCCGCAGGTAAGTGTATGTTTAACTTTTAAAGAAACTGTCAAACTCTTTTCCAAAGTGGTTGTACTATTTTACATAGCCACCAGCATTTTATGAGAATTCTAGTTGCTCCACGTCCTTACAATACATGGTGCAGCCAATCTTTCTAATTTTAGCTATTCTAATAGGTATGTGGTTGTATCTCATTGTGTTTTAAATTTTCCATTTCCCAAATGACTAATGATATTGAACACTTTTTCAGGTGCTTATGCCATCAGTATATCATTTTTTGATAAATTCTGTTCAAGTATTTTGCCCATTTAAAAAAGCTAGGGGGACTTTCTTGGTGGTCTAGTGGTTAATACTCTACGCTTCCACTGCAGGGGGCGCGGGTTCTACCCCTGGTCGGGGAACTAAGACCCTGCATGCCGCGGGGTACAGCCGAAAAATAAAAATTAAAAAATTTTAAAAAAAAGCTAGGTAGTTAAAAAAATTTTTATATGTAAGATTTCCTTACATATTCCAGATAAAATCCTTATCATATATGTGATTTGCAAGTATTCTTTCCCAGTAGATTGTCTTTTCATTCTGTTAATAGTGTTTTTCAAAGAGCAGAAGTTCTTAATTACAAAAAGTCCAACTTTAAAATTAATTTTTATTTTATAGATTGTGATTTTGGAGTATTTAAGAAATTTTTACCTAACCCAAGGTCACAAAAGATTTTCTCCTGTGTATTCTAGACATTTTATAATGTTAGGTTTTACATTTAGATTTATGGTCAACTTTGAGTTAACATTTGTACATGTTGTGAAGTATGAAGAGGTGAATTAAAACATTTTTTGGCACATAAATCCTCAATTGTTTCAACGGTTTGTTGAAAACTCTATCTTTTTTCCATTGAATTTCTTACATCTTTGCCAAACATCAATTAAACATACGTGTGAATCATTTTCTCTAATTTCTATTCTGTTCCATTGACCTATTCTACTATTTTATTTTATAAATTTATTTATTTTATTTATTTATTTAGTTTTGGCTGTGCGCAGGCTTTCTCTAGTTGCGGTGAGCGGGGGCTACTCTTCGTGGCGGTGTGCGTGCTTCTCACTGCGGTGGCTTCACCTGTTGCGGAGAATGGGCTCTAGGTGCGTGGGCTTCAGTAGTTGTGGTGCACGGGCTTAGTTGCTCCGCGGCATGTGGGATCTTCCCGGACCAGGGGCTGAACCCATGTCCCCTGCATTGGCAGGTGGATTCTTAACCAGTGCACCACCAGGGAAGTCCCCTATTTTATCTTAAAACAATTATTTTTAAGTGTAATATACAACACATTGTTGAAAAATTGAAAGACAGACGAGAAGCAGATAAAGATCACCCCAAACCCAACTACCTAGACGTAAGTGTGATTAATATTTTGGCAATGTTTTTTTCAGTCTTTCTTTTCTGGGCATTTTTGTGTGTGTGTGTATGTATTTATTATTGGAAGATGCCTTAAATCCTTCAGGAACGTATATAATACACTGTCATATTCCTTCCTTCTTTCCTTCCTTCCTTCCTTCCCTCCCTCCCTCCTTCCTCCCCCCACTTTCTCCCTTCCTTCTTTCCCTCCTTCCATAATGGGTAAATAATTTAGCAAAAAAAGCCACTAGCTAGGCTTTATTCCTCCTTTTCTCTCCCTTCTCTTTCCTTCTTTTCATTCTTCTTCCTCCCTCTCCTTCCTTCTTCCGTTTCTCGGGGCTATTGTAGTTGGTTTGTGTGCATGTATAGGTATGTGTAGGGATGTGTGTGTGTGTGTGTGTGTGTGTGTGTGTACTGGTAAGCACGTCTTTGAGTTAAGAATTCAGCTGGGTGCAGCTGGAAGATAGGTTACATTCAGGGGAACTGACTCAACAGTAAATATATTAAGGTTAATGGGAGTCAGATTTCTCACTGATGAGAAAAGAGGTATAAATATAGAAAGGTGGAGGAGGGGGCATTGAATAAGCCCTGCTGTGTTGAAACTGGAGGTTTTAAATATATATAAATAGATATGTATGTGTATATATATGCATAAGTGCATACATGCATAAATTTCTTTCAATCTATAGGTAATTTACATATTGGTAACTTTCTTTTTTTTGATCCATTTGAGGGTAAGTTGCAGACGTGATGCCCTATTATCCCTGGGTAATTGAGTGTGTATATAAAAATTAGGACATTTCTCTACATAACCATAGTATAACCATCAACATTAGGAAATTAACATTGATTAAATATTACCATATATGATAATATAAAACATTGCCACGTATAATGGTGATATTTTACACACACACACACACACACACACACACACACACACTGTCCACTGAGTGAACTACCCGAATTTGAGTTCTTACCCAGGCTCTAATTTTTTTTTTTTTGGTGTGGTGGAGAGGGACACAAACTAAGACATGTTACTGGAAACATTAGTGGAAAACCAATAGTTAGGATGAACTTCTAGAATCAGATCACTTACTGCTGAGATGACAACAAGGATTCCATTGCTGTGGAAAAGGGGCAGGGATAATCTCCCACATCATGATACGTAGATTCTCCTCTTTCATGCACTGGGATGAGGTATAAGTGGAAGAGGAAACACTGGATTATACAATAGGACCAGCACTTGAACAGTATTAGGAGAAGAGATGATAGGAACTATAGAGCTGATGAGCTTTTTTAATCTCCTCAAAAACCTCGAAGAGAATGACAGGCTCAGTTCAGCCAACTATAAATTCAATCCAAGCTATGAAAACCAGAGGTCCTCAGTGGCAGTGTTTATAGAGACCTTCATCAGTTGCAGGGATCAGGAGAATCAAGCCCAACATTTGATTGAAAATAACAGAGCTGCAGAGGTGACTAACTAAGTAGACTTGACGTTTCTCCTATGCTAAAGTCAGAGCCCTGACCAAGAAGTGGGACTCTGAGACCTAATGGAGGTATTTGGGTAGATATGTCAGAGAATCTTGAGCTCCCAGATTTCCCTAAACCCTTGGGGTTGGCAGAAACAGTTGCCTTTTCTTTGTTGAGTAAAGTCGTCTCTCTTTGCCTGATAACCATGAAAGACTCCCTGTGGGGGCTGCTTCACAGAGCGATGTTCAACCTTCTCAAGATTTGCACCACTATACCTCACTGCCTGTATACCAATAGCCTAGGAGAGAAATACATTTCTGTCACCAAGATGAAATACCTTGCTTCCCCAAAGAATTGCAGGACCCAGCTAATATTAACCAGTAGGAAGCAGGAGAATATGTGTGAACTTTGGAGTACATGGGGTGATGTATAACACCAGATAGGGAAAGTTTATTGACATGACAGTACTCTCCCGTGACCTAGAATTGAGTGACCTGGCAAGGATACATGGAGTCTATCTTAGTAGCCTGCTGGGATGACTCCTCAAAGTCTGGGCATGATAAAGATTTACAATAAAAGAGGTGGAAATGCCAGAACTGCCTTGGCAGAGCATTGTGGAAGGGATCAGAGGGCTCCGGAACTTAAGAATATTAAAGTGGATTTATTATATAAGACCAGAGAACACATACCTTGATCATGTTACCCAGGAGGGCTCAGAGGATACTCTATTCATTGAGGTAATAAGAAATGCACTAGTAAGGGGATGGGGCGCTTGGTGTCTTTGAGAAGTGGTGACCATACACTGTAGGCTAGGGTTGATGGTAAGAGATACTGTCTTAATGCTGGGCTCCCTAAAAGCAATGATAAGATTTCAGAATATGAGAGTGCAGGTGGGACACTAACTTCAGAAGCAAGGTGGATTTAATGACTGTAATGGGAAATAAGGTCAGAGTAGCAATCTTGACTGACAGGGATCTGCAGTGATGGCTCATAGACCATGGTGCTCCTGTCAAGAACTGTGAAGGTTCTGAGATGTAACCCCACATGTAAGCTAACAAGTTAGTCTGCCGCAGTGTCATGGATGATGACAAAGGACATAGGACTCCTGGGTCAGAGACAAAGGACAGTTTATTACTCATAATAATAACAGCAGCCAGGGTATTAGCATTTGAGCTGGTTCCCAGAACCCCAAATTCTACAGAATGACAGCCAGTTGATGTCTGAACATACGGTGGGTTCCTGAGCTTAGAAAATCCCAATATTTTATCATGAGTTTTAAGAAAACTTTTCCCATCTCTGCCCTGGAAGAAGACATTATCTTTATTGTTGAACAGAATGCCATCTGCTCTAGAAGGTGACATTGTATATATTTTCCAAGGTTGTTTACTCTATAAACATTCAGGTAGTCTGGGACAATGGCTGTCAGCGCTTCTGCTCATAAAACTTGCAGAAACCTGAGACATCCATGGAGAATTGCGTCCCAATAGTATCTGTTCCTTGTTTCAATGCCACCTTCACTTGGAACATATTTTCCCTTGAATGTGCACTCCATCAACCAATCTAATTAATCTGACCAATAGGGGCTGGGACCAAATCCATTTAATTTTTCTCAGCATCTAACTAAGGCTAACATCGACAGGACTCTATGCAGCAGGATGAGCCAAACTGCAGTACTGACCTCAAATTCTCCATCCTCCCCACACAGAATCCTGGATTCAATCAGCCGAACAACTCCCATAAACCATCAGGGTCTACCTTAGAAAATCAAGTGGCTTTCTCTTTAAGTTTCTATGTTGACCTTTCCACTTGGCCCAAGGCATCACTCTAGATTCAGCAGGATGTATGTGTGATAGTACAGGCTTTGCCTTGGCCTGTAAGGAGATAGTCTTTCATCCCTAACAATCCTGACCACTGATTTTTTTTTTCTTATTCATATTTCTCCAGTTTTTAAAAATTTTATTGAAGCACAGTTGATTTACAATGTTGTGTTAATTTTTGCTGTACAGCAAAGTAACTCAGTTATACATATATATTCTTTTTCATATTCTTTTCCATTCCATTTCCATAGGATATTAAATATAATTCCCTGTGTTGTACAGTAGGACCTTGTTGTTTACCCATCCTATATATAATAGCTTGCATCTGCTAATCCCAAACTCCCAATCCTTCCCTCTCCAACCCCACCCCCAGTAACCACAAGTCTGTTTTCTATGTCTGTGAGTCTATTTCTGTTTTGTAGCTATGTTTATTTGTGTTGTATTTTAGATTCCACATATAAGTGACATCATATGTATTTGTCTTTCTCTTCCTGACTTACTTCGCTTAGTAATGTAATCTCTTGGTCCATTCATGTAGCTGCAAATGGCATTATTTCATTCTTTTTAATGGCTAAGTAATATTCCATTGTATATATGTACCACATCTTCTTTATCCATTCATCTGTCAATGGACATTTAGGTTGGTTCCATGTCTTGGGTATTGTAAATAGTGCTGCTCTGAACATAGGAGTGCATGTATCTTTTTGGATTATAGTTTAATTATAATTATATTATATAATTATCATATCATGTAAGTATATAATTATAATTATAATTATATTTATATATACTTATATAATATAATATATACTTATATAATATAATAATTTAATTATTATATTATATAATTATAATTACAATT
Source organism: Balaenoptera borealis (assembly GCF_965194805.1). Taxonomy (NCBI): domain Eukaryota; kingdom Metazoa; phylum Chordata; class Mammalia; order Artiodactyla; family Balaenopteridae; genus Balaenoptera; species Balaenoptera borealis. Next base: position 48,340,785 of record NC_138862.1, read on the forward strand.
ATAATTATATTTAATTTAATTATAATTATAACCAGGAGTGGGGTTGCTGGATCATATGGCAACTCTATCTTTAGTTTTTTGAGGAATCTCCATACTGGTTTCTTTTTTGTTTGTTTGTTTTTGGTTTTTTTACTTTTTTTATTTTTTTGGCCATGCCGTGCAGCTTGTGGGATCCTGGTTCCCTGACCAGGGATTGAACCCAGGCCCTAGCAGCGAAAGCACCAAGTCCTAACCACTAACTACCAGTGAATTTCCCTGTTTTCCATAGTGGCTGAATGCACCAATTTACATTCCCACCAACAGTGTGAGAGAGTTCCCTTTTTCCACACTCTCTCCAGAATTTATTATTTGTAGACTTTTTAGTGATGGCCATTCTTACTGGTGTGAGGTGGTACCTCATTGTGGTTTAGATTTGCATTTCTCTGATAATTAGCGATGATGAGCATCTTTTCATGTGCCTATTGGCCATCTTTATTCCTGACCACTGATTTAAAGCTGACTTGAATGCCTTTGAAGATCAAGGTGGAGTCACTGATCACTTCTTCTAAAGTAAGGGGTAAAATTTGCACCATCTTTTCTAATTGGATAACTCCTATTTTAGGGGAAAATGTTAGTAATGAGTCATATATACCTAGGGGAAGCTTCTCGAAGTAGGATAGGTAGTCTTGTTTTTGAGAGATGTACATGGTCTACAAGTAACACGATCAGCTTGGTGGTGTTTGGTTAAACACTTGTACGTCTCTTATAAGCATTCTTAAGATGCAAGTCACTGTGTTTTGGAGACAGAGGCAAGTTAATGCCTGGCTTCCTGTTCAAGAAGTACAATCCTGGGGATGCACATAGTGTCCTTGGAAAGATCAGGGTTGTTGACAGCTGTTGGGACTGCTCAGGGGAGTCTGCATTTTTAATTAAAATTTTTATTTTGAGATAGTTATAGATACATATACAGCTGTAAGAAATAATACAGAGAGACCTGTACTCTTTAACCAGTTTCCCCCAATGGTAACATTTTGCATTATTATTTGCAAATATATTATAGTACAATATCCCAACTTTATCCCATGGGTACAGTCAAACTACAGAACTCTTCCAACACCACAAGGATCCTCTATTTTGCCCTTTTATAGTCACACTCATTTCCCTTCCACCCCACCATCTCCTTAACCCCTGGCAATCACTAATCTGTTTTCCATTTCCATAATTTTGTCATTTCAAGGATGTTATATAAATAGAATCACAAAGTATGTACAAAAGGCATCTAGTTTTTCACATTAAGTATAATGCTAGCTGTGGGTTTTTTGTACCTGCTCTTGTGGAAGTTCTCTTTTCTTTTTTATTTTTCCGAGCATTTTTATGATGCTGAATATTGTTGAGTGTGCTTATTCTATGTTGATTGATATGTTTGTGTTTTTTCTTTAGTTTGTTAATGTCATGGATTATATTGATTGATTTTTAAATATTAAACAAGGACTGCATCTCTGGGGAAAAAACCCCACTTGCTCATGATGTATAATGATTTTTATATATTGCTGAATTCTATTTGCTGACATTTTTGCACCTATATTCATGAGGGATATTGGTTTGTAGTTTTCTTTTTTATTCTGTGTTTCTCTGGTTTTGCATCACAGCAATACTGTCTTCACAAAGTCAATTGGAAAGTGTTCTGTCCTATTTTCTGGAAGAGATTATGTAGAATTGGTGTTAATTCTTCCTTAAACGTTTGGCAGATCCCTCCAGTGAAACCATCTGGGCCTGGAGATTTCTTTTTTGGGAGTATTTGAATTTGAATTCAATTTCCTTAATAGTTACAGGGCTATTCAAATTATTTATTTCCTATTGGGTGAGTTGTGGTAATTTGTGGTTTTCAAGGAACTTGTCCCTTTCATTTAAGTCAAATTTATATGTGTAGAGTTGTTTGGAGTATTCCCTTACTTTCTTTTTGATGCCTGCAAGGTCTATAATGAGATCCCTTGTTTTGTTCCTGACACTGGTAATTGGTGTCTTCTCTCTTTACTTTCTTTGCCAGTCATGCTAGCAGTTTGTCTATTATATTGATCTTTTCAAAGAACTAGCCCTTTGTTTTCACCTTATTATAGCAAGGGTGGAAGTCTAGGACCCCATCTGGCCTTTGCTGATGTGGATGTGGGGGAAGCCACAGTTTCTTCTGGGGTGTTTGGCTGGAGCATAGCCATTACTGTCTAAACTTATTTTGTCTTTTTAGGCTCCTGCTTCCTGGTTTTTTGGCTAACAGCAAAAGACAACAGGCTTTTGCTGGGCTCCAAGTCTGGATCAATGAGACAAAGAGAAAATCCGGGGAACTCACCATCATGGCATTCCTTGGGTCCCTAGATTCCTAGCCAATCTGCCTCTTCTTTCAACCTTTCAGAGTCTTCTTATGTTTGTTTATATGTAAAGTCAGGATTTTTGGTGGTATTATACTAGCAGGAGAAACAGGGGAAATTATATCTACTCCATATTCTTGAAAGCAGAAGTCTCCAGAAATCTTTTTTTAGTAGATTTTTGAGGAAGCAGTTCCAATGGTCAACAATATCAGATACTTGTCAATGGTAATGAGTGTAGAAGGTTGGTCATGTACCTTGACTATCAGCCCATTGTTGAGTAACTTTTGGGTTAAAAGTGTACCATTATCAGATGATGGATGTTCCAGAAAGCCAAACTCATGATTAATTTCAAGGGCCAAACTTCCTTCGTGGGTTTCCTTGACTGCCAGAGGGATTGAGTGTTGTGAATCCACTCACGTATCTTTTTACTTGGTGAATGGGGCTCTGAATTTTTGGAGGGATTGTGGAGGTGAGATGACATGGCATTCAGGGCTATAGAGAGTGAGGTGTCTGACTAGCCCATTGTGGCAGACAGACTCTAAGGCGGACCCCCATGACCTCCACATCCTGGTTTTCAGGAACTGCAGGAGACTGAGACTAGAATCTAGGAGGCAAGGGCAGCTGCTAGCTGACATCTAGAAAGAAACTGTGGACACAGACCTACAGCTGCAAAGAAATGAATCCTGCCAACAACCTGAGGGAGCTTGGAAGTAGATTCTTCCCCCTTCCAGCCTCCAGATGAGGATGCATCCTGACAGACACTGTGAGTGCAGCCTTGTGAGACCCTGAGCAGAGGATCCAGTTAAGCCATGCCTGGACTTCTGACCCTTAGAAACTGCAATAGTAAATGTGTGGTGGTGTTTCAAGCTACTACATTTGTGGTAATCTGTTACATAGCAATAGATAACAAATAGACCGACCAAGGGGACATTATCTATGAAGTGAAAGCTTTGGACATCAGAAGGTAGAGGCACTCACAATAAACTCTGACTCACCTATTCCTGGCAAAGGGCAGGTACGTTTATGTACCCATGTTGTGAACAAATATTGGAAACCTCAGTGTCATGCTGGGATAGGCTGCTCTGTGTCTTGGTAGCCTCATCTGAAAGTGGAGATAATTTTAATATGTACTTCATAAGGTGGTTGTAAGTATAGGGGCTGGCCCAGTTCATGGTGTGTGGCTCAATGAAGGTAGCTCTTGCCGTCTTAATGTTTCAATGAGCTCACATTTCTGTCAACACCCTCAAATTATAATGGTGATTGATTTGCAGACACTCTCCCACTTAATCAATCTTTCAAAGGTTTCCCCAGGATCAAAGCATCGTTTGGTCTACATTCTCACAGAACAAAGCAACATTTCTCGTTTTCCTACAGCCACCACCCAACAAAAATTCCAGACAAACCAAGTCTTCCAAGTCACTCCTGTAATCAGCCCTGGGCTTCTCTGCAGAAAGAACGACTTTTCTAGTTAATGAGGACTTCGGTGAAGGGTTCATTAAGTTTTTTCTTCCAACAAAAGAATACTGTCCCCATGAAACAGGCTCTTGAATTTCATTATTCGCTCCCTGGATAAAGAGGGGAGACTGAAGTTCTGAGACATGGCCTGAAGGCCCTTTGGGGGCGTGGGCATCCCTGAGCCCCAGTCCCTTTAACTCGGAAATGCTGGGGATTTAAGACAGCGCGGGGCGCGCATTAATTTCATCCCATGAACAGATTGAAATCATCCTGTTTAAACAAACCAGCCTAACTGCCGGAAAGGATCGGTATAACAGGGGCCAGGACAGGGGCAAGCCCTGGGTGCGGAGGCCCTCTCTCCGGCCGGGCCCCTCCCACGCCCGCAGCGGCCGCCGAGTGCCACATCAGCGCCCGGGCTGCACTTCCAGGTTCCTCTTGAGGATGGAGCGAGCTGGCCCGGCGGGCGGGGGGCGGGCCTGAGGACCGAGGGAGTGGCGGGCCGGCCGGCCAATAGGCGGCAAGCGAGGAGCCCCGGAGACCAATGAGCTGGAGCTTCGCTAGCCGTGGCCGCCGAGGCTCGTGCCCCGCCGGGGAACCAGATGAGGCACATCTGGACAGCTGCGCTGAGGAACTGTGCGGCCCCTTCGTGGGCCCGACGTCAGCTGAGCACGTCCCCCACGTCCTCTCCTTTCAACCACTTATTTATTCACTTTCCCAAAGAAGCAACCAGGAATCCAAGTTTAAAACTTTTTTCGCCCTAATGCGAGACGGGGCCAGATCCCATCCAACACACAGTTTAACTTTCATGGGGCTCTGGGATCAAAAGGACAGAAACAGCAACAGCAAAAGCCCAGCCGCTGTCTGATTTAAAACTGGCAAAGTGGGAAAAATAGTGTTGAGTAAGACCGAGTTGGGTAAGTTTTGAATACGTGCTGGATATCTTATTTCTCCTGCTGTGATCTCTACCCTGCGTCTTTTTGCTGTTCTCACTAAGCCTTCTCTTCATCAGGGAGAGAAAAATATCGCTTGCTGCCACAAACTGCACAGAACCTCGTTTCCTTTTCTTCTGCTTTGTTAACATTTTAATTTAATTTAATTTAATTTTGGGGTCATCTGTATGCTATTTAAAAATTTCCTGGGAACAGAAATTTAACTGTTATCCTGTAAAAAGCCTCTCCTAACTTCAAAGTTGAATCTATTGATACATTTATTTTTCTATTTTCTTTCTGTGAGAACAGAGTATACATTTGTAAAGCCGGAATTTTTTTGCATCCCCCCTCCCTGTTTTTTTTTTTAAGTATTTATTTATTTATTTGGTTGCGCTGGGTCTTCGTTTCGGGAGGCTGGCTCCTTAGTTGCGGCATGCAGACTCTTAGTTGCAGCATGCGAACTCTTAGTTATGGCATGCATGTGGGATCTAGTTCGCTGAGCAGGGATCGAACCCGGGCCCCCTGCATTGGGAGCGCGGGGTCTTAACCACTGCACCACCACGGAAGTCCCTCGCTGTTTCGTCAGAAGATTGAAAAGTTATCTGGCTTATTCAGAATTAACAAAACTTTTGCTTCCTTTAATGGGATATTTAATATTAAATTATTTAAATCCTGAATTATATAGGTAATTACTGTTTCACTTACATGTGAATGTAGCTCAATGTCTTTTCTATATTCTTCTATCCATTGTGGTAGGCCCAAATTCCTTGATGATTGTTAAAAAACACACTAAACGTGATAGATCACTGTGTGCATCAATAAGCTTACAATTATATTATTACTCCCATAATTCTATCAGAGTAATATTCAAAGTGCTGTTAGATGTTTGTGCTTGCACATAATTCTGGTATATATTTCAGGACTTTAAAATGGAAATGATGGCAAATATTGAGTTAGGTGAATGGCCAGAGGCCCATTCCATCCCAAACATCTATAATTGTCTCTGTTTAAGCAATGTTTTAGATTTGAGACTTTATCGTATGTTATTTACAGTTGTGGCAGTTGTGGCCAGAATCGATCTTTAATTTTTGACTTAGAAAGCAGTAGGTGCCGTAATTGCAAGTTGCAAAGTGTGTTTTTGATTCAGAAAGGCATTGCACACTGTGAGTGGAAGAGTTGAAGTGGTTTTCAGGGATGTAGGGTTAGAAGGAACAATGTTGCAGAGAATCAATATAAAGAGCCAGCTGGCCTGGTTCAATTCAAAACCCTGCCGTTTGACCTTGGGCAAGTTACTCAGCCCATCATACCTCAGTTCCCTCCTTTGTACGTGGCGATAATAGCACCTATCTCATGGGATTGTCTTGAAAACTAGGTGAGTTAACACGTGTTAAATCCTTGGTTCTGGCACAGAGTTAATCTTTGCTGTTGTGCACACTCTTCATTGCCGTCCTTTTCAGCTCCCTCTGCTGCACCTGTTTTCCCAGCTATCATTTTGACTTCTACACTAGCAACTAGTGTTTACTGAGTGCAGACCCCTTGTTAGTGGGGCATTGTATACGGCTGTAAAGGAGAGAGAGTCTGGAGAGGGGAGTGAGGTAGAATTTATCAAGTGCCTTAGAAAGACCTAGAGGGTTCTGGGAAAGAGGACTTCTTCTTGTAGGATGGTTTCAAGGAAGGGTTGGCATTTCTGGAAGAGGATTTTGTCAAATGGCTTTGATTGAGGGGAAAGGGATCATAGAAGAGAAGGTGGCAGGCACTCCAGGAGGAAGGGAAAGCGTGGGCAGAAAAGCACTGAGGCTGGAAAGTGTGAATTTCTCCTGGGGGACGTTGGGTTGTGATGCGGGGTAATCTGTGAGAGCTTAGTAGGTGGAAAGGTTGGAAAAGTGGGAGAGGTAGGAGAGGGCGTCATGGAGAGCCTCTCTGTGGGGAAGGAGAGGCTTGGGAGGTGAGATTGGTAGGGGGTCACAAGCTGAACTTGCAGCAGTTACATAGTTGGAGGTGTTTCTGGAATGATCCATCTCTCAGTTTCTCCCCCTTGCCCAGCATACCCCTCCTGATCTGCTCCACTGCTTCAGTGACCTCACCTCAGGGCCTTGCAGGACTGACCAGTGAGTCTCAGCTCCACTTTTTGGACTCACTCTGTGGTGGCTGTCTTGGGGCTCTGCTGAAGTGGTCTGGCATCCTGGACTATTACCCAGGCTACATTTCAGAAACAGGTCATGCCCTAAAGTCTTTGACATGGATGTGATTGTTGCACCTGCACCCCTCCCCAACCCCTACACACACACAGTGTGTGCCAAAAAGCCCTTTTTCATTCTGTTCAAAGAATTGAGCATTCATGTGCTAATACTTATAACTTTAGGATGCACAAGTATTAAAGTAGATGAGACCTGTAATATGCACCTAAGTGACAAGTCAGTTTGGAGAGCTCTGCTTTCTCTTCCTCGAGGGCACTGTGCTGCGTCAGAGAGAACCCGAGTCTGGCCCTGATGTTGCCATGGACCACCTGCGTGTCCTTGGGCAAGACATTGAGCCATTATGGCCCTCTCTGTGCCATCATCTGTAAAATGATCTCTACGATCCCTCTTCCGTTGGATGATCTTTTATTCTTTTCCCTGGGACAGTCTGTTGCTTCTAGAAGGCTATTTGATCCATCTATGACTAACATTTTCTGAACACTTAATATATGACAGACATTGTTCTGAGTGCTTTACCTGCCTTAACTCATGTAAGCCCCTCAGTAATCCTGTGACGGTTGGTACCTATTAGTTGAGGTGACAGAGGCACGGGCGGATTAAGAAACTTGCCCAAGGTCACACTGTACAAATGACAGATGCAGACCTAGACAGTGTAACTCCAGAGCCCAAGCCTTCACCACTAGTCTATGCTGCCTTGGGTGTAATACAGCAGGGCTGCTCTTCTTGTTTGTGGCGGTGGTAGTCAAGAGGTCCATGGAAGGAGGATCACTGGAGGGGGAGGGACCATTTGGAGGAGTGGGGTTGGTAAAAACTCCCTGTAGGGACCAGAATACCAACATGAGTCTTGTCTATGGGATGCGTTGCACATGCAGACAGGAGATGTGTTACTTGTTCATTAGATGGAGCTCATTACAGATAATCATTCTGTCTTTTCATCTTGATTGAACAGAACCACCATAGACCCTGGACTTATGGTAGACATTCAGTAATGTCAGTTGAATGACTGTATCCTTTGAAAAACTGGAACAGAGTGTATAAGTGTCAAAAGTAATGGTTTCGCCTTTATTTACCTGCCTTCTTTCCATTTTACTACTTTCTCCAGAGGTAACCTTTGCTAATACTTTGGTCTGTATCCTTCCAGTCCTTCTCCAAGAGTCTACTCACAGGTGTAGATCTAAACATAAATATAATTTAAAAATATAAATGGAACCACAGTAGTTTTATTTTAAAAAAATAGAGAAACTATGAAATGTTCCAAGGCTTATGGAAGAATGGGGCAGACGCCAGGTACACTTTCTATTCCTATTTCTTGGGCAGCCTGGTTTTTTGTCTTATTTCTGGAGATGCTGTGGTTTTGGGATAAGAATGTCTCATGGTGAAGGTCAACGTAGGACTATTTTAGGTGTCTTATTATTAGTCATACCCAGTCTGGATTCGATATTTTTGGGGGAATTCATTCTTAAAAATTTTAATATGTTTAATCAACTTTAAAATATTACTTGAAAAACAGTTTAATTTGCTTTTTATCTCACTACCTTAATGTAGTCACTCTTTTCAGTATAGCACACTGAGCACTTGGATTTTGGAGTCAGACGGAGGGTTTCAACCCTAGATCTGCTTCTTACTAGTGTACCTTGAGCAAGTCACTTTCTCTAGGAGGCTTTATTATTTATAAAATGGGAATATCAAAGGCATTAAATGAGAAAATCAATATAAGGCATTTAGCATGGTGTCTGCATCATAGTAAAGCCTATACATGTAAGCAATTCATTTTTTTTACTGTGGTAAAATAAACATAAAATTTGGCATTATAACCATTTTTAAGTGTATAGTTCAGTGACATCAAGTACATTCACATTATGGTGCAACCAGAACTTTTAAAAAATTAATTAATTTATTAATTAGTTTGGCTGCCTTGGGTCTTCGTTGCTGTGCGCGGGCTTTCTCTAGCTGCTGCGAAAGGGGGCTACTCTTCGCTGTGGTGCGCGGGCTTCTCATTGCCGTGGCTTCTCTTGTTGCGGAGCTCGGGCTCTAGGAGCGCGGGCTTCAGTAGTTGTGGCTCGTGGGCTCTAGAGCGCAGGCTCAGTAGCTGTGGCGCATGGGCTTAGTTGCTCCACGGCATGTGGGATCTTCCCGGACCAGGGCTCGAACCCATGTCCCCTGCATTGGCAGGCGGATTCTTAAGCACTGTGCCACCAGGGAAGTCCCTCCAGAACTTTTTCATCAAACTGAAACTCTGTATTCATTAAACAATAACTCTCTGTTACCTTCCTCTCCCCTCCCCCCAGCCTCTGGCAACAACCATTCTGTATTCTGTGTTTATGAATTTGATTACTCTAGTTACCTCTTATAAGTGGAATTATACAGTATTTGTCCTTTTATGACTGGCTTATTTCACTTAGCATAATGTCTCCAAGGTTCATCCATATTGTAGTAAGTGTCATAATTTAATTGCTTTTTAAGGCTGAATAATTTTCCATTGTATGTATATACCACATTTTGTTTATCCCAAACAAAATGTTGATGGGCATTTGGGTTATTTCCGTCTGTGAAGTTAACGTTTCGTGTCAATTTGTCTAGGCCACAGTATCCAGATATTTGGTCAAACATTATTCTAGATATTTTTGTAAAGGTATTTTTAGATGAAATTAACATTTAGATTAGTAGACCTTGAGTAAAGCAGATTAGCTTCCATAATGTAGGTGGGTCTCATCCAGTCATTTGAAGTCCTTCATAGAACGAGACTGATCTCCCTTGAAGAGGGAATTCTGCCAGTAGACTGCCTTAAGCCTTGAACTGCAGCATCAACTCTTCCCTGGGTTACCAGTTTGTTAGCTTATCCTGACGATTTTGGATTTACCAGCCTCTACAGTCATGTGAGCCAATTCCTGAAATAAATCTCTCTCTCTCTTTCTTCATATATATTTACCTATATATCTATATCCTATTGGTTATATTTCTCTGGAGAACCCTGACTAATATGACATCTTTTGCCTGTTGTGAATAATGCTGCTATGAACATTGGTGTAGAAATATCTATTGGGGTTACTGCTTTCAATTCTTTTGGGTATAAACCCAGAAGTGGAATTACTTCTGGATCATAAAGTAATTCAATTTTTTATTTTTTGAGGACCTGCCATACTGTTTTCCGCAGCAGCTGCACCATTTTATTTTATTTTTTAAAATAAATTTTATTTATTTATTTATTTATTTTTGGCTGTGTTGGGTCTTTGTTGCTGCGCGTGGGCTTTCTCTAGTTACGGCTAGTGGGGGCTACTCTTCGTTGCGATGTGTGGGCTTCTCATTGTCGTGGCTTCTCTTGTTGCAGAGCACGGGCTCTAGGTATGCGGGCTTCAGTAGTTGTGGCTCGCAGGCTCTATAGCGCAGGCTCAGTAGTTGTGGCGCACCGCTTAGTTGCTCCACGGCACGTGGGATCTTCCTGGACCAGTGCTCGAATCCGTGTCCCCTGCATTGGCAGGCGGATTCTTAACCACTGCGCCACCAGGGAATCCCTGCCTGCACCATTTTATATTCTTATTAGCAATGCACAAGGATTCCGATTTCTCTACATCCTTGCTAACACTTGTTGTTCTGGGTTTTTTTGTTTGTTTGTTTTTGTTTTTTAATTACAGCCATCCTCATGGATATGAAGTGATATCTTATTGTGTTTTTGATTTGTGTTTCTGATTAGTGCTGTTGAACACCCTTTCATGTGCTTATTGACCATTTGTATATCTTCTTTGGAGAAATGTCTATTTAAGTTCTTTGCTCATTTTTAAGTCAGGTTTTGTTTTGTTATTGAGTTGTAGGTGTTCTTTATATATTCTTGATGTTATCTATTTATTGGGTATATGATTTGCAGATATTTTCTCCCATTCCCTGGGATGCCTTTTCACTCTGTTGGTATTGTCCTTTGATGTAGTCCAATTAATATATTTTTTCTTTTGTTGCCTGTGCTTTTGGTGCCATATCCAAGAATCATTGACAAATCAAATGTCATGAAGATTTTCTTCTATGTCGTCTTCTAAGAGATTTATAGTTTTAGTTCTGATGTTTGGGTCTTTGATACATTTTGAATTAATTTTTGTATATGATGGAGGTAAGGGTCTGACTTTATTCTTTTGCATGTGGATATCTAAGCAATTCACTTATTAATCATTATAATGTTCTTCTCTATATAAACACCATTAGAATACATATAGACATAGTATTAAAATATTGATTCATTCTTGACTTATTTTTAAAATTATGTCTAAAGTGCTAATGTTTTCCTCATAGAATTACTCAAAATTTCTACTCCTTATAACTTTTACTCTCTCCAAGAAAGAAAGATTTTTCCTATGGTTAAAGGGCATTGATTGCTGATAGCTTTCCTTCCTCTCTTTCCACCTTTCTCCCTTTCTTCCTTCCTCCCTCCCTCTCTTTCTCTCTCTCTTTCTTTCTTCCTTACTTCCTTCCTTTTTCTCTTTCTTTCTTTCTTTCTTTCTTTCTTTCTTTCTTTCTTTTTTCCTAACCCTTCTAATTTTTTTTGGCTTTAGAATTAAAAAAGTAATCTATATGAGCTGAAAAAATTGAAACAGTGTATAGAGTCAAAAGTAATGTTTTCCCCTTTTCTTACCTGCTTTCTTCCCATCCCGCTACTGTTCCCGAGGTACCTTTGTTAGTAGTTTGGCCTGTATCCTTCTAGACCTTCTCCAAGAATCCACTCACAGGTATAGATCTAAACATAAATATAATTTTAAAATATAAATGAGACCATATTATATTCATTGTTCTGCCTTTGTTTGTTTGTTTTTTTAGCTCCACACATACATAAGCATATACATGTATAATATACAAATCTCAACCTGTCAGTTGAGATGTATAGATTTTTGTGGCATATTTTGTCATGGAGAACAGTAGGTGAAGCTCAAATGGAAGAATGTTCTTTTTCTATAGAAGAGCAAGCCACTTAAAGTAAGAGCGACATTGGGCTAAGCTTGTCAAATCAGACTGTTTGCACTGTTCCTTGTGGCCTTATTCCCATGAAAACTCACTTCTTTAAGCTGAAAGGTGAACTCTTTCTCACCAAATTATGTAGAGCTCCCATTAACTTCACTTTTTTCAGAGCCAAAATTCCCTCATGGCTGTGTTATTTCCTGGTAGGAACTTAGGTGTTTAGGAGGCATTTGAATTCCCTCGTAATGACCTGAAATCCTACTTAGTCTGTTTTCTGACTTGAGTCAACAACTAGGTGGCCAAATAGACCCAGTTTCTTGTGTAGAGACACTGTGTTTATCTCTGGCCCAGAGTCTACCACCAAATACATTTTCAGTAAAAAGTATTATATTTCATTTGTCATAAATTTAATAGAAGAAAAAGAAACCAAAGTGAAATATAAGAGATTTTTGAAGTTTGGGTAAGTATTTCTTCAGAAAAAGATATATTAGTTCCTAAAATATTCTTCTACAGACAAAATTATAGATTAAAATATCAAAATATTGGGATTAATAACTACCCTCATAAAATTCAAATGGCATCCTTCATATCCAAGTAGCCCTATATTAAATTACTATCCTTACACTTTAAAAAAGTATAAAGTTCTGGATTTCACTTTGATATGTCTAGGTATGGATCTTAAAAAAAATTTTTTTTTAACATCCTGTTTTCTCTAGATGTGTCTTTTCCATTTGAAGACCCAAGTCTTTCTTTAGCTCAGAGAGTTTTTCTCCAATTATTTGATTCTTGCTTCCTCTCTCTGTAAGCCAGGAATAATTCAGACTAACGATTGTCAAAAACTCTTAAAGGAAGAGAAGAAAAGCCAAAATAGAGAGAGGAATGGTAGTAAGGAGCACATAGGACAGTTTTAGGGACACTGTATGTTTAATAAATAATGAAAATTTAATAACGTTAAAAATGTTAGTGAAGAAGAAAAAATCATGAAAAATACACCAAAATCATGTCACAGCTGAACCTTGGGGCTAAAGGTCCGAGGAAGAGAGAGTAATAAGGGGGAGAGAGAAGGTTGTGTTGAGGAAGAATGGGGGAATTGGGGTCAGAGACCTAGATGCTCCTTACCTTTAAGCTGGTAGGAAGGAGAACTGAACCCCAGCTTCTCCATCTCTGGTGTTGCTTTTCCTCCTCCTGCTCTGCCTTCGATTTGTATGCACTAAGGGCATGAAGACAGACTGTGGAAGAGCACGGTGATCTTGTTTTTTTTCTTGCTGCTTGTGTGACTTTTCGGACAGGTTGTTTCCACTGTGGGGAGAAGAGGGATGAATCAATACCTCATCCTCCTGGGGCAAGTTGGGAACCTCCGTACGGACACTAAGCCTCATTTTCCTCATCAGAAAATCAGACCTGTCTCTCCCTACTTCTAAGAGAGGAGTCATGAAGTACTGTATGTGATAGGGTTTTGTGAACTTTAATGTGCTCCACGGAGGATAGAGATTATGTAACCGTCATCATGCTTTAAAGCTCTTTCTTCCCAGAAAAATACACAAACAACTAATGGCTGAGTGACCATTTATGAGGTGTCAACCTCTTCTCGGGGTTCTTCTCATTTTATCTTCATGGACACCTTATGGGGTAGAGGCTCTTTTTATTCCCATTTTATAGATGAGGTAACTGAGGCCCAGAGAGGTTAAGTAACTCTTCCAAGATCACACAGTGATGAAATCAGGACTTAAACATAGGATAACCTCATTCCAGTGTCTGAACGCTTAACATTTATGCCATGTGTAATACACTCAGGAGTGAAGCAACTGCTGTTGATGGCAACCTTTCAGAGGGTTGGTGAGTAGTCGAGTCCAGTGCTGGTCAGCAGAGGTAGAGGTCTTGCTGTGTGCACCAAGTTCCTTGTCCTGATCTGCCAGATTCCTCTTACCATCCTTTGTAATCCTGGGAGGGTGAACACTTTGTATCCTCTGTGCCTGATACGCCCTAGTTCTAGCATCCATCACCCCTGGCCTGAATTACTGCCACAGTGTATTAAACTATCTGTGGTAAAGGATCAGTTTGGTTTTGGTTTTATTTTTTTCCCTCGGCCAGTGAAGTTGACATTTTTGTAAAAATATAAAAACTCCTATTTGGATGTTGCAGCAATGTCATATTACTCTAAAATGTTTTAAAGTTTCTAAACGTTTACTGTCAGTTTCCGTGCTGATCTTGTTGCAGATGGTAAACAGTTTGCTTACTAGCGTTGGTCCACAGACTATGGCGTCACTAGCATTGTCCTAGGGTTCTCCTTGCTTTCACTCTTGCCCCCTGTAAAGCAACCAGGATGTGCCACAAAGCAACCAGGATGATTCTTTAAAAATACACATAAGGTCCCATCAGTCCCCTGCTTAAACCCTCCAATGGCTTCCCACTGCATTTAACATAAAATCCAGATATTTACCATGGGCTGAAAGGTAGCCCGGCTCTGCCTACATTCTCCCGTCTCTATCTCCTCCTTGCCCACTCTTCCCCCAATGCTAATGAAATGTAGTCAGATTTTGGATAAAAAAGTAGGTTCAGGTAGAGAACACATAATGATTTGAGATGTGAGATACACTTTGTTTTGTTCTTTCGTCTACAAGCTCAAGCTTGCACTGGTGCTTGCCTCACTTCCTCCAGGAGCGAGAACTTTGCCACTAGCTTCAAAATGAGTGAGATGGCCAATACCAAGTCCTAGAGAAGATTTGTGAGGAACTCTGCTCGAGTAATGTAACCTACTGCTCCCCTGATAGACTCAGCCTCATGATATCCATATTCTGTTCACACCTTATACAAGCATGTTAGGCTGTTTGTTTCCTTCCCCAGAAAATGGGACTGATATGAGTCAGGATGGTACAGGGGTCATTCCAATTGCTCTTGAGATTGGAGAATAAAAGACTGATAGTGTGATTGTTGTTACTGTTGATGAAAATTCATTGGTGGGGAGCATGACTTTATTCAGTGAGCGGAGGGGAAGCACATATCCTGGCAAAACAGTTTCCTGGTTGGTTTGACTTTGGCCCTGAACATTTGCCATCCAGAGGCCTCTGTGTGGAGGCAGTCAAGATTCTCTCCCCATCTCACCATTGCTTTCCAGTCTCCAAATGGAGCACTACGGTTGCAATGAATGAGAAGGAAGCAGCTCCAAAATTGCTCATGTAGCCGTGGAGAGTCATGGTTTATATAGAACATGCTTTTGTAGCTGAAAGCTATAAAAGCTGGTGTGAACATCATTTCAAGCTGAACTCCCAATATTCTTCTTGCCTTTTTAACCCATTGCCAATTCTAATGATCTCCCAACTTTCAGAAGAGGAATTTTATTGGCTTTTGTTAATGAATTGTCATGGTAATGAAAACAACTGTCAAATTTTAGTGGCAAGAAATTTATATTCAGTAGATCTGGGGATGTGAAGTAGGCATGTTCATTTTATCAAGCATCCCGGGAGATTCTCAGGTAGGCGGCTCAAGGACCTTATTTTGAAAAACACACGTTAAAGTATTGATGGTATCTTTTCTGTGTAATACTGGTATTGAGTGCTAAGTTGACTGAATTTTAAAGAAGTTCTGTTTTTGCCCAAGATAGAGTAACAGGGCCAGATTTATTCTTTTGCCTGAAATAAGCTGAAATAATATCAGATAAAATATATGAAACAATAAACGGTTTTTGAAACGCTGGCCATCTGGCAGTGGGAAGGCAATGATCCGCAGGAAATCACAAACAAAAGAGGTGAGTGCTCGAGAATGAACCGATAGCTAGTGGGAAGCAGCTGCATAGCACAGGGAGATCAGCTCAGTGCTTTGTGACCACCTAGAGGGGTGGGATAAGGGAGGGTGGGAGGGAGGGAGATGCAAGAGGGAAGAGATATGGGGATATATGTTTATGTAGAGCCGATTCACTTTGTTATAAAGCAGAAACTAACACATCATTGTAAAGCAATTATACTCCAATAAAGATGTTAAAAAAAAAAAAAAAAAAAGAGGTGAGTGCTCGGATTGCTCCAGCTGGCTGCCAGAGAGAGGCTCCAGGCTGAGCCGCAGGTGGAACTCGTACTCCTTGAGTTGAGGAGGTGGTGCTAAGAGCCCAGGGAAACCAAGGTGGCTCGAGTTCTCAGGACAGAGCTCTAGAACCAAGAGAGCTGCACAGAGAGAGGGCACTGGAGATCTGCAGACAGGCCCCTCAAGGATTCATCAGAGCAAGTGAGGCAACTACAGGAGGCTGGAGGGAAGGGGGAAGGGGTGCAAAGATGGGGCAGGGGACAGGGAGGGGGCGGAGAGCAGTGCCCTGCAGTGTCAGAAGTCCGGGAATATTGCTTATTCCCGCCAACCAGACTGGAAAACTCATAGTTCACGAAGTATTGGGCAGAACATTCAGGAAGGTCTGGCCTCAGTAATGGGGAATAATTAACCCTACACTGAGCACTGCTCCAGACGTGCCTAACAAATCATAAAAAAGCAATACCTAAAAGGATCAAACTGTCACTTACTCATCCCGGAACAGAGCTCAAGAATACTTACAGATATTAAAAAATATCCAGCACCCAACAAGGCAAAATTCACAATGTTTGGCACCATAAAATAGTAAAGCAGTTGTGTTTAAAATGGAAATACACTGTCCTTGACTGTCCTAGAGGTGTATTTCCATACACATTTTTGTACCATTAAAAAGTCAAATAGTTGAAGCCTTCAGAGTAACATTTTGTACATAACAAGCCGGAGTCTGCCAAACCATGGTCTGTGTTGATATTTACCTTGGCTTCTGAGATAGCAGTTCCTCTTTGATGTCTATTATTGTTTTTTGAAATACTTTTCCTGTGTTTGATAACTCCAGCTTCCGCATTGGATTATGGTAAGGTAAACTCAGCCAAGTGTATCATGTATCCATCCCAAGGGTTGGAGCTGGGAGTAGGGGGCAATGAATGGAGGGTGAGGTGGGGCTAATTCTCTGAGGCCAATGGATGACTCAGAATCAAATGCCTTAGAGAGCAGTAAGGGCCAAACCAGGGAGGCCAAGATCTGCTGACAGGTCTAAGGGGTGGGTTAAGCCAGGGTCTAGAACCAGAAGCCTTTGAAATTCAAGAGGAGTGTACAGGGATTGAAGTTACCAGTGTCGTGTTAGGACTGTGACCAAGGCTGAAGATTCAGACCTCTACTTCACCACCAGCAGTTTGAGGTTGGGTCAGAGAGGTTACTCTGGGGTCATGCATGAGCTTAATGCTCTGGGGGCCCATACCTGAGCTCCAAGCTTTGAGCCTGGGCTGTCTATTCTCCTCTGAGAATTAGATAGTTTTACATTTGGTCACCAGGTGTGTTTCTATGATTCATCACTGCCCTGAAGTGCAGTCTGACCCCGTATCTTCTGGATATCTCTTCTTAGATGCTTTGCTGCTTGAAAAAACAAGTTTTCTTCAGTTTGGCTGGTGCTAAGCACCTTGCAATCCTCTCCCATTCTGCTGGTGCTGATATATGGCTTTTCTTCATACAACTTATAAATCTCTTGGATGCTGGAAAAGTATATGTTTCTTAAAATGTTGTATCTCAGATCAATTTGTAGGAAAGCTCCTACTTGAAGATGACAACAAGATACCATTACTATCATTTGATGGAAATGTTACTTTCTTTGAAGGATTGGGACTAAAGGGTCAGTCTTTGACAAAATTGGAAGTCAGTTTGTCTTTTTTTTTTTTTTTTTTTAGATTTTTTTTGATGTGGACCACTTTTAAAGTCTTTATTGAATTTGTTACCGTATTGCTTCTGTTTTTTGTTTTGGTTTTTCGGCCGCAAGGCATGTGGGACCTTAGCTCCCCGACCAAGGATTGAACCCACACCCCCTGCATTGGAAGGCGAAGTCCCAACCACTGGACCGCCAGGGAAGTCCCAAGTCAGTTTGTCTTTTAAAGCAGGGGTCTTTTTTTAAAAAAATTAATTAATTAATTAATTAATTTTTGTCTGTGTTGGGTCTTCGTTTCTGTGCGAGGGCTTTCTCCAGTTGCAGAGAGCGGGGGCCACTCTTCATCGCGGTGCGCGGGCCTCTCACTGTCGCGGCCTCTCTTGTTGCGGAGCACAGGCTCCAGACGCGTAGGCTCAGTGATTGTGGCTCACGGGCCCAGTTGCTCTGCGGCATGTGGGATCTTCCCAGACCAGGGCTCGAACCCGTGTCCCCTGCATTGGCAGGCAGATTCTCAACCACTGCGCCACCAGGGAAGCCTAAAGCAGGGGGTCTTAAAGTCACGTTTTCACCTAGAAAAGAGGCTTTTGATCAGAGGTCTTCAAAAACTTTACTTTTATTCCTAATGTCGACTGTACTATGGATTGGGTTACTGCCGCTGGGGTGCAGGGATTCATACTGGTCAGTATTCTCATGGTCACTATGATGGTTCTTGTGGCAGAAACGATTCACTTGCAGTATTCAATAATGATAATAACAACAGCAGCAGCAGTGCTAGATGGTAGATGGAATAAGTTTGTCACTTCCATTTCCTTCAAATCAGCATTGATTGGAGGAGGTTCTGTTCCTCTCTGGTGTTTTCCAGTGAGAGAGATAGGTATGAAAGAGATTAAGAGAGCATGGGTGATGGGACTTCCCTGGTGGTCCAGTGGTAAAGAATCCGCCTTACAATGCAGGGAATGCGGGTTCGATCCCTGGTCAGGGAACTAAGATCCCACATGCCGCGGGGCAGCTAAGCCTGCGCCCCACAACTGCTGAGCCCACGTACTGCAAATTACAGAGCCCACGAGCTCTGGAACCCGAGTGCCACAACTACAGAGCCCACCCGCCCTGGAGCCTGTGCACCGCAGCTAGAGAAGAGAAAACCCGCTACCACAACTAGAGAGAAGCCCACGCGCCACAACGAAAGATCCTGCATGCCTCAATGAAGATCCCACGTGCCGCAACTGAGACCTGACGCAGCCAAAAAAAAATAAAGTAAATAAATCTTAAAAAAAAAAAAAAGAAGAGAGTATGGTTGAGGCTTTCTGTCTTTACCTGATGAGCTTAGGACCACATTCTGTATTCCTGCATGTATCTGGGGCCTTCAGCCTACCAGGAAGATGCAATCAAGGACAAAGATTATGGTTTCTGGAGAGAAGTACACAGAAAAGCTAGATATAATTTAACGATTGTTAATTGTGGTAGGCGGTGCTGGTTTTGTTTTGGCATTATTTTTAATTATTTCTGCTTGTGTGCTAATGAGTAAGAGAGGGTGGAATGAGTGGATGAAACAACTGAGCCCTGAAAAGCAATTACATTCTGATTGGTTCTCAGATGGAAGTTTATTTTTGCATGAGAGGAGAATCAGCTTGACAATGGGAAACCCTTGAAGGGGGCAGGAGCCTTTGACTTTGCCTCAGTCTCAGTCCCGCTTCCCTCTCCCCACTTTTGTCTCTGCCCTCTACTCTCATTCCTCTTTCCCCCAAACCCACGATGGCCCTTCTGTTGGCAACTTTCTCCTGAACCTCATTTTCCCAGAAATTGCACAGGATTCAGAAGAGGTTATGGTGGGATATTTTCCCTCCTCTTTTCTGTGGATCTTAGTTTTTGGATTGGAAATCTAATTTACATGCCACTCTAGAGGTCCTTCTTCAAGATTATGTTTTGAAATGAAGACAACCCATTTTTTTTCCTGTCTTGAAAGGAGTTTTTTAAAAGTTAGAAATGGAGAAAGGTCAACGGAGGGGATGTTTGGATTTTGAAGTATCCTGACACTGTCATGAAACCAGTTCTTGTGAAAACAAAAGGTTTGGGCTGTCATGAAAACCCACCCGCTCCTATACTCAGACAGTACAGTGGTCCTACGTTTTATGGAAAACAGTGTTGACTCTTACACTGAGCACAGTGAAGCCTCTGGATTTTCCGTTCGGTGCAGTATCAGTCACTGATAGTGCTGAATCATGAAGCACATGGCCAGACTTGGGGATGGAGTATTGTTAATGAGGGAACTTAGGCCTGAAAAAGTAAAATTTCATGAAAAGCTGCAGGAGTATCATCTCTCCTTCATTGTTTGGCACATCATCACTTTACTTTTCCATGTTTTAGTTAACAAATGATATTGAGAAGTATCTTCTCCTTCACCATCTCCCAACCAAAGTCCATTCTTTTGTCTTTTTCCTGTGTGTATGATTTGAGAAGCAATCCATCAGGGACAATTCTGAGTCTATGTTGAATGAAAAAGCAAGAATAAAGGTGAATGATTATTTTTTCCTGGTGTTCTAAGTCATTGGAGAAATGATAAGCAAGTTAGCTTACATCATTGAGCATCTTACTCTTATAGAAAGGACCATTAGACTAGTGATTGCAGAAAGCAGTGGCAGCCTTGGCAGAAAGACTCTGGTTTAAATGAGCTCCTCCACTGGCCTTCCTTTGGGCTCACTTCCACCTCTAGTCCGTCTCATCATTAACCACATTTCTAAAATTAATTTATTAGAGGGACCATTTGGTTCACAGGACAAGTGGATTTTGATTGGGGGGGCGGTGGTGGTGGTAGATGGAAAGGGGAGGACCTGATGATTATTCCACTGAGGGCCTGAACAACATGAAGAGGGAAGGCCAGTTAAGAACCAGAAAGAGAAAAAAGAAGCAACTGAGCCAATCTTCTAAAAACCTTTGTTGGAAATCTGCTTGAAGACTAATTTACTGCCCTCAGTCATATGGTTGAGTCATATTTTTTGTAGCTAGTTCTTATAAAATCCAACCATTTCCAAGCTGATGACCAGAGAATTCTCTTCCAACCTGTTAGGGTAGAGAGATCTCTTCTTTAACCAAAATTACAGAAAATCTTCTGCCACCAAGCACTCAGATTTCTTACTGGGTCCACCCCTGCAAGATCAATATTTCCAGATCAATCCAGTTGTTTAGGTTAATTGGGGCCCAGTCAATCTTAAATAAGGAAATACCAATTACAGGGGCAGAAAGCTTTTTTTTTTAAATTGAAGTAAAGTTGATTTACAATGTTGTGTTAGTTTCTGGTGTACAGCAAAGTGATTCAGTTATATATGTGTGTATATATATATATATATATATATATATATATACACACACACCTATACAGGTATATCTCTATCTCTATATCTATATACCTATACAGTAGGACCTTGCTGTTTATCTATTTTATATATAGTAGCTTGTAGTTTTTATCTGCTAATCCCCAATTCCTAATTTATCCCTCCTCTCCCTTTCCCCTTTGGTAACCATAAGTTTGTTTTCTATGTCTGTGAGTCTGTTTCTGTTTTGTAAATAAGTTTGTTTGTGTCATATTTTAGATTCCACATATAAGTAATATCATATGGTACTTATCTTTCTTTTTCTGACATTTCTTTTAGTATGATAATTTCTAGGTCCACCCATGTTGCTGCAAATGGCATTATTTCATTCTTTTTTATGGCTGAGTAGTATTCCATTGTGTATATATACCACATCTTCTTTATCCATTCATCTGTTGATGGACATTTAGGTTGCTTCCGTGACTTAGCTATTGTAAATAGTGCTGCTGTGAACATTGGGGTACATGTATCCTGTTGAACTATAGGTTTTTCCAGATATATGCTGAGGATGGGATTGCAGGATCACGTGGTAACTCTGTTTTTAGCTTTTTACGGAAGCTTCATACCATTCTCCATAGTGGCTGCACCAATTTACATTCCCATCAACAATGTAGGAGGGTTCCCTTTTCTTCATATCCTCTCCAGCATTAGTTATTTGTAGACTTTTTAATGATAGCCATTCTGACCAGTATGAGGTGGTACTTCATTGTAGTTTTGATTTGCATTTCTCTAATAATTAGTGATGTTGAGCATCTTTTCGTGTGCCTATTGGCCATCTGAATGTCTTCTTTGGAGAAATGTCTGTTTAGTCTCAGGGGCAGAAATCTTTTGAATCTCCCAGGGGAACAGACACTTTTGTGGGAGTCCAGTTCAGGATTTTATCAGATGGCAGGAATTACTCTTCTCTCCAAGTGATACTAGCATAAAGTGACCCTTCATAGAGTCATAGAGCTTTCCAGGGCATTCTGCCCAGGATGAATGATGCCCAAGAGCATCTAATTCCACTGTAGCTTCCCTCCAGGTCTCTCAACAACCAGAAGAGAAATTCTTTATCTCAGGGCCAGCTTCATGGTTGTGCCTTGTATAATTGCACAGGGCCCAGTTTTATTTTTTGAATTTTATTTAATTTATTTTTTTATGCAGCAGGTTCTAATTCGTTATCCATTTTATACATATTAGTGTATATATGTCAATCCCAATCTCCCAATTCATCCGACCACCACCCCCACCCCCCGCCCCCTACTTCCCCCCTTGGTGTCCATACGTTTGTTCTCTACATCTGTGTCTCAACTTGTGCCTTGCAAACTGGTTCATCTGTGCCATTTTTCTAGGTTCCACATACATGCGTTAATATACGATATTTATTTTTCTCTTTCTGACTTACTTCACTCTGTATGACAGTCTCTAGATCCATCCACGTCTCAACAAATGACTCAATTTCGTTCCTTTTTATGGCTGAGTAATATTCCATTGTATATATGTACCACATCTTCTTTATCCATTCGTCTGTCAATGGACATTTAGGTTGCTTCCATGACCTGGCTATTGTAAATAGTGCTGGAATGAACATTGGGGTGCATGTGTCGTTTTGAATTACGGTTTTCTCTGGGTATATGCCCAGTAGTGGGATTGCTGGATCATATGGTAATTCTATTTTTAGTTTTTTAAGGAATCTCCATATTGTTCTCCATAGTGGCTGTATCAATTTACATTCCCACCAACAGTGCAAGAGGGTTCCCTTTTCTCCACACCCTCTCCAGCATTTGTTGTTTGTAGATTTTCTGATGATGCCCATTCTAACTGGTGTGAGGTGATACCTCACTGTAGTTTTGATTTGCATTTCTCTAATCATTAGTGATGTTGAGCATCTTTTCATGTGCTTCTTGGCCATCTGTATGTCTTCTTTGGAGAAATGTCTATTTAGGTCTTCTGCCCATTTTTGGATTGGGGTGTTTGTTTCTTTAATATTGAGCTGAATGAGCTGTTTATATATTTTGGAGATTAATCCTTTGTCCGTTGATTCGTTTGCAAATATTTTCTCCCATTCTGAGGGTTGTCTTTTCATCTTGTTTATGGTTTCCTTTGCTGTGCAAAAGCTTTGAAGTTTCATTAGGTCCCATTTGTTTATTTTTGTTTTTATTTCCATTACTCTAGGAGGTGGATCAAAAAAGATCTTGCTGTGATTTATGTCAAAGAGTGTTCTTCCTATGTTTTCCTCTAAGAGTTTTATAATGTCTGGTCTTACATTTAGGTCTCAAATCCATTTTGAGTTTATTTTTGTGTATGGTGTTAGGGAGTATTCTAATTTCATTCTTTTACATGTAGCTGTCCAGTTTTCCCAGCACCACTTATTGAAGAGACTGTCTTTTCTCCATTGTATATCTTTGCCTCCTTTGTCATAGATTAGTTGACCATAGGTGCATGGGTTTATCTCTGGGCTTTCTATCTTGTTCCATTGATCTATGTTTCTGTTTTTGTGCCAGTACCATATTGTCTTGATTACTGTAGCTTTGTAGTATTGTCTGAAGTCAGGGAGTCTGATTCCTCCAGCTCTTTTTTTTCCCTCAAGACTGCTTTGTCTATTCAGGGTCTTTTGTGTCTCCATACAAATTTTAAGACGATTTGTTCTAGTTCCGTAAAAAATGCCATTGGTAATTTGATAGGGATTGCATTGAATCTGTAGATTGCTTTGGGTAGTATAGTCATTTTCACAATATTGATTCTTCCAATCCAAGAACATGGTATATCTCTCCATCTGCTGTTATCATCTTTAATTTCTTTCATCAGTGTCTTATAGTTTTCTGCATACATGTCTTTTGTCTCCCTAGGTATTTTATTCATTTTGTTGGAATGGTAAATGGGAGTGTTTCCTTAATTTCTGTTTCAGATTTTTCATCATTAGTGTATAGTAATGCAAGAGAGTTCTGTGCATTAATTTTGTATCCTGCTACTTTACCAAATTCATTGATTAGCTCCTGTAGTTTTCTGGTGGCATCTTTAGGATTCTCTAAGTATAGTATCATGTCATCTGCAAACAGTGACAGCTTTACTTCTTCTTTTCCCATTTGTATTCCTTTTATTTCTTTTTCTTCTCTGATTGCCGTGGCTAGGACTTCCAAAACTATGTTGAATAATAGTGGCGAGAGTGGACATCCTTGTCTTGTTCCTGATCTTAGAGGAAATGTTTTCAGTTTCTCACCATTGAGAATGATGTTTGCTGTGGGTTTGTCATATATGGCCTTTATTATGTTGAGGTTGGTTCCCTCTATGCTCACTTTCTGGAGAGTTTTTATAATAAATAGGAGTTGAATTTTTTCAAAAGCTTTTTCTGCATCTATTGAGATGATCATATGGTTTTTAGTCTTAAATTTGTTAATATGGTGTATCACATTGATTGATTTGTGTATATTGAAGAATCCGTGCATCCCTGGGACAAACCCCACTGGATCATGGTGTATGATCCTTTTAATGTGTTGTTGGATTCTGTTTGCTAGTATACTGTTAAGGATTTTTGCATCTATATTCATCAGTGATATTGGTCTGTAATTTTCTTTTTTTGTAGTATCTTTGTCTGGTTTTGGTATCAGGGTGACGGTGACCTCATAGAATGAGTTTGGGAGTGTTCCTCCCTCTGTAATTTTTTGGAAGAGTTTGAGAAGGATAGGTATTAGCTCTTCTCTAAATGTTTGATAGAATTCGCTTGTGAAGCCATCTGGTCCTGGACTTTTGTTTGTTGGAAGATTTTTAATCACAGTTTCAATTTCATTACTTGGTCTGTTCATATTTTCTATTTCTTCCTGGTTCACTCTTGGAAGGCTATACCTTTTTAAGAATTTGTCCATTTCTTCCAGGTTGTCCATTTTATTGGCATAGAGTTGCTTGTAGTAGTCTCTTAGGATGCTTTGTATTTCAGCGGTGTTTGTTGTAACTTCTTTTTTCAATTCTAATTTTATTGATTTGAGCCGTCTCCCTCTTTTTCTTGATGAGCCTCGTTAATGGTTTATCAATTTTGGTTATCTTCTCAAAGAACCAGCTTTTAGTTTTATTGATCTTTGCTATTGTTTTCTTTGTTTCTATTTCATTTATTTCTGCTCTGATCTTTATGATTTGTTTCCTTCTATTAATTTTTGGTTTTGTTTGTTCTTCTTTCTCTAGTTCCTTTAGGTGTAAGGTTAGATTGTTTACTTGAGATTTTTCTTGTTTCTTGAGGTAGGCTTGTATAGCTATAAACTTCCCTCTTAGAACTGCTTTTGCTGCATCCCATAGGTTTTGGATTGTCGTGTTTTCGTTGTAATTTGTCTCTAGGAATTTTTTTATTTCCTATTTGATTTCTTTAGTGATCTCTTTGTTATTTAGTAAAGTATTGTTTAGCCTCTGTGTGTGTGTGTATTTTACGTTTTTTCCCTGTAATTGATTTCTAATCTCATAGCGTGTGGTCAGAAAAGATGCTTGATATGATTTCAGTTATCTTAAACTTACTGAGGCTTGATTTGTGACCCAAGATGTGATGTACCCTGGAGAATGTTCTGTGTACACTTGAGAAGAAAGTGTAATGTGCTGTTTTTGGATGGAATGTCCTATAAATATCAATTAAATCTATCTGGTCTATTGTGTTATTTAAAGCTTGTGTTTCCTTATTAATTTTCTGTTTGGATGACCTGTCCATTGGTGTAAGTGTGGTGTTAAAGTCCACCACTATTTTTGTGTTAGTGTTGATTTCCTCTTTTATAGCTGTTAGCAGTTGCCTTATGTATTGAGGTGCTCCTATTTGGGTGCATATGTATTTATAATTGTTATATCTTCTTCTTGGATTGATCCCTTGATCATTATGTAGTGTCCTTCCTGTCTCTTGTAACATTCTTTAATTTAAAGTCTATTTTATCTGATATGAGTATTGCTACTCCAGCTTTCTTTTGATTTCCATTTGCATGGAATATCTTTTTCAGTCCCCTCACTCTCAGTCTGTAGTGTCCCTAGGTCTAAAGTGGGTCTCTTGTAGACAACTTATATATGGGTCCTGTTTTTGTATCCATTCAGCAAGCCTGTGTCTTTTGGTTGGAGCATTTAATCCATTCACGTTTGAGGTAATTATCGATATGTATGTTCCTATTAACATTTTCTTAATTGTTTTGGATTTGTTTTTGTAGGTCCTTTTCTTCTCTTGTGTTTCCCACTTAGAGAAGTTCCTTTGGCATTTGTTGTAGAGCTGGTTTAGTGTTGCTGTATTCTCTTAGCTTTTGCTTGTCTGTAAAGCTTTTGATTTCTCTGTTGAATCTGAATGAGATCCTTGCCAGGTAGAGTAATCTTGGTTGTCGGTTCTTCCCTTTCATCACTTTAAATATATCATGCCACTCCCTTCTGTCTTGTAGAGTTTCTGCTGAGAAATCAGCTGTTAACCTTATGGGAGTTCCCTTGTATGTTATTTGTCATTTTTCCCTTGTTGCTTTCAGTAATTTTTCTTTGTCTTTAATTTTTGTCAATTTGATTACTATGTGTCTTGGTGTGTTTCTCCTTGGGTTTATCCTGCCTGGGACTCTCTGTGCTTCCTGGACTTGGGTGGCTATTTCCTTTCCCACGTTAGTGAAATTTTTGACTATAATCTCTTCAAATATTTTCTCTGGTCCTTTCTCTCTCTCTTCACCTTCTGAGACCCTTATAATGCAAATGTTGTTGTGTTTAATGTTGCCCCAGAGGTCTCTTAGGCTGTCTTCATTTCTTTTCATTCTTTTTTCTTTATTCTGTTCCATGGCAGTGAATTCCACCTTTCTGTTTTCCAGGTCACTTATCCGTTCTTCTGTGTCAGTTATTCTGCTACTGATTTCTTGTAGTGTATTTTTCGTTTCAGCTATTGTATTGTTCATTTCTGTTTGTTTGCCCTTTAATTCTTCTAGGTGTTTATTATTTAATTCTCGTAGGTCTTTGTTAAACATTTCTTGCCTCTTTTTGATCTTTGCCTCCATTCTTTTTCCGAGGCCCTGGATCATCTTCACTAGCATTATTCTGAATTCTTTTTCTGGACGGTTGCCTATCACCACTTCATTTAGTTGTCTTTCTGGAGTTTTGTCTTGTTCCTTCATCTGGTACATAGCCCTCAGCCTTTTCATCTTATCTATCTTTCTCTGAATTTGGTTTTTGTTCCACAGGCTGCAGGATTGTAGTTCTTCTTGCTTCTGCTGTCTGCCCTCTGGTAGATGATGCTATCTAAGAGGTTTGTGCAAGTTTCCTGATGGGAGTTACTGGTGGTGGGTAGAGCTCGATGTTGCTCTGGGAGCAGAGCTCAGCAAAACTTTAATCTGCTTGTCTGCTTATAGGTGGGGCTGGGTTCCGTCCCTGTTGGTTGTTTGGCCTGAGGCCACCCAACACCGGAGCCTAGCTGGCTCTTTGGTGGGGCTAATGGCGGACTGTCTGAGAGCCCATGCCAAGGAGAACTTATGCTGCCAGTGTCCTTGTCCCCACAGTGAGCCACAGCCATCCCCTGCCTCTGCAGGAGACCCTCCAACACTGGTAGGTAGGTCTGGTTCAGACTCCTATGGGGTCAGTGATCCTCCCCCTGGGTCCCGATGTGCACAGTACTTTGTGTGTGCCCTCCAAGAGTGGAGTCTCTGTTTCCCCCAGTCCTGTTGAAGTCCTGCAATCAAATCCCGCTAGCCTTCAAAGTCTGATTCTCTAGGAATTCCTCCTCCTGTTGCCAGACCCCCAGGTTGGGAAGCCTGATGTGGGGCTCAGAACCTTCACTCCCGTAGGTGGACTTCTGTGGTATAAGTGTTCTCCAGTTTGTGAGTCACCAACCCAGCAGTTATGGGATTTGATTTTATTGTGATTGCGCCCCTCCTACCGTCTCATTGTGGCTTCTCCTTTGTCTTTGGATGTGGGGTATCTTTTTTGGTGAGTTCCAGTGTCTTCCTACTGATGATTGTTCAGCAGTTAGTTGTGATTCCGGTGCCCTCACAAGAGGGAGTGAGCGCATGTCCTTCTACTCTGCCATCTTGAACCAATCTCCAGGGCCCAGTTTTAGATGGGAGGGCCTCATTCTTGGGTTAATGCTCTACTGTCACTGTTGTGGAAGTCCCAGCAATTTGTAAACAATGGACCCCACATTTTCATTTTGCTCTTGGCCGTACAAATCGTGCAGCTGGTTCTGCCTCTATGCTCCAGGGTCACTCAAGTGTAACACGAGTGAGAAAATAAAATCAAGGACCTGTTTCATCACCTTCCTCCAAGTTTATGTATCCAGACGAGCACCTAATGAAACTGCTGCCCATTCTTTGATCTTAATTGATTGCATATTTAACCTCCTTTAAGAGGAGGTTATCAGAGGTCTCTTTTCACCTTCTAGAACCATTTCCACACTGATTTAGAACCTCTAGTTAAAAGAATGATTCAGGTCTTTGCAACATGTGGTACTCTTGTCCTTTGAAAAGAAGCATTTTCTATATCTCCTTGGTTTACTTTGTTTTATGGTACTTAAATAGCACAACCTCAATTTCATGGGTGCTTTTTTTTTTAAACATCTATTGATTATTTTTTTTTAAACATTCTATTAATTAATTAATTAATTTATTTTTGGCTGTGTTGGGTCCCCGTTTCTGTGCGAGGGCTTTCTCTAGTTGCGGCAAGCGGGGGAACTCTTCATCGCGGTGCGCGGGCCTCTCACTATCACGGCCTCTCTTGCTGCGGAGCACAGGCTCCAGATGCGCAGGCTCAGTAGTTGTGGCTCACGGGCCTAGTTGCTCCGCGGCATGCGGGATCCTCCCAGACCAGGGCTCGAACCCGTGTCCCCTGCATTGGCAGGCAGATTCTCAACCACCGCGCCACCAGGGAAGCCCCCTCATGGGTGCTTTTTACATACAGTCCAGTATGTCTTATTTTTTTAAGTAAGAACTAAGAAACATTCTTATTGGCTGGTGGGCCCAAATACTGAACCCAGCAGCAATGGTTGTAAATATTCATTCCTGAGTTTTCTTAATCTTCATAGGTGCAGCTAAGCACAGGTAAGGGGTACACACTGCAGTATTTATCTAATCCCCTTGGGTGGGAATGGGTGTGAGTGGGTTGTCTTGGTAGGTTGACCCAGGAGAGAGAAGCAGAGTCATGGGTGAACCTAATCCCCAAGGAAGCCTTTGACTTTTACTGTGCTTCCACCCTGGCCACCTAAGCTAGATGGTTGAACAGTTTCATAGAAATGATTAGTCAGGAGGCAGACTCAGTGAAATGGGAATAAAAGGATGTGACTCCTTCTCAGGTACTGGAGAAACACCTGCAGACAGTGCCTGGGGAGTGCCTCCATGATTGCAAAAGACAGTGTCTTCTGCTGAGCAGAGAGCATGCTTAGTGGGCTGACAGCCTTACATGTCTGATGACATTAATTACAGGGTGTTATGGGCCAAGTTTCTGTAAGTTGGGTGGAGGTGGAGGCCACTGGCAATGTACACAATGCCCAGAGAGAAACATGTGAGTGGGAGGAAGAAAAGGAATTTCTCTGGGGCTGTTGCAAGGCTGATGCTGGTGAAAGATGCTTATCTTTCTTGAGCATTAAAGCAGCATCTGCCAGTATTGTCCGCTACTGAGCAGCACGTCTCTGATACTCATGACCCATGGGGAATGCTGATAAAGGTAAAAGTGTGGTAAATTTTAATATTGTGTTTTCCTACTAGTTGCTTTTGGTGTGCACATGGATGTGTGTAAAACTGACTGAAAAGTGTCAGATTACAGCCTATTGATTTTTTAATTCTGTTGGCAAATTTTCAGCATTAACTAAGACATGAAGGCTTCGTTTTAGCTTCTTATTTCTTAAACCTTCTGCCTCAAATCTACGGTGCTCGATCTACTCAGATCAAAGATGATGGGTGACTAGGAAAGGAGAATTGGTTTGAAACAGTCAAAGGTTAGTTCACCATTTCTAGAGTAACCTTTAGTGTGAGAGAGCAAGAACTTTTCTTTCATATTGACCTAGTTTGATTCTACTGTGTATGTGTGATATTGTGCAAATAACTTAGTCTTTCTGAACTTTGGTTTCCTTGTTTGTAAAATGGGGTTAATAATACCAGCTTCCCAGAGTGGTAAGGATTTAATGAAATAATGTTAGCAAAGAGCCTAGTGCAGTATCTGTCTCCCGGTAGAAACTCAGTAATAGTTACCTTTAGTTTATCAACTCTTCCTCTAACCCTCCTTCCCTAGCATTGGAGTCATGGCCTGCTGTTCTCAACTCCCATAGTCATAGTGTTTCCACAGCCTGCTTATTGTAGGTTGTGGCTGATTGAGACAAAGCTAAGACTAGCCTAATTCTGATGATTCTATGGACATTTCATTTCATTTTATGTTAGGATCTAGCATTGTAGTTAGATAGGCAGAGTAGATGTGTGAAGGAATGTGTCTTAAATGCTGAATTCTACTTTACTTGATTTGTGACATTTCCCCCTTTTGGGATCTATAGGAATCTGGCAGCTAAAGCATAGGTCCTGGTATCCACTCTTTCCATGCATCCATCCATCCATCTATCCATCCATCTAGCCATTCATCCTTCCATCCATTCATTCATTTATCTATCCAACACTTAGGTACCAAACTACTATATGCCAAGCACAGTTCTAAGAGCCAGAGATTAAACAGTAAATAAAAACAAAAAAATCCTGCATTCATGGAGCTTTTATTCTAGTGAGGGGCGATGCAATCAACAGAATAAGTCAGTAAATTCTTTAGTATTTTAGATGGCGAATTATTATGCGAAAGTAAAGCAAGAAAAGGGGATGGGGTGTTGAGGCACTTCGGGGTTTTCAATAGGGTGATCAGGGAAGGCCTCATTGAGAAAGTTTTTGAGCAAAGGCTTAGAGGAGATAAGGGGGAAGAGCATTTCAAACAGGAGAAGCAGCAAGTGCAAAGGCTGGAAGGTGGAGGTAAGCCTGGTGTGCAAGGAGAAGCAGGGAGGCCAGTGTGGCTGGTGGAGGAGAGGATTAGGAGAAGATGAGGAGAGGAGGCCGGAGGAATGACAGGGGCTAAATCACGTAGGGCTACGAAGGCTCTTGTGAAGACTTGGGCCCAACCTACATTTC
Organism: Balaenoptera borealis; assembly: GCF_965194805.1. NCBI lineage: Eukaryota > Metazoa > Chordata > Mammalia > Artiodactyla > Balaenopteridae > Balaenoptera > Balaenoptera borealis. The sequence continues at coordinate 48,371,750 of NC_138862.1, forward strand.
AATAGAATAACACTGGCTCCTATGTTGAGAACCATCTGAAAGGACAAAGGTGGAAGCAGAGTCCAGTTAGACCACTGTAATAACCCAGACCTGTACCAGAGTGGTCACAGAGGAGAGGGTGAGGAGTGGACAGGTCCTGGGCATATTTTAGAGGTAGAGCCAACAGGATTTTCAAAGGGATTAGTTGTGAGAAGTGAGAGAAAGAGTGGAATCAAGGAAGACTCTACATTTTGGGGGGTGAGTAACCAGAAAGATGAAGTGGTCATTGAGTGGGGAAAACTAGAGCAGATCTGTTCAGGGATGTTAAGAGATCTGTTTTGGAAGGGTTTGGATTTGAGGTGTATATTAGACATCTGAGTGAAGATGCTGAGTGGGAAACTGGATATAGGAGTCTAGAGTGAAGGTGGGAAGGCTGGGCTAAAGATAAAAATCTTGGAGTGGTGGACACGTGACATAATATTTAACGCCATGAAGCAGAATGTGATCCCCCAGTACTGAGGGTATATAGAAAAGAAAAGAGTTCTAAAAACTGAGCCCTAGGACATTCTAATTTTATGGAGCTGTGAGATTAGGAGAAAGCAGAAAAGGAGGGACCAGTGAAGAGGAAAAACAAGGGAAGAATATTTTCCAGCAGAGAGGCACTGATACCTCTGTGAATTTCTACTAGTGGCTCAAGTAAGTTGAGGACAGAATAAGCTATTGGGGGTCTTTTGTGACCTTGACAAAAGAGCTAGAATCAGGTAGGACCAGTAAAGAAGGGACAGATTGAAGTGGGGAAAGGTGAAGTTAGAGACTATTAAATTGCTGCCAATCTTCCTCACTCCCAATCCAGAAGAACCAAACCCCTCAACTTCCCATTTTTCTCATTCATCTTTATTTATTTATTTTGTCACCTCTATTAATCTTCGTAAGCGACCTTAAATTCTTTTGGAATGGGCTGGAAAGCAAGCAAGATGGCATGCTCCCCCCAAATAGGTTTGTCTCCCGCCTCTGTTGGGGTACAGGGCTTGTTATTACTTCCCTTCACGTCTGATGGTAGAAATGTGGCCACCTGCCTGGTCCTGAGAGAGGGGGTGCCCCCAGGCACAGCGTGCACACTGCCTTACACAGGCCCTTCTAGGAGGTGCATCCGGGGCATGATGGTGGGGGGTACGTTGGAGCTTGTTCTCACTGCCTCTTGGTGAGGCCCCAGGAGTAACTGTGTTTTTGCACCTGTCTTGTTACAGGCTCAGAGAAAGGCAAATAGAACTCTTGAATTTGGGATAAACTAGAGGGATTTCAGAGGAGAGCAACAGAGTGAGCAACATGATGGTGAAAGGAGGAAAGAAAATCGGTATACATGAGAAAGCTTCTCAGCTGTGGCTATGAAGATTCCCGTAGGCCTACATTTCAGAAGTGACTGTGGAATTTGGCAGGTGTTTCAGGGAGGCTCCTTTTCCGGCCCAGGGCCAGAGGATGACTCAGCTGGCTTGGACACAGTTGGCTTTTGTTGAGGTACCAGGAGAGCTCCCCTGCAGGGTACTGGACACAATTCCCAGTAAACAGGAGTGTCTGTTGACTCCTCCACTTCCCCCCTGTTGATTTGCTGAGGCTTCACCATTTTTGGCTTATGAAAACAAGAATGCTTTGGGAGCACAGAATATGATTTTGGGGTTTTCCTTTAGGACTGTGTTGGGATGCTAGTAGATACCAGACACAGGACAAATTGGTGGGGCCCCCTCTTTGCTGCCCCTGCTGGGTTCTGGAAAGTGATACTGTCCGCTCTGCTGTTTATGTGACCTTATACATTGGGCACCTACCAGCAGTGCCTTTTTTAAAGATAGATTTTTTTTTTTTTTTGAGGAATTTTAGGTTCACAGCAAAATTGAGCAGAAAGTCCAGTGAGTTCCCATACACTCCTGCCCTCCGTACACGCACAGCCTTTCCGCTGCAGAGAGGTGCAGTTTGACAAACCTACACTGACACATTATTATTGCTCAGGGTTCCTAGTTTACGTTGCAGTTCACTCTTGGTGGTGTACGTTCTATGGGTTTTGGCAAATGTATAATGACGTGTATCTACCATTATAGTATCATATGTAATAGTTTCACTGCCCTAAAAATCCTTGGTGCTCTGCCTGTTCAACCTTTCCACCTTTGTAACCCCCGGCAACCACTGATCCTGTTACTGTCTCCATGGTTTTGTCTTTTCTAGAATATCACATAATTGGAATCATATAGTAAGTATCCTCTTCAGATTGACTTCTTTCACTTAGTAATATGGATTTAAGTTTCTTCCATGTCTTTTTGTGGCCTGATAGCTCATTTCTTTTTATCACTGAATAATATTCCATTGTATGGATGTGTTACACTTAATTATCCATTCATCTACTGAAGGACATCTTGGTTGTTTCCAAGTTTTGACAATTATGAGTAAAGCTATTCTAAACATTCATGTGCAGGCTTTTGTGTGAACATGTGTTCAACTCCTTTGGGTAAATACCAAGGAGCATGATTGCTGGATCATATGGTGAAAGTATAATTCATTTTTGTGGATTTTTTTTTTTTTTTGACCGTGCTGTGTGGCATGCGGGATCTTAGTTCCCTGACTAGGGATCAAACCCGTGTCCCCTGCATTGGGAGCATGGAGTCTTAACCACTGGACAACCAGGGAGGTCTCAAGAGTATGATTCATTTTTAAAGAAGCTGCCAGATGGTCTTCCAAAGTATCTGTACCATAGTGCTTTCCCATCAGCAATGAATAGGAGTTCCTGTTGCTCCACATTGTCACCAGCATTTGGTATTGTCAGTGTTCCAGAGATTAACCATTCTAATAGGTGTGTAGTGGTACCTCACTGTTGTTTTAACTTACAATTCCCTAACGACATGATATTGAGCTTCTTTTCATATGCTTATTTGCCATCTGTATATCTTCTTTGGTGAGGTGTCTGTTCAGGTCTTTTGCCCACCCACGTTTAAATTTGGTGTTTGTTTTGTTTTCCTTTCTTTTTTATTGAGATAAAATTGACATATAACATTGTATTAGTTTAAGTTGTACAAGATAATGATTATGTATATATATCGATATATGTATATATTGAGAAATGATTACCACAATAAGGTTCGTTAACATGAATCATCACACTCTGTTACAATTTGTGTGTGTGTGTGTGTAATGAGAACTTTTAAGATCCACTCTCTTAGCAACTTTCAAATACATGCTATAGTATTATTAACTATAGTCACCATGCAGAATATTACATCTCCAGGTTTTATTTATCTTATAACTGGAAATTTGTACCTTTTGACCACCTTTACTTATTTTATTCCTCCTCTCCCACCAGCCTGTGGCAACCACCAATCTGTTCTCTGTATCTATGAATGTGGGGTTTTTTAGATTGCACATGTAATTGAAATCATACAGTATTTGTCTTTCTCTCTCTGACTTATGTCACTTAGTATAATGCCCTCATGGTCCATCCATATTGTCGCAAATGGCAGGATTTCCTTCTTTTTTATGGTTGGATAATATTCCATTGTGTGTGTGTGTGTGTGTGTGTGTGTGTGTGTGTGTGTGTGTGTGTGTGTATCACATTTTCTTTATCCATTCACCTGTCAGTTGACACTTAGGATGTTTCCACATCTTGGCTACGGTAAATAATACTGCAGTGAATGTGGGAGTGCATATATTTTTTTGAGATAGTGATTTTGTTTCCTTTGGATAAATACCCAGAAGTGGAATTGCTGTATCATATGGTAGTTTTATTTCTAAATTTTTGAGGAACCTGCATACTGTTTTCCATAGTAGCTGTACCAATTTATATTCCCAAGAACAGTGCACAAGAATTCCTGTACTTCACATCCTTGCTAATGCTTCTTATTTCTTGTCTTTTTGATAATAGCCATTCTAACAGGTGTAAGGTGTTCTCTCATTACAGTTTTGATTTACATTTTCTAGTGACTAATGATGTTGAGTACCTTTTCATGTACCTGTTGTCCATTTGTATGTTTTCTTTGGAGAAATGCCTATTTCAGTTCCTCTGCCCATTTTTAAATTGGATTGCTATTTTTTTGTTATTGAATTATATAAGTTCTTTATATATTTTTGATGTTAACTCCTTTTCAGATATATGATTTGCATATATTTTCTCCCATTCCATAGTTTGCCTTTTTATTCTGTTGATGTTTTCATTTGCTGTACAGAAGTTTTTTAGTGTTTTTTTAAAAAATTTTTTTTTCTATTTCTTTATTTTATTTATTTATTTATTTATTTATTTGGCTGTGTTGGGTCTTCGTTGCTGCATGCGGGCTTTCTCTAGTTGCGGCAAGTGGGGCTACTCTTCGTTGCGGTGCATGGGCTTCTCATCACAGTGACTTCTCTTGTTGTGGAGCACGGGCTCTAGGCACGCAGGCTTCAGTAGTTGCAGCACGCAGGCTCAGTAGTTGTGGCTCACGGGCTCTAGAGCGCAGGCTCAGTAGTTGTGACGCACGGGCTTAGTTGCTCCATTGCATGTGGGATCTTCCTGGACCAGGGCTTGAACCCGTGTCCTCTGCATTGGCAGGCGGATTCTTAACCACTGCGCCACCAGGAAAGCCCCAGAAGTTTTTTAGTTTAATGTAGTTCCATTTACTTTTGCATATTAACTTTGTATCTTAAAATCTTGCTATAAATGCTTATTACTTCCAGTTTTTGTTGATTCTTTTTGGATTTTCTACACAGATGATCATATCATCTGTGAACAAAGACAGTTTTGTTTCTTCCTTTGCAATGTATATTCTTTTATTTCCCTTTCTTATCTTACTGTATTAGTTAAGATTTCCAGTAGTGTTGAAAGTAGAGGGAGTACCTTTGCCTTTTCCTGATCTTAGCAAGAGAGCTTCTAGTTTCTCATCATCAAGTATGATGTTAGCTATAGATTTTGGTAAACAGTCTTTGTCTAGTTGAGGAAGTCACCTCTATTCCTAATTTGCTGAGAGATTTTTTTTGGTTTTTAACATGAATCGGTGTTGGATTTTATCAAATGCTATTTCTGTATCTATTGATATGATCATGTGAATTTTCTTCTTTAGCCTATTGTGATGGATCACATTAATTGATTTTCAAATATTGAAACAGCTTTTCACACCTGGGATAAATCCCACTTGCTTGTGATGTATAATTATTTTTTATACATTGTTGGATTTGATTTGCTAATATTTTGCTGAGGAGTTTTGCATCTATGTTTATAAGATATATTGGTCTGTAATTTTTGTTTCCCTGCAATGTCTTTGTCACATTTTGATGTTAGGATACTGCTGGCCTCATAAAATAAGTTAGGAGTACTCCCTTTGCTTCTATCTCCTGGCAGAGATTATAGAGAATTGGTATGATTTCTTCCTTATATATTTCATAGAATTCATCAGTGAACCCATGTGGGCCTGGTGCTTTCTGTTTTGAAAGGTGACTAATTTTCTATTCAATTTCTTTCATAGATTTAGGGCTATTCAGATTGTCTATATCTTCTTATGTGAGTTTGGTAGATTGCGTCTTTCAAGGAATTGGTCCATTTCATCTAGGTTATCCTAGAATTTGTGGGTATAGAGTTGTTCATAGTGTTCCTTTATTATCCTTTTAATGTTCATGGGATCTGTAATGATGTCCCCTCTTTCATATCTGATATTAGTAATTTGTGTCTTCTCTCTTTTCTCCTTAGTTAGCTTGGCTAGAGGCTTATCAATTTTATTGATCTTTTCAAAGAACAGGTTTTTGGTTGATTTTCTGTATTGGTTTTCTGTATTGATTTTCTGTATTGGTTTTCTGTTTTCAATTTTATTAACTTCTGTCCTAATTCTTATTATTTCTTTTCTTCTGCATACTTTGGATTTAATTTGCTCTTTTTTTTTTCTAGTTTGCTAAGGCGGAAGCTTGGGTTATTCATTTTAGATCTTTCTTCTTTTTAAATATAAGCGTTTAATGTTTGAAATTTCCCACTAAGCACTACTTTTGCTGCATCCCACAAATTTTCATAAGTTGTATTTTCACTTTCATTTCATTTTAATTTAATATTAAAAAATTCTTATCAGTTTTTTTCTTTGTCCCTTGTGTTATTTAGAAGAATGTTGTTTAATTTTCATGTATTTGGGTGTTTTCCAGTTATCTTTATCTTACTGATTTCTAGTTAAATTTCATTGTAGTCCGAGAGGATATATTGCATGATTTCTATTCTTTTAAATTTGTTAAGGTGTGTTTTATGGCCCAGAATGTGATCTATCTTGGTTACTGTTTCATTTGAGTTTGAGAAGAATGTTGTTGGAGGAAGTAGTTTATTGATGTCAATTATATTCAGTTGGTTGATGGTGCTGTTGAGTTCAACTATGTCCTTACTGATTTTTTGCCTGCTGAATCTGTCCATTTCTGGTAGAGGGTGTTAAAGTCTCCAAATGGATTCATCTATTTCTTTTTGCAGTTCTATCAGTTTTTGCTCGTGTTATTTTGATGCTCTGTTGCTAGGCGCAAATTCATTAAACATTTTTATGTCTTCTTGGAGAATTGACCCCTTTATCATTATGCAATGCCCCTCCTTATTCCTGATAATTACCCTTTCTCTGAAGTCTGCTATGTCTAAAATTAATATAACTACTCCTTCTCTCTCTCTCTCTCTCTTTTTTTTGGCCACACCACGTGGCTTGCGGGATCTTAGCCCCCAGACCAGGGATCAAACTCTCCTGGTCTCTTGTGATTAGTGTTAACATAATATGACTTTCTCCATCCTTTTACTTTTACTCTGTATGTACCTTTATATTTAAAGTGAGTTTCTTGTAGACAACATATAGCTGCATCTTTTTAAAATTTCTGGTCTACTCTGACAATTTTATCTTTTAATTGATGCATTTTGATCATTGACATTTAAAGTGATTATTGATATAGTCAGATTAATATCCACCGTATTTGTTACTGTTTTCCATTCATTGCCCTTGTTCTCTGTTCCTATTTTGGTCTTTCCCTCTTTCTCTCCCTTTTGTGGTTTTACCTGTAATGCCTTTTTACATAACCAGCTGTATTCCTCCCCCCACTCCGCCCCCGTGGCACACACACTCCAAAGGAACCTCCAAATCTGTGCAGCTTGATGTGAGCTGTTGTGGGACCTCTGGTTCTAGTTTTTTCCCTGCATCCATTGGAGAAGCAAGCAGACACAGGCTGCCAACCTGGCTTCATCCTTTTGGATAACTGCAGCTTCTGCCTTCATCATTCCCTGTCTCTAAGAGAGTGGGAGCAGAGTATATCATCACTAAGAAAAATCTCTCACTTTTCCTGTCTTGTTCTAAGAGGTGGAGGGATAAGTGGAAGTAAAAAAATTAAGGTCTTCATGGTGGCACTGCCAGGCTGGGATGTGAAGCAACTTTTGCAGTATCAGGGTGGGATTCACATCAAGGAGATTTCCTGATTCTTCTTTGGCCCATGGTGGATGATGAGTGGGTGAACATTTTATTAGCTTTCAGGATGGAAGATATTTGTTTTCTAGTCATTTCCAAATGTTGAAGAACACCTTTAGAAGCTGGGGGCAAAGTTTAGAGAGTGGAACTCTGTGAAGGGCTTGGATGTCTTTTAACTTGGGATTCAGAAGAGCTTAAATTTCTCTGGCATGTGCTTAGTTCTCTACTGGCAATATTAGGCAGATGGAGTACAGGTGACATCTGCATCTCTGGCTGAGGTTGGGTGTGGGGTAATTAGCTTTAGTTTCCTCTTTTTGATATCAGCCCCACCCTGGCATGATTTATTTGGATCTCAGATGTTAGCTGCTGCTTCTTCTTCTTCTCAATGGCACTCTATTTTATTTATTTATTTATGTTTTCGGAGTTAGCTACTTCTTGGCTAGAGCTGTTAGAATGCCACGCTGACTTCAGCACGTACACACAGACCCTTGGGGCTATTGACTCCATATCACTTTGTGCCAGCTGGGTCTGGCCTTCTCCTGCCCACTCAGGCCACAGCAAGGTGCTGCCAGCCAGAGCCACTCTGATAGGCGGGACTGGTCTGGCACCTGTTTAGAGTGACCAGAACCTCCTTGCCACATTTAGCTCCTGCCTTGCTCCTGTACCCTGGCTCCAGGATACTCCTAAGCCCATTTACCATGACTATGAAGAGTATTTCTGACCAGCTTAATAATGTGGGGAGAGGTGTTTGTTGTTGATTGTTTATTGTTTCTGGTTGAGTAGGAGTTCAATAGAAGCCGCGCTTTCCTAACACCTCTAGTCCTCTCTCAGGTAGCATTGTGGTTCTCTGGTTATATACCTGCCCAGCAATGTTCAACCTTGTGTTCAGATCTACCCTTGAAAAGACAAAGGCTGGGAGTTCCCTGGTGGCCTAGTGGTTAGGATTCCAGGCTTTCACTGCTGTGGCCCCGGGTTCAACCCCTGGTGGGGGAACTGAGATCCTGCAGGCTGCGCGGTTCAGCCAAAAAAAAAGGCAAACAGTGGCAGGTGAGTACACGTTGGGCATGGAGATATTGCGCCCAGCTCCCTGACAATCATGCCCTCTTCCCCCTCACTTTCCAGCTTGTGCATGATGCTATAATGATGGTATGCATGAGAAATTCTATGAGATTTTTGATTCCTAAGAACTAATTTCTCCCTGGGCCATACCGTGCTAAGAGGGGAGGGGGTGGGTGCTAGGCAGTGGTTGTAGGGCTGACTCTGGCCCCTGACCTGCCTCTCAGGATCAGGAAATATGGGCTATTTGGGGGATAAAGTGTCACTTGCCTTGATTTGTTTGTTTTTCAGGAGTGTGCCTTTGCTGAGAACCTGGGCCTTACTCTTACGGGTTATTGTTATTTACTTATTTTTAATGGTACAACACCCTAGTGTTCCTTCTTCCATCTGAACTCACAGAAACACTCACACAAATAGGATGATCTTGGTCTGTACATTTGAGAGCTTGCAATTCTTGTCCTAGCTGCTGTCGTGTCTTCAACCCTCTACCCACTTGGTCCTGTCAAAATGAAATAGTTTTTAAACATCTTAAGTCTCCGGTGTTGCTCATTCATCTCACATAGTCTAACTCAACGCTTCTCAACATTTATCATGCCGCAGTACACCTAGACCATGACACCGTGTAGGTGAAAGTGCTCATTCCTAGGCAACAAGCCAGAGGAGGTCTGGCTTCCATAGGCTTTGGCCCCTCTTACACTCACCTGGCTGCTCCTGGGCCTGAGTGCATTTATATTTTCCTCTGGCACAGCTGTACCCACCAGGGGCACACCAGCATGATGCATCAAAGGTTAGAGGCTCTGGCGCAAGACCTAGTATAGACCACAGTCTCAGTGCAGTCAACATCTATAAACATCTTTCAAGGTATCCTCAGAGGGTGAACATTCTTGCCCAGGGTGTTGTGAGTTAGGGAGAACTAAGTTCCTGTGGTCCTGCCCTTTGCTCAGTGCAGTGTGCCACCATCTGCCCTTCTGGGAGGTAGATGGATACCAACGCTGCCTGTCCCCTGTCCCTTCCAGGTCAGCGAGCCTGGGCTCCTTGGCTCTGTGGCCACATTCTGATGCTTAGCATGCTTCCTCCTACACTACATTCTTAAGTATTTCACAATTTCCACGTATTCCTGCCCCCCTGGGAGCTAACATGGAGGCTAGTCCCAGCTTTGCTACATCTTCTGCACAGCTTAGAACATTGCTTCTTATGAAGTGGTTGAAGGCATCCCAGGGTGCTCTGCTGATGCTGTCTGCTCCTGTCACTGTGACCCATATCCTGACAACTGGTCTGATGGGATGCGGATATTGCAAGAGCACACTAGTCCTCTTTTAGTTCTTTGGACTACGTGGTACCAGGTATTTCTTCTTACACTCAAACAGGGCTATAAGCATGCTCATCAAGCCATCCATTCATTTATTTACTTATTTAACAAGCCATTCAACAAATGCTGGGCAATGAGGATGTAAAGATAAGAGACATAGTTCTTGCTTTCCAGAAGCTCACAGTCCAGTGAGGGAGACCCTAGATGTGTAATGATGGTATACATGAAAAACTCTGTGGGAGTGCCTTGGGAACACAGAAAAGGGGACCCTCACACTTGGAAAGTGGGTCAGGGAGATTCCTTGGCCGAGGTGAGATGACGGCTGAGTTGAGTTTTTTTCTATCTCTTTCTTCCTCCTTTTTTCTTGAATTGAGTCATGCAGGATGTGTGTTATTGGTTGAAGGAAAAAAGGGTTCCAGGCAGCAGAAAAACTGTACAGAGCTAAGGAGGCATGTTAGAGAGCTTGGCATATCTGGGGAACTTTAAATGCCACCATTTTGCTTGGTCATAGGGTTTAATGGAAGGCAACAATGGGATAAGAATCCCTCTAAAATACATCTGGAGGAGGAAGTGGACACTCCCACATTAGCCTGCAATGGTCAGACTATACTTTTGAAATGAGAGTGTCTGTGAGATTCAAAATAATATCTTATAGGAACCCTGGGATGTCTCACTTGGAGGAGAGAGAGGTTAGACAACAGTGTGGCCTGACTAGACTTGTTAGGTATGGCTTCTGTGAGTGAGGCAGCACAGTTGGGTAAGGGAGATTGGTTCTGAATCTTGCTTCTTTCACTCAAAAGAGAAGATGATGTTGGGACAGTTATAAGACATCGCCAAACCAATGTCCTCATTTATAAAGACTGTTCTCATAATACCTACCTCACCAGGGTTGATATGAGAATTAAATTACGTAATTTATTGATACATGAAAGAACTTAACGTAGTAAATACCGGGCAAAGGTTCGTTTCTCTTCCCTTTCTTTTCCTCTCTCCCTTTCCTCCATCTTTCTGCCCTTCCCACCCTCCCTTTTTCATGAATTGACTTTTTATTAAGTAAGGAGTACATGTCAAGCATCCTGCAAGGATCTATGTTGTCCATTACAGCAGCCACTAGTCACACGGGGTTACAGAACACTTGGCATGTGGCTGGTCCCAACTGAGATGTGCTGTGAGTGTGAAATACAGAAGTTGAAGACTTAGTACAAAAAAGGGAATGTAAGCTATCTCATTAATAATTTTTTCTATAGATCATATGTTTAAATGATAACATTTTGGATATATGTGGGTACATAAATATGTTATTAAAATAAATTTCACCAGTTTCTTCTTACTTTTAAAAATGTAGCTACAGGAAATTTAAAATTACATACGTGGCTTACATTTTATTTCTATGGGGCAGCACTGTGTGGGCTTTTGGGGACTCAATGGTGAAAAGAAAACTGACTTTGCAGTACTTATAGTCTAGTGGGGGAAAGTAGAAAACTGCCACTGACAACAAAAACAATAAAAGGAAATAAAAGCTAAATGGAGAAACAACAAATAAAAAATTTCACCTTGTAGTAAATATGGTGAAGAAAAGTTTCTATGCAAGGAAAACTGAAGGACCTAATTTAGATTGACTGGTCATGGAGGCCTCTCTGAGGGAGAGATGTTTGTGCTGGGCCTCCAGGGAAGCCTTCCTACATGGCATTTCCAGGCAAAGGTGGGAACATGGCATTCCAGCCAGAGGAAACAGACTGCCAGTCAGTATTTACTGAGTCTACCAACCCCCCAGCATGTGGTCGGCAATGGGGAAAAACTGCGGGGCTGCCAGACACAGGGGGACTCCGTGACTCCTTTGAGCTTGTGGTCTGGAAAGGAGACAGAAGAGGCAGGTACCTCAGTGTACAGGACTGGGACAACTACCAGCTCTGGTAGTGTCTTTCCTCCTCTCTCTGCCAGCCTCAGACCATCGTGGACCACAGTCTTGGCTATGCAAGTCTGTAGGGCTGGTCAGTTCTTCCTTCTTGGTGGGGAACACTCACATTCGGCTCTTTTTCTTTGTTCCCACTGCCCTGTCCTGACTCAGACTCATCTCAGAAATGAGTGTCTGCAATAACCTCTTAACCAGTTTCCTTGCCTCCGACCTCTTGCTTTAATATCTTTAATATCTTCTGTGCATTGGTGCCAAATTAATCTTCCTGAAATACTATTTACTATGCAACTTCCTTGCTTCAAAGCTTTTACTAGCTTCCTGATACTGGCAGAGGAGCAGCGTGCCCAGAGCTGCGGCACCTCTCTCTCACTTTTCACCCTTTACCTTTCCTTCCTCGGGTAATGACAGTTCCCAGAGAAGCAGGGCCCACAGCAGGAAGGGCAGCCTCTTCAGATGGTCTTGAGTAAATTTTGAAGCCTCACCTCTGGCCATCTTCCATAATTCCACTCCTGCCCCACCTCGCCCTCTGGGCCAGGCATGCTGGAGTCCTCTTTGTCCTTCACACACTGAGTTTCATTGTCTCTGTGGAAGGGCAGGAGCATATTAGTAAGAGCATGGGTTCCAGAGTCAGCCAGACCAGGTTCAAATCCCAGCTCTGCCATTTAACTTGCTGTGAGAACCCTTTCAATAAGCTATTAATCTTTTCTAAGCCTTACTTTCCTCCTATTAATACCAGGAACCTAATAGTAATTTGTACCCCATTTGAAGCCATGGATGTGCTGATTAACAGTGATGTCTCCTTTCATCCTGTGTCCCTAGTGCCAGTTAACAGCCTCTTTTCACCTGGTGATGGGCTGTGGTCCTACTTCTGTGCAGCTGTGATGTGGGCTGGAAACACTGGATGGGGACAGTGAATAGTGATGTCAAGAAGATGGATGGAATATTATGACATAGTATGAGTGTGTTTCATGTTTGGTAATTGCAATCATTGTTGCTTTTGTTGTGGTCATCCATGTACAATGCTTGGTGTCAGTCTATTTATCTCTTGTAAAAATAAAATACAGTGTGTGTGTGTGAAAAAGAAAAAAAAGAAGATGGATGGACCTCAAGAGACCATCCAGTGTGGGACCCCTGAGGCCCCCCAGTGTGTCCAAGTAGGTCCAGAGGAGTTAGTCAAAAAGCATATATATATATATGCCTTTGGGGGTATTATCCACACAAGGAATCACTGAACAGAGACTTCACCTTCCTTTTCATTTATCTCTTTGGAAGATGTAGTATGTAGTGGGTAGCAGGTTGTCAACAAGAAAGGAATATAATATCTATTCCAGAATTAGTGCCCCATAAATATTTGTAAAGTGAGAATACATGAAAGCTAATAAAAAAGTAAGTTTTCAACAACGCCTTTATGGAGATCAAAATGTCTATAAATTACCCCATCTAAATTACTGTAGTATTTGACTACAGGAAAAGAAACAAAACACCAACAGAAATTCAGAAAATATCTTGTATGTTAGGTCCTTAATCTATATTTGCTAAATCTGTTGAAAGGAACAACAAGAATAATATAGTGCCCATCACATATGACCGCTTTTACGACAGTTTTTACTTTGGGTTCCAAGACTTTCCTCTCTTATTCTACTTGCTCAGAACCAATTTGCAGAAGAACCAGTGAAGAAATAGTGATTCAGTGGCTCTGATGTCAGAATGCTGGGAATCATGAAGTGGTTGGAAGAAACACTGGAAATCCTCCTCGACCAATGGTTCCAAACTTATCATATGAGACCGACCCATTTTTAACATCATGGATTTCTAGCATTCCTCCCAACTGCATCCCACAATTTGATTGTGGCTATACTTCTACAATCTGTTGATTGAGAAAAAAAGACATAGCCATACCAATTCAGGTGGCCTCTTATAATGGAACCTTGGCCCAGAGATCCTCAGCTTACTTGATGGGACCACCAACATTTTAGACCAAATTTCTCATTGTATAAATGAGACACAGGGCATTTTTGATTAAGAAATAGAAAGGGTGTAATTCGGAAAAGCATAGGATGTTTAAATAGAGTTCTGGTAATATTCAGAAGTCACAACCGAGTCAACTTGGGATCTCTTACTTAGAGAAACATGCTAATGGATTTCATTCTTGGGGAGACAAAAACCCAGAAATTTCATTCTTGGGTTTTTTCCTTTTATTTTCATGTGGTGCTTCACCATTTCTTCATTAGCTTCATGGGTATTCCTTGAGAAATCTCCACACTGAGCTGTTGCAATATTCTTTACCCCATGGAAATACCTTCATGTGTTGCCAGATAAAACACAAGATACCAGTGAAATTTGAATTCCAAATAAAGATGCAATATATGGGACATACTTAGGCTAAAAAAATTGTTCATCTGGAATTCAAATTTCACTGGTATCCTATACTTTATTGTTGTTGATAACTGTGGCAAGTAGACCTACCTAAGTGCTGAAGGGCAGGAAATGAAAACCTGGGTGACAGTCTTGCAAAGCTGTCAACACTGGTTATTGACATGTTTTCTGGGGACCTTTCAGATTTCTGTCAAAGGAAGGCTCGTGTATGGTTTTCTCAGGGAGGCTTACTGTACTACAGAGACACGCAACCCAACTCAGACACTGGCAGCCCAGGCAGCAGTTGCTCATTCCTCTTTATTCCCTTTGTTCATTCTCATTTACCTTGAGATTTTGTCATGAACTTGCATACCTGACCTTTTGGGAGGGGGGGGGGCAGAAGCAAAGATGGAGATTTTTTTTTTCCCCTGAAATAATGGCTTTAAGTGTAGGATCAGGGGACAGGGGAGGAGGCAGGAGGGCAGGCGACTTCAGCCACTCAGACCCCCCCATTTTCCTGTACAAGAGTCACAGCATTTCCCATGGAGCATAGCGAGCTACAAAACTCTGCTTTTTCTTGTCTGAACTTGAATTTACAGGAGGCTGGAGTTTAGATGCCTATTTCGGTCTCATTTTTCCCTCACACCATTTTTCTTTCCCTCTATAAAGTAGATGGAAAAGAAAAACTGGCATTGGACCATTTTTCTTTTCATTAATTTAATTTATAAAATGGGATATCCTACGGTTTTTCTTTACTCCAATTGTAAAATCAGTGAATTTATTCCAAAAACATGCAGAATACTATGATAAAGGCAAAGAAACAGTTCATTTGATGGTTATTCACATTGAAATCCTGTCATCTAAGGGCAGACCTGTGGAAAGAATGACTTTCACAACAGACCCTAAGGGTCAGAGAGGTTTTCCTTTCTAGGAGGTTGGAAAGAAAGCTCTGCAAATCAGGCCACTTGTTGGATGGGATTTTGTTTTCTGCCCAGAAATGGGCTTTTGAAGGTTAATTTTACAAAGTTCTATGATGGTGAATGCCAGTGTCTGCCCCACCCATAAAGTGAGACCTCAGATGTTAGGTTGGTAGGAGGTAAATATTTGGAATCAGAGGGTAGGAAAAAATAAAAAAACAGAGAAGTTAGTGGTAGGCTCTAACAATTGACAGAAGAAACCAAGGACTAGAAGGCAGTAGCATGTGAGTTGGCTTAAAAGTTGGGCATTGCTTTAATTCATTAATCAAACATTTCTGAGTGCAGTCTTGGTGCTTGGATGAGTATGGAGCTCCTGGCTAGTGAGAAGAGATTGAGAGTAAAAGTATAAGAAAAGTGCTGTGGTAAAGGGATGTGCAGGTGCAGTGGGACCAGAAAGGCTTCAGTCTAGATCAGACTGGAAGTTCAAGGTCAAGGGAAGAGTCACCTCCAAGGCCAGCTCCTTTGAGCTTTAACTTCTCCCTTATTGGTCACAGCCTCAGATTTCTCAGGATAGCCTTGATTTTCCATATGCTGTGCTGTCATCAAGACCTGTGACAAAAAAAACAAAATCAAAAACAGGTCTCTTTCATTTCTTTTTATCTTTCCCAATTTTTAAGTAGAAAATGTCAAGACACAAAATAGTATAATATACCTATTAGCCAGTTTCAACAGTTACTAACTCATGGCCAATTTTGTTTTATCTGTTTCCTTACTCATTTCTCCTCTCTCCCAGATAATTTTGGTATTAGAATTCTCCAGAGAAAAAGAACCGAAAGGATGTGTGTGTGTGTGTGTGTGTGTGTGTGTGTGTGTGTGTGTGTGTATGAATATATGGAGAAAGAGAGAGAGATTGATTTAGTTTAAGGAGTTGATTCTTGAGATTATGGGGGCTGGCAAGTCTGAAATCTGTAGGGCAAGCCAGCAGGCTAAAGACTGAGGGAAGAGATGGTGTTTGTTGCAGTTTCTATTGGGAAGAAAATCTGGAAGCAGAATTACTTCTTCCTTGGAGAAACTCAGTCTTTTCTCTTGAGGCCCTCAACTGACTGAGCACACCACCTCCCTGCCCCATGCTCCCCCCACTGCCCTGTGGAGGGTAATCTGCTTTTCTCCATGTCGACTAATTTAAATGTTGATCACATCTAAAAAATACCTTCACAGCAACATCTAGACTGGTGTTTGACCAAAAACTGAGTAGCATGAGTTTAGCCAATTTGACACACAAAATTGACCATCACGATTTGGAAACTAATCCAAGTCATCATATTATTTGGTCCATAATATTTTAGTATATATCTTTTAAAAATAAAGATTAAGAAAAAAGCCTTAAATACAATATGATTCACCCCTATAAAATTAAAAGTCTTGAACTATTTTTGTGTGAATTAGGATCTAAATAAAGCTCATACATTGCAATTATAGATAGGACTCAAGAGTCTTTGTTAATACACAAGTTCTCTCTTTATTTGTTTGTTTTTCTTACAGTTTATTTGTTGAAGAAGCCAGTTTGTCCTGTAGGATTTTGCATTATTTGGTTTTACTGGTTGCGTCCCTATGATGTCATTTAACATGCTCCTCTGCCCCTATGTTTGCTGTAAATTAAGAATTACGTAGAGAGGTTGGATCACACCTAGGTTCACTTTTTTTTGCAAGAATACTTCAGGTGCATCTTGTCGCGTTGTCTTTCTTTGTTATCAGTCGTCTTTGTTCATCATTGCTTGCATTTATTAGTTCATCAGGGCTTGTAAAATTCTAAATTCTATCATTTCTTCTGTATTTATTAGCTAAAATATTTATATAAAGAGGAATTTCCCCTCATGAACTATTTGGGTACAGTTCTTCCTAATTCTTTTTCCCAGTGTTTCCCCAGGTGGAGTTAATAAATTTCTAGGCGTCTGCTGACATGTTCTTGAGGGGTGGGGAAGGAGGTCTGCAAGCTTTCTATTATAATCATCTAACTGCATTTTCATCTCAGCAATTACTGAGAAATATTATAAGCCTATTCTACATCACCTGGGTGAGCATCTGGTATCAGAATTCAGCCAAACATGTCAGTGCTGAAGCTTACATTTTTGTACAATACTTAAGATCATGATAGGGGCATGTAGCACTGATTTAATTATCAAGGGTTGATGAATAAAGAAGACGGGCTTAATATGCTAGACAACGTTCCGGTGGATTTTAGTTTGAATAGAGAGCTGAGTCAGTTTGGGGGGGGACACGGTAATATACATCTTCTGGACCAAAAAGCGTATGTGCTGTAGCTGTCAGTTTCAGAGTTACGTGTGAAAGGCCACTTATTTTAAAAGAAATAATTGTCTATTTGATTTGCATTAATTTATTTGATTTGTGTTGGTTTTGTAGTTTTTGCTTCTATTTAACTTGTAAATTGGTTTTATTTTTGTAGTTGTCCAAGTACATATTTTTACTATTTAAGAAAGTTCATAATAAAAGCAATTTGCCAACATACTGGCTCTAAAAGAATTTTTTTCCTTTTAAAATGTCTGTACCTTACAGACAGTTTGAGAAACAGTGCTTTATGCCATTCTGGCTTTCCTAGGGCTATTAGCTAATCCCACCTCTAGTGTAATTTGTCTTGTTAAGGAGTGAGCTCTTTTTTTTTTTTTTTAATTTATTTTATTTATTTTTGGCTGTGTTGGGTGTTCGTTTCTGTGCAAGGGCCCCCTCCAGTTGCGGCGAGTGGGGGCCACTCTTCATCGCGGTGCGCGGGCCTCTCCCGCCGAGGAGCACAGGCTCCAGACGCGCAGGCTCAGTAGTTGTGGCCCACGGGCCCAGTTGCCCCGCGGCATGTGGGATCCTCCCAGACCAGGGCTCGAACCCGTGTCCCCTGCATTGGCAGGCAGACCCCCAACCACTGCGCCACCAGGGAAGGGAAGCCCCCAAGGAGTGAGCTCTTTTATGAGCTCTTCAGGGGTCCTCTGGTGCAGCCAGGATTGAGAAGTAGACAACGCTAAGCCCTTGAGTCTCCCTCAGTGACGGAACCTGAGAGTCTAAAGAGGCTCCATCCGCTCCCGTTCCCTTCTCCCCCCACCGTCTGTTGCTGATTTTTAAAGTTTTTATTTTTATGACTGTTAGAGGCCCTCCTTCTGACTGGCATTCCTAAGGCGGTACGGCAGGCTGAATAACGCCACCCCCGCCAAAGATGTCCAGGTTCTAATCTCCGGAAACCGAGAATGTGTTGCCCTGCATGTGTAGGGAAGGCAAAACTAGACTTCTACCCATTTTAGGTTTTCAGCTGGGATTTTTAAACAAAAAGACAGATTAACAGGAGGAAAAACTAACAGTCTTTTTTTTTTTTTAAGCACATGCAACACCCATCATGTGGGAGAAACCTCAATGAAAAATAACTCAAAGCAGCAGCTTAGAATTCTGGCTTATAGAGCATCGTCAACAAAGAACAATAAATTTGTAGAGAAATGATAGGACAAAGGAAAGCAGTTTAGGTTTCCAAGGGCGGCAAACTGTGGGAAGATAAACATCTGAGAACTAATGACAAAGATTTGTTTGACAGATTCCTCTTGCCACCTCTGGGCTGATAAGAATATGTCTCCAGTGAAAGAAGAATGTATATCCTGCCTCTAGGAAGTAATGAGGAGGGCAGAGAGCTTCTCCTCCATTTGCTGCTTCTTAATTGCCTTCAGCTCAAAATTATTTTTATGTCAAAGAGGCATATTTTGGGGTGATGTATTCTGGTTTCCTTTAGTTCCCAATTTGAAATTTTATTTTTAGAAAGTGTCACATATTAGCAGCTGAGTTTGGTTAGAAGTTGTGAGATAAGAGATCAGCAAAGGGGGAGAAAAACATAGATAGGAACAAGCAGAAAAGGATGAATTTAAGTACATTGTTTCCTATTTTATTGAATCAGTCTCTTAATTTGGGAATAGGTCAGTTCAGTTCAACAACTGTGTCTCATTTCAGAAGGTGGTGTTGTGGGTGAGTTTCCACCTAAGTTAAGCCACTATGTGGTCCAAGCAACCAGGGATTTAGTAAGAGGCATTTTTCTAAAAACAAAAGAAAAATGAAGTCTAATGGTTGGAGTAGACTATAAAACTGCTTGTTGAGTCCAGATGGCAGTCAGCTGAGCAGTTTTCTAGATATTGGGCTCAAAGCATCTTTTGCAGTTTGAATGTCTCTGGGGATGTCATCAGGTGTGTTCCAGTAAACTTTCTGAGTGGCCCACACAGCAACAGGCATGAAGGTTGTCCATACATGAGCTGTTGTGATATTTCTGTTTATATCAAGTTGTCCAGCTTCAGCTTATACGGTTTTGGGAAAAGGGCAGTTTTATTTCTTAGTGATTACAAGTCAGAAGGGTGGGAGAAAACTTGGAGGTGTTAGTTTGGAGAGTTGTGGCCAGATATTGGAGGAAACTAAAAGAATTTGGGATCCACTCCAGTTCACAGGTAAATAACAAAACCTCAGTGACAGTGAACAGGGCTAGAATCTAATGTCCACAAAGGGGTGTTATAGTTTTCCATTGAAACACCATTTTTCTCTCTACAATCACCCCCATTTTTACCAAAGATAGTCATAATAAGACTAATTGGCTTGCCAAATAAGTCTAATTTCATTAAACTTGGTCTGATTATTTACATAAATGCAGCAAGAATAGAGATTGATCATGTAAGCTTTTTTCAGTCTGTTTTGCTAGAATTTTTGATAAAGAATATGAGATTATTCTGGAAGCCAAGCCAAGGACTCACTTGCAATGCCTATAGATTTAGGTAAATTCCTCTCTTCCTGAGGTCTAAAATGTCATGAGGTTCTGGATCTGCTAGGAAATGACTTTCCATACTCATTGGTTAGGCTGGGAACCCTATAAACAAGATTTACCAGGTAGTTTTCTGAAGGGAGGTTTTATTGGCTCCATAAAGTCAACCTTAGTTTCTTAAAACCGTCTGGTTATGTCCGAGTCTATGAACATCATTCTCAAATGTAACATTCCAGTCAAAGTCTTGGTAATATAACCAATATTTCCCATTGTGTTCTGTTCTAAGGAAAACAGATTCTCACTGAGTCTATGCAAATAACTATATTGCTGTGAAAATAAGAATACTCAATAAGAACTTCTGAATTCTTGAGGGATCAGGTAGGGAGAAAATTCTGTTTACAAAGATATAATTTACCAAGTTGCTGTTAAGTTATAAATAGCTTGATAGAAAAGAGAAAAAGTTTTTCTTAAATCTGGAAAAACAAAACATTAATGAACTGGCAATGTTTCACAGAAAAAAGTAATAGAAAATTATAATCATCCTCATCAGTTCAGTCAGTCCTATGTAATTAATTCTTGTTCTGCTTGACGTTGAGTTAGCAGTTTTATGAATCAGTTTCTCCGTAACAATTCTAGAAATTCTTACTTAGTTCAATGGTATGATCTTAGAGTTATCAGAAACCTGTATTCTAGAGTACTTGTCAAGGTCTTTTCCATAAATCTCTTTAAAGACACAGCAATTTTGGGTCATAGCTGCTTGTTAAAGCTTTCAGGAAAGCATCAGAATAATACACTAACTTTCTGTGAATGCCAGGAGACTTAAACATGGCCATGGTTAAAGTTCTGATAAGAATTCATTATAATTTAATTGACAAGGAAATTTAGTTATTTATGAGACATACAACATTTTAAGATGATAGCTGGAATTATGACTGATAGCATACTAGGAATGTCAGATTTTATATGATTTCTGGACTACTTATAATAGTAACATACACCCATACAATATATTATAGGTATATATTGTATAATATTTTATACAATATAATCTAAAGAAGGTTTAGTATCACTTCTTATTTCCATGTAATTTAACATATTAAATAAGCCTAATTAGTTTAACCCTTCTCTTTTGAGAGAACAAATCCTTCCAGATTTTACAGGGGGCCTCTGGAAAATCCCAAAGTTAGGTCCAAATCAAAAAGACTTCATTTAGAGTTTGGTTTTGAGAAGTTTGTAAAAAATGTCAAGAGGTTTAGAACACTTGATTTAATAGGATCAGAGGTCATTGTGAAATAATAGTTACCCATTTAACCACAGTGACAATAAAAAGATTTCAAAGGCAAATACAGAAAGTTACATGTTGTAAAAAAACCTTAGCTCTCTTAATATTAAGACTCAGTTTTTCTTCAGTAATCGAACATCTGATAAAGACAACATGAAGCACAGAAAATATATATTTTTTAACATCTTTATTGGAGTATAATTGCTTTACAATGGTGTGTTTGTTTCTGCTTTATAACAAAGTGAATCAACTATACATATACATGTATCCCCATATCTCTTCCCTCTTGCATCTCCCTCACTCCCACCCTCCCTATCCCACTCCTCTAGGTGATCACAAAGCACCGAGCTGATCTCCCTGTGCTATGCTGCTGCTTCCCACTAGCTATCGGTTTTATATTTGGCAGTGTATATATGTCCATGCCACTCTCTCACTTTGTCCCAGCTGACCCTTCCCCCTCCCCGTGTCCTCAAGTCCATTCTCTAGTAGGTCTGCATCTTTTTTCCCGTCCTGCCCCTAGGTTCTTTGTGACCACTTTTTTTTTTTTTTTTTAGATTCCATATATATGTGTTAGCATACGGTATTTGTTTTTCTATTTCTGACTTACTTCACTCTGTATGAAAGACTCTAGGTCCATCCACCTCACTACAAATAACTCAGTTTCGTTTCTTTTTTTGGCTGAGTAATATTCCATTGTATATATGTGCCACATCTTCTTTATCCATTCATCTGTTGATGGACACTTAGGTTGCTTCCATGTCCTGGCTATTGTAAATAGAGCTGCAATGAACATTGTGGTACATGATTCTTTTTGAATTATGGTTTTCTCAGGGTATATGCCCAGTAGTGGGACTGTTGGGTCATATGGTAGTTCTATTTTTAGTTTTTTAAGGAACCTCCATACTGTTCTCCGTAGTGGCTGTATCAATTTACATTCCCACCAACAGTGCAAGAGGGTTACCTTTTCTCCACACCCTCTCCAGCATTCGTTGTTTCTAGATTTTTTGATGATGGCCATTCTGACCTGTGTGAGGTGATACCTCATTGTAGTTTTGATTTGCATTTCTCTAATCATTAGTGATGTTGAGCATCCTTTCATGTGTTTGTTGGCAATCTGTATATCTTCTTTGGAGAAGTGTCTATTTAGGTCTTCTGCCCATTTCTGGATTGGGTTGTTTGTTTTTTTGATATTGAGCTGCATAAGCTGCTTGTATATTTTGGAGATTAATCCTTTGTCAGTTGCTTTGTTTGCAAATATTTTCTCCCATTCTGAGGGTTGTCTTTTTGTCTTGTTTATGGTTTCCTTTGCTGTGCAAAAGCTTTTAAGTTTCATTAGGTCCCATTTGTTTATTTTTGTTTTTATTTCCATTATCTCTAGGAGGTGGGTCAGAAAGGATCTTGCTGTGATTTATGTCATAGAGTGCTCTGCCTCTGTTTTCCTCTAAGAGTTTTATAGTGTCTGGCCTTGCATTTAGGTCTTTAATCCATTTTGAGTAGGTGCACATAATCTGTTTGGACTTGTTTTGATACAGTAGTTAACAGCTAAACTTGTTACATTTCTCTTTTTCCCAAGAGAAAAGAAAAAAAATCTTTTTAAGTTAAGGGGTTTTGACCAAGGGTCTTGTAAACCAGTACTTCTTATTTGGGAAGGGGCTCTGATTTAGCCCCTCAGGGGATATTTATCAATATATGTAGATATCTTTGACTGTCACAACTGGCGGAAGAGTGCTGCCAGAATCTAGTATGTAGAGGCCAGGGATGTTGCTAAACATTTTGGAAAGCACAGTCCAGCCTCACACAACAAAGAATTATGGGCGTGAAATGTTAATAGTGCTGCTGTAGAGAAATTTTGCCCTAGACTAGTGTTTCTAGTTTTTAATGTGCATATGAATTACATGGGGATCTGGCTAAAATGATTCTGATTTGACCTCATGTCCCCAAAGGATAGAACTGGGCTACAGAGTGTTCTCTGTAGATAGGCATCCAGATATCATTATGGATAGAGCTCTTGATAACAGCAACTCCTTCTTTAGAAGGTGTGATGCAAATGAACGTGTCAACACTATTGATTCAGGTGTGGATACTGCATTTTGGCTGTACATTGCTTAGTAAGTGAGTCTAGGCTGCAGGATGCCTGCACCTCTGCCCTGAAGCAGAGTGACATAGCTTTCTCTTCTAGGCAGGGAGTGGGTAGCAGAATACCGAGTTTGGAAGTCACGTTTTTGTGGAAGCAGTTTGTCAAGACTGATGAATGTTCTGGATCTTCCCTGGGACATCCAAGAGATTCAGGTTGGCTATGAGGCAGGGCTAACGGAGAGTGAGATTTGAATGTCACCAGAATGAGGTATTGAAGGAGCTGGAGGAGTCCCCTTTGCTGGACATCTTTAAATAAAAATTAGATTCTTATACTGTGGAAGGGTTTAAGGGGTATTAAATGAGTTAAAATGCAAAGCACTTACTTGAATGGAGACTGGTAAACAGAAAGCAATCAATAAATGTTAGCTATTATTTTGACACATATGATTTTTAAGTTTTTTTTGTTGCTATAACAAAATAGATTTAAATATTTTTTGTTTTTACACATGATAGAATTTCATTTCCATACTACATAAAATACCCATGAAAATAGAGTATTCAGGAATGGAGTGGATCCACAAAGTTGTCAGGAATAAGCTTCTTTCAGGTTCACTGTTCCTTCTCTTCAATATGGGCCTTATAATTTAAATAGCTGCTAACCTGGTGGTCCGGTGGTTAAGACTCTGTGCTTCCAATGCAGGGGACGTGGGTTCAGTTTCTGGTCGGGGAACTAAGATCCCACATGCCATGTGGCATGGCCAAAAAATAAATAAATAAACAAAACGAAGAATATATTAATTAATTAATTAATTATTAGCTGCTAAGGCTCCAGCCATCAAAATCATGTTCCAGGTTGCCAGGAGAGAAGGAAGGGCAGAAATGTTCATTCTCCCTTTTCAATTAGCTCCATTGAAGTATAATTTACATGCAATAAAGTTTATCCCTAAATTTTGTGTGTAATTTGATAATTTTTTTGACAAATGTATACACTTGTGTAATTATCTTCACATTCAATATGAAGAATATTTCTATATGTTCTTTTCATCTTGAAAAGTTCCCTCATGCTCCTTGCAGTCAATCCCCTTCCCCTTCCCCCCAGGGAACCACTGAACTGCTTTCTATCATGACAGTTTTGTCTCTTCTAGAATTTCATATAAATGGAATTGTACTCTTTTGTGTCTGGTTTCTTTCACTTAGCACAATGCTTCTGAGATTTATCCAGTAGTTTCAGTAGTTTGTTCCTTTTTATTTAGAGATGTATCAGTTTGTTCACACATTCACTGGTTGGTGAGCATTTGGGTTGTTTCCAGGTTTTGGTTATTATACATAAAGCTACTATAAGCATCCGTGTAAAAATCTTTGTGTGGACATAATTTTAATTTCTCTTGGGTAAATACCTAGAAGTGGAATTGCTAAGCTGAGTAGTAACTGTATGTTTAACTTTATAAAAAGTTAAAAAGTGACCAAAAAAAATGGTACAAAAAAAAAAAATGAACCATTTTGTGTACCATTTTGTGTCCCCACCTGCAGTGTATGACATCCAGTTGTCCACATTCTTGCCAACATGTGGTATTGTCTTTTAAACTTTGGCCGTTCTAGTGGGTATGTATTGGTATTTGTTATTTTAATTAGCATTTCCCCAATCAATAATGATATTGAACATCTTTTCCTGTGCTTCTTTGCCAATCGCATATAAAAGTTGTAATTTTTCACAGATGACTAGACCTTTGTCAGATGAAGTCATTGCAGACTACTCAGGCCAGCTTTCTTCTTTATTGGCAGCCCTGTGCATTCTGACTTTGACTACAGTAGTAGTAAATAAATACTCTGGCTACGTACAAAGCTTCACCTCCTTTACATGTGCTAACAGCTCAGTGATAGACAGTCACAGAAGGAGGAGCCCTTTCCCTGTAGTGTTTAACCTCCTCAAATGTACTTGATGAAGACTATTTGATGGGACTATTCAGAAACCTTTTCTAGTCTCTGCCCTTATCCATGAGGAGGCCACATTTAAATCTGAGCGTCTTAATGCCCCTTTGCTTGTCTCCACATACTCTAAGCCTTTGGTTCTCAAAACTCAAGAATACATAAAAATCAACTGGTGAGTGCTTGTTAAAAATGCAGACTTCTGGGGCTTCCCTGGTGGCGCAGTGGTTAAGAATCCACCTGCCAATGCAGGGGACACGGGTTCGAGCCCTGGTCCGGGAAGATCCCACATGCTGCGGAGCAAATAAGCCCATGCGCCACAACTACTGAGCCTGCGCTCTAGAGCCCACAAGCCACAACTACTGAAACCCGTGCGCCTGGAGCCCGTGCTTCACAACAAGAGAAGCCACCGCGATGAGAAACCCGCGCACCTCAACGAAGAGTAGCCCCCGCTCAACGCAACTAGAGAAAGCCCACGTGCAGCAACGAAGACCCAACGCAGCCAAAAATAAAATAGTAAATAATAAAAATAAATACTGGGCCTCCCCCTGCCGATTGATTCAGTAGATATGAAGTGAGCCCAGGAATCTGCATTTAATTAGCCTCTCCAGCTATTTCTGATCCTGGTTGCCACCTAGGCTAGGGTTTCAGGGAGGTGGGGTCCCAGGCAGGAGCTCATCATTCATTAGCTATTTATTGAGTGCTTACTAGGTGTGAAGTATTATAGGGGATATGGCCCTTGTTCACCAAGAGTTTACACTGAAGGAGGAAATAAGACTTGAATGCAGATAGGGTAACAGCTGCTTGCTCTCCACGTTAGAGTCAGACTGTTGTTTCTTTCTTGCTCACATTTCACTTTGTGCAAGCCTCACGTTGGTTTAGAATAATTTTTTCTAACTTATTTATTCACTTTTCTCTCTATCAGATTGTGTATTCCTCGAGGGCAAGTGAGCTTCACTGTTGACCTAAAGCATTTTTTTCCATCATCTTTTCCTATTCCTATAACTTTGATTTTGGCAATGACTCCAACCTTAGCACCTTAGCAGTGACTCCAACCTTAGCACCTTGCTTGAGGCACTGTATGTTACAAAATGGTTTGTCTTATCAATGATGCTTTATTATGTTACTGCTGCCATAACCATTCCCTTTGTCGTCTATCCATCTTGATGGCCTGGAAGAGAGATAGCAAAGATCAGACATGCTCCATTGGCTTTGGTTTTCACAGCAGGTGGGACATGACTGTGGTCCTGTGGGTGAGGTGTCAAAGTGAGTCTCGGGAAATACTCTACGGCGGCACAACGTTTGGACTGGAAATTAGGATGTTCAAAAGGGTGTGGTCCTTAGATTCACATTTATGCAGGCATTGTGACATTCTGAAGACTTATTTGCTCAAGTTCAAGCTGGAAAGATATGAGCACATAGGTTAAGTCTCCAAGGAGGAAGAGTGGGCAGTTTTAGATTTAGACCAGTTGGTATCTGCTTTTCCTTCTTGAGACTGGAACGATTGTAGATTCTCTTCTGGGAGAAGAGAACGGCATTGGACTTGACACTGTGGAAAGTGTGAAGGTAAGGATAATTTAACTAAGAAAAGTCTTTCAAAACAGTTGAAATTTGGGAGAGAAAGAACTGGTATGGAATGATGGAGAATCAAAAAAATTTAAAGCTATATATGCTTGTATACACTTTGCTTTGAGAATTAAGGCAAATGGTAAAGTGAGCTCAAGAAATAGCTCAAATTGGTTTAGTGTATTGGAATATATAAATGTCTTGAACTATGGGTCACTAATTAAGATTTAGGAATACTTTATTTTGGTGCTGGCTCAAGACGAATTTTTAGTTTAAGTTTTTCTCCATGGTATTCATTTTATATTGAAGTTAGATATTTGGTTGAGATTCCAACAAGTAAATTGTAGGATTTCTTTCTCTGGGCTATTTTGAGTTGTCTCCTCTTTCTGTACACAGGTCTGGTTTTCGGTTTAAGTGGCTTTGGTTAATGGGAATTAACACCTAACACCTGATTTAGATCTTGAGATTTGCCCAATATTATCCCCAAGTGCTAGAGTTTAAAAATATTTCCCTTTTGGGTGGTGAGTGAGTGTGTGTGTATGTCAGGGGGTGGTCAGAAAAAAGGAGGCAATGAGGGTTTTAGGAGTTGCTTCTTGTCTTAGCCCAGAGGGTGATTGTTGGTATCATTAGGAGCAGAGGGTGTTTTTAGATGGGGAGGAGTAAACATTTTTAGAATGAATGGCAGCTGGAACCCAGTGATTGAATCTTGAAGCCCATCATTTTAGGCCTGCCTGAACATCTTTCCCCACGAGATTACAAATGGTGCGATTAAGCAGGGAGGATGTTGAGGAAGGACCTTTCGGTTTGCTATCCTGGTGATTTTCCCTGGGGTTTCTGCTAGCTGTCCGGCAGGTATGTTCTGCTTTGTGGAAGAGGAAAGCCCTGTGTTCTCCTTCCAAGGGCAATGTGTCTGCTTTTTGGATCTAATTTGAGATCTAATTAAACTCTGGACTACTATGTTTTTATGAGCAGTGAGTTGTACCTGTAGGCAATAGAAAAACAGGTAACAAAAGACAGATACACAGATAGTGGTGTTCTAGAAGTTGAATGAAGTGATGTTTGAGGATTTGAGTGATTTTTTTCTCTCCACAGTGGAAGTGAAATCAAGTGAACGCCATTTTGTTGCCAGAAGCAACTGGGTCTGCTTGGTCCCTTCGCCAGGCAAATATAACAAGCTGCTTTGACTTCATTTTGCTTGGGTCTTTTAAACAGAGAAAGATTGGAAGCATCAGAGTGTTTCAGATTCAAAGGCTAAAGATACAGAAGTTCTATAACTGATATAAGAACAAGGAGTCGTTTCTTATCCCACTCTGCTCATCTCAAAATCTTTCAACTATTCCCCATTGCCTCCCTATCACATCCCAATGGGCTGTGCTGAGATATATTGGTCCATTCGGCCTTTGGGGCAGCAGGAACCTGTTAGCTGGTCATAGAGGTGGATTTGGCCTAGAGCTGCACAATTCAGAAATTTTCATGTTCTCTCCAAGATAGGTAATATGTTTCACGTGTGTGTTCAAAGTATTTATTAGGTAAAAGTAAACATTTAAAAGCAACCACAGTTTTGGTAACTCTGTTTTGGAATTTTCTTCCTTTTTTTCATATACCAGAAACCTTAAAAAAAAGGACCAGGCTCCTAACTTCTGAGAAACCTCAGTTACCTGCTTCACAGGCTTTCACAATATAGTGAAATTTCACAGGCTAATGGAGAAGGCAGACTTCCAGTAACTAATCACACAAAGAATTCATTAAAGTAAGAACTGGGTGCTTTGAGAAGGTACAAGAGCGGTCCTCTCCTGTCTGGGCCATCAGGGAGGATTTCCCTAAGCAGATAAAACTGAAAAGGCTAGGGGAAGTCAGCCAAGTTTGGGGCAGGAGAGGGTTGACGTAAGGAAGCAGAGGCAGTAAGCCTCAATAACTAATTAGTTTTCAGGGACATAGGTGGACTTTAGGATGACTTTCACATTTTGGGTTTGGGCAAGTGGGTGAATGGTGGTAACTGGAGGAAAAATTATTTTCTGGTAATGGATGGGTAGATAAGATGATTAGTTCAATGGAGGTGTTGTATAAATATGTGATCTTGTATTATAAGAAGGGCTTAGTTGCTCTTGTTAAGTTAGAACTTCACAGTGTATAAGGCACTATACAGGTGCAGTGGGGAATAGAAGAATAGATTTATGGTCCCTGCTTTCAAGGAGCTTATTGTTTAATTGCAGTCAAGGAGTTAAATAACCCCTGAAGATTCTAGTAACAGTCTAAGACAACAGCAGGAGAAATGTTATAGTCAGTACACAAATGATTGCTAAGTGAATTGTATAGGTGCTTCTTGCTTTTCTGCAATTGGTATCCAAGTAGAATTGCTCATCTGGTTTTACTCTTGTTTTACTTTCATAGTTTGAGATCGGTTGCAGATAGCATGAGCTTGTTTAATAATACTGTGGGTTATTTGCTTTGGAATAACTCATTTTAATTTTAAATTTGTCTCATTTTACAGAAGAGGAAACTAAGGCATGAGAGGTTAAATAACTTTCCCAAAGTCATGTAGCTGGTAAATGGTAAAGTTGGGATTCAGATCTAGTCAACCTGAATCCAAAGTCCCCTCTCCTCAGTTTTTAAAAAATCCTATTTTTTTTTTTTTTTTACTAAATATATCCCCTATCTCCTAATTTTAGACATATATATTGTTTCTAATTTGGTGCCTGTATTTCTGGTTAGATCTTTAGGATAAAGTCCTGGAAGTGGATTTCCTGTACCAACGAATGTAAAGTTTTTAAGTTTCCTTAGAACATATCAAATTCTTTTCCAGAAAGTTCAAAAAATTTACAGTCGAGATGTACTTTTCAATCCCATGTAGAAGCATTTTTCAATTTCACATGGTTGTCTAAGCCAAGACAAATAAGAGGACTCAGTAACACTATGATAAAGATGGTGGTTAGGATAATGAATCACAGAATCTGTTAGAGTAGGACGGAACTCCAGGTGTCATCTAGGCCACCTCCTTCTTTATTAGTTAAGAACCAAGGCTCAGAGAGCTTAAGGGACATAGTCCAAACCATACCTCTAACAGAGTCAGAGTTAGGATAAGAAGCTGCTCTTAGCACTGTGTGATACATTGAGTCAGAGTCTCTTGGATGGTATGGATGATTCAGCGGTGTGCTGAAATGTCCATTTGGGGTCTCAGCTGGAGATTTAAGAGACTTTTAGTGTTTGAGTCAGCTTCATAGTTCCCCCTTGAAACTTCACAGTGGTGTCAGAGGGATGTGGAAGTAACTCAGAGGGATCTGCCCCGAACTGAGAGGTCCAGTACCCACCCAAGGAGATAAAGAACTCTTCTGGGCCAGGGGGAACGCTGAAATCCCCTTTCATGAGTTCTCCTGCATCTGGCCTACTGTCAGATCCACAGGGATGATTCTGAACTCTCTTTTCATTATTCTGGAGATGGTGCAATATGTTTGAAGAAAGGGCTGCTCACATAATTCAAAACTCATATAATTCAAGACTGGTTTTCTATAGCACTCACCAAAAAAGAAGGAGGATATTTGTTTTTTATTGCTCGATCATGCAGCAATAGTGTAAACAGAATTTACAAATTGATTTGGCTTGGTATCCCTCTGGATAGGCTGGGTTAAGCTGTTAAACCTCAACATTTTAATGACTTAACACAATAAAGGGTTGCTTCTTGCAAAAATCTGATGCAGGCTGGTTGACTGTCTTCTGTGTTGCAGATATGCCATGCCAAGGTCACCAAAGCATGGGAAAAGAGAGTTAAAGGAGTTATATAGTCTCTTAACTGACTCAGCCTGGAAGTGACAAATGCCACAGTCCACTGGCCAGAACTAGAAATGTGGTTCTGATTCAAATGGAGAAGAGGCTGGGAAAAGTGCGTGGAAGAGTACACAGATACTTGATGAGCACTAATGGTCTCTTCCACACACTTGATGCTTTACTTTGAAATTAGCTACTTAAAATTTTTTGTAGGCAATCTCATATCATTTCAAGTCTTAAACATAAAAGTAAAACTTTCCTGTTACTTCCTTTCAAATATGCTTAAAGTGTAAGTGTTGGTTGAGTACACACTATCATTTTTAATAGATCTTTTGAGCTCCCTGTTAAAAACAATGAAACTTTTCAAAAATAGTTGTGAGATTTAGGTAAGTCATTTCACTTCTGTATCCCAGTTGAAAATGTGACTTAACCCCTCATTCATGGGTATGTTATGAAAATTAGATTAGAGATCACATGTAAAACACTTGACACAGTGCCTGGAACAAGGTAAGTGTTCAACGAATGTGGATTTTTCCTCTTTTTCGTATTGTTGGTATTGTAATGGATCTACCACTGTCGACAGTAATACGGGATCCTCTGACTCAGAGGTGTATCCATCATCATCAGAAGATAGTGTACTTTACAGGAATAAGCGATGTTTTGGCCAAATTCTGGAAATGAAATGTCTTCATCTTCTATATGTTCTTATTTTGGTAGTCATGGGGAATTTCAAAGGCCATGCTCTCCCTGGAACCTTCTTCTTTATCTTGGGGATTTGGTGGACAACAAAGTGCATTCTGAAATATGCCTTCAAAAAGCACAAGCGGACTTCCTACCTTGATTCCAAAGTATTATTCCATCGAGTAGAAATTTTGGAGGGAATCATAATAGCTGGAATGGCTTTAACTGGTGAGTGACGCTTTTCTGTGTTCTGTTTGCTTTTTGGGGTATTTTCACATGAAAAGAGAAGATTCAATATCAAAACAAGAAATTGCTAAAATAAAATTTTTATTCAAAAATACCCAAATACATATTCTAATTGTAATTTCTATCTGATATAATTTACTAGAAGGTGATACTTCATGTTTATACAAAGGGCTATTCCTTAATGAGTTAGTCATAGCAATTAACTTGCCTGCCCATTCAAGGTGAATTTCCTTTGTAGAATTAGTTGGAGCCTTTAAAATAATTTTATATCAATTATTCTGATGCCTGAAAGAGTAAACTCTATCGGAAACCATTTTTCAAAATGACACCAAAATAATCAAATGATTATTAATAATCAAATGATTATGAAGGCTTCAATAATAAATCATTGCTGATAGGCTGTCCAGACGGTCAGGCTGAAGAAAACCTTATCTCCTGCGCTCATCCTTTTTGTATGATTACTAAATTAGAGAGGGAGGTTGGGCCAGATGATTGTAAGGCCTTTCCATTGGCTCTATGATTCTGTAAAAATGTTCTGTGTTTTTAAAGTTCCACTTCAGCCTTTCCGTTATGAAAGGAAAAACTTCCTAATTTTCCTTTGGATTTCTTCATGCTTTGTTCATGGTGATAGGTCTTCGCCATGGCCATCCAATTACAGAGCAACCATTTACAAAGAGAGGAATTTCCTTGCCAAATTCTATAGATTTATAAATAAAGCAGCATCTTCAAGAAAGCTTAAATGTTTGTGTAACTGACTAGACTATATGCTGTATCTGTCTGTGCTTTCTCGGTTATCCTTAATTGGGGAGAAGCTGAACTCTAGCATTTTAATCCTGAACCAAGCACAACTCCCTACCCAAAGACATAGTGTGTAAGAAGGAAGTAATCAGATGCCATAGAACTAATCTCACAAATCTAAATCCAAAATTACTCAGGATTTATCTTGTCATTAAATTAAAATAGGAACTAAGACCGTCAGTGGAACTGATCAGGGAGCTCAGTGGAACTAAGATCATAAGCTTTGAAGATCTGAAATAGCTGTTTGACTGAATTGGCTATCTTTGACTAAAAGTGATTATCCAAACCAGTATTTGAAGCTCTAAAACCAGCCTAAAGAACCAGTGCTCAGCTGTTAGGGAACAGCCCAGAAAGATGAATCAATGTGATAAAAGGACACTATATTGGACTAAGCAGTAGGCTGATCCTTTTGCATCTTCCTGTTTTCTCAATAAAGTTATGGAAAGATTGCTTAAAGTGTGATATGTCCCTCTGTAGGCATGCTTGGAGAACAGTTTATTCCTGGAGGACCGCACCTGACCTTATATGACTACAAAGAGGGCCAGTGGGTCCAACTCCTGGGCTGGCATCATTTTACCATGTACTTCTTCTTTGGGCTGCTGGGTGTGACAAACATCTTATGTTCCACCATCAGGTCACTTCCTGCCTCCTTTACCAAGTTAATGTTAGCAAATGCCTTATTTGTGGAGGGTAAGTATGAGTATTTTCATATACCTTTCACTATTATTGGACATTTGTCTAGCCCTTTACAATAATACTCCTTTAGGATCCTGGTGCAGCCTTGATCCACAGGGCCATCTGTTTGGGCCATGGTGAGCTATTGAGATGTCCTAGACAGGATGCCCAAGTTTTTCCTTCCCTACTGACTCATTTAGTACAGCTGGACAAACACAGTCATTCAATGTGTTTTATTCACATTTCACATCTGTCTTAAAGAACCACCTACCATGGTTATTTATCTCTGGTTCATCCTGGAGATTATCATTATTTCCATCTTTAACATGTGACACTGAGCTCAGAGTAGTGAAGCATATATATCCTCAAACGAGGAGACCACTCACAACAGAGTAGCTTCCATACCTACAAACTAGCCTTTTTAATATTGATATAGTAAAACTCCACCATTACATGATAAGCAGGGTCCAAAAAATTCAGTCACAGAAAAATGAGGTCCTAACATTTTTTTGTTCAGTTGGCCTCCCTGTTACTGTATAAGGAAACACTGAAAACAAGTATTTAATGACTTGTTTTCATTTATTTCATATGTAAGGAATAGATTGATCATAGAACTAAAAAAGCCCCCAGTTATCAGGAGGCAGTCATTTCCTAACGTCCACCTTGCCTCCTACGTCTAAAGGTAAGAGCTTTTGCCAAACGCTCTTTGAAAACAAGAGCTAGATAAAAGTTGGGCACCAACAACTAAGCATGATTCTCATTATCTCAGGATGTTACCGTATTTTGAATGAACATTCTTTCCTCCTCATCCAAATGAAAAGAATGAAGCTGAAGCCGGAATCTGTCCATGGGATTAAAAAATGTAGCTAGCTACTACTTCTTGGGAGCTTCCAGAGAATCTTGTCATACCCATCAAAGTGCACTTTTATGATTTGTGTGTATATCTGCTGTCTCCAGTGGACTGAATTCCTTAAGGCGAGGCTTTGTCTCATTCCTCTGCCTCTTCACCCTAACTCCTGCTGCCCTGCCCTCATCATGCTTATTATTCATCCTTTTGCATAAAAGATGCTTTGAAATATAGTTGGTTAAAAATGTCATGACATATTGGAGGAGAGAATAAAGGTTGGGGAAGGGAAAAGGAGATTTCAAAGATTCCATCCTAAAGAGGTAGTGGTGACTCCAAAAATGGTAGAGGTTTCCATTATTGTGGGAAGCAGTGGGCACCTGATATTTCGGACAAAGAAATGTGTGTGTTTGTAAAGTTGTGTGTCGAGAGAGAGAGAGAGAGAGAGAGAGAGAGGGAGAGGGAGAGAGGGAGAGAGAAACAGTAGGTAGTTTCATTGAAAAAGACAAACTATCTTTTCTCCCTGTATCAGGTTTTGTCTTCTACAATCACACCCATGGTCGGGAAATGCTGGACATCTTTGTCCACAAGCTTCTGGTCTTGGTCATCTTTTTGACAGGCCTGATTGCCTTCTTGGAGCTCTTCATACTGACCAATATAACTGTGGAGCTTCTGCGGATAAGCTTTTTCCTACTTCAGGGAAGCTGGTTTTGGCAGGTGAGTTGGGCCTCCAATGAATGTACCTGGTGTCTCCACTGATAACCCTCTCTCTTTGACTGGTGGGTGTTTTGCTCTAGAACCCAGAGACTTCCTTCTGATGTGCTGCTGGTAGCGAGAATGTGGACCTTTGAGAGGTGATGTTTCTTTGAGTGGCCCGGCGGCCCTGGTGGGAGCCGTGATAGAGCAGCAGGGAAGGAGGTTGGGTGTGTACATTTTCATCACACACCTGAGTATCCATTTTGTAGGAACTCTGAGCCAGTGCTTTTAGCTGGAAGCAGTTCCTGATGCTAAAGCAGCTTAAAACCTAATGGGTAATAAGCTCAAGAAACATATGGAAGGCAGGAAAGGGAGGAAATTATTATGTATTGAGAAACAACTATGTGCCGGCCACTGTACGGGACTTTTACACGCACATTGTTTCATTTTGTCCTCATGATGACTTGGACGTTAGGTATTATCATCCCCAATTTACTGACAAAGAAGACTCAGAGAGACCAAGTTACTTTCCCAAGATCACACAGTAATGGAGCTAGCACCTAAATGTGGGTCTGTCTGACTCCAAATCTGAGGCACTTTCCATTTTACTGTTGACTCCCTAATGTTGGAGTGATGAAAACATGTATTCCAATCAGTGAACATATACTTTATAGAGACTGATAAATCATAATCCAACATACAAATATAGATGTAAAGAAAGTCTGGGATGAAAGGTGAATGTGGTTTAATCAGGGAAGATTTCTTAGAGATTTTTAGTCACTAAAGTGCAGGGATTTGGGATGAGGAGGTTATTCCAAGGATTTGCATTTCAGCGAGGAGTGGTAAGAAAGCACTGGTGGGCAAGAGGAAGAGAAACATCATGGCTAGGAAACATGTGATATTTAAGCTTATGGGGGACTAGAAAGGCTGTTGGAGCAGAGGCTAGTAGAGAGGGGACTAGATTCAGGGCTTATTTTTAGTTTTATTTTTTTTTTAATTTTATTTATTTATTTATTTATTTATTTATTTATTTATTTATTTATTTATTTATTTATTTATTTATTTATTTATTTATTTATTTATTTATTTATTTATTTATTTATTTATTTATTTATTTATGGCTGTATTGGGTCTTCGTTTCTGTGCTAGGGCTCTCTCTAGTTGCGGTGAGCGGGGGCCACTCTTCATCGCGGTGAGCGGGCCTCTCACTGTCGCGGCCTCTCTTGTTGTGGAGCACAGGCTCCAGACATGCAGGCTCAGTAGTTGTGGCTCACGGGCCCAGCTGCTCCGCAGCATGTGGGATCTTCCCAGACCAGGGCTCGAACCCGTGTCCCCTGCATTGGCAGGCAGATTCTCAAGCACTGCGCCACCAGGGAAGCCCAGGGCTTATTTTGAAGGAAAAATGATATAGAAAAAATAACAAATACCTTGTCATGTGATAAAATTGATAATCGGTGAATTTAACCAGCTGGTATACAGAAGTTGTTCAGTGAGATTATTTATCATCTGCTGGGAAGCGAAATAGAATGGCATGTAAAACATGATTAAGCATTCTATATCTCTTGATTGGAATGTTTTGCTGTGTACATGTATTACCGATTCAAAACTAAAAATAAATTTAAAAAAATTTTAAAGTGATAACTTCCGGTCAAGATGACACAGTGAGTTTATGCTTCAGTGTATCTCCTCTGCTTCAAACATATAACAATGACACATAAACTATCAAAAATACCTATAAAATAAGAAAGAAATCAAAAGAAGAGAAAAGTAAATGAAAGTAAGAGAGTAAAAAATACATAGTTGCAATTAAACAACACAAGCAAAAATAGGGCAAGCCGCCTGTGGGCCAGACACAGAATAGAAATGCATAGCCAGAGTAGAGCTGGGCTGCAGGCCTGCGGGCTCCAGGTCTAGGGTAGACATGGCAGTTGGTTCTTTGGCTCCAGGGGAGCTAAAAGGAAATTGAAGGGCTCCTCTTGATGTGGGGATAAAACCAGGTTCTTGTAACTCTTTTTAGTTATATGTTTACATATTCTCTACTCCTAATTGCTTTCCATCCATTTGATCTTTCACTTTCTGATAGAGGTCTGTTAAAATTTTATCTTAGAGTTATGGATTTGTCAATTTCTCCTTATTTTCAATTTTTTCTTTAATGTCATGAGGCTGTATTCTGCTTCTCCCCTTCTAGTTTTTTGAGTTGAATGTTCACTTATTTTCAGTTTTTCTTGTTTTTAAATAAATACACCTAAGGCTATAGAATTTCTTCTATACACTACTGTAGCTACCTCCCGTGAGGTTTGGTGTGTGGTAGCTTTCACTCTTGGGCAATTTTGAATGTTGCATTTTCTATGTGCTTTCGTTTTTAATTTATGAGTTATTTAGGAGTGCACTTTTCAGTTTCCAAAAATATTCTTTTTCTTTTCCTTATTTATTTTCAGTTCAATTGCTTTGTATGTGTTCTCTTTGAAATGTGTTGGGACTTCCTTTGGGACATAGCCCGATGTCAGTGGTAGTAAATGTTCCATGTATTTGAAAAGAAAGTATATTCTGTCTTTGCTGTGTTGAAGATTCTACATATATTTACTAAATCAAGTTTCTTAAAGAGCTAAATATTCAAATAAAGAAGTTAGAAAGTAAGAAAAAAAGGGGAGGGCTTCCCCGGTGGTGCAGTGGTTAAGAAACTGCCTGCCAATGCAGGGGACACGGATTCGAGCCCTGATCCGGGAGGATCCCACATGCCGTGGAGCAACTAAGCCTTTGTGCCACAACTACTGAGCCTGCGCTCTAGAGTCCACGAGCCACAACTACTGAAGCCCACGCACCTAGAGCCCGAGTTCCGCAACAAGAGAAGCCACTGCAATGAGAAGCCTGCGTGCCGCAACTAGAGAAAGCCACGCGCAGCAACAAAGACCCAATGCAGCCAAGAATAACTAATAAATAAATTTATAAAAAGAAAAAAGAAAAAAGGGGAAACCCAAAGAGAGTTGAAGAAAGGAACAGTAAAGTTAAGAGCAGAATTAATGAAACTAATTTGAGTTCCATTAATAATTAATTATTAATTAAATATCTGAGGGAGGAAGCTGTGGGCTGTCACAACTGAGAATAGGTTGGCTTAATTTTGTCCCTTTTGGCAGAGAAATAATCTTTTCACATTTCCCCAGGAGCTTTTCTAAGGAAGAGATATGAGGTTAAAGTCTTAGGTCATAAATCAGATTATTTAAAAAAATTTCCAGCCATCATTATGTCTAGACTAGTATCTTTCTTTACCTGGCAGCCAGACTAAGTAACATTTGGGACTTAAAGGAAAATGAACATTTCATACCAATGCAAACACACACACTGGCAGGAAATGAAGCTTTAGCCATAGTACATCTCCTCCCCCGCACCCTCCCTGTTAGATTCCTCTGAAACAAAAATGTATCAGGGACTTAGGTGAATTTATTATGCTTCCATGTTTTGTTTCTATGAATGTTTGTGCCCAAAACTCTATCTCAAGCTAATACTATTACATTGTGATTTCCTTTTCACCATATTTTTTTCTCTCACTACTTCTCCATACATGGTTAATATTAAGCACAATACTAGTGCTTTAACAATATATAGACAGATTAGAGAAAAGGTACACCTAGATTCTTGGAACCGTAAGTATGGAGAGGTGAACTGAATGAGGCAAATGCTCACAGTGGCCATTTTTAAAATAACTCATCTATAAATAATTAGGTAATAGACAAACCTGGAGGGAATTCCCCTCCCAACCTATTAAAAATGGTTTCTTTCCTAAACCACATTACAGCCAAATATATTTTCTCAAAAACGTAACCATGATGCAATTTAAAAAAGAAAAAAAAAAATCCCTTGGGTCCATTTATTCCATGAATCGTGTTTTCTGAGTCTGTGCGTGGGACAGTATTTCTAAAGCTCACTTTTGCGCTTTGTCATTCCCAAATTCCCACCCTTCGTTGTCAGAGCCATGGCGCGGGGAGAATCAGGAAATGAGGAAGACACACCTGTTGCCTTTGCTTCTCAAGACTTTGGACAATTGCTTCAGCTGTACCTCCCAGCTCCACTAATTGCACCAGCAACTCCCGTGATCCCTAGATCTCTAAGCCCAAACTAAAACCCAACCTTGTCTTACATTTAAGAACGATAAAAGTTCATTTGAAAATGACAAAAAGACCCAACTAAGCAGCAGTGGTCTGAGGTCTGATATGGTAGATCAAACACTTGCTTAGGCTTATAGTGTTGAAATAAGTGACTGGAAAATAAGAAATAAAACACTAGGAAAGTCCAACTAACCTATAGGTAATGGGCCCTGGCTGGATGCCTATTAGAGAAGATAATTATTTACATTTTAAATGTGATACTAATGAAGCTTAAACTAGTCAAAAACAGATGTTCAGGAGTGACATACAAGATATAGCAAGAAAAAAATTCTTTTTCAGACCTTTTTTTCTTGGAATTTTATATTAGGAAGGAAATTACGACAGCAGATGAAAGAATAGTGACTGACTTTTACATTTAAAGGAAGATTTAATGGGTTGTGGCATTATCTGGCCTTAATTTTCAGCTTTCCTAATTTACTTGGGTTTAGCCTGAAGTGACTTTCCAAACGTTTCTATGGCTTTCAGTATAATCACATCTGTTAACTCTGTTCACAGGCTTCACAGTGGCCTTCAGTCAAATATTTAGCTTTCAATATATTAGGCTCTGAGGATCCCAGTGAGATTAGCAGTAAAGGGTACTCAAAGTTTCTCTTTTCCTGGTGTAAAACAGTAAATACTTCGGTAAAATTGATGATGACTGAGAGATTTCATTTTGGAAGCTCCAAAAAAGAGTTGTGACTATGGCATGGAGGGAGACGTCTGTGAGCCTCCAGGTCAGGCAGACCTGGGTCTGAATTCTGGATCTACCATATTAATCACATGACCATAGACTAGCTATTCTGTGTGCTTAAGATTCCTCAAATAAAAAATAGAAATGATGTCTCATGAGACTGTTGCTCAAACGAAATATTCCAACCTGAAAATACCTCATGCCTTGAGGAGATATTGCTGATTCCATAGGAAGAGGGTTGAGGAAGCTTCCAGAAGAAGGTAAACTTGAGTTGGGGTTTGAAAGATGGATGAGAGTCACCAGTGTGTCCAGGCTTGAGCTTTAGGACAGTTGATACTCTTCTGCTTATTTCAGCCTTAGCTCCTTCCTGTATTAGTGTCCTAGGGCTGCAGTCACAAATTCCCACAAGCAAGAAGACTTAAAACAATGGAAATTTATGCTTCACTGTTCTGGGAGATGGAACTAAGAATCAAGGTGTCAGCAGGTTGATTCTTTCTTGGGGGCCCAAAGGGAGAATTTGTCCCATGCTGCCCTCCTAGTCAGTTGCCAGCAATCCTTGACTTGGCAGCATGACTCCAATCTCTGCCTCCGTAGTCACACCTGTGTGTTTCTGTGCACCTGAGTCTTCATATGGACTTCTTATAAGGACACCCATCATTAGATTCAGGGCCAGTTCTGATCCAATATGACCTCATCTCATCTGGATGACATCTACAAATAACTTATTTCCAAATGAGGTCACATTCACAGGTATCAGGGGTTAGGGTTTCAACATGCCCTTTTAGAGGGCACCATTTAACCCACAACAACTGCTAAGTCTTCCCTCTGGGAGCTGGAGCAAATCACTCCCCAGGCAGGGGTAGATGGGTGGTGTGGACGGCATGGAAGGAACATAGGTGACACTGATAGGTGGGAACTGGAGAGCTAGTCCATTGTGCATTAAACTCAACCTCCCTAAAAGGCCCTTTCTTGACCCAGAATTTCTCTGTCATCCTCCCTGAATTGATGAGAGAGGGGGACATGAGAGGCAGATTCTCATGGTCCTGACACCCTAGCTAAAATGGCTGGGCCCCTTGAACTGAGAATTGACTACATGACTTGAGTTTCCTTCTTGTCATTTCCAAACAGTGAGCACAGAGGAACGAGCAAGTCTCGCTTTCTTCCAGGGCCTTCAGAGACCTGGGCTCTGGTCACTGTGGTCTCCACAGTGAGCTTTCCTAAGAGTATATAAAGGGGTATTGCAAAACACGGATATGTCCAAACAGCAGGCAAACTAGCTGGGTGGCATTTTCCTCCTGGAGTTTCTGGATACTGTAGGTTCAGATCTCTAATCTGATGACTGATCTATCTTTTGCCAGTGGTGTTAACTCCTCATCCCTTTAGAACATTACCATGTCCTAATTCAGAATCCCCAGCCCTTGGTGGGTGAGGCACAGCGGCAATGACGCAAATACTTTTGTAACTGTTTGGAGATGGAAGGGCAGGCTCGGGCGTTACTTAGTTTTCTTATCTCTAAAGTAGAGACAACAAAGGGATTCTGTCTCCTGGGATGTAGAGAAGGGCAGGAAGGAGTTATTACAGAGTACCTTGCTAATTTCAACTCGTGATATTTTGGAAAAATTTATGAATGTGACATTGGTTAATAAATAAAATGCATAGCACCAGAGTAAAAATAAAGACCTCTGGATTGCTCCACTTGGTCAGGCAACTACCAACCTGAACGATGAATCGATGGAGAGCACATGTTGTGGCTCATGCTTTGGAAAAAAAATAGAAATATTTCTATTTTTAGAAATAAGCTGAGACTGCAGACTTTTGTGTGAAGTTCCCTAATTTTTTAAATGTTGAAAACTAATTCAAATTATTTTAAAAGGTGTGCAGGCCAGGCAAAGCATGTCTGTGATGCAGATGTGGCCCAGGGTCTGCCAGTCTATAATCTGTGTTTTAAGGGTAAGACAGTACCGTGTCTTCATGGGACCAACTACCATCTCAGTACTGATTGTTCAAACTGTATCCGAACTGCTGAGATGACTCACGTGGACCCTGTTGTCCAGGCCACTGTCCTTCATACTGCTCCACTGAGAAAGGCTAAATGATGAAAGAGAGTGTGGGGTAGAAGAAAGAACACACAGAGTTTGGGAGCCAGGCGCTCCTGGTTTGGAACCCTGTCTTAGTCATTTGGCCATTTTGCAATGTTGGGGAAGTTGCTGAAGTCTCTGAGTTCCAGTTTTACCCTCTGTAATATGGGGATAATGATACCTTCTTCCTGGGGTTGTTGTGAGAACAAGAATTACTGTGAAGTTTATGTGCATGAGTGTCGTTAAAGTGCCTGACACATGGCAGTACCTCTACCAAGTGGTACAAATGGCAGTTCTCCTCCCAACTAAAGGGAATTCTTTAAAATGGGAGACAGGAACAAGTGATTAAGGCACAAATCTTAGCTTTCCCCGATTTATTCACATTACTTGAAATTTCAAACAGAAATGGTTTCACTCAATATTATAAACTAAATGCTTTTTTTTTTCCCCTGTAAGATTTCATTTATTAGATGTATGATCAGGAGCAAATCACTAAACCACCCAATTTTCTCGTCTGGTTAAAGAGGATAACAATACATTAACTTGGGATAATAGCACATTATTGGGGACTTCCCCGGTGGCACAGTGGTTAAGAATCCGCCTGCCAATGCAGGGCACATGGGTTCGAGCCCTGGTCCGGGAAGATCCTACATGCCGCAGAGCAACTAAGCCCGTGCGCCACACCTACTGAGTCTGTGCTCTAGAGCCGGCGAGCCACAACTACTGAAGCCCGTGCGCCTAGAGCCCATGCTCCACAGCGAGAGAAGCCACCGCAATGAGAAGCCGGCACACCACAACAAAGAGTAGCCCCCGCTCACCGCAACTAGAGAAAGCCTGCACGCAGCAATGAAGACCCAACGCAGCATAAAAAAAAAAAAAAAAAAAAGACCATATTATTGAAGGGCCATAGTAAGGAAACCTCCTAAGCACTGTAACTGACACATAGTTAGCTAATATATGATAGACATTTGTACAATTATCCATGTAATTATCTTGGATTTGTATTTCATTTAGATCTTGAAACCTGACATCTGTTCCTCTATCTATCTAGCTACCTATCATCTATGTATCTTAATTTTTTATTGGAGTAAAATTCATATAACATAGAATTAACCTTCCTTCCTTCCTTCCTTCCTTCCTTCCTTCCTTCCTTCCTTCCTTCCTCCCTCCCTCCCTCCCTCCCGTTTCCAGTTTTATTAAGGAATAATTGATGTACAGCCCTGTATAAATTTACAGTGTACAGCATAATGATTTCACTTACCTAATGAAATGATAACCAAAATAAGGTTAGTGAGCATCCATCATATCATGTAGAAACAAAATTAAAGACAAAGAAAAAAATTCTTTTTCCTGTGATAAGAAATCTTAGAATTTACTCTAACTTTCATATACAACATACAGCAGTATTAATTCTATTGATCATATTGTACATTATATTACTTATTTATTGTATAACTGGAAGTTTGTACCTTTTGAGTGCCTTTATCCAATTCCTCTTCCTCCCACCTTCCACTTCTGGTAATCACAAATCTGATCTCTTTTTCTAAGAGTTTGTTTGTTTGTTTGGTTTTGAAGTATAATTGAAAAATAAAAATAAAATTTTTAATTGTTAGTTCCTCATGCACAACATAGTGATTTGATATTTCTATACCTTTCAAAATGGTCACCACAGTACTCTAGTTGCCATCTGTCACCATACAAAGATATTACATAATTATTGACTATTCCCAACACTGTACATTTCATACCTGTGACTCATTTATTTTGTGACTGCAAGTTTGTACCTCTTAATCTCCCTCACCGATTTCTCTCATCCCCCCCCACCTCTCTCCTCTCTGGCAACATTTTAT
This sequence comes from Balaenoptera borealis, assembly GCF_965194805.1. NCBI lineage: Eukaryota > Metazoa > Chordata > Mammalia > Artiodactyla > Balaenopteridae > Balaenoptera > Balaenoptera borealis. The sequence goes on from NC_138862.1 coordinate 48,414,795, forward strand.
GCATTTTAAAGTGTATAATTCGGCAGCGTTTAGTACATTCACAGTGTTGTGCAACTATCGCCTCTATTTAGTTCTAAAACATTTTCATCACCCCAAAAGGAAACCATGGATCCATTAACCAGTCATTTCCTTTTCCTCTCCTCCCAGTCCCTGGTTACCACTCTGCTTTCTGTCGCTATGGATTTACCTATTCTGGATATTTCATGTAAACAGAATCATGCAATATGTTACCTTTTGTGTCTAGTTTCTTTCTCTAACATAATGTTTTCAAGGTTCATCCATGTTGTATTATATATTAATATGTCATTTTTTATGGTTGAATAATATTCGGTTGTATGGAAATACCACATTGTGCTTATTCATCAACAGCTGATGGACATTTGGATTGTTTTTAACTTTTGGCTCTTGTGAATAATGCTGCTATGAACATTTGTGTAGAAGTTTTTGTTTGAATACCTGTTTTCAATTATTTTGGGTGTGTATAGTACCTAGAATGAAATTGCCAAGTCATGTGATAATTCTATATTTAACTTTTTGAGACACTGTCAAATTGTTTTCCACATAGTTGTACCATTTTACATTCTCACCAGCAATGTATAACGATTCCAATTTCTCCATATCCTTACCAACACTTGTTACTTATTATTATTATTACCATCCTAGGAGGTGTGAAGTGGTATCTCACAGTGGTTTTGATTTGCATTTCTCTAATAACTAATGATGTTCATAATTTTTTCTTGAGCTTATAGACCATTTGTACACCTTCTTTTGGGACATGAGTCTTCTATTCCTTTGCCCATTAAAATTTTTTTGGCTTTTTGTTGAGATTTAGGAGTTCTTTATATATTCTTGATATCAATTCCTTACCAGATATATGATTTGCAAGGATTTTCTCCTATGCTGTGATTGTCTTTTCATTTTCTTGATAGTGTCCGTTGATGCACAAAAGCTTTTTTTTTTTAATAGCTGAGCTTTGTTTTTATTTATTTATTTATTTTTGGCTGTGTCGGGCCTTCTTTGCTGCGCATGGGCTTTCTCTAGTTGCGGTGAGCAGGGGCTACTCTTCATTGTGGTGCGTGGGCTTCTCATTGCAGTGGCTTCTCTTGATGTGGAGCACGGGCTCTAGGCGCAAGGGCTTCAGTAGTTGTGGCACGTGGGCTCAGTAGTTGTGGCATGCAGGCTCTAGAGCGCAGGCTCAGTAGTTATGGCACACAGGCTTAGTTGCTTCGTGGCATGTGGGATCTTCTGGGACCAGGGCTCGAACCCGTGTCCCCTGCATTGGCAGGCGGATTCTTTTTTTTTTTTAATTTATTTTTATTATTTATTTATTATTTATTTTTGGCTGTGTTGGGTCTTCGTTTCTGTGCAAGGGCTTTCTCTAGTTGCAGCAAGTGGGGGCCACTCTTCATCGCGATGCGCGGGCCTCTCACTATCGCGGCCTCTCTTGTTGCGGAGCACAGGCTCCAGATGCGCAGGCTCAGTAGTTGTGGCTCATGGGCCTAGTTGCTCAGTGGCATGTGGGATCTTCCCAGACCAGGGCTCGAACCCGTGTCCCCTGCATTAGCAGGCAGATTCTCAACCACTGCGCCACCAGGGAAGCCCGATTGGCAGGTGGATTCTTAACCACTGCACCACCAGGGAAGCCCCCACAAAAGCTTTTAATTTTGATGTGTTTTTGGTGTCATGTATAAGAAATCAGCACTAAATCCCAGGTCATGAAGGTTTTTCCTTAGTTTTCTTCTAAGAGTTAGGATTTTAGTTCTCATATTTAGGTTTTCGATCCATTTTGTGTTAATTTTTGTATGTGGTGTAATGTAAGGGTCCAAATTCTTTTTTTTTTTTTTGCATGTGGATATCCAGTTTTTCCAGCACCATTTGTTGAAGAGACTTTAGTTTCCCCATTGAATGGCCTTGGCACTCTTTTCAAAAACCAATTTACTACAGGTGTATGGGCTTATTTCTGGACTCTCAATTCTATTTCATTGATCTGTATGTCTACCATTATGTTAGTACCACAATGTTTTGATTACTGTAGTTTTTGTAGTAAGTTTTGAAATCAGTAAGTGTAAGTCTTACAACTTTGCTTTTCTTTTTCAAGGTTGTTTTGGCTATTCTGGGTCCCTTGTAATTCCATATAAATTTTAGGATCAGCTTTCTAGTTCTGCAAAAATGATTGCTGGGATTTTGATAGGGACCATACTGAATCTGTAGATTGCTTTGGGTGTTATTGCCATCTCTCTCTCTCTTTTTTTTTTTAATGTGCCTATGAAAAAGGAATTTTAAAAAACTTTTATTATGGTAAATCTTAAATATATACAAAAGTAGTGGTATTTATCAATTTATCATCCAGTGTATTGGTCAGGGTTCTCCAGCGAAACAGAACCAAATATATACATATATATATTTTATATATAATATATAATTGTATCTATATCTATAATATATCTATATCTATAGAGAGAGGAAAGAGAGAGAGAGATTTATTTTAAGGAATTGGTTCCCATAATTGTGGAGCCTGAGAAGTCCCATGATCTGCCACCTGCAGGCTACAGACCCAGGAAAGCTGGTGCTGTAGGTCCAGTCCTGAAAGCGGAGAGCTGATGGTACAAGTTCTAGTTTGAGGCGGGAGAAGACCAAAGTTCCAGCTCAGCAGTGGGGCAGAGCCAATTCTCCCTCCCTCTGCTTTTTGTTCTCTTCAGCCCTCAATGGATTGTATGATGCCCACCCGCACTGTGGAGGAGGATCTGCTTTACTTAGATTTTTACTGATTCAAGTGCTAATCTCATCCGGAAATACCCTCACAAACACACCCCAAAATCATGTTTAACCAAGTATCTGTACGTCCTATGACCCAGTCAAGTTGACATGTGAAATTAACTATCACATTTAACACTTTTCAACATGTCGGATCTTGTTAGATCTAGAGGTTTGATCAGATTTGTGTTCTGTTTTTTTATTGCCATCTTAACAATATTAAATGCTCCAGTTCATGATCATGAGATATACTTCCATTTATTTAGATCTTCTTTGATCACTTTCAACAATGTTTTGTAGTTTGCAAGGTACAAGTCTTGAACCTCCTTGACTAAATTTATTCCTAAGTATTTCATTCTTTTCAATGCTATTGTAAGTGGAATTGTTTTCCTAACTTAATTTTTTTTGATTGTTCATTGCATGTTTTGTGTGTTGCTTTTGTATCCTGCAAGTGTGCTAACTTAATTTATTAGCTCTAATAGATTTTTTGTGGATTCTTCAGAATTTTCTGTATATATAAGATTATGTCATTTGTGAATATAGTTTTACTTCTTCCTTTGCAATCTGGATGCTCTTTGTCTGTTTTTCTTGACTAATTGCTTTGGCTAGAATTTCTAGTACAATGTTGAATAGAATTTGTAAAATAAGACACCCTTGTCTTGTTCCTGATCTTAGGAGACAAGCTTTCAGTCTTTATCATTGAATATAATGTTACCCGTGGGCTTTATTTTAAAACCTTTTTTTTTTAACTCTGATTTTGAAATAACTGAGTGAAACTGCACAGCTTAGAAACCTAACACATCATCTGAAAGTCCACCAATCCCCAGAGATGATTACTATTCATATTTTGAAAATTGATCTGTAAATATCCTTAACATTTTTTCCAAAAATATGATCTAGTAGATACTGTCTATATTACTAAAACATGCAGCAGATATCTTATCTGTAGCATCTCAGGTAATGGGAGTTATCTGTTACCATTAATCTTGAAATGAAACATTTTGAAATGTACCATCTTTGGGAATATGGCTGGTATTTTTTAATGTGTGCTCTTTGTTTTAAATTACAGATTGGGTTTGTCCTTTATCCCCCCAGTGGAGGTCCTGCATGGGATTTAGTGGATCATGACAACGTTATGTTTCTCACCATATGCTTTTGCTGGCATTATGCAATAGCCATTATCATCATTGGAGCAATTTATGCCTTTGTCACCTGGTAAGTTAGTGATTTTTGTTCATGCAAGTTCTATTTTTTGGTATATGATCATCAAGACTCAATATTACGGAACTTTAAGTTCAAAGAGGTATTTCATTCCTTAGCATTCCACAAAACAGGGTAATATAGCAGAAAATTATCTGCAAACACAAACATTTCCAATAAAAAGAATAAATGCTGGTTTTAGGGGCAGGACAGGCATAAAGACACAGACACAGAGAATGGACTTGAGGACATGGAGAGGGGGAAGGGTAAGCTGGGACAAAGTGAGAGAGTAACATTGACATATATACACTACCAAATGTATAGTGTTACCAAACTAACAGACAGCTAGTGGGAAGCAGCTGCATAGCACAGGGAGATCAGCTCAGTGCTTTGTGATGACCTAGAGGCACCCCTAGGGGTAGGGAGGGTGGGAGGAAGATGCAAGAGGGAGGGGATATGGGGATATCTGTATATGTATAGCTGATTCACTTTGTTATACAGCAGAAACTAACACAACATTGTAAAGCAATTATACTCGAATAAAGATGTTAAAAAAAAAAGAAAATAAAAAATGGAATGAATGAGAAAACTAAAAAAAAAAAAAAAAAGAATAAATGCTGGCTTAAAGTTGGAATAGCTAAAAAGTGTCTCTGCTGTGCTCCTAACCTATGCATTACCCTTCAGCACACTCTTCTGTGCCTCCATGTCTTTGCATATGCTGTTTTCTTATCCAAATGGTCCTCCCCACACCTGCAGTGAGCCCTCCCTTTGCCCATGTTTACATCAGATATAGCACTTCCCAAGCTTGGTGTCATTTTTGACCAACATGTATGTCTCCCATTAAATTTGAGTATCTGGTTAATTTGACATTTCCTGTAATATTTCTAACAGTAAGAATCAGTTGAACTATACATGTTTTTACAAGGACTTTGATACAATGTTTCATGATGGGTGAGGAGCAGTATAACGGATTGCTAAGAATCCATGTTCCTAGCGCTGCTGCTTGTCAGCCTTATGACTTTGGGTAAACTATTTAACCACATTAAATGTCAGTTTTGTCAGTTACAAAATAGAGATAATAATAGTACCTAAATGAGATCATGTATTTAAACTGCCTACAACATAATAGGAGCTCAAGGAAGATTCTTCTTGTGTGTTTTTGTTTGTTTTTTTTTCAGTTTCCTGTGATAGGTTTCTTTTTAAATTGAAGTGCAATTGACATACACTATACTAGTTTTAGGTGTACAACATAATGATTCAACTTTTGTATACATTGCAAAATGACCACCACAATAAGTCTAGTTATACCATCTGTTACCATACAAAGTTACAAAAATTTTTTTCTGTGATGAGAACTTTCAAGATTTACTTTCTTAGCAACTTTCAAATCTGCAATACAATATTATTGATTATAGTCACCATGCTGTATATAATATCCCCATGACTTTTTAATTTTATTTATTTTTTTCATTTTTTAAAAAAACTTTTAATTTTATATTGGAGTACAGTTGATTAACAATGTTGTATTAGTTTCAGGTGTACAACAAAGTGATTCAGTTATACATATACCTGTATCTATTCTTTTTCAAATTCTTTTTGCATTTAGTTTGTTACAGAATATTGAGCAGAGTTCCCTGTGCTATAGAGTAGGTCCTTGTTGGTTATCCATTTTAAATATAGCAGTGTGTACGTGTCAATCCCAAACTCCCTAAATATCCCTCCCTCCTACCCTTCCCCCCTGGTAACCATAAGTTCATTCTCTAAGTCTGTGAGTCTGCTTCTACTTTGTATATAAGTTCGTTTGTATCATTTTTTAGATTCTACATAGAAGCAGTCATATGATATTTCTCTTTCTCTGTCTGACTTACTTCACTCAGTATGACAATCTGTAGGTCCATCCATGTTGCTGCAAATGGCATTATTTCATTCTTTTTAATGGCTGAGTAATATTCCATTGTATATATGTACCACATCTTCTTTATCCATTCTTTTGTCGATGGACATTTAGGTTGCTTCCATGTCTTGGCTATTGTAAACAGTGCTGCAATGAACATTGGGGTGCATGTATTCTTTCAAACCATGTTTTTCTCTGGGTATATGCCCAGGAGTGGGATTGCAGGATCATATGGTAGCTCTATTTTTAGTTTTTTAAGGAACCTCCATACTGTTCTCCATAGTGGCTGCACCAATTTACATTCCCACCAGCAGTGTAGGAGGGTTCCCTTCTCTGCACACCTTCTCCAGCATTTATTGTTTGTGGATTTTTTGATGATAGCCACTCTGACTGGTGTGAGGTGATATGATCATCTCAATATTTGCAGAAAAAGCTTTTGACAAAATTCAACACCCATTTATGATAAAAACTCTCCAGAAAGTGGGCATAGAGGGAACATACCTCAACATAATAAAGGCCATATGTGACAAACCTACAGCTAACATCATACTCAATGGTGAAAAGCTAAAAACATTTCCTCTAAGATCAGGAACAAGACAAGGATGTTCACTCTTGTCACTTTTATTCAACATAGCTTTGGAAGTCCTAGATACAGCAATCAGAGAAGAAAAAGAAATAAAAGGAATCCAAATGGGAAAAGAAGTTAAACTGTCACTGTTTGCAGATGACATGATACTATACATAGAAAATCCTAAAGATGCTACCAGAAAACTACTAGAGCTCATCAACGAATTTGGTGAAGTTGCAGGTTACAAAATTAATACACAGAAATCTGTTGCATTTCTATACACTAACAATGAAACATCAGAAAGAGAAATTCAAGAAACAACCCCATTTACCATCACATCAAAAAGAATAAAATACCTAGGAATAGCCATACCTAAAGAGACAAAAGACCTGTACTCCGAAAACTATAAGACTTATTTATTTTGTAACTGGAGGTTTGTACCTCTTGATCCCCTTCACCCATTTTTGCCCACCTCCCCCAACTCTGGCAACCATCAATCTGTTCCCTGTATCTATGTGTTTTGTTTTATTTGTTCATTTGTTTGTTAGATCTCACAGGTAAGTGAAATCATATGGTATTTGTCTTTCTCTATCTGCCTTATTTCACTTAATGTAATACCCTCAATGTCCATTTCATTCTTTTGTATGGCTGAGTAGTATTCCATTATGTACATATAAATATAAAATATTTATATTATATGTATACATATATATAAAAACATATATATAAAACATCTCCTTTATCCATTCATCCATTGATAGACCTTTAAGTTGTTTCCATATCCTGGTTATTATAAATATGCTGCAGTGAACCTAGGGGTGACTTTATCTTTCTGAATAAGTGTTTTCATTTTCTTCAGATAAATACCCAGAAGTGGAATTGCTGGCTTATATGGTAGTTGTATTTTTAATTTTTTGAGGAAGCTCCATGCTGTTTTCCACAGTGGCTGTACCAATTTACATTTCCACCAACAGTGCATGAGGGTTCTCTTTTCTTCATATCCTGGCCAACACTTGTTATTTCTTATCCTTTCTATAATAACCATTCTGCAGGTGTGAGGTGATATCTCACTGGTGTTTTGATTTGAACTTCCCTAATGATTAGTGATATTGAACATCGTTTCATGTGCCTTTTAGTTATCTGTATGTCTTCTTTGGAAAAATGTCTATTCAAATTCTCTGCCTATTTTTAAATTGGAATTTTTTTGTTGTTGTGGTTATTGGGTTGTCTGAGTTCTTTATATATTTTGGATATTAACCTTTTATTAGATATGATTTAGAAATATCTTCTCCCATTCAGTAAGTTTCCTTTTTATTTTGTTGATGTTTTCCTTCACTGTGCAGAAGTTTTCTAGTTTGACGTAATCCTATTTGTTTAGTTTTGCTTCTACTGCCTTTGGAGTCAGATCCCCAAAATATCACCAAGAGTGATGTCAAGGAGCTTACCACCTGTGTTTTCTTCTCAGATTTTTATTTTTATTCTTATTTTATTTTATTTTAAATCTTACAGTCAAGACTTTAATCCATTTTGAGTTAATTTTTGTGTATGGTGTAAGATAGTGGTCCAGTTTCATTCTTTTGTGTGTGGATGTCCAGTTTTCCCAGCACCATTTTTGAAGAGACTGGCCTTTCCCCATTTTGTGTTCTTGCTTCCTTTATCATAAATTAATTGACCATATATGTGTGTTATTTTTAGGCTCTTTACTCTGTGCCATTGATCTATGGGTCTGTTTTTATGCCAATATCATACTGTTTTGATTTTACAGCTCTGTAGTATAGTCTGAAATCAGAGCGTATGATGCCTCCAGCTTTGTTCTACTTTTTCACGAATGCTTTGGCTATTCAGGATCTTTTGTGATTCCATACAAATTTTAGGATTGTTTGTTCTATTTCTGTGAGAAATGCTTTTGGAATTTGGTAGGGATTGCATTGAATCTGCAGATTGTTTTGGGTAATATAGACATTTTAACAATATTAATTCTTCCAATTCATAAGCATGGAATATCTTTCCATTTATTTGTGTCTTCTTCAGTTACTTTCATCAAGGTCTTACAGTTGTCAGTGTATAGGTCTTTCATCTCCTTGGTTAAATTTGTTCATAGGTATTTTATTCTTTTTGATGCAATTGTAAGTGGGATTTTTTTCCTTTCTCTTTCTGATAGTTCATTGTTAGTGTATAAAAGTGCAACATGTTTGCATATTGATTTTGTACCCTGCAACTTTACTAAATTTATTTATTAGTTCTAACAGTTTTTTGTTGGAGTCTTTAGGGTTTTCTATACATAGTATCATGTCATCTGCAAATAATGACAGTTTTACTTCTTCCTTTTCAATTTGGATGCCTTTTTTTTTTTCTTGCCTAAATGCTCTGGCTAGAACTTATAATACTATTTTGACTAAAAGTGGCAAAAGTGAACATAATTGTTTTGGTCCTGATTTTAAGGAAAAAATTTTCATGATTTCATCACTGAGTATGATGTTACCTGTAAGCATGTAATATATGGCCTTTATTATGTTAAGGTACATTCTCTTTATATCCACTTGTTGAGAGTTTTTATCATAAATGACGTTGAATTTTGTCAAATGCTTTTTATGCATCTATTGAGATAATCATATGATTTTAATCCTTCTTTTTGTTAATGTGACATATCACATTGATTGATTTGTGGTTGTTGAACCATCCTTGCATTCCTGGAATAAATCCCACTTGATCTGGGTGTATGATCCTTTTAATGTATTCTTGAGTTCAGTTTGCTAATATTTTGTTGAAGATTTTTGTACCTATGTTCATCAGTGATATTGGCCTGTAATTTTCTTTTTTGTGTGTGATGTCTTTGTGTGATTTTGGTATCAGGGTAATGTTGGCCTTGTGAAGTGAGTTTGGGAGCATTCCCTCCTCTTCAGTTTTTTGGAAGAGTTTGAGAAGGATAGGTATTAAATCTTTTTTGAATATTTGGTACAATTTACCAGTGAAGCCATCTGGTCCTGGACTTTTCTTTGTTGGGAGTTTTTTGATTACTGTTTTAATCTCCTCACTAGTAATTAGTCTATTCAGATTTTCTATTTCTTGATGATTCAGTCTTGGAAGATTGTATATTTCTAGGAATTTATCCATTACTTCCAGGTTATTCAATTTGTTGGTGTATAATAGTTCATAGTAATCTCTGTTGGTATAATTGTAATTTCTCCTCTTTTATTTCTGATTTTATTTATTTGAGCCTTCTCTCTGTTTCTCTTAGTGAGTCTAGCTAAAGTTTTGTCAATTTTGTTTATCTTTTCAAAGAACCAGCTCCTTGTTTCATCGATCTTTTCTATTTGTCTTTTAGTCTCCATTTCATTTATTTCTGTTCTGTTCTTTATTATTTCCTTCCTTATAGTAACTTTGGGCTTTGTTTGTTCTTCTTTTTTTAGTTCCCTTAGGTGTAAAAGTTAGGTTGTTTATTTGAGATTTTTCTTATTTCTTGAGGTAGGTCTGTATTGCTATAAGCTTCCATCTTAGAACTGCTTTTGCTGCATTGCATAGATTTTGGTATGTTGTATTTCCATTTTCACTTCTCTCCAGGTATTTTTAAATTTCTCCTTTAATTTCTAACACTGGTGCTAGCAGGTTAGAAAGAGAGTGCAAAAATGGTGGCTGCTAGTGCTGGTGCTAACAAAATAGATGGGACGGAAAGCAAAAATGGTACCTGCCAGTGCTTCCATTCCTGGAGAGAGTCCTAACAGATTTCTCCCTTGCTGGCAGATGCTTTAAAATTAACAAATGTATCACATTCACATATGGTCTAGACACTTTTCAAACTGTGGCTTTTGTGCTGGATTGCCAGGTGGGTGAGTCTGCATGCAAGTCCTTTAAGAGTGGAATCTCCATTCCTTACAGCCCTTTGGTTTTTCTGGACGTCAGCCCTGTTGGTTTTCAAAGCCAGATGTTTTGGGGGCTCATCTCACCAGTGCAAGTCCCAAGGGTTGGGGTGCCTGATGTAGGGCACAAATTCTTGCTTCTCAGGGAAGAGCTCTGTATCTTTGAGATCCCTTCCGATTGTGGGTCTCCACACCAGGGGTGGGGTTTTCGGTGAGACTGTGTCTCTGCCTCTTTTACCCATCTCAGTGTGGACCTCTTGTCCTTTGTTGTGGAGGAGGTGTTTGGCTAGTTTTCAGGTCTTTTTTTTTTTATAGGGAATTGTTCCTTATGTACCTGTAGATTTGCTGTGTCCATGGGAGGAGGTGAATTCAGGACCTTCCTAGGCTGCTCTCTTGAACCACCTCCCCCACCCACCCTTGTTCTTTTTATTATTCTTCTCGTTCTTGTTCTCCTCCTTCTTCTGTATCAAAAAATGTATAAGGTGTAGACCCTATGGGGAGAGAGAGACAATTTAAATACAGTACAATAAATGGAAATAGTGTAAGAACAAAGCACTATTGGAGCCCAGAGGAGGCCTCCTCACAATTGAGAATTCAGCTGCAGCTTGAAGGATGAGTAGGAGTAGAAAGGAGTGAACATGGTTCCTTATTATTTCCATTAGCATGATAGCTAATGCCAAACCACAGTTGGCCTGGCTGATCCCAACTACTAATCATGCAGACTCCAATCCTTCAGACTTTAGCACTGATTGAAATGTTGTATATATGCAGCCTTCATTATGTAGCCATGAGCTATGTGTGATTATTGAGCGCTTGACATGGGCCTAGTGCCACACTAATTTTAATTAATTTAAATTTCCATATATGCATAGTGACTACCATATTGGATAGTACACATCTAGCAGGTGCTCTAGATCCCTAAAGTACAGTAGCTGGTTCTAGGCCCAGTGGGGTCTCAGCTTCTGCCCCAGCTAGCTTTCTAGTCCTCTCTGTAGACATTTCCCCAGGTTACCTCTCCTGCTCTGTGCTTTTTTGAGCTTCACTGCTATAGGAGCTTTGGTGCTGTGTCTCTGCATAAGGAAACCATTTCCTTGTCTAGCTCCAAAATGTCTCTGGTAGGCTTTGGGTCAGCCCACTTTGATCTGTAATTACCTCCTTCTAGAGGTCTAAGTGCTATGAGTGCTGGGAAGTTCTACTTTCTCATTGATTGATTTCTATTAGTCCTATTCATTTTCCTCAAAGCACGTGCATGGGCTGGTAGTTTAGGCTTGCTCTGCCATTGAGTGAAACTTGGCTTCTTCCTCCGCTGTTTTAGGCTGACTTCTGGGCCTCATCTCCTTAGGGGCTGGACAGCTTCCAAGAATAATGCCGGCATTCAAGGAGACTCTCTACCCCATGTCAGCTCCCTTCCAGAGCCAAAAGAAGACTATTGTCTCTTCCTGTTTCAAAAACCTTCAGACCCCCTAATGAATCTCTTATCCACCTATAGTTTTCTAGAAACCAGAAACTCCATGTTTACTTTTTCAACTGCCTCTCCTTCCCCAGCACCTTTAACTTTTTGACCATGTAGTTGCCTCTGCCTGGCATATCCAAATTAAATGCTCATCTCTTCTATGAAAACTTCTGTGATTGTTCTAGCCTTTGCTTATCTCACTTCATGAGTGTTTATGGTACTTTAGTCTCTACCACACATTTTAACAATTGTGATCTATCTTGTGATATTCACTATTAGCTCATGTTAGTCTTACCTGCTAACTTGATTGTGTCACCTGGAGGCAAAGACCTTTTTCATATTTCTCACAGCTCTTGGCATACTGTCAAACATATAGTAGGCACTCAAGACACTTATTTGCTGTTTTAACAGATCTGTTTCAGAAATACTTGGAAATAGTGTTCAATTGTTTGGAAATCATGTTTTATATGCTTTTAAGTTTTGCTCTCATATTGCTTTTGAAATATAAAAACAAGAACTTGTGTTCTGATATATTTTGATATAAACTTAAGCAGTAGCTTAAAGAATGTCACCAAGATTGAATACTGACTTTCAGTGAGGTCATATGCAGGATAATTCAAGTAGATTGTAGTGGATTGTAATTCAGTCACAGGTGATGGGTTTTGAGGACATTCTATCCGAATTTATTTGACAAAGCGCAAAGATCACCAAGGAACCAAAACTGGGTTATGGAACTACTGCCCCCAAAATCTCTGAAAAATGAAGCTGTACTTCCCAGCTTTCCAGAATAACGGTTTAAAGATTGCTTCACCTGGTCCCATGTCTGCAGTTCTCATCATGACAGCTCATAGGAGAGACCTATCTGTTGGGAAATCTTATTATGTGTTTTACTGTATTTCATATTTAAACACCACTGTGGTACAGAACTATTTCAAAAGCCCCTCTGAATGGATAGAGAAATATTACCCATTTTCAGGTTGGTTTTCCAAGCAAATGATTCTTGTGAGCCATTTTGAAGAACAAAATAGAAACGACCAAATTCCAGGCATATGGTAGTTTGCCTTCTGGATGTTTGATTTCCAGATTGACTCTGGAAGTATACCCAGAGTCTCAGCTCTGCTCTTGTATTAATTGAAGAGAACATATGGGAGCAAAAGCCCAGACACACCCTGACTTTAGTTCTCTGGACTTGCATCATTCCAGGAACTAGCAGTTATTTGCACTTCCTCTTTATTACTCCATCCCTCAATCTGTCCGCAGTAGCCATTTCTGCATGTGCCAATACCAAGGGCTTCAGGGTGCAGGTAGAGCCTGAATTTGCCTGGGCTTGGTGGTTTGTAACAACAGCAGATAAAACCCAGAGAGGAGGAGTGGGGAACAGGAGGAATCACTAGGGTCTGTGTTAACAGTTAATTTGTAATCAGTAGCCAGTTCTTTGCTTTATTTTCCACAAGAGTCATCAGGAATGAATCTAATGAATGAATTAACTAATTAATCCCTTTCAGTTAGCACGTATTCAGGTTGTGCAATGTGGAGATAACTGTGTGGCTTTAAAAAAACGACACACCGGGACTTCCCTGGTGGTCCAGTGGCTAAGACTCCATGCTCCCAATTCAGGGGGCCCAGGCTGGATCTCAGGTCAGGGAACTAGATCCCGCATGCTGCAACTAAAGATCCCACATGCTGCAACTAAAGATCCCGCATGCTGCAACTAAAGATCCCGCATGCTGCAACTAAAGATCCCACATGCTGCAACTAAAGATCCCTCATGCTGCAATGAAGATTCCATGTGCCGCAACTAAGACCCAGCGCAGCCAAATAAATAAATAAATAAATAAACAAACAAATAAATAAATATTTTTAAAAAATGACACACTGTCCCAGTCATCAACTTACTTAAAACTATTAGCCTTTTGTGAGAACAGTGTCTTGAAGAGTTGAGGACATTGGGAGCAATGTCAATGGTCAACTAATTATCGAGGCAAATGATTTTGAGTACTTTTTCTTGACTCTTGACGAGTCAATACTTGTTACTGATACTGCTCAGTTGTTGTGTGTTGGAGGAATTAATGCTGAGTTGGAAGTGACTGAAGAATTACCTGTGAGGAGGTGAGTGATATGAACTCCTGGCAGATTGCTCCACAGCCCACTGAATCATCAAATGTGTCATGAGCCACTATTGTGTACCAGACGTTGTTCTAGACTCTGGCAGAGTTAGGGCAGTAAATAAGATGAAGTCTCTGCTCTTAGGAAGTTCATACTCTAGTGGGATCCAGAGCACAAGTAAAAGCACTGTATATTGAGAGGGGCGGGCCAGACCTTCACTGGAAGAAGAAAGGCAGAAAACAAGTATAAAGATACAGATAGGCTGGTGATGTTTTTCATAAAACGGGAATGATTTTGATGATTTGGTTTATCAGTTTGTTTGCATATCCCTGTGTATTTCTGGAAGTTAACTATGTTTTATTGACATGGTCACAGCACAATGTCTTCACAAATATCATGCACAGGAAAAGCTTTGCCTAGTTCTTATTACATCAGAGAAAATGGAGAGCCTGCTGAGTTCCTGCCACTAAGAAGCTTCACATCTTCCCATGTCAAAAATTGTAATTCCTTCTGACCTACAGATTCTCTTAATCTATGAAAACAGTTACAAGAATGGAGGTCACTTCTTTCAACTTCTTAATTCATCATGGACCATCACATGCAGTTGAGCAGCCTGTGGCCAGCACAAAAGCACCCCTCTGAAGACATGAATAGAGGCTGAAGTACAGCCCAGACTTGACGTGGGGCCCAACATGGGGCAGGAGATGCCTTCATGCACTTCCTTCATAGGAGAGGGCTGCTTTTTGGACCACACAGCTGAGCTCGGTTTCATCTGGGCTTACTACAGCCCAGAAATTCTCTTGTTTGTTTTAGAAATGATTAAAGTTATAAATTTTGAATATGATGCAAACAATCATATTACACATTTAAGAGCTTTATTGTATCTGTTTGCTTATATGCTGCTTTAATCTACAAAATATTTGCAGGCAGCTCCAAAGCCAAATAAAAGTGATTTTCTTTTTGGGGGTGCCTTTTCCATCTGCACAGATAATTTGGAGTTTGCTGTATTATAGATACATGTAGTTTTGGGTTTTAATTTTAAACAGCATAATACGAGATGACTTTCATTCTCCTCAGGTTGGTTAAATCTCGATTTAAGAGGTTCTGCCCCTCAGAAGTTGGACTCCTGAAAAATGCTGAACGAGAACAAGAATCAGAAGAAGAGATGTGACTTTGGGCATCCAGTCTTTCTAGTTGAAATTTCTCTTTTTTTTTTATTATTTTTAATCACAGTTTTGCCTTTTCACCTTTTGTTTGGAGAACAACTGGTTGAGAATGATTCTTGGTGTCATGGTATTTGGGGCTTGGAGTGGCTCTCCCCAGGTCATCTAAAGTGTGATGCCCACACTGAAAAATATTATTTTATTTGCCTTATAGATATATATGCTCAGGGTTCCTGGGCTTAACTACCATTTGTAACTCATTATAGATGGAATTTCACTTGTTTATCTTGTTGCTGCAATGAGAAATAAATGAATGCATGGACCTTCGTTCAAACACCTCAGATTTTTGTGTTTGTTATTCAACTGCACCCCACCTTTATGTCATGAAGAAGAAGCTGTGTGACACTGAAATTCCTTTCTGTGAGAAATCTCTTTCTGTAGCACCTGCGTTCTCCCCTGGGAAAAGCAAGCCGGAAGTCATCCTATGATGCGCTCTCTCAGAGAAGATAAAAAGGCTGATCCACGGTTACAGAAGGGCACATGGTTGGTAAAGCCATGAAAATTTGGGAAAGGAGAGTCATGATGTTATCCAAAGAGTAAAAAAATCATCACACAGCATAGTATGGCCACCATGCCAACCGCTCTGCTGAAATAATTGAAGAGTTAAAACAAGGAAAATCCTTTAATGGAATACCTAGGTAAAAAGTCAGAGCCCTTCCCTCATCAGTGGACTAAGTAGCCTCCAATGGAGAGTCGGGAAATCTTTTCTCATTCTGGCTTTACTATTCACCAGCCTCTAGGGTTTTAACATTTACCATGTCCTTCTCTCTGATGTTAGGGAATTGAATTGGATGAATCAATTTCCGGCTGTTACATTTTATGAATCTAGAGTCTCTGAGACAAAATCGAAGTTAATTTAGTACCATATTAGTCAGAAAGGCCAGTCTCTGCTGTGACAGAAAAGAAAAGGAGTACTGCAGGAGTCTGTGACAGTTGACTTGAATATGAAGGAAAAGAGGCAGTGTAGTGGGTAGCTGGAGGTGTCACATGGGCAATTAAAACCTGAAGCTCCCTGGCTTTCCAGAAGCACTGACAAATCCAGAAAGCTGCCCCAGTCTGGTCTTATCACATGACACTGAAGAGGGACGTGAGTGGATTCTTTAGGCCAATGAACTGGATACATTTCTTTTTTTTAATGTAAGGGTTGCAAAGAGCAGATATGGGTGCCTACATGTTTATCTTGAACAATGCAATAGACCTTAATACATTTCTGGCATATGAAATACCCACATGCCGTGGTCCCCAGGTGATCATGGCATTCTGCCCCATGTGTGTCCTGTATTTTAGGGTTTTTTTCCTTAGCCCAGCAAGTTTCTGTGATTTTGGCAAGTTTGTATTTCAGAAGAGTGAGCTGTCAACTGCAGGTTACGTGAAAATGGCATTGCTGATATCTAGCCCTGAGCAGGAACTCTAGGAATAATTAGCATGAACCAGATTAAGACTGGAATTTTGAAAACTGTAAGTGTAAATATACTAGCAGTCTTTATGAGAGAGCAGAAATGTCCATTCCTGCAGTCTCTGCACAGAGAGAACACAAGTGAGATGCAACACAGTGAGTTCTCAGAGGAGGAGCTTCTGGTTCAGGTCTAAGTCCATAGTTTGGGGCTATCTGCCTCTAGTCCCTGAAATGAGCAATAAATTGAGCACCATTATTATAATTTTATGGAAGCCTTCACCAAGGGAGGGATGGAGGAAGGGTGCCCTCCCTTACTTTTGCTTGTATTTTATCTCAACTCTTCCAAAAACCTGGGGTCTCAATTCCTGAGCTTTTGCCAAACCCCTTCATGGGTATCCCATGCTTGATTTGCCATAACCAAGGTAAAGAGACTCTTTAAAGAGACTCAACGCAATATCAACATGGCTGTTGATGTGATAATAGCTCTTCAGTGATTTCTGTGATCTCTAACTGCCTTTGCTTGGGAAACTGCAGCCTCTGATGGCACTACCAGCTCATTGTTGAAGTGGGAGATCAGGTTATGACCGTCTTGGTGTCCTCCTCATCATCTTGTCACTTTAGGGCTCATTAATCAAGGTTGTATTGATTGTATGTTGGATGTGGATTAATAATGTGGTTTAGGAGTCACCGGGGCTACAGGAACAGTGAAAATAAAAGCTGAGAAGTGACAAGTTCTCCCCAATACATGGAGTCAATAGATTAAAAAGCATGAAAGAAAAGTCTGTATACATGGAGAATAGATCCAGAAATTCTATATTCTTTCTAATGTGAATTCCAGATGGGAAGATTGAGAGAATAGAGGACATGCATGAAATAATAGAAAAGAATTTCCCCTAAATAAATGGCAGTGAAGGGAGATTTTTGCTTTAAGCTTGGAGAGGTGCTTCAAGAGATGTGCAGTGAATAGAGTGATTGGGTTTCTGGACCAAACTGGTAAAAATGAAAAAATATAAGCCATTCTTATACCTTTAAGTTCATTTGATGAATATTATTATTCTATTTTTAAATCTAGCAAATTTTAACACTCAATTTTAAGGAGACTTTAATGTTTGGGGCACAGTTTTAAACTTAATTAGATTTCCCTTTAAACTTCTTCACTGTATTTATGAATTAAATATTTTTTATATTCTGAAGTACTTCAATTAACCAATAAATCTTCTCAGGGTGTTATTATTACAAATCTAATTTATTAAACTTATAAATGTGGTGAAACTTAAGTTTTCTTAAATATTCCAATACTGTATAAACTTAGTGAGATTTCAACTGAAACTCACAAGCGTAAATTTGTTAGTCAATTGCACACTTATAAATTGAACTTACAAGACTAATCTGCATAGATGAAATTATAATATTTGTAAAATTATAAATACCTAAAATGCTACACATGCATAATTCCTTAAGGCACAAGTATCAACATTATGATTTTGATGCTCTTAAACATTTCTGCACTTAGCTCGAGTCTTTCCATGTTAAAATAGGCTTATTGTTAAGGAAATGATTTGTTTATGACAGACAATGTCAGGGAACACCTAGTCTGCTTGTTGAGATATTGGACCCAGATATTGAATGGGACAGGATTCTTGACAGTGACCCTAATGGCATGTGCTGAATGCAGTTACTTATAGTCACTACATCAAACCCTCCACACGGGTCTCCCAGTGTTGCACAGCACAGGGAAGGTGCCTTCCCCAGCTGGAGTCATACTTAAAATTGCCTGTCTTTTCTGCCTACTCATGAAAACCTGCAATCCCCACCCAGGCTGTCATGTCATTTGATGGGATTTCATTATTCTTTAGCTCTTAAGATATTAACTATATTTCCTTCTAAGAGTAAAAATTTCTGAACTTGATGTAATACTGCCCATTTTTTCCCATATATTTCCTATCTGGTGAGATTGCTCACTCTTTACAGATCTTAAGACGATAGCCTAACGAATTCTAGGTCACTCTCTTTTAAAGATAATTCAACCGCTCTGAGCTGGGCTGTCAGTATTTCTGAGCCTTTAACTCTTTAAAGCAGGGACAAAACAGCTGTGTTTAGTGCTTGTGTGAGTTTTGGGAGGAATTGATACGATTAATGCAAAAGGTTAGAATGGAGGCAAGAAAGTGCCTCTTACCTGCTTCCTCTCATGATCTTGAGCTGTTCTGCCTGTTTTCAAGTGTCCTAAAGGGAGGGTTAAAGATCTTTACTAAGAAGCTGGCGGTGGAGCCCAATATAATCCCCCACTTGATAACTGGTGTCTGAAGCCAAAATACACACAGGCTCTAAAATGCAGAAAGAAGCCCAGCCAAGTAATCAAGGGGCTTAGCAATTGAGGTTGGAACAACTCTCTCATCTGCTCAGAAACTGACTCAGGTTCCCTTGGCCTCTCAGATCAATTCTAAATTGACTAGCACAGCACCTGAATAAAATAAAATCACTTTGAGTGTATTTCAATATAGAGTTATACTCTCATATTGTGTCCAACACGACCCCTGTACCAATCATGCTGACTTGCTCCCTGTTCCCTAAAACTTGTTTATTTTAATTTCCATGCCTAAGTTGTATTAACCACACTCTCTTCCCTCCTCCTCCTCGCAGCCTAACTTCTGGAGATTCTTTAAGGCCCAGTTCAAAGCTTTTCTTTTCTACTGCTTCATACCACACTTTCCTGTTTAGAAATTCCTACAGTATGGAGCCCAGAGAGCGGATCATATGCTATTCAGTCCTCTAATTATCTCTGCACATAAATGCTTCCTTCTTACTATATTATAATCTCCTAAAGGCAACCACACTTTTTTTGTCTCTATTGTAATGCCTAAGGAATCCTTCTCAACTTGTAGCGTTGAAAGGTGAGCTAGAGGAGTGGAAAGGAGAGAAAATTCAAAGGAAGATATCATTTAGAGAAAATAGGTCCACAAAGGTTGTCTGTGGGTGAAGACTCTGAGACCAGAGTTTGTGACTTGTCTAAGATCATGCTGTCAATTAGTGGCGAAGCCCAAGATGGGATAGATCAATAAATCTCCTGACCCTGGAGCGGGGGGTGGGTGAGGGAGAGAGATGGCTCTTTCCACTTCAGAGGCCACATGACTGCGCGGTCCCCAAGCCCTGCTTTCCACACAAATGTCCCATTCAGAGGAAAAGACTTTGGCTTCTGTTTGAATATCTCTGGTGATTTGATTCCGGTCAGAAATTGTCTTAGTCAGTTTGGGCTGCCGTAATAGAACACCATAAGCTGGGTAGCTTAAACGACAAATGTTTATTTCTCACAATTCTGGAGTCTGGGAAGTCCAAGATCATGGTGCCAGCAGATCTGGTGTCTGGTAAAGGCCCACGTCCTGGTGGGAGAAACAGATTATCTCTCTCCAGTCTCTTTTTTATAAAGGCGTTAATCCCATCAGGAAGGCTCCACCCTGATGACCTAATTGCCTCCCAAAGACCTCACCTCCAAATATACCATCACGCTGGAGATTAGAGTTTCAACACATGAATTTTGGAGGTACACAAACATTTGGCCCATAGTAAAAATCCAGGAGAGGAATCGCCAGGACAGAGATGACCAGGACACTCTATTCTTCCCAGCTGATACCTTTGCCACTCCCCACCCCCCTGAGAAATGTGTCTACATTTACTTCGTATCTGATATGCCCACATTATGGGTGAATGGCGGAGTACTGAAGTTACTGTGTAATAGGCTTAACAGCAGAAAAAACAATAGTAATGATGCTACCCTCTAGTGGCAAAGCATGGAAACACAATTCATAAGCCGAAGTACCAGGTTCACATCTCAAAAGAAGCTTCCTTAACCCAAAGTCAGACCACAAGCATTGTTAGAGGAAGAGTTTGGGTTATTTAAAAATATCTTAGATTTTAATTTATTAGTACTCTAACCCATTATGCTGGGTTGAATTGTGTCTCCCCAAGTTCATATGTTGTAGTCCTAACCTCCAATACCTCAGAATGTGACCTTATTTGGAAATAGGGTTGTTGTAGACATAATTAGTTAAGATGAGGTCATACCGGAGTAGGGTGGGCCCCGATCCAGTAGGGCTTGCGTCCTTAATAAAAAGAGGAAATTTGGACAAAGATACACACATAGGGAGAAT
The DNA here is from genome assembly GCF_965194805.1 of Balaenoptera borealis. Taxonomy (NCBI): domain Eukaryota; kingdom Metazoa; phylum Chordata; class Mammalia; order Artiodactyla; family Balaenopteridae; genus Balaenoptera; species Balaenoptera borealis. The sequence goes on from NC_138862.1 coordinate 48,435,391, forward strand.
GCCATGTGAATAGGAAGGCACAGACCAGGGTGATATGTCTACAAGTCAAGAAATGCCAGAGATGCCAGCAAACCACCAGAAGCTAGGAGAGAGGGTTAGAACAGATTCTTCTCCAGCACCTTCAGAGGGAGCGAGCATGACCCCACCATTAACTTGATCTTGGACTTCTAAGCTTCCAGAACTGTGAGACAATACATTTCTCAGTTAAGCCACTCAGTTTATTGGTACTTTGTTACAGCAGCCATAGAAAACTAATACATTCATTACTCTAACAATAACTTTAAGTTTAATGTTTTAGACTTCAAAATAAGGCATGTATTTGAACTGTAAAATGGCATGCTGAAGGTTTTATGGCAATGCCAGTGACGAAGATATTATCTCTCCTAAGTTTTATTACCAACCATAAAATGTGTTGTCCTTATTGAGAAACTGCTGACAACTTGGTTTGGTTATACATTTATGCTCTTTCCACTTCAGAGGTTTTATGGCCCTGCTCAGGTTGGCAGGTTTCCTTAACTGTTTTTTTGTCCAACATTCCTCAGGAAGGTAGAGTTTACACTTATACGGTAAATCATTTATGAACTAGAAACTTCTGCATTGTTACTTTTGGTGTGCTCTAACTTTTTATATGCTTGCTCTCTAACTAGATAACAAACTCCTTGAGTATCATATAATATTGTTAAGCTTTCTGGGGATTACGGTCCTTATCTGGAAAACGTATGGTGTTTATTACAAGATGCCCCCTGTATTAGCCAAGGTTCTCCAGAAATAAAACCAATAAGATATATATATATATATATATATATATATATATATATATAGAGAGAGAGAGAGAGAGAGAGAGAGAGAGAGAGAGAGAGAGAGAGAGAGAGAGAGTTGATTTACAATGTTGTGTTAGTTTCAGGTATACAGCAAAGCGATTCAGTTATACATACATATATTATTTCTTTACATTCTCTTCCATTATAGGTTATTACAAGATACTGAGTACAGTTCCCTGTGCTATACAGTAGGTCCTTGTTGGTTATCTATTTTATATGTAGTAATGTGTACATTTTAATCCCAAACTCCTAATTTATCCCATATATATATGTAATTTATATATTTTAAAGAACTGACTCATTGTGGAGGTTGTCAAGCCCAAAATCTGCAGGGTGTGCTCCGAAGCTTTTCAGAAGGCTGGCTGGGAAGGCAGGCTGGAAAGAGTTGATGCTGCAGTTTGAGTCCAAAGGCCGTCTGCTGGCAGAATTCCCTCTTAGTGGAGGTCAGTGTTTTTATACTAAGGCCTTCAACTGGTTGGATGAGGGTAATCCGCTTTACTCAAAGTCTACAGATGAAAACATTAATCTCATCCCAAAAATACCTTCACAGAAACATCTAGAGTAATGTTTGACCAATAACAGGGTGCCAGGGTCTAGCTTAGCTGACACATAACATTAAACTTCATAGCCCCCAGTGAATTCTGCCTCCTTGAATTCGTGCCTTTTTGTAGCTCCCTCCAACATTGAATCTGGACAGGCCTTATGCTTTTCTTTGACCAGTGGAATGTGCTAAGGGCATAATGTGGCAAATTATGGTCTTACACTTTAAGAGGCCTTTCAGCTTACACCATTGCCGTCTTAGAACCCAGCCTGAATGTGAAGGAGGCAAGGCTATTCTGTTGGGAAATCTTCAAGGAGGAAGAGGCCATTGAGAAGAACAGACCATGAGGTAGAGAGAGGTCCAGTCAACTTGGCCTTTCTGCTCACCTTAGCTGAGATCCCAGACATGTGAGAAAGGCCATCTTGGATCCTTGAAGCTTCTGTCAAACTTCCAGATGACTTGGCTAAATGCTCATGTGGAGCAAAGCCGTCGCTGCTGAGTCCTGCCCAAATTACCTGGTTATGAGCAAATAAATGGTGGTTGTGTTTTAAATCACTAAGTTTTGGAGTGGCCTATTATACAAAAATAGATAACTGATGTCTGTGCCAATGATTTCTGTAAAATAATTATACTAAATGGAGAGATTTAGGATCTAGAATATTTTCTTGTTAAGGTATAAATCATAGTGCTTTTTGATGCAAGACATTGAAAATATCAACTCATCTTGCCTCAGCTAAGCTTAAGATTTCATATTACTATTTTCAGAAGGACTAGTGTTACATGGGACTAGTATTTCTTGGCTGAAGCTCTTGTCTAGTTGCTATAAATTCTGGATTTGCCTTTCACCTGAATCAGGGTTTCTAGAAGGGAAAGAATAAAATCAAACTATTTCCCACACTATGTTTCTTAACCTAACCCACAATGGACCATTTCTCTCTTCTTTCAATCTTGACCACATACCTGTGCCCATTAGCTCAGATATGGGGGGTGAAAAAGAGGAGAAAACAGGAAAAGAAATTTAAAAGGAACAAGTCAGAATAGATGAAGAGAGAAATTGAGGTTCTCTGGAGCAAGATGCAGAAGTAAATTTAAAACTAAGAAAGAATTTGAGGGTTCCTTTTCTTTCATCTTCTGGGGCATGGAGAGGTCAGCTCAGGATTACATTAATCAGAGTTCAGCATCTTCCACATATACCTGAATTTCGTAGGCAGCAAACTTCTACTAGTGTTAAGCAGTTACTCCCTTCTATGTATCCATCAGCCCTTGAGATCCCATCTGGAACATCTTGCTCTGGGCAGTGTAGGAGGCACCTGAAGAACAATGGCGTACAGAACAGAGGAAAACCGGACGGCACAAGGAAGAAAGGTGAGTGACTTGGTAACTTCCTCTTGGCCCAGAAAAACTTTTTTGGATACCTTTCTTCCTGTCCTCCATTGACCGCCAGGTAGAAACAGAGGATGGTAGGGTTGTGTAGATATACAAACAGGTGAGGTCAAGGGTTTCTCTGTTAGCAGTAGCTCAGACTCTTCACTAATTAAGGGGTAGCTAATGCCACTGGGAGGTTTTCCAATGGAGAAACTCAGAGGCTCATCTCTACGGTGTAACAGGTGGGAGAGTTGAGGCTGGACTTGGTCATCAATGCCATAGGAAGTAAGGTAAGCAGGTGTCTGTGTACTTAACTCTCCGATGGGGGTCAGAGTCCAGACGGTAGGGAAATAAAAAGGATTTCAGAACTTCTTGACCCTTCTGGGTATAAACTCATTAAAATCTGTTTAAATAAATGAATAAGATAAAACAGAATGGTAGTTTCATATGTGACAAAAATACAGGCTCCTTATGAATTTTAGCGTACTTATTTGAATATCTGGCAATCTTTAAAGCCATGAGATTTCCCATAAGCATTGACAAAGGAATGTCCTATTACATGAAAAAGCCATTTAATCTCTTGCCATTTGCTAATTTACTGCAAACGATTCACTCCCTTTGGGAGAATTACCCTAAAGGGTGCTTACCAAATGTCTGTGGGCATCAAGTTGGGGGACTAATTAAAACACAGATTGTGGGGCCCCACCCACAGAGTTTCAGATTCAGTAGGTTTCCTGTTTTATTTAATGGATTATAATATTTTATAAGCATCATTTATTTTGATGCTCAAATTGTCCCCCATTTGGTAATGGGGGATCACTTCATGCTGGAGTCTGTGTCCATTTAATATGTACCCATCATTCCTTGAACACTTTTTTGCTTTCTGGTATAAGATATTCTAGGCTTATCTTGGAGTTTCCCTGCCCCAGTCTTGGAATTAGCCATTTTCCCAAGAAGCCATATTCCTTTTAGTGGAAAATTGTTTTTAGATCAGAATCTGAGCTTTAGGTGTGCTTATTGCTAATGGGGTATGAATGCTTCCAGGCCCTATGAGTGGCTGGAGCTAGACAATATATGTATATAAATGTGTTATTTATATCATAAATATGCAACATATACATTTTTGTGTATTAACACACTTTGCACCTATGTTTACTTCTATATTATTTATATATAAAATATATTTATTGAATATATATTGAAATATATATTATTAAAAATATATTTAAAACACATGAGTTTGTATTGATATATACATCCAATTCCAATTCAATGCTATAGTTTTTTTTTAAGACACAATGGAAATTATTTAGTTCAAGTATTAGAAATAAAAAGTAATATCATACACCTTCTTTGAAACACTTGTCTTTGTTGTAGTCAAAAGTTTTCCTCTTTTGGATAAGAAGTTCAGGACTGCATTTACGCGTTTTTCTGACAGCCACTTTCCCTGCAGGATATTGCTTCTTTCAGAATTGATTGCATGTAATGTTGTTTCTTTCTCCACATTTCTGATTACTTGTTTTGAAATTCTTATGGAATTCAGGTTTTCTCCCTTTCCACAGTTGTAACTCCCTTTTAGAGTAAGGAACTTGGCTCTGATTATTCTTAAATGTTTAGCTGTTTGATCATCCAGTACGTAACCAATCTTGGATCTTCACCCCCACCTCCACCCACGTGTGGACACCCTTCTCTTCCTGCCTGGGGTATGACTCCCTATTCCAGGCTGCTACCCCATGTGGATTCCCTTCTCACTAACTATGGCTCTGACTTCCCACACCAACCAGTCAGCCCACCCATGAAGGTGTCTTCCTGACCCGTCTCGGTCTCTGAAGGACTGCCCTCCTCTCTCTGCTCTAGCTTTGAGTTCCCACATGGGGCTATCTCTCACCTGGACACCTTCCTCACCCCTTGCTTCTGAAACCTCATGCCAGGCTGCCTCTCCCCGTCACAGGGATGCCTTATTCACCCTGCTTGGGGTCTGACATCTCATGCCAGGCTCTCCCCCGCCTTTTGCCCTCCCCCATTGTGGATCCCCTCCTTACCCCGCTGGATTCTGAATCTGCTCTGGGCTTCCTCAACTATGACTTTAGGACTGAAATTTTCAGGAACAAAAGGCCTCAAATAGGTTGTTTAAAATATGAAGAAACGGAGATTCAAGAGCTTAGGTAGCTTGTCCTGGGTCACAGAGCAAATGAGACAAAGTCAGTACAAATCCAGGCCTCCCTGTATGTAAGCTATGTGAGAGCAGGGACCTTGCCTCTCTTGTTCACTATTTTATCCCCAGCATGTAGCGTGACGTCTGCATGAGTAGAATGAATGAATAAATGAATTATTCCCTGTTTAGTTCTTTTCCTTTCCTCCTTTGTCATCTTAATATGTGTGTGTATATAAATTGATGACTTTGTATATTTGTCTATAACCAATTGAAATTCATGCTGTTATATAAATGTCAACATCTAAATTTCTGTGCCTAGGGATTTCTTCTGTTTTATGAATTTCTAGAGTTCCTAGCTGGATAGTTGGCCTATAGATGAAGATATGAAAGCACTAAAAATCTATGGCCGTTGTAACGTCCCAGAATTCCAGCACTTCTGTCAGGTGTGGAAGAAAAAAATGTCTGAGCACCACCAAAGTCAGTTTTCAGTCACCAGTGTACAACCCCTTCAAAATATCTGGAACCCTACACGAGATGAATACTATTACCACATGGCAGACATGAGCCCACGATCAGTGCCTACAGTCATACAGTTCAATTACGACCATTCTGCAGATGTTCATGCAAGACAGTGTTTCCAAAGCATATTCCTAAGAATGCTATTTCTGAGAGATTCTTCTTGAGAAGAGGATTCTGTGGTCAAATAATGCTGGCAACTTGATAATTCACAAGGTATACGAACATACGAAAGGCTCTGAGAAATCCTAGAATCGAAGAAAGCTGTTACCTTTATGTCACCTAGTGTCACCCAGATTTCCTTAACCACAGAGCTCCTGTTGAGAGTAACACCACCCAAGTCTCATTTCTTCATTCATGCAGTGGGTAACAGTATCTGTTCCATGGAGTTATTGTACATATTTATAAATGAGATACAGATATGCAAAGTGCATAGCATAGTGCTTGGTATTCTTTTCCTTACGTTTGCTATTTATTGAAAATTATTCCCTTTATTACTGAAGAAATCATAGATCTATTTATTATCGTAATAATTGAAAAAATAATAAATGCATAAGGTGAAAACTTCAAATCATAAAAGGAGTGTAAAATGAAAAATACATTTCTCATCATATCCCTCAGATTCCCAAGAGGAATTTTTTTATGTACGCTTCCAGACATTTTCTGTGCATGTACATGTAGACATATCAGAAACAGGGATTTTCTTAATCTATTCACAGTGAATGAGATAATGGATTCACCTTCATTTATTTTGTGTTTTGGCAGCATTGCCTCTAAGTTCTTCCATTTTGGGACACACCGGTATGTTTTTCTGAAACCCCTGGGTGAGGTAAAGTTTAGAGCCTATGTGTGTGTCCCCCGCAAGCTGCTTTGATGAAGCGAGTGTTGTAGAGAATAGGGAAAAATACATAGTTGTTTGGGGGTTGAAAAAAATTCAGCTTAAATGTGTCCTCTTTTGTAAAACCTATCTGAATCTACCAGGAACAGAACTCTAACTGCGGAGGTGGATATGCATGCATGCATTCATTCTTTCAGTTGAGAGTGGAGAAGGGGTAGGGAAGAAGAAGATGGGTCTCTGGGCAGGAGAGGGTCAGAGCTGCAGCTGCAGAGACACCAGCTGACAGTGACTCAGATGGTGGATTGGTTTGCTACAGCTGCTGTAACAAAGTACTACAGCTGAGTGGCTTAAACAACAGAAATCTCTTATTAAGCAGTTCTGGAGATTAGAAGGCCAAAATCAAGGTATTTGGCAGCGTTGGTTCCTTCTGAGGCCTGGGAGGGAAGGATCTGTTCGCATCCTCTTTCCTTGGCTTGTAGACGGCTGTCTTCTCCCCATGTCGCTTCACATCCTCTTCTCTCTATGCATGTCTGTGTCCAAATTTCCTCTTTGTATAAAGACATCAGTCATATTGGGTTAGGGACAACTCTAATGACCTCACTTTGACTTGATTACCTCCTGTAATGACCCTATCTCCAAATAAGGTCATATTCTAGGTACTACTTCACCATATGAATTTTTACGGGAACACAGTTCAGCCCATAACAGATGGGTCGTAATGCTGGCTTCAGTGCTTTTCAAAATTCGTGTGCCAGTAATGCCCACTCACCAACTGTACCTGTCAAAGTATGGGCTTCTTAAAGACGTGCAAGTACTGGAATCATGTGTGGGCGTCACTGTTCGACCTCAGCGGACAGCCTGGAGTGCCTGCTGGTCTACCTCTGCTAGAGCCTCCTAACAAAACACAGGAAGCTGGACCATAGGTGATCCCCAGGCCCACTGCCTTCCGGACTTCTTTTATTTTTTTCTTTTTTGTTCCCTTCCCCACTTCTTTGCTTGTCAGGACAATTACACTTTGACCCTGTTAGCGATTCCCTCCCTTTCTCCTTTATTGCCCTGAGTCATCTTCCTTCCCCATAACCCCCCAATCACTTTTTTCATGTTCTCATTCAGTGAAGGATGAGGAAATTGCAAGCAGACTGTGTACCTTTTATTAGGTGATTCGAACTGCTTTCTGCCTGATTAACCTCAAAAATCCTAAAAAATGAGGACATCTGATTGATAGAACCCTGAGAGAAGGAATTATTTTTTTTAGAAGAGTTTTTGATTAAAGTTCTTGGCTCAAGAAGAGAAGAAGCCAAGTGGATTTGTAGTTTGGATTCCCCATGGCTTCCTGCCGTGCGTGTAACCTCAAGGTGCTGGTGGCCATTGTGACGGCCGTCATTTGGGGACTGGGCATCTGGAAGAGTGTAATCAGGATCCAGAGAGGTAATGTCATCCTGCTGTGTTTAATTCAGAGCAAGAGAAGGTATTGAGCCTCTGTCCCTGCCACCTGATATACCAGTACTGGAAAGTGCCATGTCTAGGCTGAGACTGCCCGCCATTTATGAAATATAAAAGACAAGGGTCAATTGATGGCTAGCATATGGTTGTATATACATGAATACATGCGTGTACGTGTGTGTGTGTGTGTGTGTGTAAGTGTGCAGGGTGACGAACAACAGTTGAATTGGCCTGTTCATGCTCCTTTAACACCTGACTGAATGAATAGCCGAGTAATAATTTAAATCATTAATAGCACATGTTTGGGCTTGTTTAGCTAAATCCAAGGAAGGAAAATAGTTATGGACACACACACACACACACACATTATTAAACATATGCAGAATGAAATTTCATTTCAAGAAGAAAGTTTAGGAATGTTTTCATTAGGATGGTAAAAAAAAGATCTTATGTTTTGCACACAAAGTTCCCACTTTTCAGGTGTAGAAAGCTAGTTAAAAATTAAGATCATTTAGAAAACAATTTTCCTGGTTAGTCAACAACTACTTGTTAGTCACCTGCTATGTGGCAGAGCTGAGCCTGAGAAAGGGAGGTGAAGGCGGGCAATGGTGTGTAAACAATGATGTTAAAGGAAAGCCCCAGAAACTCAGAACAGAGACTTTCCATAATACTCATGCTGGTTCCTTTGTGCCATGGGGTTTTCCATAAAGGGATCCAAAACTGGATGGGCTGAGCATTGCCTTTTGTAAAAAAAAAGAGACAGAGAGACAGTTTCTAATGAAACTGAGTAAATAAGGGTAAATAATGCCAGTCAAGAGAGGGCAGGAGAGGTGGTCTGCCCCCAGAGGAGGTAACTGCAGAGGACAGAGGTTGGGGGAGCCAGCAGGAGCGCAAGCCATGCCTGCAAAGATCCACTGTCAAGGACAAAAGGAGTCAAATACGTTGGCTGCTGATGGAGTGGTAGCTGAGAACAGATCTGGTTTTTTCCCCAAAGAACATATTTAGAGAATACTGTATTAATAGGATTTAGAGAACAAGCAAGAAAAAGTTTATCAGAATAAAAGCAGTAAAATTTAAACTTGGAGAAAATGTGGTTTTGTTTATTTAAGGTTTGTAAAATAATTTGAGGTTTAAAAAAATTATGAACTATAGGCTTTACCCTATTAAGACTGCTAAATGTATAAGACCTTATTTAAAGGGTATACTTTTAAGAACTCCCTTCCTTCCTTCCTTCTTTCCTTCCTTCCTTCCTTCCTTCCTTCCTTTCCTCCCTCCCTCCCTCCCTCCTTCCTTTCTCCCTTCTTTCCTCCTTTTCTTCCTTTACATCTACTTTTAAAGGGAAATTTGTGGTGACTTATAAAGAACACAGGTACAATAGAACCATTAAAACAAGGACCAAAGTACAAAAACACTGCAAGGAAGAGGACAAGGTTGGGGATAGAAAGTAAATGAAAATCAAAGGCTAGAAGGAGTAGCTAAAAATAAATACAAAACATATCCCTGTGTTTCCTGAGGGCTAAGGCCCCAAACGCACGATAATAGATAATAAAGAACCCATGTTTAACAATAAAAGCATACCAGCTCCTCAGAAAAGACAAACGTTTCCTTGCTCTAGCTGATTTTTTTTGAAGTGGCTCTTTATGTAAGGGACATCCCTCAGTTTTTGGGTAAACCCAGTGGAAAAGGAGGGGGTTATCGGTACCATCTAAAGAGAAAGATTGAAAGACCAGTATTGTTTGCTGTTGCTGCTTTGCTTTGTGCACTGTATTCAGACTTTGTCTTAGTTGGTAAATTCTGGCTCCTCCACTTCACTCCCTTCCTCGCCATTCTCCTCCGCCCCTTTCCATCCCATCTCGTCCCATCTCATGGAAGTTTTGAGTGCTCTCACTTTAGTCCCTTTACCTGCGTATAGAGATGAATTGTTTTTAAACTTATTTTTTAAGGGGAGAGTCATGGATACCTCTGAGAAACTGATGAAAACTATGAATGTCTTACTCAGGAAAAATATACATAAACACATACACATACAATTTGGGGTAAATTAATTTTACTGCCTTCAAAATTTATTTTCAATATAAACAGAATATATATCTATGGTTTAGGTTTAACATATTTATATAAACAAGTTATATCTCTCTCACTTTTAATTTCTATGAAAAAGTAATGGCCTCTGTGTAGAAAAAGTACAAAAAAAATTAAATTCTGCTGTAAGTAAATTTCAATTAGAAGTCGCTGTTGTTTGGCTATAGAGTGAACATTAATGTGGCTATAGGTATACTATTTATATGTTTCATTTTTATAAAACTTACTGTTAATTTTTTTTACTGTATTCCAGGTACTGTGCTAAAAAACTTCACATACCTTCTCTCATTTAATACTGACAACTGTCTCTGAGGCAGTTATTATTATACCCATGTTACAGATGCTTGGCTTTCATTTTACTCAATTACATACTCCCTCAAGAGGCAAACTTGATAATAAATCAAAATCATGTGACTGTTCCTGGAGGGCAGGTTGTATTTTGGGGTTTAAAAAAAGTCCAGAGAAGTGTTTTCAAGATGGAGGAAGCTGGGTTTTAGGCAGCTGTACTTTTATTCAGTTTTAATCCTGTTGTTGTAAATCTCTGTTCTGTAACTTTACCAGTCTCCCTTCTTGCTTCCTCATATAATCACTCTTTAAATCAAGAAAATAATTCCTATGAAAGGGAAGGGATTTCTTTGAGGAAGAAATTTTGTTTTGTAATTGGCTGAGGGGCATGAATTATTTTAACATCAGAATCAGTGATGTTTAAGTTGATGATCCCATTTTACAAGTCACTTTCTTAAAAGATTCTCTTTTTTTAAAATTCATTAATTTTTGGTTGCGTTGTGTCTTCGTTGCTGTGTGGGCTTTCTCTAGTTGTGGCGAGCTGGGGCTACTCTTTTTTTTTTTTTTTGATATTTCAATTGTTTTATGAATCAGGAAAATAGCTGCGTTTTTTTTTTCCTGGATTTTAACATCTTTATTGGAGTATAATTGCTTTACAATGGTGTGTTAGTTTCTGCTTTATAACAAAGTGAATCAGTTATACATATACGTATGTCCCCATATCTCTTCCCTTTTGTGTCTCCCTCCCTCCCACCCTCCCTATCCCACCCTTCTAGGTGGTCACAAAGCACCGAGCTGATCTCCCTGTGCTATGCGGCTGCTTCCCGCTAGCTATTTTACGTTTGGTAGTGTATATATGTCCATGCCACTCTCTCACTTTGTCCCAGCTTACCCTTCCCCCTCCCCATATCCTCAAGTCCATTCTCTAGTAGGTCTGTGTCTTTCTTCCCATCTTGCCCCTAGGTCCTTCATGACGATTTTGTTGTTGTTGTTGTTGCGGTGCGCGGGCTTCTCATTGTGGTGACTTCTCTTGATGCGGAGCACGGGCTTTAGGAGCGTGGGCTTCAGTAGCTGTGGTGCACGGGCTTAGTTGCTCCGCGGCATGTGGGATCTTTCCGGACCAGGGATCGAACCACTGCGCCACCAGGGAAGTCCTACAAGTCACTTTCTTAAATTAAGAGACTAGGACCTTGGTTTAGTGAATTTTTCCTTGATTTTTAGGTACTAGATATTTTTACTTGACATTCTGAATTCAACCCCACCCACAGGTTTTTGATAACACATGTTACTGAAGAACATCTGGTGTAGAATGTGTACATGAGAGTTGGGGAAAAATACATGAGTAGGGGAAACAAAGCTGTGCAGCCAGATTGCCTGGCTCTTACTGAGTAAACTAGAGCAAGTTACTCAACATTTCTGTATCGTGGTTTTCCTATTATTAATAATAAATCCTATCTTATAGGGCTGTTGTGAGAATTAGTTAATACGTTTACAGGTTTAAGATGATACCTAGTACACTGTAAGCACTCAATAAATGTTAGCTACTATTTTTCATTTATGTATTTTTTGATAATTTAGTGCATAGTTTTCTCCACTCCCTGAAATATACCTTGAATAGATGCCGTTGATCTAGTTTGGACCTTTGGATTGAAACTCAACTTATCAAACTGAAAGTCTACAGTAGGTTTAATCATAAATTTCAACTAATTAGCTCAAAATAGAAACAGGAACAGTTCTAAGAACCGCCATATCTCCCTGCATTTGTTTTTCAATATTTATAATTACTAGACCATTGGGGAAATTTTTATTAAAACATTTAAGCAGTTTATTAGAATATGTAACCAGGTTGTTAACATTGAACAACCTTTACCTTAAGTAAAGTCTATACTTAATACTTAAGTTTTTAAGCTTTTTCCCACCATGGAATAAACTTTCATAACATTGTCCTCTCATTTAAGAATAAACTTTATCCTCGCCCAGATATTTCAAATTCCTGGTCTGGGAACAATGACAGATCCCTGGATTTTTTTTTTTTTAATTTTATTTATTTATTTATTTATTTATTTATTTATTTATTTATTTATTTATTTATTTATTTATTTATTTATTTATTTATTTATTTATTTATTTATTTATTTATTTATTTATTTATTTATTTATGGCTGTGTTGGGTCTTCATTTCTGTGCGAGGGCTTTCTCCAGTTGCGGCAAGCAGGGGCCACTTCTTCATCGCGGTGCGCGAACCTCTCACTATAGCGGCCTCTCTTGTTGCGGAGCACAGGCTCCAGACGCGCAGGCTCAGCAATTGTGGCTCACGGGCCCAGTTGCTCCGCGGCATGTGGGATCTTCCCAGACCAGGGCTCGAACCCGTGTCCCCTGCATTGGCAAGCAGACTCTCAACCACTGCACCACCAGGGAAGCCCGATCCCTGGATTTTTAAACCCCTAAGGACTCCGAGCTAGACACTAGAGTTTCCTGATGGAATTTCTTTGACTAAGGAAAGATATTTTTTATTCCCCCACTTAAATTAGACTTTTCAAAACAGATTCTAATTTTATCTAGTTTAGGAGAAGAAATTTAATTCATGTTTTCTATTTGGAATTTCAAATATTTTATGCTATTTTTTCAAGCAGCATGAAATGTGAGTGTCACATATGTTCTGCACTTAATTTTCCATGATGTGTAGTAAAGGTGTTAAAAATAGGGCTAGTATTCCTCGAAGTATTATTTATTACAATTTAAAAGAATATAAGGAATTATTATTATTATTATCACACAGGTGTTATAAAAGAAAAATACTACTGTTAAGTATGTTCCAGTGTACGGATCCTCAAATAGAATGAAGCTGTGCTCACTCTTCCTGTTATCCCTGTGGTAAAGGCAGGCACTGTGAGGAGGGACCAGGAGCACTGGATTACTAGCCAAGAGATCTGAATTCTAGTCCCCACTCAGCTACCAACCAGTTATTGCTCTGGAAAGAGTTACTATTAATGGAGAATGTACTCTTTGCATAGAACGAGGAAGTTGGGCTAATGAAGAGCTACTGTCACTTTTATGAGACCATAACTCTAAAAGACTAGTTATAGGATACAAACAAGCCACATAATCTTTCTGAATCTGACTTTCTTAACTTAAAACAGAGAGGCTTAAAAATACTAATACTGCTTTTGCTATATTTTGTGGGTAATTTAGTTATTTCAGATGATAGGGTCTTGAACTGGGGAGCACAAGGTGTGAAAATGTGATTATGATTCAAGAGTGGAGAGCTCAACCAAAATGTAAATGGAAAAGAAGCCAATGAGCAAAAATTGGGGGGTACCTTCTATGTATCTGGCACTGTGCTAGGACCTGGAGATAGAAACCATATCCCTTCTCTAAAGGGAGTCAAAATACTCATTAAGTATAAGGAATGACTCTTGACTAGTGGCAAAAAGGCAGGCTGAATAGACGTGGATAGGTGCCCTTCCTACTTACAAACACATAGAAATTATGAATAAAATATAAAAATAATTCAAATATATAGCAGGCTTTCTTTCTTGAAGGGAAATTCCAGGTGGCAGAGACAAAGAGAAAAGTCAATACCATAATGGTGAGGCAGTGACATAAGCCATAGAGGCTGGGGGTTGTGGCTTCAATGCACACATGGACACAGGAAGCATGACTTCCATCCTGTGTCAAGTGGGAAAGCTGAACCTGAGCCACGGGGATAACCCCTAAAGCCTCTAAAAGTTGCCTCAACCATGAAAAGGTTAGAAAAGTTCTGCTCACTAACCCAGAGAAGCATTTAATAACTCTATCATCTGTTCAGGGACATGAGTAGGAAAAGAAAAGTCACCACAAGTAATTGAAACCCCAGGCTATAGAATCTGAATTTGTCCTACCTTCAGTGCAGAAACCCCCAGTGAGACATTATCCTGAAACTAGTTTAAGACTACTACTGATGTTACCCTAAGATAATAACAGAAGTGCTGCAAAATTTCCCTGTAGAAATATTTTCACAAATAGGATCCATAAAAGTCTCATGGAAGAGCAGTAAGTAAGATAAAGGTGAGTTTATAGCCCAAAATTACAAATGAACCACAATGTTGGAGAGACATTAAATGCAGCCAATAGGATTAACTTTTCCTGAACTGGATATAACAGAACTATCTGGAAGAGAATATAAAGTATTTAAAAAATGATTTAAAAGTTTAAAATACAGGAGGAAAAATCACAATAAAAGAAAAAGTTGGTACTTTTTTAAAAGGATAAAAGAATTTGAAAAAGAACCAAATAGTATTTCTTGAATGAAAAATATAGTAATAAAAAAAATTAATGGGTAGACTTAAAAGGAGATTAGAAATCATTAGAGAAGTAGGGAAATGGAAGTCTTGAAGAAATTACCTATAATGTAATATAACAATATAAAGAGATGTTAACTTTGAAATATGATTAGGAAACTTGAAATATATAAGGCTAAATTTCAACAGGGTCTACCAGAAATTCCAGAAGAAAAGAATAGAGAGAATACGGGAGAGGCAACATTGGAAGAAATAAAGACTAATAATTTACTTGTATTGAAGAATGACTGAGTCTCAAGCAGGGAAAACAAAAATAAATCCACGTGATGGTAAAATTGCAGAACATCAGATAAAAGAAAACTTAAAAAGGAATAACAATTAGATCAAGAAAAACTTCTCATTAACAGCAACAAATTCTAGAAAACAGTGGGATAACATCTTCAAAGTGCTGTCAACCCAGAATTGCATACCTTATCAAACTGACAAGGGCAAGGGCAAAATAAAAGCATTTTCAGGTCAACCTTGGAGAATCTGTCACTCATAGACCCTAACTGAAAGAAAGATTAAATCGTATACTTCAGAAATCAATAAATTGAACCTACAAGGAACAAATATAATATATCAGGGCAAACAAACTGACAAACTTTTTGGTAGATTTAAATAGTCATAGATTGCTTTCTACATCTTAAAAGGCTAATGTTACAGGAGATTTAAAAACAAGGTGGCACTAAAATACAGTTGGCCCTCTATATCCATGGGTTCACATCTGCAGATATGAAGGGCTGGCTAAACGTACTATATCATTTTATTAAAGGAACTTGGAGTGTCCGTGGATTTTGGTGTCTGTGGAGGTCCTGGAACCAATTCCCTGCAGATGCTGAGGGACAACTGTACTAGAAAACAATGAAATAAAGAAAGAAAATAATACCATTGAAGGCATCAAAGTAGGGGGGGGAAACATGAAATAAGATAGTAGAAATAATAAACACAACAAGTTTAAGTACTTTAAACTCATCTGTTTAAGGAAAGATATTGTCATATTGGATATCATCAAAGCAAAACAAAATGTAACTCCTGCTGTTTATAAGAAACACAGAACATTTAATGACACAAAAAGATGAAAAGCAAATGATGATAAAACTAATTCCAGGCAAATACTATCCAAAGCAAAAGGAAGCTGAGTTAGCAAGATTAATATCAGAAAACCAGAACTTAAGGCAAAAAATACTATGAAGAATAAGAGTTTTATTACTCAAAGATAGAAATAATTCAATAGGGAAGAATCAATAATCCAGTGCCTGTATGCATCAAATAACACAGACTCAGAATATATAAAGCAAAACAGGGCAGAATTATACAGATAAATATACAACTTTACAATCGGGGTGGTTGAGTCTAACGCTTTCCTGTAAGAAACTGATAGGTCAAGCAGAGAAAATCAGTAAGGATTCAGAAATTTGAAAAACATAACTAACAAACTGGACTTAGTGGATTTATAAATTCGAATTGCCACGGTAAGTAGAGAGTATATATTATTTTCAGAAGAAAGTCCTAGTGAGTACCAAAGAATCAATCCTATAGATTATGTTCTGTGAATACAATGCAGTACAATTAGAAGGCAGTGCATAAAATAACCAAGAAAATTCCAATAAATGTATAAAAAATTGTTTTAAATAATTCAAAGAAGACATCAAATGAAAATTACAAAATATTTAAAAATTCAGGGGAAACACTCTATATCACAACTTGTGGCACAGCTAAAAATATAGTTAGAATGACATTTATAGCTTTATGTACATATTAAAAAGCCAGACAGAGTGAAAATTAGTGATTTAAGCATTCTAACTTTAGAAGTTAAAAAAATAAAGAGTAAATTCTAAGGAAGTATGTCTGGCAGTCGTAAAAATAAGAACAAATTAATGGAATGGAAATCAAAGAAACAAGAGCGGAGATCAACAAAACCAAAAGCTAGTTTTTTGAAAAGATGAATTTAAATAGATACATTTCCCGCGAGATTCGTTAAGACAAAAAAAAAAAAAAAGGCATAATTAAGCAACATATACGAAAATAAAAGGGTCACGACCCTTTAAGCAAAATCCTCTTCTCTGTGAGGCCAAGGGGACACGCCCACCCAGAACCAGCATCTCGCGCCTCCTTCGCATGGGTCCTCAGAAGCCCTGCTCCGCCTCCCGGGACTGTGCCTGCCTTTCCCACTCGTCGTCTCGAGGGTCAGCCGCGCTGCCTGTGCTTCCCTGACCACGAGGGGTGGCTGTTCACAGTGTGTTGTGAAAAGAGCTTGCGGTGTGGGCTGGGGTGTCTGCGTGTGTGAGCGCAAGGCCCCCTGAGTGTGGGACAAGACGGAGATGGAGAGAGAAGGGGCGGCTGCGGGCCTCTCGCCTTCTGCCATAGGGCTTCGAGGAACCCACGATTGCTAAATTCAGACTTGGATTTTCGGGTCCTTATGAAGGTATGTTTATCATGGCATTAGAGTTTTGCGTTTACTTTTATATAAATGGTAGATAGGTCTTCATTGTACGTTGTCCCAGACCCTGCATATGGTTGCGTTGCTGGTGAAAATATCAATACAAATTAGTACAACCCGTGTGGGGCAAGATGGTAATCACTGTCGAGAAGACGAATGTGTGTATTCTTTGGCTCAGAAATTCCATTTCTGGAAATATATTCTACAGATGAATTTGTACAATGGCAAAATAAAACGTGTAGAATGCTATTTTGAAGCAACAATTGAAAACAATACAAGTGTCATCAATAAGTGGTTAAATTAGGGCACAATCACACAATGGAATATAATGCAGCTGTAAAAGAAAGTGTGGAAGTTCTCTTGTGAACTGCTGTGAAAAGATTTTTTGACATCCATTAAGTGCAAGAGCAAGCTACAGAAAAGAGAGGGAGAAAATAAGACTATAGATTCATATTTGCTTATTTTGTGAAAAGAAAGATTGGAAAAAATGAATAGAAATTACTTGTGTATATTTGGGGATGGGAACAAATGTTATTTTCAACTTTGAATATATTACCTATTAAAATATATTAAAAAAATAAGACAGTGATTTCAAAAAAACAGTAACTAATGAGGACAAACATAAGCAAATACCATGGAAAACCTTATCCTAGCTAGTATAAAACTTTGGTCAAGTGACAATTTTCTTAAAAAAATGTAAATGACCAAAATTTACTCCAAAAGGAGGGGAAAAAACCTAGATAGAACAGTAACCATTAAAATAGTCATCAGTATTTTTTAAAAAATGCTACATACTGATTATCTTAGATATAACAGTAGTATAAAATGTGATGGGAAAGATAATTTCAAAATAGTGTTACCTCTAGGTAGCAGGGTAAAGGAATATTAATAGAAAGGAATTCAAAGGATTTCAGCTCTTTCTAGTTTCATTGCTCATTAAGAAAAAAAACTCTGAAGCAAATCTGAGAGAAAGTTACTATCTATTAAAACTGGATGTGGGTAGTTGGGCATGTTTTATTATTTTCCATACCTTGTGTATTTGAAGTATTTTATAATTTAAGAAGATTTGCATATTTCCTTGGTCACATAGAGAAGTTTGTCACACAACAGTTACAATTAAATCTCTCTTGCTAGATTGTAAGCACTTTGAGATCAGGATCCATATCTTATTTTTTTTTTAAACTAATTGACTATTTTTGGAGCAGTTTTAGGTTTACAGAAAAATTAAGCAGAAAGTACAGAGAGTTCCCATTTACTCTCTCTCATCACTCTTCCCCCTGTATAGTTTCCCTTGTCATCAATATCTTACACTTGTATGTTGCTTTTGTTACAATGGACAAGCCAATATTGATACATTATTATTAATTAAAATACATAGTTTATATTATGGTTCACTGTGTTGTACAGTTCTATGGATTTTGACAAATACATAATGATGTATATTCACTGTTACAGGACCACACAAAATAGTTCACTGCCCTAAAAATCCACCACACTTCACCTGTTCATCCCTCCCTTCCCCAACCCCTGATCTTTTTACTCTCTCTATAGTTTTGCCTTTTCCAGACTGACATATTTGGAATCATACAGTATGTAGCCTTTTCAGACTGGCTCCTTTCACTTAGCTAAATATATTTAAGATTCCTCTATATCTTTTGGGGGCGTCATAGCTCATTTCTTTTTATGGCTGAATAATATCCCATTGTATAGATATATTGAATATACAAGTTTTCACCTATTAAAGGTCATCTTGCTTCCAGTTTTTGGTGATTATATATGCAGCTGCTGTAAACGTTCAGGTGCAGCTTTTTGTGTGGGCACAAATTTTCACTTATTTGGGTGAATGCCTAGGAGCATCCTGGAGTTTGCAATATACATTTACGATTGCTTTCTAGTAACAATATATGGCCTCATGTTTGATGCCAGTACCTTATAGCAGAGTATTCCCAATTCCTCCTTCTCTTTCCTTGTAACAATTTTGGCATTCATTTCATTTATCCATAAGCTATAATCACCTCATATATCATTACTATTATTATTTTGAACAAACTTATCTGTTAGATCAATTAAGAATAAAAAACTAAAAGATTTTATTTTGCCTTCATTTATTCCTTCTCTAATGCTCTTCTCATGTAGATCTAAGTTTCTGACCTATATCATTCCCTTCTTTCTGATTAACTTCCTTGAACATTTCTTGCAAGACAGAAATGGTGACAAACTACTGGTGACAAACTCCCTCAATTTTCCTTTGTCTGAGAATGTCTTTATTTCTCCTTCACTTTTAAAGGATAATTCCTTGGATACAGAATTCTTTGTTGTTTTTCATTCAACACTAAATATTTCACTCTATTCTCTTTTTCTTGCATGATTTCTGAGGAGAATTCCAGTATAATTCTTATACTTGTTTCTCCATAGGTATTTTTCCCACCTTTTGGCTTCTTTTGAAATGATCTTTTTGTCTTTGATTTTCTGCAGTTTGAATAGGATATGCCTAAGTGTAGGGTGTTTGTTTTGTTTGTTTGTTTGTTTGTTGTTAAATATTTATCCTGGTTAGTGTTCTCTGACTCTGAGATTCCTGAATCTGTGATTTGGTGTCTGTCATTTATTTTGGAATATTCTCAGGTATGAAAACTTCAAATTTTTTTTCTGTTCCTCTTTATTTCTTCTTCTTTTTTTTTTTTAAATTGAAGTATAGTTGATTTACAATACTGTGTTAGTTTCAGGTGTACAGCAAAGTGATTCAGATATATATACATGTATTCTTTTTTTTGATTCTTTTCCATTATTCATTATTACAAGATATTGAATATAGTTCCCTATGCTATACAGTAAACCCTTGTTGTTTATCTATTTTATATATGGTATTGTGTATCTGTTAATCCCATACTCATAATTTATCCCTCCCCCCCATCTTCTTTTTATTAAAGTGGGCAATCCAGTGGCAACCCGGCTGTGCAGTCTTAATAAATATGGAGAGATAGAATTACAAAATGTGACAATGGGAAATCGTAATGAAAATCTGGAAACCCTGGAAAAGCAGGTATGCCATATGTTCCACGAGATGGGCAACGGGAAAAAGTTCAGACTCTGTGCAGATTCTCTGTTCTTCAGCTACTTGGTGCCAAATCAATGCTTTTAAAACTCTCAAATTAGAAATAACAAAGACTAGTAACTAAAACCATTCTTATTTTTTAAAGTTGATATCCGTTTGGGAAAAGGGACAGTTGGATATGTTGGTTTGGCAGAGTTCAGCAAATGATAAACAATAACATGTTTTAAATGGCCTCATATTTTGACCACTGAAGTTTTGACTGAAAATAGATCCCTGACATTGGAGACCAAAACGAAGGTATTTCAATGGTCTACTGGATCAGACTAAAGAGAAACAAACTATGACCAAAGACCTTTTGAAACGGGAAAGTTCAGAACCTGATGCTGGTCTCAGGGCTGTATCCATGAGCAGGTGAAGTGGGAAATATAACTGACTTAATATTTTTTCAGGCCAATTAAATTATTTTGACTAAGGATATACTCAAATGCAAATGCATGGAATTGTTAATTCCTGGGGCCAAGCAAGGGGAGGAAGAAGAAATTTATCTTTATGTGTTCCTTCTGGGCACCAGGCATGTTACATATGTTATCTCATTTAGTCCTTATATAACCTCAGTGCGTTAGATTTTTATTCTCATATTATAAATAATTCTAGCTAATCACACTTACTAGTTATTGAGCACTTACTGCATGCTAAATACTGTGCTGAACATTTTACGTATGTTATTTTAATTTTAAAAATGACTATATAGGTAGGTATTGGTGCACCCATTCTATAGATGAGGAAACTGTCTCTGAGAGTGTAGTATTTTGCCCAGTGAACCACAGCCAACTAGTGATGGAGCTGGTCTTGATTTTAAAGTCCACACTATAGCACACTGGCTCCCTGATCACAGTTGTATGGGGGTGGGGATGAGGGTGGAGTGTGGAGGTGGCTGCCAAAGATATAGGCTGTACCAGCTACACAGACTGGGGGAAAGGCTTCACATTCTGGAGTCTGACAAGCCAGTTTTTGACTCTCAGCTCTGTCATTTGTAAGCTGTCTGAACTTTTGGTGAGCTCCATAACCTCTCCAAGCCTTCAAATAGGGGTGAGAGTGCTCAACTCGCAATGTTGTTTTGTGTATTAAATGTGATAACATCTATAATACATCTATCAAAGTGCCTAACACATAGCAGAGACCTGGCTATCAAATGAGACCATTGATTCTATCTACTGATTGGACATTGTTTCTGACTCTTCCCCCCGGGGTGAATAGCCTATGACCTTGGTTTGATCTTTGAAATGATGCTGTCATCTAATGAAAAATAAGCCACACAGACACACACACATTGACACATGACTAAAGACAATGTGGGTTAACATCCTTTAGCTTCATGACCCAGAGCCCTGAGGCTCATTGGTACCTGGAGAAGTTGCCTAGGTCAGTGCTTCCCAAACTCTTTGTGCTGAAAAGCCAGCTTTAAAAATTTCCAACCCATTGCAGACCGTAATTTTGTAAAATACTGTAAAAATGAATTACTAGGAAAATGAAATGAAAACAGATATATAAAATACAAATCCATTTTTAAAAATTATTAGATTCAACAGTATAGAATTGTTATATCAGTTTCTGACCACTTTCTCTCAGTTTCTGTTCTTATCGCCCTATGTACCCTGTAACAATCAGTGAACCAACATTGTTCCATGGATTACACCTTGAGGAGCACTGATCTAGCTAAGACAGCCTCTCATAGTTAATTAATCCTGGCACGTAGTAAGGACTGGGAAAGCCACTGGCCTGCATGTACTTTGTCCTTTGTGCAAGGAAAGAAGCAAACATGAAAAATGGAGTGGATGTGACGTTCAGGAGATTGAAGATCAGCTCAATTCCAGCTTATTCATCTGCAGTTGCTTGCAGTGTTTAGACACAGTTGTATAAAGTTAGGACTTTTTTTTAAAACAGATTGTCAACATCTTAATGCAGTCTCAAAATATTTCTGATGAAACCAGGATTTTAACATCTGATGCCAGTAAATTAACTCCTGAGAACATCACCTCTGCTACTAAGGTGGTTGGACAGATTTTTAACATAACCAGAAATGCTTTACCTGAGGTAAAACTCACACAGTTTTTAAAAAGAGGAGGGGAAGGAAGGAAGAAAGAAAGACATTCCAAACTCTCCTTATTCCGTGGTATGGACTTGAACGTGGTTAGGTTGCTCAGAACCATTTTGCAGAGCACTCTTGCTGAGAGATGCTCAAAGAAATAGAAAAGGGCTCCTTGTTCAAATATTCTCTTTTGAGATAGTCACAATGATCATTATCGTGTTAAATCTTCTGGAAAGTCCTGGAATGAACAAGTCTATTTAACTTTATTAATATGTTTATCAACTATATTTGGCATCTCACCTCTATTCAATTCCAAGTAACTAGAGTTCCAAGAAACTCGCTTTGGATCGTGCTAAACTGTGATCCCTTTCTGCTGATTATATTTGCATTTTGGTTTTGGCTTTCCAAAAACATTAAGCTTAGTTTACATTTCTGATATCATGACCTGTTAAACTCTGGCACCTGAAAATGAGAACTGCAGGCAACATTTACTAATTGGCACAGCTTGGGTACTGGTCTAGCAGGGCTTATAAACCACCGATATGGAATGACCCAGTGTCTACTAGTGGGATATCAGCATGGGCTGAAAATATCTATTTTCTTCTATTCCCTTTAAATGCCTTACTTCAAAAAAATTGTTTTTTGTTACCCTAGGTTCTTTAGAAAGAAATTGGGATGCAAATCACAAGTTAATAAAGTTGAAAGAAAAATAATGACCACCAAATGTAGAATCTATGGAAGGATTAGCCGATAAAGACAGAAGGGTAACACTATCCCAAAAGAAGGCAGTTAAACTATAATCAAATGCAGATGTACTCTGATGTACTCCTGAGTTTTTAATTGTAAGAAAACTGGAAATAATTTTACTAAGTCTAATAGTTACTAAGTCTAATAGTTATAGTAAGTGTCACTAATACATTATACTAAGTATCATGGGCTGTAATGTTTTGAAGAGCCCTGCACTCTTCTTATTTTGTTTCTGCTTCTGTATCCAGGCATCTGCTTTTGTGTTCTTGGGGGTAAGGGTGAAGGTTCTGTGAAAGACCTTGCTACGAGGTCAAATTCAGAGAGCTAAGCTTCCTAATTGACTAGATTTATATTTTCACTGGGCCTTATTTTTATTCTTTCTGCCATCTTATGTAGATTAAAAACAAGCCTTTGATTTTGAAAAACACCTCTAGATTACCATACCATTGGTGCCACTTGATACCATAATAATTCATGATAACTATGGCGATGATGATGTGTGATATGCGTCTTCTGTGATGATCAGTGCCTTCTTCCTGGCAGGTGATAATAGTTGCTGTAACAACTTCTAGATGCCAGTGAAGATGTTTTTTAAAGGGCTGCTGCTGGTGGTGATAATGATGCTACCTTTGCAATGTAAGCACAATTCCAGTTTGGAAGGAGAACCTAACGAAGTGCTGCTTACTTTTCTAGGTTAAGGCATTAGCAGAGGTGTCTTTATTTCTCTCATGGATGCACTAAATGGCTGACTCCTCTGGAATGCAGACTAAAGCCTTAGCTTTCCACCTGATCTTCAGTTATTAAATGGAGTGGTAAATGTTAACTCCTGGTTCCAGGGGTGGCCATGGCCTGGGAGATAAGAGTAACTGGCATGATTTAGATTACGACTTGTTTTCCCAGCCTTTGTTTGGCATGCCCCGGGGACCACTGCATGCATAGTTTTTCCAACTCCTTTCTCAGTGCACAGAGCTGCAAAAAACAGAATAACTTTGCAAGACACATTTCTAGTTCCCCTGCCGCCCCCGCCGACCCTAGCTCAGCTTTCCCCAAGATCCTAGTGTATTTTGATTAAGCTTTCTTTAGCTTTCCCAAGGCTACACTGAAAAAAAAAAAAAAAGAAAAAAAGGATCGAACTTTGCCTGCTTTCTCTCTTTTCTATTGCTATGTTATAGATTACTTTGGGTTGTATATTTATACTAAAACTCATGTGCTTTATTCATAGAGGTCTCTCATAGGATTCATTGTGTTTTTATCTTATATACAGTTTTCTTAATTCTTTTAAAATTTAATTAAATATGCATGCTCATTGTAGAAAAATAAGAAACTATATAGAAGAGCAAAAATTTAAAAATTGTCTCACCTTTATTAACCTGTTGATATGTATTCTTCCAGATTTTTTTTCTCTCTGTGTGTATGTATCATACTACATACTCTTTTAATTTATAACTTGTTTTTGTCACTTTAATACTTTGTAAACATCTTTTTAATATAAATACCTATGCATCTACATCATAAATTTTAGATACCTGCATAATATGAGTCAACTATTATTTAAGCAGTTCTCTGCTGCTGGACATTTAGATAGCTTCAAGTCTTTTGGTATTTCATTCTTGTACATAATCTTTGTTCGCATGACCTATTATTTCCTTAGGAGAAATTCCTAGTAGTTCTCAGTTCTCTAATATTTTAACCAGTACCTATTTAGTGTTGAGTCCTCAAAGTCGAAAAAGTGCAAATGCCTGAAACAGAACGTTCACAAGATTATAATTCTGAGAGATGATGGTAGAGGTGTTATAAACAATTGAACTGGTGTATTTTATGACTTCAGATTTCTCTAGGAGTCTGGGTCCTTCTCACTGGGAGTGTGAACACTCCCATTTTTCTTGAAGTTGGTCCAGAGTCTATGTTCAGTGAACTCCCTTCAGAGCTGGAGGTTCTGTGTTTGTAGTCTTGCTGGAGGCAAAGGAAAGGAGTGGATGCTTTTGGTGAGAAGGCTGAGGAAAGAGCCATTGTGGGATTTGGCTGAGAAAGTCACAGATCATGAGATAGATGAAAACACTGTCCCATTAATAAGCAGTTATGAATTTTACTGGCTTAAGGCATGGAGAAAAAAGAAAACAATTCTGTGTGGTTTATGTGTAAAGTCCAAATGGCATCAAGAAGATGTTTAGAGGATAAATAAAAATTTTCAATATAGGATGCGTTGAAATATGAAATGGTATAACCACACTCAATCCTTCCTTCCTCCCACTCTGAATTTCTAGTCTACTTATTTTTCTAATGATGGGCTATCAGTTTACCTTCTCCCAGGTGATCTTTTGTGTAAACCCTTGTGGACTCAGGTCTTTATTCATGTAAATAAGGCTTTCGCCTCAATCTCCAGCCCTAAGATCGTGTCAGCAAGCCCTTAGCTCTCCTCAGGAGAATACTCTTGGTGAGCTGCCAACAGAGGTAATCTCTCTCTCTCTCTCCTCTCTCCCCTGGAAGGAAATTAATTGTTACTCGGGGCAACTCTTCCTTTCCAAACTCCATCCGCTGAACTGAGACCAACGTGCAAGGTCTCCTGATAGGCACCAGCTTAAGTGGTGAATCTCACTCTGACTTTCCCGTTCTTTCATCCACAGTTTCCTTTTTGTGTCTCTAAGGTACTGAACTCCCCTTCTACACATATGGGGAGAAGTGGGCAGGATGAGGGTGAAACAGAGGAGAGTGACAGGGAGGAAAGAACTCACTCCAGCTTCAGTCATCGCACGTTGTCACGGCAGAGTTCTCCAGCATCCTTTCATGCATTCTCTTGTTCTAAACTGGGAGGAGGCAGAGTGTTGAAGGGGGTCCAGCCAGGGCAGGGTCTCTGGCATCTGACTCAGTCAGTGAATCTAAGACCTTACTTCTCCATTTTGAACACTTGCTGTAAAGACCGATCCATAACCTTGAAACTTTGCTGTTACGTTCAAGCTCCTAATTGTCCTTGTTTACCTAACTTTGGGGATGTAAAACTGCTAATACTGACTACCTTGTACATTTCCATTGCACATTTCTGTTTGCATTTCTGTTCTAGCCAGCTTTCTTTGCTTACAAGACAGCTGATCAAGTTATCTTAACCAAAAGAGAGTTACTGTAAAGAGGCATATGGGGGTTTCCCTGGTGGCGCAGTGGTTGAGAATCTGCCTGCCAATGCAGAGGACACGGGTTCGAGCCCTGGTCTGGGAAGATCCCACATGCCACGGAGCAACTGGGCCCGTGAGCCACAACTACTGAGCCTGCGCGTCTGGAGCCTGTGCTCCGCAACAAGAGAGGCCGTGACAGTGAGAGGCCCGTGCACCGCGATGAAGAGTGACACCCACTCGCCGCAACCAGAGAAAGCCCTCGCACAGAAACGAAGACCCAACACAGCCAAAAATAAATAAATTAATTAATTTAAAAAAAAAAAGAAAAAAAAAGAGGCATATGGAATCTCCTGGGAACCTAGGAACAGGATCGTAATACAGCTGGGCCCTATGGATGCTGGACCAGGGGGATGGCAGGGCTTCCAAGGCAGCTTTGAAGCTCTCAGTAGAGCAGTTTTGGGTCTTCCCTGTGGGATAATGTAACAGTAGTGGCTGTTGAAATCAGACGGTTCTGGATTCAAATCTTCGCATTGCTTTTTAGTAGCTACATGATTTAGGCCAAATTACTCCATATCTCTCCAGAGAGCCTCAGATTCTTCAGTGTAATATGGGAGTGATTTTGGGACTCGCTTCAGCAGGGTTCTTGTGAGGCTCAAATGAGATAATGTATGTAAATCACTAGCATAATACCTGACTTATCCATATTAAATCTTGGAAAAATAGGTTAGCAGCTGTGTTTATCATTAACATGACTCAGTAAACATGTATGTCTCATCTTTATTTATAGTTTCTGCCCTCTCATAATTTAACCCTTTCATGATGTTGGGGAAGTAAAATTAAAAACAAAATCTTCTCCCAACCCAGAAATCCTCTCCACAAAGGTGGTAGAGAAAGAAAACACTTTAATTATTGCATAGGCATTAAACCAGAATGTGACGAACATCACAGACAAACCCCTAAGAGACTGGGAAGAAGAAGGGAATCTGACCTCTTTATGTAGGCAAGCAGATACAACCTGTTACATACATGTTTTCAGATAAATAATAACTAGTCCTCGGTTAAGAGAACTCGACAGCACTATTCGTCACACACAGTTTATCCTAAGTTAACTGGGTAATTGAGTTGACCTTTTGTGTTAGCTAATTGACTTTATCCAGAGGAAAAACAAACCTTTCATATCTTTATGAAAGGAGGTAGTTTTGCAACTTGGAGCAAGGTGCCCACCCACCGAAGTTAAGCTACTACTCTCCCACAGAAACTGGGAGATAGGGGCACTAGCTAGCTCCCTCGATGTTTCCATTTCAAAGAGATGGTTCCCAGGTCCCTGAGAAAGACATTCCTAGGTCAGAAACCTGACAAAATGCCAATCTAGTTTTCAAAAGGATTTATTTACATTTCAAAGAGAAGAGAAGTGCCTACAAGTTTTCTAAAGTAAATGCTCAAAGAAAAAGGAGGGGATGGAAGTTTCTTCCCTTATTTTCCACAGGAAGAATTAAGCCTCTCATTTTTAACTTGTATTTGTCCTTACAATGATACGCAATTCTCCCTCAGTATCCATGGGGGATTGGTTCCAGGACCACCCCCCTCTCTTACCTCCCCTGCTCCCCACGGAAACCAAAATTCCCGGATGCTCAAGTCCCTTGTATAAAATGGTGTAGTTGGCTATCCGTATCTGCGGGGGTGTCCACATTAGCAAATTCAACCAACCACAGAAGCGAAACCCGCGGATACGGAGGGCTGACTGTAATGACCTCTCTGGTCCCCTTGAAAGCCAGGCTTTTCTGATATAACTGCTGCACTAAATGGAAGATTCCTAGGGGAGAGAATCTGATTGCTTCTAGTCATTTGTACCAGGTTGATGGCCAGCCTCCTGATTGGGATCTCTGAGACATGCACCCACCTGTCATCCAATCAGTTAGGACAAGAGGAGGAAAGAATAATATGGAAGGAATAAAGGCCTTACAAGTGGCTGTGGCTAGAGCAGCCCTTTAAAAGCAGCAAACACCCCCATGTACCTGGCTCATTTTTCCCTTTAGCCTTCAAATGCCTGAAGGAGCTCCCCTTAGTATCCCCAGTGTTTCACGGGTACTGACCTTTTAGTGGGTGCTCAACAGACACTGTTGGTTGAATGAATGCATGAATTATGTTCTTAGCAGATTGCACTTTTGTTAGTTACTCCTCCTGTCGAAAGCAGCTCTGGAGTACGATTGCTATTCATTAAGTGGGAAATGCATAGTGTGAATTGCTGAAAATGACAGAAAATGGTGTTATGAAAGGAAAACTTTTGAAATAGAGAAGTTGACTTGAATGTTTCCATATGAATGACAATCACATCCTCTTTGTGAAGTTTCTTTAATTATTTAAAAATTTATTGCTTTTTTAAATCTCACTTGGGGAAGGGAAAAGATATATTAGTGGCAGGAATAAAGATTTAGAATAAAGAACAATTACTTATTAATGAAATTCTTTCATTTCTGGGAAAACTAGATTGAACCAGTTATCTTAGATATAGACATTTTGTTTTGTCAAGTACAGAAAGAGTGGAAATATTTTTTATGGGAAACAGGAAAAGAAACAGTCTTATGTCTTACCTTTGGAGAACACCAAATTAACTGATTCCCCCCACTCCCTCCCACCTTCCATCTAATGTATCTTTTAACTTATCCAAAGTAGAAAAGAACATTGTGAAAACCTGCATAGTTTAGTTAATAGCCGAGGCAATGAGCTCAGAGCTCTGCTCTTCCATAATTCCATATGAACTGTCACCTCAGGAGTCGCCACTTATAAGAGATGCTTTGGAACCCGAGGGGTTTGTGTGAGAGGAGAGAGTTGAATAAGTGGAAATTGAGTCTCAACACTGGAGAAGCAAGAATCAAATGCCTGGTCATTGGGGGGTGGTAGCGCCATCCTTTTATGAGAAGAGCAGCATAACAAAGACTGTTTCTACTGGGAAATCTGTCATTCTTGAATTCCAGCTTTCTGGCATCTGTGTCCAAGGTACCCGTCAGTGGGAAGAGTCCACCAGAACTTTTAAAAAAGGTATATGTAACAAAGTAAGACTCTCGTAAAGAAAGTCAGATATTTTTAGGGAATTGTGCCAATATTGTGATCGCATGAATTCTGTGGTCATTCCTTTCTACTGGAATGCGGGACACACACAACTGATTTTATGACAAATCTCCACAATATTATGTTGTTACGTTTTATTCTCTGCAGGCTTATTGAGCAAACTGAAACTTATTCCTTGTCTTTGGGCAACACGTCAGTGGTAGAACCTAATATAGCAATACAGTCTGTTAATTTCTCTTCAGAAGGCACTGTGGGATCAACAGGTGTTCTCTTCACTGTGCTGAACGGTGAGCTGTCTGTTTCAGGTTCTTGTAATAGCAGAGAGCGTTCTGCTACCGATAATGCTCTATTCGTGAAAGTGTAGACTTTTATGAAATTCTGCTTTGTTTCCTTCTCATAGGAACTAGGTATTCTCTGGTTTCTGGTTTCCAGTTGTAAATGCAAATGTGGACAAACTGAATCTGAATGAATAGGCTGAACTTCAGATCTTGCTCAACACCACAAAAAGTAGGTCTCAAATTATGTTACATGAAAAAATGCACTCCAATTCATGGAATTAATAACTTACATCCATTGAACGAGAAATAATGTTTACTGTTTCACACTGAATAATTTGTGTTTGAGTATGTTTGAGTTCTGACAAATTATGGTAATGTCAAGTCTACTATTCTAGGCCATAGAGATAATTTCTTTTTTTATTTTTTCCTCTCTTTCTTTTCAAAAACCCTTTGGAGGGTAGCAGAATTGAAATGCTCCGGCCATGGATGCAAATCTGTTTTCCAATGAAAATCTAGCTAAAGTAGTTCAGTTTTACATTTAAAAATACATTAAAAAAATACTCAGTCATAAGCTTTGCCTATGTTTAGTAGTGGAATGGCACTCACAGGCTTAAATTCATCCTATAGACCTGACCTTGGGATATTTTTTGTAATTGACACAGTCATCATCTAGCAGTACCAATTTTCAGTTATCTCTACTAGTATGGTGCCCACCATGAGCTCCTTATCATCTTGCATGTGGCCCTTTAGAAATTCTTATGTCTATCTTGAAATGTTTGTACTTTTCTTTTTTTTCTTAATTAATTTTTGTTGGAGTGTAGTTGCTTTACAATGTTGCGTTAGTTTCTGCTATACAGCAAAATGAATCAGCTATACATATACATATATGCCCTCTTTTTTGGATTTCCTTCCCACTTAGGTCACCACAGTGCATTAAGTAGAGTTCCCTGTGCTATACAGTAAGTTCTCATTAGTTGTCTATTTTATACATAGTATCAATAGTGTATATATGTCAATCCCAATCTCCCACTTCCTCCTACCCCCCACTCTTTCCCCCTTGGTATCCATACATTGTACTTTTCAGAGTCAAAAAAAAAAATTGGTTAATTCAACTACAATAAGCAAACCAAACACACACATTTACTTTTATTCTCTCCCCAAATAAAGAAATCCAGTGCCAGAAAGTACATATTTTAGGAAGACTAAGTTCATAATTCTCATTGGTTATATAATTCTAATTGGCTAATTCTTTATTGGTTGTAGAAGTTGAAAATATCTTCTCTCCAGTCTATAGCTATCTTTTACTTGGTTTTTCATGTCTTTTGTCATACTCAAATTTTAATTTATAATGCAGTCCAATGTATCAATCATTTTTCTGTAATTGGTACTTAAAAAAATTCATTGCTCTACTAAAGTCATGCTAGTCTCCTATATTTTCTTCTGAATATTTTTAGTGTTTGTGTTTATATTTAGGTATTCAGTACACCTAGAATTTATGTATTTAAAGGAAAATGTATATCCTTTAATAAATTTATTAGATAATAAAAGAAATTGTTAAAAAATAATCATTCAGCTAAAGAGGCATAAAAATTAAAATAAGTGTAAAGAAATCTAGAAGGAAGGAATTAATAAAAAGGGCAGAAATTAATAAAAATAGAAATTAACAAATGCTAGAGTTGATCAACAAAATAAAAATTTGATTCCATGAAAGACTAATGAAAAATATGCAAGCTTCTGACAAATTTGATCAAGAAAAGAGAGAATATAAATAAACATCAAGGAGGATTATGTCTAGAGATATGGAGATTCTTTTAAAATTATAAGATAATGGTAAATATAATTTATTCTAGTGAATCTAATTCTCTAGATGAAAAGATGATTTTCTAATAAATAACCAGAATACTGTAGAAATGAGGAGAGGGGTGAATAGGGAATTTCATTTTTTAAATCTATATACTTGTATGGATTTGAATTTTACATCAAGCATGTCATTCTTTTATAAAAATAATATTAAAAAGAAGCCATACTACATTTTTAGGGTTAACTTTGTCACCTAGTATCCAGGAGGAACAATTTGGTGGGCTTAATGTGCCACGAAAACACCTCAGAAGCCAATGTCTTTATTTCCCAGATGAGGACAGAGCAAAGTGGCTAGCTGTGGAGGACATTTGGGGGGCTTGCCTGCCTATCTCTCAAAGCACAAGACTGATTAGGCTGGTCTCACCACCACTGCTTTAGTTTTCCTTGTATATATAATATACATATATATGTGTGTGTGTGTATATATATATATATACACACACACACGTATATATATACACACACACGCAAATACACACACACAAGTTTTTCACTTGTGAAAGACAGCAGAGTTCACCCTCTGCTGTTTCCCTGATATGCACAACTTGAGCTCCAGTCTCTTAATACAGTGGTCCCTGCTCAGTCCCTCTGAATGGGAGACAGACCTCACAGAGCAATCCTCTAGGTACAGCTGTCCTGATGTTCACCCTCTGCTGTTTTTTGTTTGATGTTTTATCAGTGGGGGAAACAACGTGGTCTTGAGCTACCTTCACATCGTGTTCACTCCGTCTCACTGCATAGAAAGCAAGAATGTTTACTTTATACATGATATCCTTCCAATTTTTTTTTCTGAGGTGGATTAGGCAGGAATTATGGTTTCCATTTAGAACATAAGGAATCTTATCTCAGGAAAA
Source organism: Balaenoptera borealis (assembly GCF_965194805.1). Classification (NCBI taxonomy): domain Eukaryota; kingdom Metazoa; phylum Chordata; class Mammalia; order Artiodactyla; family Balaenopteridae; genus Balaenoptera; species Balaenoptera borealis. Next base: position 48,467,255 of record NC_138862.1, read on the forward strand.
AAACTTAATGAGGGTGGAATAGCCAACCACATATCATATATGTTAATTACATACTGCAATTAAATAAAGGCAGCCAGCAAACCACGTTTTCTGTACTTTACCCAACAAGTATTAAGCAGTCATGCAGTTCAGTGATGGCATGGGACTTTGTTTCTTGCTTACCCTAGGGTTCATTTATTAATTTTAGTGTCCTTTTTTCCCCCTCACAGCTAGTGCCAAGGCATGTGGCTTTGTAGTGTATCAAAACAACAAGCTTTTCCAATCAAAAACTTTTATAGCTAAATCACATTTTAGTCAAAAAATTATCTCAAGCAAAATTGATGAAAATGTGGAAGATCAGAGCACTTCTGTTGAAATGGTCTTTAGTCCAAGGGTGAGTTTTCCTATTAACAGAAATAATTCAGCCCACTCTTGATTACAAAAGCAGGGACAGTTTGGGCAAAAGAAATTCACAGAACAACTCTTTGAAAGATTCTTTGACAGTATTCACTTTAACTTCTCCCCATCCATATTTTTGTAGACTAGCTAAACCCAAAATTAACTACTTTGAATTTTATATCCTTTTTCCTCTCCTCAATCTATAATGAAGCTGCTATGCTTTGTACATATCTAGTTGATTTCTCATATGCTTATCTTGGCCTATTTGATTTTTTCTACCCAATTAAGCATTTTGAAAAATCAGTTGCCATTGTCTTATCGATTCACAGTACAATGAAAAAGAATTACAGCTTCATTCCTATGCCTGTGTCTATTGGAATTTTTCCCTGAAGGATTGGGACACACATGGCTGTCACAAAGAAGGAGTCATTGATGGATTCTTGCGCTGCCGCTGTAACCATACTACTAACTTTGCGGTATTGATGGTAAGGGTGTACATGGTAATCTCTTTCCTGACAAGAATTTCGTTACATACGATTTTGGTATGTGCTAATTGGAGATAATTTGGGGGGCTAGTTTACATAGACACTCAACTCAGATTAAATGGAAAAACAGGGAATGGAGTTAGAGGACTAAAAAGGGAAGTGCTGGTAAAGGCAAGTAGAATAGAGTTTTTTGCAATATAGTCTCAGGATAGATGAGTTCAGTACTGTGTATTTAATAATGAGAAGGGAACCCATGTGCAAAAGAGGAGCTGACGGACTCCACTCAACTAACTCACATGTCAGAAGCATGAAGTTGCTGCAGCCAGAGGTAAGGCTGTGTAGCTGTGTGCTGAAGACAGGTTCAGTACATACATAGCTGTGGGTGGGCAGTTTGAATCAGTTACCCAAAGCTTTTTCCATTGTAATCATCTAAGTTACTAAGTTTATGCCAGAAGATATAAGAGGAAAAGCTCTGTAATTCAACTTGTCCCATAATACCTCTGTGTGTGCCGTTTCACTCCAGTGCTACCCTGTACAAGTAACTGGCAGCAGCTCTGGTGTGCAGCTGTTTATACACCTCTGAGATTTCTTGGGCTGACCTTTTTAGGAAGACGGGCTTCTGTTTGTTTCATTTCCAGAAACCTATTATTCTGGTGAAAACAAAAATGTTTGTTTATATACTGGATGGAATGTTTTTATATGCAGTGGAATGGGGAGGGATGTAGAGTGTCTTACCCTTACTAAGGGGCTAGTAACACTATGACTCTTCCAAAGAGAAGCAGATGTTTTAATTTTCTATTAGCTAAGATGTACCCGTATTTGAGAAGCCAATGGAGATCCAGAACGTACTGGTACAACATAGAATATCAAATTATAGAACCTTGCTTTTAAAATATTTTTGCGATAACTATCGTTTTCTTATTTTAATTACCAAATATTTAAAAATTGATTTTGACTATTTATCTTATAACTTGCATTATAGAGAGATCTGCTTTCTCAATCAGAAATGTAAAGATAAAATTTTACCTTTTTTGATATCTTAAGATCATTAGTATTATTGAATAGCTGTGTGAAGCTCAGATTACTTTACATATTAAATGATACAGACTATGCTGTCATACTTATTTTTCTCCTTTTTTGAAGTCAGACTTTCAGCTATTCTTACTAATATCTGAATCTGCCTCAGTGCCCACCTACTCATGTTTGTAATTAGTTTTGGGTTGCAAAATTAAAAAAAAAACGCTGATTAGAATTCTATGTAAAGTTTAAGAGCAGATAGGCTCTGAGTGTATAGATGATTTCTAAGCTCTGAAGATATATGTATTCCATGATTCTTTGTCATCTACTTAGTATACTGCACATAGGAAGTAATGTGAAATTTTTGTTTTATTATTTTTTAAAACAAAGTTTATTTTATTTTTATTTTATCCCTACTAAAGCAATACATACTCATTGCATACAGAGTGAGTCTACTTACTCAACAGAAATATACTGATATGGAAAAATGTGTATGCTATCTTAAAACAGCAGTTTGAAAATAATTTTATTATGTTAACAAACCCCTGTTTATTTGTGCAAAGAGACATAGATAATATTTGTAAGCACCTATAAAAAGGTCATCTCTGGAGAAGAGTAGGATTTCAAGAGGTAGGGTATGATGTGGGGTAGAGGCAGTAAAGAGGAACGTGTGCTTTTTAAAAGTATGTTTCTATATTATTTTCATGTTTTATAAATAAGCATGTTCAGCTTTTCTAATTTTAACAATTTGAAAAATTAGAAAGTACAGACAAGCAAAAATAATTATGTACATATATCCTATCCACCCAGTGACCGCCATTATTACCTCTCCAGATTTCTAAGAGTACGTACTCATGTGGAATATATTTTTCTATGACTACATACTAAAAAGCTGGGGTAGATATAGATATATTACATAAAAATTATACCCCCTTTTCCAAAGAAAAATGAACAGCATCATGTGAATATCTTTCCATGTCCATAAAAATATTTCTGCAACTTTATTTTTAGTATATCAGCTTAGATATGCAGATTTTCCCTTGGATTATAGTTACACATAAAAATAATTTAATGGGTAAATAAAGCAACTCTAGCCAATTTAGATCTAACACAAACAACTTTGATTTTAGACATTGAGGAATAGTATATATGTCTTCCCTAACTGAATTAGTTAGGTAACTGTTCTTAAGCCTCTATTTCATGTAAACTGCTTAGAGATAAGGGGTTGATTTATTTCCTTTTAAAATATCACAGCTTTATATAAAAAAAGACATATCTGGCTATTTTGATCAATATATCTGATTGTTTTAATCAATGTATCTCTTTATGATATTGACTTTCATAGATATTTCAGAATGGTTATTTTAAAATAATGAGTCAACTTATTTTCCAGAGTTTCAAAAAGGAATATAAATATCCTGAATCACTAGATGTATTTTCCACATTTGGATGTACACTGTCCATTGCTGGTCTGGTTCTCACAATTATATTTCAGGTCAGCACCAGGTAACCTGAAGGGAAGCAGGCTCTTCTCATGAGAGAAATTGCTATCCTGATATTATTTCCTCTCAGCATATTCCCATTAGAATACAGTCTCTTGGAACTGGAAGGGAAATCAGATTTAGTTCAACATACTCATTTTACAAGATACTCAGTCCTGGAGAGACTAAGACATACACACAAATAAATGTATACTTACAAACTGTGGTAAGTGCCTTGAAGGAAAATTACATACCATGTAATTACAAGTTTGTCACATAAAATTAATGTGGTCCCATAGTTCATCAATGCCACAGTTCCTTAGTGTTGAATAGAAGCATAACTGCCAATCTGCATTGGCAAAGAGAGAAACATTGCTAATCAGCAAGTTTTTGAGGATAAAAGTAAATTTTAAACTGTATTAAGGTTTCAAATGGTAAAACTTTTAAAAAAGATTTTGAGAGAAGACCTTCAAGATGGCAGAGGAGTAAGATGTGGAGATCACCTCCCTCCCCACAAATACATCAAAAATACATCTCCATGTGGAACAACTCCTACAGAACACCTACTGAATGCTGGCAGAAGACCTCAGACTTCCCAAAGGCAAGAAACTCCCCATTTCCTGGGTAGGGCAAAAGAAAAAAGAAAAAACAGAGACAAAAGTATAGGGATGGGACCTGCACCTCTGGGAGGGAGCTGTGAAGGAGGAAAAGCTTCTGCACACTAGGAAACCCCTTCACTGGCAGAGATGGGGGTGGGGGGGGAAGCTTTGGAGCCACAGGGGAGAGCGCAGCAACAGGGGTGCAGAGGGCAAAGTGGGGAGATTCCCGCACAGAGGATCGGTGCCGACCAGCACTCACCAGCCCGAGAGGCTTGTCTGGGGAAGATGGGGGCTGGGAGCTGAGGCTCTGGCTTCAGAGGTCGGATCCCAAGGAGAGGACTGGCGTTGGCTGCATGAACACAGAATGAAGGGGGCTAGTGCTCCACAGCTAGCCGGGAAGGAGTCCGGGAAAAAGTCTGGAACTGCTTAAGAGGCAAGAGACCATTGTTTCCGGGTGCGCGAGGAGAGGGGATTCAGGACACCGCCTAAACGAGCTCCAGAGACAGGCGTGTGCCGTGGCTATCAGTGCGGGCACCAGAGACGGGTATGAAGCACCAAGGCTGCTGCTGCCGCCACCAAGAAGCCTGTGTGCAAGCACAGGTCACTCTCCACACCTCCCCTCCCCGGAGCCTGTGCAGCCTGCCACTGCCAGGGTCCCGTGATCCAGGGACAACTTCCCCGGGAGAACACACAGTGCACCTCAGGCTGTTGCAACATCATGTTGCCCTCTGCCGCTGCAGGCTTGCCCCACATTCTGTACCCCTCCCTCCTCCTGGCCTGAGTGAACCACAGCCCCCTAATCAGCTGCTACTTTAACCCCGTCCTGTCTCAGCAAAGAACAGACACCCTCAGGTGACCTACACACACAGGCAGGGCCAAATCCAAAGCTGAAACCCAGGAGCTGTGCGAACAAAGAAGAGAAAGGGAAATTTCTCCCAGCAGCCTCAGGAACAGTGGATTAAATCTCCACAGTGAACTTGATGTACCCTGCATCTGTGGAATACCTGAATAGACAACGAATCATCCCAAGATTGAGGCGGTGGACTTTGGGAGTAACTGTAGACTTGGGGTTTGCTTTCTGCATCTAATTTGTTTCTGGTTTTATGTTTATCTTAGTTTAGTATTTAGAGCTTATTATCTTTTTAGATTTGTTTATTGATTTGGTTGCTCTCTCTTTTTTTTAATATATATATATTTTTTCCTTTTTCTCTTTTTGTGTGTGTGTATGCGTATGCTTCTTTGTGTGATTTTGTCTGTATAGCTTCGCTTTTACCATTTGTCCTAGGGTTCTGTCTGTCCTTTTTTTTATTATTATTATTATACTTTTTAGCACTTGTTATCATTGGTGGATTTGTTTATTGGCTTGGTTGCCCTCTTCTTTCTTTCTTTTTTTAATTACTTTTTTATTTTTAATAATATTTTTTTAATTTTTATTTTAATAACTTTATTTTATTTATTTATTTATTTTCTTTTTATTTCTCCCTTTTCTTCTGAGCCGTGTGGCTGACAGGGTCTTGGTGCTCCAGCCAGGTGTCAGGCCTGTGCCTCTAAGGTGAGAGAGCTGAGTTCAGGACATTGGACCACCAGAGACCTCCTGGCCCCACTTAATATCAGATGGGGAAAGCTCTCCCAGAGATCTCCAGCTCAGTGCTAAGACCCAGCTCCACTCAATGACCAGCAAGCTACAGTGCTGGACACCCCATACCAAACAGCAAGACAGGAACACAACCCCACCCATTAGCAAAGAGCCTGCCTAAAATCATAATAAGTTCTCAGACACCCCAAACCACACCACTGGACATGGTCCTGCCCACCAGAAAGGCAAGATCCAGCCTCATCCACCAGAACACAGGCACCAGTCCCCTCCACCAGGAAGCCTGTAAAACTCACTGAACCAACCTTACCCACTGGGGGCACACACCAAAAAAAACGGGAACTATGAACCTGCAGCCTGCAAAAAGGAGACCCCAAAATGCAGCAAGTTAAGCAAAATGAGAAGGCAGAGAAATACACAGCAGATGAAGGAGCAAGGTAAAAACCCACCAGACCAAACAAATGAAGAGGAAATAGGCAGTCTACCTGAAAAAGAAGTCAAATTAATGATAGTAAAGTTGATCCAAAATCTTGGAAATAGAATGGAGGAAATACAAGAAACGTTTAACAAGGACCTAGAAGAACTAAGGAGCAAACAAACAATGATGAACAACACAATAAATGAAACTAAAAATTCTCTAGAAGGAATCAATAGCAGAATAACTGGGGCAGAAGAACGGGTAAATGACATGGAAGACAAAATAGTGGAAATTGCTACTGCAGAGCAGAATAAAGAAAAAAGAATGAAAAGACTTGAGCACAGTCGCAGAGACCTCTGGGACAACATTAAATGTACCATCATTCGAATTATAGGGGTCCCAGAAGAAGAGAAAAAGAAAGGGACTGAGAAAATATTTGAAGAGATTATAGTTGAAAACTTCCCTAATATGGGAAAAGGAATAGTCAGTCAAGTCCAGGAAGCACAGAGAGTCCCATACAGGATAAATCCAAGGAGAAACATGCCAAGACACATATTAATCAAACTATCAAAAATTAAATACAAAGAAAAAACATTAAAAGCAGCAAGGGAAAAGCACCAAATAACATACAAAGGAATCCCCATAAGGTTAACAGCTGATTTCTCAGCAGAAACTCTGCAAGCCAGAAGGGAGTGACAGGACATATTTAAAGTGATGAAAGGGAAAAACCTACAACTAGGATTCCTCTACCCAGCAAAGATCTCATTCAGATTCAAAGGAGAAATTAAAACCTTTAGAGACAAGCAAAAGTTAAGAGAATTCAGCACCACAAAACCAGCTTTACAACAAATGCTAAAGGAACTTCTCTAAGCAGGAAACACTAGAGAAGGGAAAGACCTACAATAACAAACCCAAAACAATCAAGAAAATGGTAAAAGGAACATACATATCGATAATTACCTTAAATGTAAGTAGATTAAATGCTCCAACCAAAAGACATAGACTGGCTGAATGGATACAAAAACAAGACCCGTATATATGCTGTCTACAAGAGACCCACTTCAGACCTAGGGACACATACAGATTGAAAGTGAGGGGATGGAAAAAGATATTCCTTGCAAATGGAAATCAAAAGAAAGCTGGAGTAGCAATTCTCATATCAGGCAAAATAGACTTTAAAATAAAGACTATTACAAGAGACAAAGAAGGACACTACAAAATGATCAGGGATCAATCCAAGAAAAAGATATAACAATTGTAAATATATATGCACCCAACATAGGAGCACCTCAATACATAAGGCAAATGCTAACAGCCATAAACAGGGAAATCAACAGTAACACAGTAATATTCGGGGACTTTAACACCCCACTTTTACCAATGGACAGATCATCCAAAATGAAAATAAATAAACACAAGCTTTAAATGATACATTAAATAAGATGGACTTAATTGATATTTATAGGACATTCTATCCAAAAACAACAGAATACACTTTCTTCTCAAGTGGTCATGGAACATTCTCCAGGATAGATCATATCTTGGGTCACAAATCAAGCCTTGGTAAATTTAAGAAAATTGAAATCATATGAAATATCTTTTCTGACCACAACGCTATGATACTAGATATCAATTACAGGAAAAAATCTGTAAAATACAAACACATGGAGGCCAAACAATACACTACTAAATAACCAAGAGATCACTGAAGAAATCAAAGAAGAAATAAAAAAAATACCTAGAAACAAATGACGATGAAAACACCACTACTCAGAACCTATGGGATGCAGCAAAAGCCATTCTAAGAGGGACGTTTACACCAATACAATCCTACCTCAAGAAACAAGAAACATCTCGGACTTCCCTAGTGGCACAGTGGTTAAGAATCTGCCTGCTGGTGCAGGGGATGTGGGTTAGAGCCCTAGTCTGGGAGGATCCCACATACTGTGGAGCAGCTAAGCCTGTGTGCCACAACTCCTGAGCCTGCGCTCTAGAGCCCGCGAGCCACAACTACTGAGCCTGTGTGCCATAACTGCCAAAGCCTGAATGCCTAGAGCTGGTGCTCCGCAACAAGAGAAGCCACCGCAATGAGAAGCCTGTGCACCGCAACAAAGAATAGCCCCTGCTTGCCGCAACTAGAGCTAGCCCGTGCACAGCAATGAAGACACAACATGGCCAAAAAAAAGAAGAAACAAACATCTCAAAAAACACCCTAACCTTACACCTAAAGCAAATAGAGAAAGAAAAACAGAAAACCCCTAAAGTTAGCAGAAGGAAAGAAATCATAAAGATCAGATCAGAAATAAATGAAAGAGAAATGAATGAAATGATAGCAAAGATCAGTAAAACTAAAAGCTGATTCTTTGAGAAGATAAAATTGATAAACCATTAGCCAAACTCATCAAGAAAAAAAGGGAGAAGACTCAAATCAATAGAATTAGAAATGAAAAAGGAGAAGTAACAACTGACACTGCAGAATTACAAAGAATCATGAGAGATTACTACAAGCAACTATATGCCAATAAAATGGACAACCTGGAAGAAATGGACAAATTCTTAGAAAAGCACAACCTTCTGAGACTGAACCAGGAAGAAATAGAAAATATAAACAGACCAATCACAAGCCCTGAAATTGAAACTGTGATTAAAAATCTTCCAACAAACAAAAGCCCATGACCAGATGGCTTCACAGGTGAATTCCATCAAACATTTAGAGAAAAGCTAACACCTATCCTTCTCAAACTCTTCCAAAATATAGCAGAGAGAGGAACACTCCCAAACTCATTCTACGAGGCCACCATCACCCAGATACCAAAACCAGACAAAGATGTCACAAAAGAAGAAAACTACCGGCCAATATCACTGATGACCATAGGTGCAAAAATCCTCAACAAAACACTAGCAAACAAAATCCAGCAGCACATTAAAAGGATCATACACCATAATCAAGTGGGGTTTATCCCAGGAATGCAAGGATTCTTCAATATATGCAAATCAATCAACGTGATACACCATATCAACAAATTGAAGGAGAAAAACCATATGATCATCTCAATACATGCAGAAAATGCTTTCAACAAAATTCAACACCCATTTATGATAAAAACCCTCCAGACAGTAGGCATAGAGGGAACTTACTTCAACATAATAAAGGCCATATATGACAAACCCACAGCCAACATTGTCCTCAATGGTGAAAAACTGAAACCATTTCCTCTAAGATCAGGAACAAGACAAGGTTGCCCACTCTCACCACTGTTATTCAACATAGTTTTGGAAGTTTTAGCCACAGCAATCAGAGAACAAAAAGAAATACAAATTGGAAAAGAAGTAAAGCTGTCACTCTTTGCAGATGAGATGATACTATACATAGAGAATCCTAAAGATGCTACCAGAAAACTACTAGAGCTAATCAATGAGTTTGGTAAAGTAGCAGGATACAAAATTAATGCACAGAAATCTCTTGCATCCCTATACACTAATGATGAAAAATCTGAAAGAGAAATTAAGGAAACGCTACCATTTACCATTGACACAAAAAGAATAAAATACCTAGGAATAAACCTACCTATGGAGACAAAAGACCCATATGCAGAAAACTATAAGACACTGATGAAAGAAATTAAAGATGATACAAACAGATGGAGAGATATACCAGATTCTTGGATTGGAAGAATCAACACTGTGAATATGACTATACTACCCAAAGCAATCTACAGATTCAATGCAATCCCTATCAAATTACCAATGGCATTTTTCACAGAATTAAAACAAAAAATTTCACAATTTGTATGGAAACACAAAAGACCCTGAATAGCCAAAGGAATCTTGAGAAAGAAAAACGGAGCTGGAGGAATCAGGCTCCCTGACTTCAGACTACACTACAAAGCTACAGTAGTCAAGACAGCATGGTACTGGGAGAAAAACAGAAATATAGATCAATGGAATGGGATAGAAAGCCCAGAGATAAACCCATGCACATATGGTCACCTTATTTTTGAAAAAGGAGGCAAGAATATACAATGGAGAAAAGACAGACTCTTCAATAAGTGGTGCTGGGAAAACTGGACAGCTACATGTAAAAGAATGAATTTAGAACACTCCCTAACACCATACACAAAAATAAACTCAAAATGGATTAAAGACCTAAATGGAAGGCCAGACACTATCAAACTCTTAGAGGAAAACATAGGCTGAATGCTCTATGACATAAATCACAGCAAGATCCTTTTTGACCCACCTCTTAGAGAAATGGAAATAGAAACAAAAATTAAAAAGTGGGACCTAATGAAACTTAAAAGCTTTTGCACAGCAAAGGAAACCATAAACAAGACAAAAAGACAACCCTCAGAATGGGAGAAAATATTTGCAAATGAAGCAACTGACAAAGGATTAATCTCCAAAATTTACAAGCAGCTCATGCAACTCAATATAAAAAAAACAAACAACCCAATCCAAAAATGGGCAGAAAACCTAAACAGACATTTCTCCAAAGAAGATATACAGATGGCCAACAAACACATGAAAGGATGCTCAACATCACTAATCATTAGAGAAATGCAAATCAAAACTACAGTGAGGTATCACCTCACACCGGCTAGAATGGGCATCATCAGAAAATCTACAAACAATGAATGCTGGAGAGGGTGTGGAGAAAAGGTAACCCTCTTGCACTGTTGGTGGGAATGTAAATTGATATAGCCACTATGGAGAACAGTATGGAGGTTCCTTAAAAAACAAAAATAGAACTACCATAAGACCCAGCAATCCCACTACTGGGCATATACCCTGAGAGAACCATAATTCAAAAAGAATCATGTACCACAATGTTCATTGCAGCTCTATTTACAATAGCCAGGACATGGAAGCCACCTAAGTGTCCATCGACAAATGAATGGATAAAGAAGATGTGGCACATATATACAATGGAATATTACTCAGCCATAAAAAGAAACGAAATTGATTTATTTGTAGTGAGGTGGATGGACCTAGAATCTGTCCTACAGAGTGAAGTAAGTCAGAAAGAGAAAAACAAATACCGTATGCTAACACATGTATATGGAAACTAAAAAAAAAATGTATTCTCACCTGGTTTTTCCTTGCAAACTCAAGATGTATCACAATGCTTCTTTCCTTCAGAATTATTTCTCTCTAATAAATTCCTTCACAACTGTTTTCTCAGATGTGTAGATTCAGGAATTTTTTGTTCTAAAGGTATTGCCATTTAAACATTTTTTCCTGAAGTTTTATTTAAAAAAATTAAAAGTCTATAGAAATGTTGAAAGAGACTAAGTGAACACCCAAATACCCTTCACCTGGATTCACCAGTTGTTAATATTTTGCTTTCTCTCTTTTCCTATTTTTTCCTGAAATTTTGAAAGTAAGTTGTAAACATCATGACTGTCATCTCCAAATTCTTCAAGCATGTATGGATCTCCTAAAAACAAGGGCACTCCTACATAGTATAATATTATTATCCTCACTCAGAATATTTAACTCAAGAATTTAACACTAATATGTTATCATGTTAATGTCCTTATTCAAATTTCTCCAGCTGTTCCAATTATGTCCATTTTAGCTGTTTCCCCCCCACCCCAATTTATTTAGTAATTGTGTCTCTTTAGTTGTCTTTAGCCTAGAATAATTCCTCTGCTTTTTAAATTTGTTTGTTTTGGTCTTTCATGACATTAAAACATTTGAAGTGTTCAAGTTAGTTATTTTATAGAAGGTAGAATATTCTACAATATAAAATTTCTCTGAAATTTTCCAATGATTAGATACAGGTTACATTTTTTTGATGAGAATTCTAATCATTAAGTCTTTTTCATTGTGGCACAGCAAGAAGTGCATGATGTCAGTTTGTCCCGTTTTTGCTGTGTCATTTGCTTCCTTGTTTAAAGTAGTGCCTGGTAGATTTCTGTACTGTAAAGTCTCAATTTTTTCCTTTGTAAATAATAGGCAATCCATGCAGTGAAACTTTGAGACTGTGTGAATATTCTTTTCCCCAACTTTTACTCAGTGGTTTTGGTATTCACTGATGATCCTAACTGGTATATATGATTACATTGGTGGGTGAATGATGGTCTCTAATCTATAATTCCTTCTATATTTAGTCACTATATTACTTTGGAAAGAAGTGTACTCTCCAGTGCAGCTGCAGGGAGTCCTTTCATGTTGTTTTTTCATGTTCCTGTCAGTCTATAAGTGTTTCCTTATTTAAGGCACAGCAAGATGGTCCAGGTACATCTTTCACTTTTTCTGCCCCATACTTAGAATAAGCCATTTGTCCAAAGAGCCAGAATTATTTTTGATTCTTTTCTTTACCTTTCACACTTAATGAGTCTCTTGCCCTTCGTTTAAAATTTTTACATTGAGTGTTTACTATGTGCCAAGCAACATGTGAGGAGGTAAATACAAAACTATGAACAAGACATATAAACTACCCTCTCCCTTGGAATTTACATTCTCGGGGGGAAGACAGACGTTGTACAAATATATACAGAAATAAATATATAATTACAAATTGTGGTAAGTGCCTTGAAGGAAAATTACATGCCATGTAATTATGTCTGTCATGTAAAGTGAAATGGCTCTTATATCTGTCTTTTCATTTGTAAAGACACTTGAACAGACAGTTATTTGGTTCCATGTGAATAAGTTGTGGTAGCTGCGTAACTATTGGTTTGGCCAAAAAGTTCATCTGGGTTTTTCTGTAAGATGGCAGGGAAAAACCAGAACGAACTTTTTGGCCAACCTGATAGTTTCTTTGCCTAAAATCTCACTCCTTCCAATTGTCATCATATTTTTGTGTGTGTGTGTGTCCTCTATCAACTTGTTTTTAGCAGTTTTGCTGTCACAGATAACATATATATTATATATTTCTGTGCATATAATAAAAATGCACAGAATATAGTAATATACAGAAGACCCGTTTGAAAATAGCCTATTTGAAAATAGCTTGTTCTCTCTGTAGATAATTTATGTTTGAAATTGGAGAAAAATTAAAAACGAACTTTACTTTTATATAAATGGATTCTTTTGAATGCTTTTTGCATTTCTGCTCATTAAACCTTTCAGAAGACTTAAAATAAAATTTTGAATTATCCGGAAAATCTCAACTAAAATATCATGAGGATGAACAGAATTCTGTTTTAATATAATCTTTTCATTCAGTGTGGGAATCCAAAGACTAAGAAGGACCATGGTGGAATGTTATGGTAGGACCATAAAGGATATATAATTAGCAAACAGATTTGTTCATCAAATTCTGAGACATTAGAAATAGAGAAGTTCTTGAAGATGTTAGAACTTTAAGCACATTAATAGTGAAATATTTATTTCAAGAGGCCTTATAATCTGAAAAATTCATAAGGATCTAGATGGTAGTGAATGGAAATTTTATAACTTTCTTTAATACAGGACTGTATACCATAATATACAGAGACCTGTGATATGTCATGAGTTTCAAAGAGAACTTGGTTCTACACCCACAAATTATATCTTCAGATGAAGGAACGGTCCTTGGGCATGTTTTACATTAGAAGACCTTGTTGTGGGCCATAGAAGTATAAACATATTGTGGATGCTAAGCACCACTGTCTGATGGATAAGTTGGCCCTGGCTGCCAGGCCTTCTGCTGCATTCTGTTGGTTATATCAAGTCACTGGACAGCCCTGGAGGGGGCTACACTGGGCATAAACTCCAGGAAGTAGAGTTCACAGGAGGGCATCTCTGGAAAACATCTATCACCTTGGATTAAAAGACAGGTTCAAGAAAGGGGGTATCAACATGTTTTCTCAAACTCACTTTGTGAGAATCAGGTAAGAAGAGAGAATGTTTGTCTGGTGTAGTTGGGAAGGTCCGTTTACCAGCTGGCCCACTGGGCTATGAGCTAGATTTACAGTGGGTAATAATATTCTTTTGTTCCCTCATGATTTCACTGGAGTTTATTTTTTGTAGTTGTTTTGTTTATTAATTATATTTATTTATTTATCTTCAGGAAAGTCAGAAAAACCTCAGTAACCTGGGTATTGGTCAATCTGTGCACATCAATGTTGATTTTCAACCTCCTCTTTGTGTTTGGAATCGAAAACTCCAATAAGAACTTAAAGACAAGTCATAGTGACACTGATAATACTGACTTGAGTAATAATGAAATGTCCAGACAAGACACCGTTGTCATCTTGAATCCCACATGCACTGCGATTGCTATCTTGCTGCACTATTTTGTGTTAGTGACATTTACCTGGATGGGACTCAGTGCTGCCCAGCTCTATTTCCTTCTTATTAGGACCATGAAGCCTCTTCCTCAGCATTTCATTCTTTTCATCTCTTTAATTGGATGGGGTAAGTGTTTGCTTCTCCACTTACTCAGGAATTTAATTTTGTTGAAATCATTTAATTTAAACAAACACCGATTGAAGACCTAATAGTACAAGGCCTTGTGGTAGGGGAGATGGAAAATCCAGCAATCACTAGGAGTGCCTTCTGTCTAGTGAAGGAGTGTCTTCTCCTGTGAAGAAGGCAGATGTGATCAAGGCAGCTATACTATATACATCATGAGCTAACTTCAAGATGTTCATTTCCTTTAACATCTCTATTTATTTGACTTGAGATTTAGACCACATATAAACTTCCTAGCTACTTTATTTTTTTTTTTTTGTAAATTAACTTTCTTTTTTTTTTAATTTTATTTTATTTTTTAAAATACAGCAGCTTCTTATTAGTTATCTATGTTATGCATATTAGTGTATATATGTCAATCCCAATTTCCCAATTCATCCCACCACCCCGCTGACCCTGCTTTTCCTAGCTACTTTAAAAGAAATGTTTCAAGACAATCAGAGTGACTCTTTTAAGAAAAATAACTTGAAAAATTTAATGAGTTCCAGCAAAGGAGAGTTGTTTTCACGTTACCTAAATTTAAATTTATTCAAGTGAAAGAGGAATTAGACCATTTAAGAGTGGAAATTGTGGTAAGAGTTACAAAGAAATCAGAAATAGTATAGGATTGATATGTATAGCCAACACTGATAGGGAAAAGAAAACACAGAAAAACTATGTGCACTGTTGACCTACATCTGTAGGATCATTTAGTACATTGTCTATAGTGGAAAGAACAATGCATCCTGAAAAAGGTCAGGTGTATAATTCATTCATGTTCCTTTATAATTAATCCCAGTCTTGGGTAAATTATTAATTCTGTGACTCTTTATCACATAGGAGTCCCGGCTATAGTGGTAGCTGTGACAGTGGGAATTATTTATTCTCAGAATGGGAATAATTCACAGTGGGAGTTAGACTACCGGCGAGAGGAAATGTAAGTTTATATTTTTTTAAATGTCCATTTCTTTAATATGAGTGTAACTATTCAGTGACATTGAGTCCAAGTGTCACTGTAATATGCATCTCACTTTATAATTGTCATATTATAACTGGTATTTCAAATTCTCAAAGAACACATTGTATTTTAAATATGGTGACATGAAAATTTCCTATGATAAACCCTTTCGTAAAGCAAGTAATTGTCTTCTAAATTTATAAATGTGAACTTTTTTAATATTAAATTTGTCTTCTTTGATTAAGTCTGAAAATCACAGGACACAGGAAGTGTGATCCTTAGTAACCCCTTATCTTAGTTTTCTCATCTAGAAAATGGGAATAACAATAATAGTAATACCTGCTCTGGGGTTACTATGAAGGGTCAAGCAAGTGTGAAAACATTTTCACACTTGAAACTGTTTGAAGCGCAGTATCCATGCTTATGAACCAATTCTATGTTGATATGATTATAATGAGTATTTCATGATGATTTATCACCCATAAATTCTCCCTGTGACTCCAGCGTGAAAAATTAACTGTCAATAATGGAAGTACCTGAATGCATGGTATTTGCCTTCCATGTGGGGAGAGTAAGAAAGCGGGGCTGAACTCTATGTGTATTTCTGCTACCAAATGGCAACTGCTCTTTAATTTATCTTCCCTTCTTATTTTATAAATTCAACCATTCTGATCCCTGGATTCCGCCTTAAGTCCCAAACCAACTCAAATCAAAACAAAACTCTTGGAAATGTGCAAGTATACCCAAGGGAAGGCTGTGGTGTCAGAGTGCTTACCTATTTCCAGGGCTGACCGTGACCAAGTGTAGAATGGGGAGCTACCTGCCTGGCTTGATTTTAGGAGCCATATACTCTAGGCACTATTTTCTCTGTTTAATTGGGATTAAATATCTTTTAATGAATTTTAAAATTTTAATTGCACAATTAGATATCAGGAGTAAAATGCAAATATCTCATGGGAGAGGTAATTCACCTCAAATTGCATTATTATTAATTTCCTATCCTAACCCAGCCACAGGGCTAGACCTACTCCTACAGAAGTCTTCGGTAGAAAGAAGCCTGCTGTCTTAAATTTATTCACACCAAGATGTAAATAATTGAGAGCAGATTCTTTCCTGAGTACAGTATTAGATGTTAGGGAAGACACTAGGCAACTGATAGTAAGAGTTGGGAAGGGGGGAAAGGATGTGTAACATGAATATCAGCTACATCTTGGACCCTTATCCCCCACTTTCCACCCTATACACACACATCAAGGCTCACATTTCTTCAGGATATATTTAGAAAGAGGAGGGACTTTTTTGGGTTTTCTTGAGTTATCTTCCCAGAAGTTGCTCCTCAATATATCATACTCCCTGTCCCCCCACCATGGCTCCCAGTTCTGCCGGTCACACCCGAAACCCCTAACCCAGTTCCCTTGATGTACTGCTATCTCTGCCAGGACCCAATTAA
The DNA here is from genome assembly GCF_965194805.1 of Balaenoptera borealis. Classification (NCBI taxonomy): domain Eukaryota; kingdom Metazoa; phylum Chordata; class Mammalia; order Artiodactyla; family Balaenopteridae; genus Balaenoptera; species Balaenoptera borealis. The sequence continues at coordinate 48,484,017 of NC_138862.1, forward strand.
GGGGCGACTGCAGGGCAGGCCACACTCCTATTTAATGCTCTATCCCCCAAATCTCTGTCCCACCATATAGGCTGTTTCAGACTTCCCTGAAGGGTTGAGGTAACCATTGGGAAATTATAATGCATGAGGAAGAATTTTCTGGAAGCATATGCTATATCTTCTACAGCTGTCTTTTCCCATGTTTCATGACAGAATCACCAAGGAGTTAAATGCTTCATCTGAGGTTCACCTATGATGCTCTCCAGACCTCAGGTTCATATCTGTTTGTCAGATGCAGCCTTGACCTTGTGACTCTCCAATCTCAATTCTAGAAATCCCACTCCTACAAGGGTTAGTCTGCATGGAGGTTCCATCTGTCTCCTCAGCAGTCTATTTTTCAAAATCTGGGTGATTAGATTCAGAATAACTAGGAAGAGGCTCATGAGAACAAATCCAGCGTGACTATCTCTCCAAGTAATACAAAGGACGGAGGAGGTGAGGAGGTGTCCCTTCCTAGTGCACACCTCCTCATGGCCACAGGCATCCAAGCCTGTTTCCCATCCAGGTCTCCCCATCTGTGTGAGGTAACTGAGGAACCTTACAGACATTTGTATGCATACACACACAGATCTATAGTACAAATAGTAATACTTAGAAATTGTGTTGTCTAAAGTTTAAATAACTCATACAGATAAAGATAAATATTTGTCTAAATTGTTTCATAATTTGCAAGTCTGTCTTTATCTGATAGAGTTAGATATGCACTTTCTTTCTCTATCCTGTCCTCCCCTTTTAAACTGCTGGGAAATCAGCTCTTAACCTTATGGGGGTTCCCTTGTGTGTTGTTTGTCATTTTTCCCTTGCTGCTTTCAATAATTTTTCTTTGTCTTTAATTTTTGCCAGTTTGATTAATGTGTGTCTCGGCATGTTTATCCCTGGGTTTATCCTGTATGGGACTCTCTGTGCTTCCTGGACTCAGGTGGCTATTTCCTTTCGCATGTTAGGGAAGTTTTCGACTATAATCTTTTCAAATATTTTCTCTGGTCCTTTCTCTCTCTCTTCTCCTTCTGGGACCCCTATAATGTGAATGTTGGTGCGTTTGTTGTCCCAGAGGTCTCTTAGGCTGTCTTCATTTCTTTTCATTCTTTTTTCTTTATTCTGTTCTGCGGCAGTGATTTCCACCATTCTGGCTTCCAGGTCACTAATCCATTCTTCTGTCTCAGTTATTCTGCTATTGATTCCTTCTAGTGTATTTTTCAATTCAGTTATTGTATTGTTCATCTCTGTTTGTTTGTTCTTCAATTCTTCTAGGTTTTGTTAAACGTTTCTTGCATTTCCTCGATTCTTTCCTCCATCCTTTTTCCGAGGTCCTGGATCATCTTCACTATCATTATTCTGAATTCTTTTTCTGGAAGGTTGCCTATCTCCACTTCATTTAGTTGCTGTTCTGGGGTTTTATCTTGTTCCTTCATCTAGGACATAATCCTCTGCCTTTTCATTTTGTCTGTCTTTCTGTGATTGTGGTTTTTGTTCTGCAGGCTGCAGGATTGTAGTTCTTCTTGCTTCTGCTCTCTGCCCTCTGGTGGATGAGGCTGTCTAAGAGGCTTGTGCAAGCTTCGTGATGGGAGGGACTGGTGGTAGGTAGAGCTGGGTGTTGCTCTGGTGGGCAGAGCTCAGTAAAACTTTAATCCATTTGTCTGCTGAAGGGTGGGGCTGTATTCTCTCCCTGTTGGTCATTGGGCCTGAGGCGACCCAGCACTGGAGCCTACAGGCTCTTTGGTGGGGCTAATGGTGGACTTTGGGAGGGCTCACACCAAGGAGTACTTCCCAGAACTTCTACTGCCAGTGTCCTTGTCCCCATGGGGGGCCACAGCCACCCCCTGCCTCTGCAGGAGACCCTCCAACACTAGCAGGTAGGTTGGTTCAGTCTCCTATGGAGTCACTGCTCCTTCCCCCTGGGTCCTGGTGTGTACAAGATTTTGTGTGTGCCCTCCAAGAGTGAAGTCTCTGTTTCCCCCAGTCCTGTTGAAGTCCTGCAGTCAAGTCCTGCCTGACTGCAAAGTCCAATTCTCTGGGGATTCCTCCTCCCGTTGCTGGACCCCCAGGTTGGGAAGCCTGATGTGGGGCTCAGAACCTTCACTCCAGTGGGTGGACTTCTGTGGTATAATTGTTCTCCAGTTTGTGAGTCGCCCACGCAATGGTTATGGGATTTGATTTTATTGTGATTGTGCCCCTCCTATCATCTTATTGTGGCTTCTCCTTTGTCTTTGAATGTGGGGTATCTTTTTTGGTGAGTTCCAGTGTTTTCCTGTAGATGATTGTTCAGCAGTTCGTTGTGATTCTGGTGCTCTTGCAAGAAGGAGTGAGTGCACCTCCTTCTACTCCACCATCTTGAACCAATCTCCTCCTTTTCATTTTTAAAATTCATTACAGAGATCTGAAATCATCCCAATTTCCTTCTAGGTCATTCAGATTAGAAATATGATTTCTAATAATTTAAATTGTAACAACATTCCAATGCAAAACAGCTTAGAAATCCTTCGGCATGTATAATAATGGTGTTTACCTACAAGGGAAAGAAAACAGACATTAATTGATTGCCAAATATATACCAGGGCTTCTCACATTATTTTGTTAATACCCTACTGCCTACCTGATACCTTCACTTGGCTGGACAAGTGATGGGACGTCTCCTGGTCTTCCCTCCCAAACCTGCTCTTCTCATCATCTTCCCCAACTCAGTTGACAGTAATTCCATCCTTCCAGATACTCAAGCCAAAGATTTGGAGTCACTCTTAACTCTCCTATATCTCCCATCTAACCTATCAATAAATCCTTTTGCTTTACTTTTTAAAAATATATATATTTATTTATTTGGCTGCGCTGGGTCTTAGTTGCAGCACGCGGGATCTTCATTATGGCATGAGTGATCTTAGTTGAATCTTTAGTTGCCACATGCAGGCTTTTAGTCATGGCATGTGGGATCTAGTTTCCTGACGAGGGATCGAACCCAGGCCCCCTGCATTGGGAGCGTGGAGTATTAACCACTGGACCACCAGGGAAGTCCCCTTTTGTTTTACTTCTAAACATATCTGGAATCAGACTATTTCTCAACATCTCCTCTCCCTGGTTCCAAGCCACCTGATTGTTGCAGTAGACCCCTAGCTGATTTCCTCCTTTGGCATGTGCTCTTCTTTTATCCCTGCATCTAGCTAAAGTAATACTTTTAAAACTAAAGACAGAGCATGTTAAGTTTCTCCTCCTTGCCAAGAGTACATGCAGTCACCTATAAAGCCCTGACATAATTTGCATCTTTTTACTAATCCCATCTACTTACATACTCTGTTCTAGCCACACTGGCCTCTTGGCTTAAGCTCTCAACTCAGAGCCTTTGCACTTGCTGTTCCCTCTGCCTAGAACACCCTTCCCCCCATCTACTTCAGATCTTTACTCAAATATTTTTTTCCATAAGGGTTTTCCTGACCACTCTATTTAAAATGAAACATTTCCTCCCCTGGTCCCCCAGGCATACACACAGACACACAGACACACTTATACATATACATAGTAATACCTACCCTCATTACCTGCTTTATTTTTCTTCACAGCACTTGTTAACTTCTGTTATAGTATATATCTTATTAACTCATTAGTTTTATTTATTTTCTGCATTAGAATAAATTCACTAAAGAAAGGCATTTTGGTTTTTCATTCACTGCTAATATCTTGGTATCTAGAACAATGTCTGGCACATAGCATGTACTCTGTAAATACTTATTAAATGAATGAATTTATTCTTACAACAATGCCAGGAAATGATTACTACACTTCACAGATGAGAAAAAAAATACCACCAAAACTACCACCAACAATAACAAAAAGACAAAAACAAAAACAGACGCAATGAGGTTAAAGAACTATTCAAATATTTTTTAAACATTAAACTTTAAAAAATGCCTATTAATAAGAGACAGTTTAAATAATTTATGGTATAATGAAATAATGGAATAATATGCAGCCATAAAAAATCATGAGGATAATCTTTATATTCTGATATGGAATGATCTCCAAGATGTGTTTTTAAGTAAGGTATAGAAGTATCATGTTATCCTTTGCTTCAAAATCAGGAAAAAAATATACATTTGCTGGTGTATGCATAGTCTGAATCTGGAAGAATACACAAGAAACATTGAATACCACTGGAGATAAAAACTAGGTGACTAGGGATAGTTGTAGGAGGGGTCTTGTCTCTCTATGATGATTTGTACCTTTAAAATTTTGAGCCATTTGAGTGTGCTACATAGTCAAAAAGAAAATTAAACAGTAACTTAACTAAAGTCAGAAACCTAGTAAGTGACAGACAGTGACATTTATATTCAGGACTGCCTAACTCAAAAGCCCACTTTCTTTCCGCTAGCCCATACTGTCTCACAGAGAAATTTGGCAGAATCAATGCATTTAATTTTTCTACTTGGTTGAATTCTTAAAAATCATCTCCAATATATAGAAGGCAAAGAGATATTGACTTTTAGCAAGTCTTTCAGTCGAGTGAATGTCAATGGTGTGAACAGCATAGAGAAGAGTTTGTATACCTTTCTTTCTGCTGAAATCATTTCTTTTCTCTGCTTTCTTAGTCTGCTGAAATCATTTCTTTTCTCTGCTTTCTTAGTCTGCTGAAATCATTTCTTTTCTCTCCACAGCTGCTGGCTGGCAACTCAAGAAAGCAGTGGTTTGATAACAAGTCCATTGTTGTGGTCATTCATCATACCTATGATCATTATCCTCATCAGCAATGTTGTTATATTTATTGTCATTGTAGTCAAAGTGCTGTGGAAGAATAATCAGAATCTGAAGAGGTAAGGTTCCCAATGAATCAGAAGCTGGAAGGCATGGCTCATCTAGCACTAAATATAGCACAGGAATACATCCACAGCTCCTAGAAAAGTTTTCAGATTTGGGGGAAATGGCAAGGATATGTGGTTTGCAGGACAGATTTTCTCTTAAACTTTGTCTCAGAAGGTGGATCTTCTCATCTTCCAACATCAAGACTACAATGTGAGTCTATTGCATTACCTAAGATACTTTTGTGCTGTATGAGCCCAACTAAAAACCCAACCCAAAGACATCAAGAAAAAACATTTATCCCCCAATCCCAAATATTCATGAAATCAGATTTGAATAATTAAAAATATGAGAGGGTTGTGAGTAGATGCTGGCAACTGTATTTTCATTTTAGAAACTAGTAACTGTAGGTTATATTTTACATGTGTTACCTGAATCACATAATAGCTTTAAATTTTTAAAAATTAGTTGCAAACATATAAAAATTGGAACATCGGGCAACATTGGGCCCACATTCCCTGCAGATGGGGCGTGTGCTCTCTGGTTTATCAGTTCCCATGTGAACTGCTTCTTTCCTCTCCGTAACTTTTCTGACCCCAATAAGCATTTTCATTGTCATCACTAATATACAGAAAGAGCTTTCAGTTGGAGAGACAAAGAACAGAAACTATTAAACACATACACTCCCGCCAACTCCACATCCCACAGCATGAATTGGTTAGAACACAGTGTTAATGAGGCTGTGAATTCAGGCTTAATTCTACAAGACTCTTCTTAACTCAAGTAGACTTACTGTAAGTACATCTGTGAACTTTGTTGGTCGCCATATAGGTCCATTTTGAATGAACAGATGGGTGAAAACAGCCATCATTAGTGGGAATGTAATCTTAAACGTGTACTTTACCAATCAAGAGTATCATCTTTCCTATATGGATGATAACCCATATTGAGGGGAAATGTGGAGAAAAGACTATCACTGATAATCATTCAAACCTATGTTTTCTTAACAATGCAGAAAAACCTTGGTGAAGTCTTGTTAGCCTAATTGTAAGTTAAGTTATATTTCTTTTATACAAAGCAATATCATTTTGGCCACAGACATCAAAAAAATTTGTAATGTTTCAAAATTTTGACTGGTAGCTCATGGTTCTTAAATTAGCTAAGTTACAGTGAAGAGCAGGTTACAATTTAATTGTTTAACAAATTTTCTTCTATGTATCAGTTAGCTTTTGCTGTGTAACAAATTACCCCCAAATTCAATGGCTTAGAATGATAAATATTTATTACTTGTCATAAGTTTGAGTGTTGATCATGTAGTTGTTTTGGTTTTAGCTGGCTTGAATGCTGGTAGATAATTTAGGATGAATCACTTTCATGTCTGATGGTTGGTGGTTGGTTGGTATTGAATGGGAACTGCTCAGTTGGGAAAGCTCATCTCTGCTGCATGTGGTCTCTCTTTTAACATAGTACTCTCAGGGTTCCAAAGAGCAATAAGAAAAGACACGCTCTGATGAGTGGAATGCTCTCAAGCCTTTGTTTGTGGAACAAATGCTAATGTCCCTCTGGTCAAAGTAAGTCATATGGCCAAGCTCAGGTTCCAGGGATATAGACTTAGCATGACAGGGAAGTAGGTCACTCTGTGCTTTAATAACTTTTCATTCTGATATCAACTTATGGCATGGGACGGTCCCAGATGCCCAAAAAAGGAATTACTGATCCAGTAGTTATAATCGCTAAAATCAAATTCAGTTCCAAAGAAAAAGTTAATTCTATGTGAAATTAACCTGCAGTAGTATTTAAGGAACTGTTTATGCCTGAGCTTTTAAGCAGATATCACTGTCTTCCTCCCTTCCTTCCTTCCTCTCTTTTATTCAGAGTGACATAGGTTTTTCCACCTGAGGCATAATATTGTTTAATGAACAGTGTATATGTACAGCTGAATACATATTTTCAGTAGGAGGGTAACAATGATATTAGTAAGTAAAAACCTGAATGAACCATATTTCCTTTCTTGTTTTCTCTTACTTAGCACAAAGGTTTCAATCCTAAAGAAGTTTCTTAGCACGTTATCTGTTGCAGTCATTTTTGGAGTTACCTGGATTCTGGCATAGTTAATGCTAATTGATATTGATGGCATCAGGGTCACCTTCAGCTACTTATTCTGCCTTTTCAACACTACTCAGGTATGGTGTGGAATAGTCTGAAAGTAGCAGACTATGGAGTGGCGGAGATGATATCACCTGGACCAAAGTTTTCTTATCTTAAAACACCCTGAAGGTCATTGCTTAGTTACTTTTGGGTGACTCTATTTTTAATACACTTTGAGGAAAGGGGAAGAAAAATTTTTTTATGACTTACCTACTATATCCTTTCCTGGACTAGAGTTCATGGAACATAATTGCTATGGGGTTGGCCAATGTTAGTCCCTCTTCTCTGAGCAGAAGAGATTTTGTTGAGCAGCTAGCTTGGGAGGCACCTCCTTTGCCTTTCTGCCATACAGCAGGTTCACAGCACCTCACCGTGGTTATATGGTCAATGTTACAGTGATCCCTGGAGCTTGGACCCCTGTGGGGTTGGCTTAATTTTTTCTTTCTCTCTTTTTTGAAATGTTATGATTATTTATCTTATTTTTAAAAAAACTTTATTGAGGAATAATTGGGAATAATTGCCAACTATAACTGTATATTTTAAAATGGACAACTTGATGATTTGATACACATATACATATAGAATGATCAAAATAACACATCCATCACTTTACATAGTTAATTTTTTTTCTTTTTATTTTTTTATTAAAGTATAGTGGAAGTATAGTTGATTTACAATGCCGTGTTAGTTTCCGGTGTACAGCAAAGTGATTCCGTTTTTTATATAAATATATATATATCTATACTTTTACACATGCTTTTCGATTATAGGTTATTACAAGATATTGAGCATAGTTCCCTGTGCTATACAGTAGGTCCTTGCTGGTTACCTATTTTTTTTTTTTTTTGGCTGCATTGCATCTTTGTTGCTGTATGCGGGCTTCCTCTAGTTGCGGAGAGCAGGGGCTACTCTTCGTTGCGGTGCTTGGGCTTCTCATTGTGGTGGCTTCTCTTGTTGCAGAGCATGGGCTCTAGGCACACGGGCTTCAGTAGTTGTGGCTCCTGGGCTTAGCTGCTCCACGGCATGTGCGGTCTTCCTGGACCAGGGATCGAACCCGTGTCCCCTGCATTGGCAGGCGGATTCTTAACCACTGCGCCACCAGGGAAGTCCCTGGTTACCTATTTTTTATATGGTAGTGTGTACATGTTAATCCCAAACACTTAATTTATCTCCCCCAATCCTGTTATCCCCTTTGGTAACTATAGGTTTGTTTTCTATGTCTGTGGGTCTATTTATGTTTTGTAAATAAGTTCATTTGTATTATTTTTAAAGACATAGTTAAATTTTTTTGTGTGTGTATGGTGAGAATGCTTAACTACTCAGTAACATTTAAGTACATGACACCATATTACCAACTATAGTCACCATGTTGTACATTGGGTTCTTATTCTTCTTATAGTTGAAAACTTTGTACTCTTTGACCTATACTACCCCATTTACCTCTCCCCCCAGCCCCTGGCAACTACCATTCTACTTTCTGTTTCTATGAAATTGGCTTAAAAAAATTCCACATGTAACTGATACCATATGTATTTGTCATTCTTGTCTGGCTTATATCAATTAGCGTAATGCCCTCCAGGCTCATCTATGTTGTCACAGATGGCAGGATTTCCTTCTTTTTTATGGCTGAATAATATTCCATTGCAATTATCTACCATGCATTTTCTTTACACATTCATTCATCAAAGGACATTTAGGTTGTTTCCATATCTTGGCTATTGTGAATAATGCTGCAGTGAACATGGGTATGCAGTTTTCCCCTCAAGATAATGATTTCAACCTTTAGGATGGTATTTTCAAATTTTAGGATAGATATTTCTGTGAAAAATACCATTGGAATTTTGGTAGGATTGCACTGAATCTTTAGATTACTTTGGGTAGTATGGAAATTTTCACAATATTAATTTTTCCAATCCAAGAACACAGATACCTTTCCATTGATTTCTGTCTTCTTCAGTCTTTTTCATCAGTGTCATAGCTTTCAGTGTATAGATTTTTCCTTGGTTAAACTTATTTCTAAATATTTCATTGTTTTTTATACTATTGTAAGTGGGATTGATTTCTTAATTTCTTTTTCAGGTAGTTTGTTGTTAGTGTATAGAAATGCAAATGATTTCTTTTTCTTTTTTTTAAAAATCTTGGTTGGAGTATAATTGCTCTACAGTGGTGTGTTAGTTTCTGCTTTATAACACAGTGCATCAGCCATACATATATATTCATATATCCCCATATCTCCTCCCTCTCGCGTCTCCCTCCCACCCTCCCTATCCCATTCCTCTAGGTGGTCACAAAGCACCGAGCTGATCTCCCTGTGCTATGTAAAATGTATTTATTTTACATTTGGTAGTGTATATATGTCCATGCCACACTCTCATTTCGTCCCAGCTTACCCTTCCCCCTCCCTGTGTCCTCAAGTCTATTCTCTACATCTGCGTCTTTATTCCTGTCCTGCCCCTAGGTTCTTCAGAACCTTTTTTTTTTTTTTTTAGATTCCATATATATGTGTTAGCACATGGTATTTGTTTTTCTCTTTCTGACTTACTTCACTCTGTATGACAGACTCTAGGTCCATCCACCTCACTACAAATAACTCGATTTTGTTTATTTTTATGGCTGAGTAATATTCCATTGTATATATGTGCCACATCTTCTTTATCCATTCATCTGTCGATGGACACTTAGGTGGCTTCCATGTCCTGGCTATTGTAAATAGAGCTGCAATGAACATTGTAGTACATGACTTTTTTTGAATTATGGTTTTCTCAGGGTATATGCCCAGTGGTGGGATTGCTGGGTCGTATGGTAGTTCTATTTTTAGTTTTTTAAGGAACCTCCATACTGTTCTCCATAGTGGCTGTATCAACTTACATCCCCACCAACAGTGCAAGAGGGTTCCCTTTTCTCCACACGCTCTCCAGCATTTATTGTTTGTAGATTTTTTGATGATGGCCATTCTGACCTGTGTGAGGTGATACCTCATTGTAGTTTTGATTTGCATTTCTCTAATGATTAGTGATGTTGAGCATCCTTTCATCTGTTTGTTGGCAATCTGTATATCTTCTTTGGAGAAATGTCTACTTAGATCTTCTGCCCATTTGTGGATTGAGTTGTTTGTTTTTTTGATATTGAGCTACATGAGCTGCTTGTAAATTTTGGGGATTAATCTTTTGTCAATTGCTTTGTTTGCAAATATTTTCTCCCATTCTGACGGTTGTCTTTTTGTCTTGTTTATAGTTTCCTTTGCTGTGCAGAAGGTTTTAAGTTTCATTAGGTCCCATTTGTTTATTTTTGTTTTTATTTCCATTACTCTAGGAGGTGGGTCAAAAAGGATCTTTGCTGTGATTTGTGTCATAGAGTGTTCTGCCTATGTTTTCCTCTAAGAGTTTTATAGTGTCTGGCCTTACATTTAGGTCTTGAATCCATTTTGAGTTTATTTTTGTGTATGGTGTTAGGGAGTGTTCTAATTTCATTCTTTTACATGTAGCTGTCCAGTTTTCCCAGCACCACTTATTGAAGAGTCTGTCTTTTCTCCACTGTATATTCTTGCCTCCTTATTAAAAAATAAGGTGACCATATGTGCGTGGGTTTATCTCTGGGCTTTCTATCCCGTTCCATTAATCTATATTTCTGTTTTTCTGCCAGTACCATACTGTCTTCATTACTGTACCTTTGTAGTATAGTCTGAAGTCTGGGAGCCTGATTCCTCCAGCTCCATTTTTCTTTCTCAAGATTGCTTTGGCTATTCAGGGTCTTTTGTGTTTCCATACAAATTGTGAAATTTTTTGTTTTAAGTCTGTGAAAAATGCCATTGGTAATTTGATAGGGATTGCATTGAATCTGTAGATTGCTTTGGGTAGTATAGTCATTTTCACAGTGTTGACTCTTCCAGTCCAAGAATCTGGTATATCTCTCCATCTGTTTGTATCATCTTTAATTTCTTTCATCAGTGTCTTATAGTTTTCTGCATTCGGGTCTTTTGTCTCCTTAGGTAGGTTTATTCCTATGTATTTTATTCTTTTTTTGCAATGGTAAATGAGAGTGTTTCCTTAATTTCTCTTTCAGATTTTTCATCATTAGTGTATAGGGATGCAAGAGATTTCTGTGCATTAATTTTGTATCCTGCTACTTTACCAAATTCATTGATCAGCTCTAGTAATTTTCTGGTAGCATCTTTAGGATTCTCTATGTATAGTATCATGTAATCTGCAAACAGTGACAGCTTTACTTCTTCTTTTCCAATTTGGATTCCTTTTATTTCTTTTTCTTCTCTGATTGCTGTGGCTAAAACTTCCAAAACTATGTTGAGTAATAGTGGTGAGAGTGGACATCCTTGTCTTATTCCTGATCTTAGAGGAAATGCTTTCAGTTTTTCACCATTGAGAACGATGTTGGCTGTGGGTTTGTCATATATGGCCTTTATTATGTTGAGGTAAGTTCCCTCTATGCCTACTGTCTGGAGGGTTTTTATCATAAATGGGTGTTGAATTTTGTTGAAAGCATTTTCTGCATGTATTGAGATGATCATTTGGTTTTTCTCCTTCAATTTGTTGATACGGTGTATCACGTTGATTGATTTGCATATATTGAAGAATCCTTGCATTCCTGGGATAAACCCCACTTGATCATGGTGTATGATCCTTTGAATGTGCTGTTGGATTCTGTTTGCTAGTATTTTGTTGAGGATTTTTGCACCTATGTTCATCAGTGATACTAGCCGGTAGTTTTCTACTTTTGTGGCATCTCTGTCTGGTTTTGGTGTCAGGGTGATAGAGGCCTCATGGAAAGAGTTTGGGGGTGTTCCTCCCTCTGCTATATTTTGGAAGAGTTTGAGAAGGATAGGTGCTAGCTCTTCTCTAAATGTTTGATAGAATTCACCTGTGAAGCCATCTGGTCCTGGGCTTTTGTTTGTTGGAAGATTTTTAATCACAGTTTCAATTTCAGTGCTTGTGATTTGTCCGTTTATATTTTCTATTTCTTCTTGGATCAGTCTTGGAAGGTTGTGGTTTTCTAAGAATTTGTCCATTTCTTCCAGGTTGTCCATTTTATTGGCATACAGTTGCTTGTAGTAATCTCTCATGATCCTTTGTATTTCTGCAGTGTCAGTGGTTACTTCTCCTTTTTCATTTCTAATTCTATTGATTTGAGTCGTCTCCCTTTTTTTCACGGTGAGTCTGCCTAATGGTTTATCAATTTTGTTTATCTTCTCAAAGAACCAGCTTTTAGTTTTATTGATCTTTGCTATTGTTTCCTTCATTTCTTTTTCATTTATTTCTGATCTGATCTTTATGATTTCTTTCCTTCTGCTAACTTTAGGGGTTTTTTGTTCTTCTTTCTCTAATTGCTTTTGGTGTAAGATTAGGTTTTTTATTTGAGATGTTTCTTGTCTCTTGAGGTAGGATTGTATTGCTATAAACTTGCCTCTTAGAACTGCTTTTGCTGCATCCCATAGGCTTTGGGTCGTTGTGTTTTCATTGTCATTTTTTTCTAGATATTTTTTGATTTCTTCTTTGATTTCTTCACTGATCTCTTGGTTATTTAGTAGTGTATTGTTTAGCCTCCATGTGTTTGTAGTTTTTACAGAGTTTTTCCTGTAATTGATATCTAGTTTCATAGCGTTTTGGTCGGAAAAGATACTTGATACGATTTCAATTTTCTTTAATCTACCAAGGCTTGATTTGTGACCCAAGATATGATGTATCCTGGAGAATGTTCCATGAGTACTTGAGAAGAAAGTGTATTCTGTTGTTTTTGGATGGAATGTCCTATAAGTATCAATTAAGTCCATCTTGTTTAATGTATCATTTAAAGCTTGTGTTTCCTTATTTATTTTCATTTTGGATGATCTGTCCATTGGTGAAAGTGGGGTGTTAAAGTCCCCTACTATGATTGTGTTACTGTCGATTTCCCGTTTTATGGCTGTTAACATTTACCTTATGTATTGTGGTGCTCCTATGTTGGGTGCATAAATATTTACAAGTGTTATATCTTCTTCTTGGATTCATCCCTTGATCCTTATGTAGTGTCCTTCTTTGTTTCTTGTAATAGTCTTTATTTTAAAGTCTATTTTTTCTGATATGAACATTGCTACTCCAGCTTTCTTTTGATTTCCATTTGCATGGAATACCTTCTTTCATCCCCTCACTTTCAATCTGTATGTGTCCGTTGGTCTGAAGTGTGTCTCTTATAGACAGCATATATATCGGTCTTCTGTTTGTATCCATTCAGCCAGTCTGTTTCTTTTGGTTGGACCATTTAATCCATTTACATTTAAGGTAGTTATTGATATGTATGTTGCTATTACCATTTTCTTAATTGTTTTGGGTTTTTTATTGTAGGTCTTTTCCTTCTCTTGTGTTTCCTACCTAGAGAAGTTCCTTTAGCATTTGTTGTAAAGCTGGCTTGGTGGTGCTGAATTCTCTTAGGTTTTGCTCGTCTGTAAAGGTTTTAATTTCTCCATCTTACCTGAATGAGATCCTTGCTGGGCAGAGTAATCTTGGTTGTAGGTTTTTCCCTTTCATCACTTTAAATATGTCCTGCCACTCCCTTCTAGCTCACAGAGTTTCTGCTGAAAGATCAGCTATTAACCTTATGGGGATTCCCTTGTATGTTATCTGTTGCTTTTCCCTTGCTGCTTTTAATGTTTTTTCCTTGTATTTAATTTTTGATAGTTTGATTAATATGTGTCTTGACGTGTTTCTCCTTGCATTTACCCTGTATGGGACTCTCTGTGCTTCCTGGACTTGATTGACTATTTCCTTTCCCATATTAGGGAATTTTTCAACTATAATCTCTTCAAATATTTTCTCAGTCCCTTTCTTTTTCTCTTCTTCTTCTAGGACTCCTGTAATTCGAATGTTGGTGCATTTAATGTTGTCCCAGAGGTCTCTGAGACTGTCCTCAATTCTTTTCATTCTTTTTTCTTTATTCTGCTCTGCAGTAGTTATTTCCACTATTTTATCTTCCAGGTCACTTATCCGTTCTTCTGCCTCAGTTATTCTGCTGTTGATTCCTTCTAGAGAATTTTAAATTTCATTTATTGTGTTGTTCAGCATTGTTTGTTTGCTGTTTAGTTCTTCTAGGTCCTTGTTAAACGTTTCTTGTATTTCCTCCATTCTATTTCCAAGATTTTGGATCATCTTTACTATCATTACTCTGACTTCTTTTTCAGGTAGACTGCCTATTTCCTGTTCATTTGTTTCGTCTCGTGGGTTTTTACCTTGCTCCTTTATTTGCTGTGTGTTTCTGTGTCTTCTCATTTTGCTTAACTTACTATGTTTGGGGTCTCCTTTTTGCAGTCTGCAGGTTCGTAGTTCCCGTTGTTTTTGGTGTCTGCCCCCAGTGGCCAAGTTTGGTTCAGTGGGTTGTGTAGGCTTCCTGGTCGAGGGGACTGGTGCCTGTGTTCTGGTGTATGAGGCTGGATCTTGTCTTTCTAGTGGGCAGGACCGTGTTCAGTGGTGTGTTTTGGGGTGTCTCTGACCTTATTATGATTTTAGGCAGCCTCTCTGTTAATGGGTGGGGTTGTGTTTCTGTCCTGCTATTTGTTTGTCGTAGGGTTTCCAGCACTGTATCTTGCTGGTCATTGAGTGGAGCTGGGTCTGAACGTTGAGATGGAGATGTCTGGGAGAGCTTTCACCATTTGATATTACCTGGAGCCGGGAGGTCTCTTGTAGACCAATGTCCTGAACTCAGCTCTCCCACCACAGAGGCACAGGCCTGACACCTGGTTAGAGCACCAAGACCCTACCTGTCACATGGCTCAGAAGCAAAGGGAGAAAAGAAGGAAAGAAAGAAAAAATAAACATAATAAAATAAAAGTTTTTAAAATAAAAAATAAAAAATTATTAAAAATAAAAAAATCAAAAAGTAATAAAAAAAGAAAGATAGAAAGAAGAGAGCAACCAAACCATAAAACAAATCCACCAATGATAACAAGCACTAAAAACTATACTAAAAACAAGGAAACAAACAAAAATCCCAGACAGATAGAACCCTAGGACAAATGGTAAAAGCAAAACTATACAGACAAACTCACACAAAGAAGCATACACATACACACTCACAAAAAGAGAAAAAGGAAAAATAATCTATATATAAAAGGAATAAATGGAAGAGAGCAACAAAATCAATAAACAAATCTACCAATGATAATAAACTCTAAATACTTAACTAACATAAACTTAAAACCAGAAATAAATTAGATGCAGACAGCAAATCCCAAGTCTATAGTTGCTCCCAAAGTCCACTGCCTCAATTTTGGGATGATTCGTTGTCTATTCAGGTATTCCAGAGATGCAGGGTACATCAGGTTGATTGTGGAGATTTAATCCGCAGCTCCTGAGACTGCATGGAGAGATTTCCCTTTCTCTTCTTTGTTCCCACAGATCCTGGGGTTCAGCTTTGTATTTGGCCCCGCCTGTGCATGTAGGTCGCCTGAGGGTGTCTGTTCTTCGCTGAGACAGGATGGGGTTAAAGTAGCAGCTGAGTAGGGGACTCTGATTCATTCAGGCTGGGGGTAGGGAGGGGTATGGAATGTGGGGCAAGCTTGCGGCTGCAAACGCTGGCGTGACGTTGCGACAACCTGAGGCACACCATGTGTTCTCCCGGGGAAGTTGTCCCTGGATCACGGGACCCTGGCAGTTGCGGGCTGCACAGTCTCCTGGGAGGGGAGGTGTGGATAGTGACCTGTGCTCGCACACAGGCTTCTTGGTGGCTACAGCAGCAGCCTTAGTGTCTCATGCCCGTCGCTGGGGTCCGCACTGTTAGCTGCGCTCGCGCCTGTCTCTGGAGCTCGTTTAGGTGGTGTTCTGAATCCCCTGTCCTTGCGCCCCCTAAAACAATGGTCTCTTTCCTCTTAGGGAATTTCAGACTTTTTCCCGGACAGCCATGGTGCACTATCCTCCTTCAGGCTGTGTTCATGCAGCCAACCCCAGTTCTCTCCCTGGGATCCGACCTCCGAAGCTGGAGCCTCAGCTCCCAGCCCCCACCCTTCCCAGCGGGTGAGCAGACAAGCCTCTCAGGCTGGTGAGTGCTGGTCGGCACAGATCCTCTGCACAGGAATCCATCCGCTTTGCCCTCTGCACCCCTGTTGCTGCGCTCTCCTCCATGGCTCTGAAGTTTCCCCCACTCCCACCCACCGTCTCTGCCAGTGAAGGGGCTTCCTAGTGTGTGGAAACTTTTCCTTCTTCACAGCTCTCTCCCAGAGGTGCAGGTCCCGTCCCTATTCTTTTGTCTCGTTTTTTCTTTTTTCTTTTGCCCTACCCAGGTACGTGGAGAGCTTCTTGCTTTTGGGGAAGTCTGAGGTCTTCTGCCAGCGTTCAGTAGGTGTTCTGTAGGAGTTGTTCCACATGTAGATGTATTTGTTGGGAGGAAGGTGATCTCCATGTCTTACTCCTCCACCATCTTGAAGGTCTCCTGCAACTGATTTCTGTATGTTTATTTTTTATCCTGCAACTTTACTAAATTTATTTATTAGTTCTGGTTTTCTGGTGGAGTCTTTTGGGTTTTCTGTATTTAAGATAATTTCGTCTGCCAGCAGAGACAGTTTTATTTTTTCCTTTCCAACTTGGATGCCTGTTATTTCTTTTTCCTGCCTATTTTTCTGACTAGGACTTCCAGTACTATGTTGAATGGAAGTGGCAAGAGTCGGCATCCTTGTCTTATTCCTGTCTTAGAGCAAAGGCTTTTAATTTTCACCATTGAGTGTGATGTTAGCTGTGGGCTTGTCACATGTGGCCTTTATTATGTTGATGAAAAATCCTTCTATACCTTATTTGTTGAGAGTTTTTCTCTTGAAAGGATGTTGAGTTTTGTTAAATAGTTTTTCTGCATCTATTGAAATGATCCCGATTTTTGTCCTTCATTCTGTTCATGTGGTGTATCACATTTATTGATTTGCATATGTTGAACCATTCTTGCTTCCAGGGTTGAGTCCCATTTGATCATGGTGTATGATCCTTTTAATGTATTTTTGAATTCAGTTTGCTAATATTTTGTTGAGGATTTTGCATCTATGGTCATCAGGAATATGGCTTGTAATTTTCTTTTCTTGTAGTGTCCTTATCTGGCTTCAGTATTAGGGTTATGCTGGCCCTGTAAAGAGTCTGCAAGTGTTCCTTCATCTTCACTTTTTTTGGGAGAGTTTGAGAAGGTTTGGTATTCATTCTTTAAATGTTTGGTATAGCTCACCTGTGAAGCCCTCTTGTCCTGGGCTTTTATGTGTTGTGAGATTTTAAATTACTGATTCAATCTCCTTGTTCATTATCGCTCCATTTAGATTTTCTATTACATCCTGATTTAGTCTTGGTAAATTGTGTCTGAATTTTTTTCTTTTAATTCTTTTAAATTTAATGAGACTGATTTTATGGTCTAACAAGCATTTGGTCTATCTTGGTGAACAAAACATTTAACTTGGAAAAGAATGGTATTCTGTAGTTGTCGGGTATAGTGTTCTAAAAGTGTCAATAGGATCAAAGTGATTGTTAGTACTGTACAGATTTTCTGTCCTTACCAACATTTTTGGTTCTCTCAACTGCTGAAAAAGGAATGCTAAAATCTCCAACTGTGATTGTGAATTTGTTTATTCTCTCCTTAATTCTGTCAATTTTTGCATCACATGTATTGAGGTTCTGCTATTAGATGCATAGACATTTATGGTTATTATGTCTTTGAATGAATTGACCCTCTATCATTTGGAAATGTCCCTCCTTAACTCTGATAATGCTCTTTGTCATGAAGTCTACTTTATCTGATATCTAGCCTTCTTATGCGTATTGGTTACATGATACATATTTTTTCATCCATTCACTTTCAACCTATCTGTGCCTTTATATTTAAAGTATGTGTCTTACAGACAGTAAATAGATGGGTCTTTTATCAATTCTGGCAATCTCTGTCTTTTGAGTGTTTAGTCTGTTTGAGCTAATGTAATTATTAATATGCGTGAATTTATGTCTAACATTTTACTATTTGCTTTCTGTTGCTACTCTATTTTTTATTCCTTTGTTCCTCTTTTCCTGCCTACTTTTGGGTAAATTTAGTAGTACTAGGATTCCGTTTTAATTTATATGTTGGTTATTAAGCAATATCTCAGCATATTTTTTGTTGTTTTAGGGATACATTATACATCCTTAACTTTCCATACTCAACAGACTTAATATTTTACCACTTCCACTAAAATCTAAGACTCTTGTAACAGTATAAGCTTATGTGTTATTCTTCCTTCCTTTATGTTATAGTTGTCTGATGTACTACATGTGCATACATTATAAACCCCACAATGCAGCGTTATTGTTTTTGCTTGTTCTTAATCCCTTCTTGAAGATCTGAATTTCCATGTGATTTTGTTTCCCTTCAGGCTGAAAACTTTCCTTTAGAATTTCTTAGTATATATCTTCTGGTGAAAAATTCTTTCAGTTTTCTTTTACCTAAAAATGTCTTTATTTAGCTTTCATTGTTGAGAGACATTTTCACTGGATATAGAATTATGACTTGACAGAGTTTTTTTTTTTCCTTTTAGCACTATGAAGAAGTAATTTCACAAACTGGCTCCAGTTTCTAATGAGACATCTTCAATGTTTTGCATTATTTTTCCTCCTGTTATATAATGTGTTACTTTCCTCTGGTTGTTTTCAGGGTTTTCCCTTTATCTTTGACTTTCATCATTTTGACTATAATGTGCCCAGATATTATTTTATTTTATTTTTTGCATTTATTCTGCTTGGGATTGCTGAGCTTCTTGAATCTATTAATTTATGTCTTTCATCAAATTTGAGAAATTTTCAGCCATTATTTTTCAAATAGTTTTTTTAAAAATTAATTAATTAATTTATTTAGTTTTGGCTGTGTTGGGTCTTTGTTTCTGTGCGAGGGCTTTCTCTAGTTGTGGCAAGCGGGGGCCACTCTTCATCGTGGTGCATGGGCCTCTCACTATCGCGGCCTCTCTTGTTGCGGAGCACAGGCTCCAGACGCGCAGGCTCAGTAGTTGTGGCTCACGGGCCTAGTTGCTCCGCAGCATGTGGGATCTCCCCAGACCAGGGCTCGAACCCATGTCCCCTGCATTAGCAGGCAGATTCTCAACCACTGCACCACCTGGGAAGCCCCCTCAAATAGTTTTTGTGTCCTATTCTCTCTCTTCTTTCTTTCTGGGACTCTAAGTACATGTTAGTTAATTTAATATTGTTCTGCAGGTTCCTGAGCTCTGTTCATTCTTTCTCATTCTTTCTTCTTGCTATTCATCAGACTGGATCATCCTGGTCATCTGTCTCCAAGGACACTGAGTTTTTTCTTTAGTCATCTTCAGTTTGCTATTGAGCCTATCCAGTGATTTTTATTTCAGATATTGTACTTTTTTAGTTTACAAATTTTTGTTTTGTTATATTTTACAGTAGTACATTTTGCTTACATTTCCTTATTTTTGGCTCATTATGAGTACATTTTCTTTTGTACTCTATGAATACATCTGTAAGCATGTTGTAATAGTACTTTAAATTTCTTGTTTGCTAAATTTAACATCTGGGTTATTTTGGTCATTCTCCATTGATTGCTTTTTTTCTTTAGTATGGGCCATGTTTTTCTGTTTTTTCATATGTTTGGTAATTTCAATTATTTCCAGAGCATTATAGATCCTACACTGTAGCAACTCTGCATTCTGCTATATTCCTACCAAGAGTGGAGTTGCCATATGATTAACTTAGCTGGACTAAAATTAAAAACTCTATCTCTCCCTAGGGTGGGCAGCAGCTGAAATCTCTGTTTAGTGTTTTTAGCCTTACCTGTGCTTCTTGGAGTCCATCCCATCTATTTGTAATTCAGAGGTTAATCAGAGATTTGGGCAGAGTTTATAAATAGACTCTGGAGTTCCTCCTCTCTGTCTTCTCCTGGATATTCATATCCATACTGTTACTTACTTTCCCGCTGCTGTGGTTGCCCTAAACCCTGTCTTCTGTTTTTTCAACCTAATAAGACTGCCTGATTCAACTCCAGGTTTACTGATCCTGCCTGGGCTGATTATGGTGTGACTTCAGTCTAAAAGATATTAAGCACAAAACAAAATATGGAAACCTACCCAGTGGAAGTCCCTTTTTCCTAAGTGTAGATTCCCCTTCCAGTTTCTGACTGCTTTTGCTTGTCCTCCAATGTCTTCATATTGGTTTTTAAAAATATTTTGTCCAGAGTTTATAGTTTTTATCTGCAAGAGGGTTGATTTGATAGGAGCAGAACCATATAAAAAATATTTTGTCCAGAGTTTATAGTTTTTATCTGCAAGAGGGTTGATTTGATAGGAGCAGAACCATATAAATCCTTCAGTTGGACTGAAGATACTTTTATTCCTTGAGACTTACCTCAAGAATATATTTAATAATAAATCTTTAAAAAAATTCCATTCATACTTTGTTTAATAAAATCTGAATTGAAGATTTATATTATTTTTTTCTTTGGAAAGCATTCTGTTAACATCTTGGGAGTATCTACTGTGAGAGAAGCTCAACATTTAGGCTAAGGATTATGGTCACCTTCTGATTTTCATCATGGCAAAAATAATCATATAGATGAACCAAAATGGTAGATGAAAATAAAAATTCTGTTTGACCTCACAAGATTTTTGTTTTTATTCTTTTGTATTTGTGTATTATACATGGGGAATGTCTAAAGTTTAAGATAAAACAAGGAGGCATTATTGAAAGACTTACCTTGAAATCAGGAATTTCTGTCTGTGCTTCTTATTCTATCCCTCTTCCCGTAGTGAACATTGCCTTTTACTCTGATGAAAATTATTACAAGGACTTTTCTCTCTGTATATAGAGTTCCATTTTTTCTGAGTTGGCAGAGTGAATTATACTTCAATATAATGAAAGTACCCTTCTTTTTAAATTTTTTTTTTAATTCAGGTATAGTTGATTTACAATATTGTGTGAGTTTCAGGTATATGATATAGTGATTCACAATTTTTAAAGATTATAGTTCTTATAAAATATTCCCTGTGTTGTACAATATATTCTTGTAGCTTATTTATTTTATACATAGTAGCTCGTACCTCTTAATCCCCTACCTCTATTTTGCCCCTCCCCTCTTCCCTCTCCTCACTGGTAACCACTAGTTTGTTCTCTGTATTTGTGAGTCTGTTTCTTTTTTGTTACATTCACTAGTTTGTTTTATTTTTTAGATTCCACACATAAGTGATATCATACAGTGTTTGTCTTTCTCGGTCTGACTTATTTCACTAAGCATAATACCCTCCAAGTCTATCCACGTTGTTGCAAATGGCAAAATTTCATTCTTCTCATGGCTGAGTAGCATTCCATTGTACATACATACCACATCTTCATTTTTTTTTTCCTTTTAAAGTTATGGGAGATATCCTTCGATTTTTCATCCATTCATCTGTTGATGGACACTTAGATTGCTTTATCCATTCATCTGTTGATGGACACTTAGGTTGCTTCCATATCTTGGCTACTGTAAATAATACTGTTATGAACATCGGGGTGCATGTATCTTTTTGAATTAATGTTTTCTTTTCTTTGGTTGTATGCCCACGAGTGGAATTGCTAGATCATATGGTAGTTCTATATTTAATTTTTTTGAGGAAGCTCCATACTGTGTTCCACAGTGGCTGCACCAATTTACATTCCCAACGACAGTGGAAAGTACCCTTCTTCTAAACTATGCACGCTGCACCAGGATCATTTGCGTGAACAAATGTGATCACTGGACCACCTACATGAGGCAAGAAAAGATACTCCTTAGTGAGAGCTTGCTTCTTAAGCTCCAGACCTCTAACCCTGAAAGCAAAGGGATAATTCCTAAAATTCTACATAGATTGTTATTACTATAAAAAATTTTCCAATATTTACTGAGATTATCTTCTGACAATATTTTTATATGTCACATATGTACTTTTTCAAGGGGATATAGTTTTCAAGTTATCTTTTGTAAAATCTTATTTACCTTTAACTTGTTCATCAAAGCCAGAGAAAGGCATGTAAAATTCCCTTTTACACTTTTCTACCAGTTTTTCTTATGTTTAAATGTTTGTCTTTATACAAATTAATGCTGTATTATCATGTTTCTAAAAATTCATGGATGTTGTATATTTCTGGTGCATGATAACTTTCATGAATATAACAAGTCACTCTCAGTCCTATTTTATCTTGAAATCTAATTTTCCATATATTAATGTAGCAACTTCTAATTTGTTTTTATGTGATCTTATCTAATCTATGTTAGTTCTTTCATCATTATCCTTTCTGTGTCACTTTGTTTTTGACTTACCTTTTTTTAGATCCCATATATTTAGATTGTATTTTTTTTATAGATTTTATTTATTTATTTATTTATTTTTCTCTGTGTTGGGTCTTTGTTGCTGCGCACAGGCTTTCTCTAGTTGTGGTGAGCAGGGGCTACTCTTCATTGTGGTGTGTGGGCTTCCTATTGTGGTGGCTTCTCTTGTTGCAGAGCATGGGCTCTAGGCGCACAGGCTTCAGTAGCTGTGGCACATGGGCTCAGTAGTTGTGGCTCGCGGGCTCTAGAGCTCAGGCTCAGTAGTTGTAGTGCGCGGGCTTAGTTGCTTCGTGGCACATGGGATCTTCCCGAACCAGGGCTTGAACCTGTGTCCCCTGCATTGGCAGGTGGATTCTTAACCACTTAGCCACCAGGGAAGTTCCCAGATTGTGTTTTTAAAATCATTTTCTCATTGTTTTTCTATTTTATTTAAAAAGTTAAACTTTTATCTATATAGCTAAATATTGGTTATCAAAACTGGTATGTTTGATCTTATTCTGTCATCTTATTTTCTTTTTTACATGTATCCATGATTTCTTCCTTTGTTTTATATGTTGTGCTATATAAATTATATTTTCTTTTATTTAACCTTCTCCAATTAGAACATTTTCATCCCATTATTATTTTTGTTTATTAAACATTAATACAATTTATAAGATACAATTGTCAACTTCCAAAGTAAAACAATATGTATTGATTCCTCCCCTTTTTTAAAAAATTGGAATAAAGTTGATTTACAATGTTGTGTTAGTTTCAGGTGTACAGCAAAGTGAATCAGTTATATATATACATATAGTCATTCTTTTTTAGATTCTTTACATATAGGTTATTACAGAATATTGAGTAGAGTTCCCTGTGCTATACAGTAGGTCCTTATTAGTTATCTATTTTATATATAGGATTCCTCCCTTTTAAAGATAGTAAAATGAACACAGTTTAGCTGCTTCTTGTCTCCTGGTTTTATTGGTAAAATTTAAAATTTATCATACAATTATTGTTGTTAAATTATACTGTCTACATTATTTTCTTTCAAGAAATATTTATAATAGTTGGATTTTGTTTGATAATAGTACTAACTGCATTTTCTTATACTTAAATAGTTTCAATGCCTTTTGCCAGTCTTCTTTATTAGATTGTCATGTTATTTTGACTTCTTAATGTTAATGAATTTCTCATTAATGATAGCATATTTTGGAGTAATTGTTTAAGAGATAGTTAGTAAATATTATGAGGACTTTCCTAGCCGATAATTTTTCTTTAGGTACCATGGCACATGAACCCCAGGTTAGCTTGGCATTTAATTCTTGGCAATTATCTTTCTTTCACTGAAATTCTATAAACTTAACGAGATTTTATGTTGTGGAAAAAAGGCTGAGAAAGGTCAGAATTTTTTTTTTGGTTGTTCCCACTCTTATATCACCCATAAGAATATTTTTTGAAATAATTTTGAACTCATAAGAAGTTATAAAAATAGTACAGAGAGTTCCTATGTAGATTTCACCCAGCTCTTCCAGTGATAACACCTTATATAACTATAATAGGTCTATTAAAAAAATTATAACAGCAAAAAAAGTAAATAAATAAAAATAAAAGAAAGACATTTTCCTCCAAAAAACAAAAATAAATAAAACCCAGGAAAGTGACATTGGTACAATCCACATAGATTATTCACTTATAGGCTTTAATCCCTTAAAATGAAGGTATTTATTTATTTATTTATTGGGCTTACTACGTGGAATGTGGGATCTTGTTCCCCGACCAGGGATCAAACCCTCACCCCCTGCACTGGAACCACACTCTTAACCACTGGACTGCCAGGGAAGTCCTTAAAATGATGGTTTTTAATTCTAGATTTATTAATTCAACTATGAATTAAATAAATAAATTTGTTATCAAATACAATAGAATTACTGTAGTTTTGTAAGTTCATTTGTCCCTTTTTTCCTTGTACTCAAAAATTAACTTTTTATGGGTACAAGTCTCATCTCCTCAACTAGATTATCAGTTTTCTAGTGTAAGAAACATACTTGTGTGTATCTTTCAGAGTAGATAACATCTAGTTTGATACTGGGATGAGCTATACTTCTCTAATATTTTGTGAAAAAACTATAGCATTTGATGATTGTCTCAGTGTTGGTTGTTTCTGGCTCTGGTCAAGTATCACTGAGGAGGGAAGTCTGATACAAAACAGAAATCATTGGGGAGGGCATTAAGTCATTTTGGCTTGACCACAATGATGGAGAGCCTGTAGAGTGTAGTGTGGGCAGCTGCTTGACTATCTGAATTGCTACCACCAGGTTTAATGTGTGTAGGATCTTACCCTCTATCCCAGGCAGCCCTCTCCAGTGCTTTTTGAGAATAACTCCATTAAACAATAGATGTGTGCCTGCCACCAAATTTGAATGGATATAAGGCAGACCTTTACTGTTTGCAACACCCAATGGAAACTCCCCAGAAGGGCAATAAGTAGTGTAAGCTTAGTCTGGGATTGCCAGCTGAGTCATGGATTTGTCACCTAGAATGACCAGTAATTTAGAAAAGTATCTAAAAGAAGGTCTAGGCAAGGATATTCTCTCCTCCATGCACTGGAGAGGCATATTACAAAATAGAGGCTTGTTACAAAATGTTAATACTTTATGGCAAAATAGAAGGTGGCTATGTGGCAGGAGTACTGGACTAAAAGGCAGGAGATTTAAGCTGTCTTCCAGCTCTACAATTAATTATTCATATGATTTTAGGAAAGTCACATATCCTTTCTGAGTGAGGCATGTAAAATATAAAATGAAGGGGGGCTGTTAACATTAACACAGTGCTTTACAAAGTGAGCTTGAATATTGCCTACATCAGAATTTACATAATGTGTTAAAATGCTGATTCCTGGGCCTCCCCCCTTACCAACTCAGTCAAAACCTGTGGGCTAAGAGCTAGGAATCTTCAGGTGATTGTTATGTATACTAAAGAATAGGAACAGCTAGCTTAGTTCACCTGGAAGGCCCCTTCTAGATTTAGAATAATCTATAATTCTAATAAACATTTACTAAGTGCTACAGATACTACTTAAAAGATATAGTTTGATCTTTGTGCTAGTGAGAATTAGTTTGACCCATAGGGTTTGTCTTTTCAGATAACATCTTTGGGATTTTAGGGAGCACGGAAATATTGGGAGTCCATTCAGACAGAGTCCCTCAGGATGGTAGCTTTATGGATTCTCCATGGTCTAGGTTTTTTCCTAATTATTGTACAACTAGAAATTCTATCCAGTCTTATCTTTACCTTAGAGTTTAAAGTTTGGAAAATCCAGGTGAAATAGTGTACTCCACAAAGAGAATGCTTCTCTAGGGACCAGATTTTTCATGTCTCCAAAACAAATTTCTCTCTCTTGAACAATCAGGATGGCCAGTAGCCACTTTTGTCCTCCTGAAACCCATGTCCCATTGAAAACTTCCTTATGTCGTCAAGGCCTTCTTCAGGGGAGTAGATACCGTAATCAAGTTAATCTTCCTGCTTTTGGCCAAAGAACTAGTCTATCCCTTGCCAATATGTATTGATTTTATTAGTTAAACTCTCAGAGTTATCGAACCATAGCACCAGAAGTTTGTAACGGTATTCATAGGATATGATTCTAGATATAATCCTTTTAAGGCTTGGGGCCTAATAGATGCCAATCTGGGACGCATCCATGGATTTTTTTTTAAATAGCTTTTTCATTTTGAAATAGTCTTACACAAGAAGTTGCAAAGATAGTACAGAGTTCCCATGTACTCTTTGCCCAGCTTTTCCCAATAAGATTTGTATAACATTGTCAAAATCAAGAAATGAAGATTGGCACAATACTCTCAACTGCAGATATTATTTAATCTGTTTTTCCACAAAGGATATTAATGAGGAATTATCAGGGTTCTTTTAGATGCTATAATACACTTTACATGATCTTTCTATTGCAGTTACAAGCAAGAGACAGAGTAGTGTATTGGATAGAGGAGTTTTGGAGCCAAACATATAGTTTAATTCCAGACTCTTCTGATTACTGGTTGGGTAATTTTAGGCAAGTTACTTAATTTATCTGAGCTATAGTTTCCTTATCTGTAACATGGGGTAATAAAGCTTATTTTATAGGGTTGATATTAGGACTAAACGAGAAGGATTAAATGATGAAGATTGAAGGAAAAGCAAGTGTCTGGTATTAATAGGACTGCAATAGTGGTTCTATACATTTAAAAAATGTATAGAAAATAGTGTTCAGTCTTTTGTGGGTTAATTACTTGTGCACATCTGGTCTTCATATGTAACGTACAGAAAAAGAATGAATAGAAGTGCTTAAAAATTTTTTTTGTCCTTAAATATACCAAACTTCTAGTTATTTTACCAAAACTCCAAGAAATGTAGAATCATAGAATGTTAGAACTGTAAGAAAAATTAGGTAACCCATAGTCAATCTGCCCTATTAGGAAATCGAAGATCATAGACATCAGAAAAAGAGCAAAGTTACTGTGGTATACTGAAAGATTAATATTTGGTCTTTGTCCTCAGTTCCTGGCACACAGTTCCTTTAATCCTTGGACTCCCTGGAGCGATGAGTGTTTTTTGCGTGCTAATAAGATGACCAGTCGCTGAGGCCCCCAGATTGCTTCAGTATGGAGGCTGGTCGGTCCCCAGAAAGACCAAGGCTTGATTAGAAGCTTGGAACTTCTAGCCCACTCCACAATCTCCAGGAATGGGAGAGGGGTTGGATATCGAGTCATTTACCAACAGCTAATGATTTAATCAATTACAACTATGTAATGAAACCTTTATAAAAACCCCTAAAAGAAGGGGTTTGGAGAGCTTGCATGTTGGTGAACAGATTAAAGTGCTGGGAGGGTAACACACTCAGAGAGGGCATGGAAACTCCATGCTCTTGCACTGTAATCTCTTCTGTTTGGCTGTTCCTGAGTTGTATCCTTTATAATAAACAAATAATAGTAAGTAAAACTCTTTCCTGAGTGAGTTCTGGGAGTCTTTCCAGCAAATTATCAAACCTGAAGTGGGGAGGCAATAGGCACGTTGGACAGAAGTGTGGATAGCTCGGGGACCTAATACTTGTTACTGGCACCACTAGTGAGGGCAGTCTTGTGGGACTGAGCCCTTCACCTATAGGGTCTGACACGAACTCTGAGTAGTTAGTGTCAGAATTGAATTAAATTGTAGGACACCAAGTTAGTGTCAGAATTGGTTGCTGTCAGGAGGAAAAAAAGCCTCTCAGTTGCACAGCCAACATGTGGCAAATGGGGACCTGAACTCAGGTCTCTTAACTCTACTACTTACATATAGCACTTCAGATATGAGAAGAATATTGCCCTAACCCTCTTAGACAAAAAAGTACACAGTAGCTGCTGAGTGGTAAACTCAGGTTCCTGTACATGAAGAAGGGTGGGTGGGAGGGTGAAATACAATTTCTTCCCTCATTCTGTATCTCAAGACTTATCTAATATTAAACTTTTATTCTGTCTGCCTGGGATTGCAAATTTTTATCCTCCACATTGTCAGAACAAAAATCTTTCAGAGTAAAGCTTCCGAAGTGTTGAAGTCATTGTCGTTAACTGCTGGGAGAGTGAAAGCGCTGCCATCAATGACCTCACTGAGGCTTTGTGTAAGGATGTATAACATGCTCAGGTCATTACCAGCCCTAAATGAACGCTTTTGGCTGCTGGAGCCATCTATACTTACCAAGGAAATGGCATCGTCTGAAAGTGACCAAGAAAACCCAGGCATCTAGACAGTAAAACTGTTACCTTTTGTGGTCCTCTTTTTATTCAACTCATGTGTTTCACTTTTTCTATTTCCTTCCTTTATTACCCAGTCTTCTCAAAGTCTCCCTCAGTGTATTTTGCTTAAGGTTAAGAATCAGGTAAAACCTGTTGTTTATTATCATCAGGGATAGTGGATTTGGTAGTTTTTCTGTTATTCAGTAGATTCTTACTCCAATGAAGTGAAGAATGCCACTCAGCTTTCAAGATAATTCAAGATTATCATTGCTCCATACATCATAAAGTCTATGTGACAAAGTTTGATAAAAATATAGAACCTAAAAAATTCTGTTACTGTTTACTAAAAAGGACATGAGGAGAAAAATTTACCCTCCAGAACAAAATGACTCTTGGTGAACACTGAAGGGAGTAGCTTGTATGTATCATACTTTTGATCTGTGAATATTTTAAATTTGTATGTGCTTATACTCTTATTTCCAATTAAGAATTTTGCACCAATTTAACCTCTGGAAAGTGTATTTTTTTTTCTGTTAAAAAAGCATATTTTATGACCAGAGGAATTGACTCCATGAGAAATGGGAAGTGAGACAGAGAAAAATTAGCTCGTTGCTGAAGCCTCTGAATATTTCCTTCTGGTTCTTGATACATCTACCCTTTTATTGATGAAATGACAGTGAGGCTCAAAAAATGAAAAGTTAGTCACAATCACCCCTTATGGCTTTTAAAAGAGCAAGCCGCTCATGGAGTTTCAAACACTTAAATTATTAATGACTTCCTAAATAAAAAATGACCTCCACTGGTTTGGGGAGCACTCCCACTGGATTTAGGAGATAGAGTCTTTGAATTGCTGTGTTCTGTTTTGTCATAAACTAGGCAGCTGCTGTGTGTGCACTGAACTAAGGGACTAACAAATGTCATGTGAGCTGTGTCATACTCTTCTTACCACTCTCTGAAGAACATGTGTTTTTTTTTTATAGAAATGGTTGTAAATGACTGTTGGATTTCTAGGCGAGCCAAGAGCGTATTTCATCTGTAGTATAATTGAGACCTTACAGGATAATGGAAAAAAATAAAAGGAAGAGAATATAGAAGTAAAGCAATTCTCAGAGGCTAGTGTTTTTAGTGGTGTTATAGTGCCATCCCTAGATAGGGGCTTGACTTTGGGAAAATTACAAGATGTGGTTGACTTACTCTATGTCCTGGAATTTATATTCAGATTAAAATAAACCTTAAGTAAAGGCCACTTTAAATGTGAAAAAAAAAAATCACCAAAGAGACACATTTAGCCTGAGGGTGAAATATTTGTGTTCCCTTCGTGGTTTTAGTTTTCTTTGTACTTTTTTCAGCACTTTGGGGGGTATAGCAACCAAAATTTCACATAATGTTTGTTCCTGGAATGGCTCTACCATAAATGTACAAGCTCCACACACATACTGTGGAAGCTAAGTCAGGTGGACATTGCTATTCCCCTGCCAACCCTGAAATCCTACCTCTTGGAAATAATTCTCTTGATTTAAGCCTTTACCTCATGCACTGGTCTGGAATCTTTTAGTTTAGTGATAGAGATCCAAGTCAGATTAGGTTAAGAGTCAAAGAGAGTTTAATGGTTCAATTCATTGTGAAGTGCAAGGGCTGAGTCGGTTTTAGGTAGGGTGACTACGTCCTGGTTTGCCTGAGCCGGTCCCAGTTTATGCCTGTTGTCCTGATTCAAGTATTACCAGCAGCCCCTTTTACTCTCGAGTGTCCTGGTTCGGGACACAAAATATATGATAACACTAACTTTAGGTCTAGAGTTCAAATGAAATGAGTTCAAAGAATGTGTCAGGATTCTCTTCTTCTCTCCCTGTTTCCTGGCTCTTTGTCCTTCTGTGTTTGGCTTCATCCTCATATTGGGTTTTCATGGTTGGACACTGGCCATTGGCATCCCCTTCCTCCTGCTCTGCAACTTCCCATCAGTGTCTCCCATGGGCTGCAGCCAGCCAGAAGCCAGTTGAGCCAGGAACCTGTGGGGCTCAGTCCCTTCTGATACAGAGCAAAGCAGGAGCAGCGAGAAGAAAGGACCAAAGAACTGGTACACCTTGATGAGTCATGTGCCCACAGGCACTGTGTCCAGGGAATATTGATCCAGCCTGAGTCACATGCTCACTGTGAAGTGGAGGGATAGGGGATGATCTGTTTGATAGGATATCCTGGAGTGGAGAGTGGACAGTTATACCAAGGATGGGATGCTGGCAGCAAAATGTGGGGGCGTTTCCACTATATCTCCTGACAAAATACAAGTGCCTCATGGGAAAACAACTGCTTGCAGGCTTATCAATCAGTTCCCTGCCTCTGAATAAGCCTGTTAGATCCTTGTCTGAGCAGGGTTTGAATGGGGTGGGTAAGGAAAGCAAGAAATTTTTTGGTGCCTTTGAAGTTGAGGAGCAAAGACAGGGACTCTAGGAGCTGAAGGGTGATTTTACTTAAAAAGAAAATTTCAGGAAAGGAAGACCTAGAGTACTGCAGAGCTGGTTTTCATGATATTACATGGGGCCAGCGTTGCCTGTTTCTGATATATTGTGTGTGATAACAGTACCCCTATATCCTTTTCGGTTGTGGCAGAACATGTCGTTTCTTCAGGGAACAACAATCCTAACCTTTGGGTTTCCTTTCCTGGGTCTTAACAGTTCAGAGCTTAATTGTCAGAGTCTGGATTGCTTTTTCTCTTACCCGTTCCATATTGAAGTTCACGTTGCCTCTTTTTTTATGATACCAACAAAGGGAGATCATTCTGAAGCTCATTGCTATCAGTTTGTCATTGCCTCATTCAGAAGAGCTTGGCATTCTTTGCCAATGCTTGGGAAACCTGGGCTAAAAGTGCCGACTGGATCATGCCAGCCTGTCAACTACTGGAGCTCTCTAGCCCTGTGGAACCTCCTTAACGTTACCCTGGGATCTTCAGTACCTGGCTCCTCAGATGAGGTCCAAGACAGAGCCACCAGGATTGGTTCCATCCCCGGGGGTGGGGTGGGAAACATGGGGCCATAGGGGGAGGGCCAGTTACTAAGAGAGGAAAAGGCTTCCTGGTCACATTTTTAAAACATTGTACTAGCCGTGTTATGGCAATTTTAGAAGATATTTATAAATTATCTTTTTCAAAAAAGAAAAATCTGTAATTCCCTGACCTATCAATATGTCTGTTTTTCCATGTTCCCTTATACTCTTTGTTTGAATACATAAGAATTTAAATAATTAATTATAGTAAATGAAATTCTATTCTGATTTTTAGTTACAATTTCCCAGTTCTTATAATAATTGATTGCATAATATAGCATAAGTTACTAAGTTTTTCTGTTATTGGATGTCTAGATGATTTCAATTTTTAATATTGTAGTGACATATGATTAATAAACTGGTACATATAGTTTTTTTCCTTTCTTTTAAATTATTTCCTGCAGATAAATTCTCAGGATGATGTTAAGCATGTCAAAAGTATGAACATTTGTTTAGGTTCCTTGTATATATTACTATATTGTCTTGACAACATTACACTAATTTATAGTGTTACCAACATTTGGAGTTACAATAAGCAGGTTTTTGTATACTGTGTACTTTGGTATTTTATTTTTTAAATTATTTATATGCATTGTCCATTTATCAATTGAACTGTTATTTTTTTCTCATAAATTTGTATGAATTCTTTTCTATTATGGTTATTAGCCTGTTAACTATTACATTTAGTGACAATATTTTTCCTTAGTTTATTGTTTTCCTTTTTTAAAAGAATATTTATTTATTTATTTATTTATTTTTGGCTGCGTCGGGTCTTTGTTGCTGCGCACCAGCTTTCTCTAGTTGCGGTGTGCGGGCTTCTCATTGAGGTGGCTTCTTTTGTTGCGGAGCACTGGCTCCAGGCGTGTGGGCTTCAGTAGTTGTGGCACATGGGCTCAGTAGTTGCAGCACGCGGGCTCTAGAGAGCAGGCTCAGTAGTTGTGGCGCATGGGCTTAGTTGCTCCGCGGCATGTGGGATCTTCCTGGACCAGGGATCAAACCTGTGTCCCCTGCATTGGCAGGCGGATTCTTAACCACTGCGCTACCAGGGAAGTCCCTGTTTTCCTTTCTTTTTAATATAATGAAATGTTCACTCTGCATTTGATTCAAAATATCCAAAAGATTTATGGAGCATTTAGCATTTCTTGAGTTTAAATGTCTTCATACAGGCAGAGTATTTTTTCGTTTTGTGTTAAGGAATATCTTAGGGATTATGTAAAATCTTCTAAAATGAAGAACAGGGGCATAAATATGCCAACCGAGGCCAAAGGAATCACTATGACAGACACTTGCCATCTCTCACCCTATATTATATCGTACAGCAGTTGGGTGGGGTTCCATGACAAGGTTATTTTTTTCCTCTTAAACATGCTTTCTGTCTCTTTGTGTCCATCCACCTTTTCTTAAAAATAAAACATTAAATCTTGGAGAAGATTAGCAAGTATTTGTTAACACACACAGAAACCTCAGAGAGATTCAAATGTTACATACGCATCATCTGTATTACTTCATTTACATATAGGTAACCTCTTAAAATGTGTATTTGAAAAAAAATGTAAAAGTTGCTGAAAAACTAAGTAAGGAAATCAGGAGGAAGAGAAAATAATCATAGGAGCAAAAAGTAAGACGAGAGGTATGTGATTAGTATGCAAGGAACATGTCATATGAGCTTGTATTTTTGCTAGGAGTGGCCCACAGATTAGACCATAAGCTTCCTAACACCCAACATAAATAGGGAAATATGATCACACAAGTCACATACCTCTTAACAATTAAACAGCAAACAAACACACACTTCTTGGAAAAAACACAATTATTCCAACACTACTTGAAATTGGTATTGATAAGTTTTTGTGAAAATGTCCACCTGAGTATATTACCAAATGAGAGGGCAAACTATTTTGAATGAACAAAAAAGCAATCACATTTAGAAACACGCTTATGTTCACAACCATACCTGCTGGTTTGCTCAGTGTAGACAGTCATGTGTAATGCTCAATGTTACCTCAAAGTTATACAATGCTATTTATATACAGAGAGACTCACTGCAGCATAGGAATCTTCAGTCTCATAAGTGGGTCACTGAAGACTGTTTTTTTTTGTTGTTGTTGGAGTGATTTTCCTTAATTTTGGTTATTGGAGTTAATTTTGTTTTGTTTGCTTCTTTTTTTTTTACTTTTAAAATTAACTTCATTGCCATATAATTTATATGCAACAAAATGCACCCATTTTAAGTGTATAATTAGATGAGTTTTAACAAATGTGTACACCTGTGAAACTATCCTAAACAAGATTAAGAACATATCCTTCACCCTGTAATGCACCCCGTCCCAGTTAAACCCTTCACCTGTCCCAGCTCCAGGCAACCACTGATCTGCTTTCTACCACCATATATCAGTTTTGCCTGTTCTAGATTGCCATGTAAATGGGACCATATCCTCTTTCAAGTCTGGCTTCCTTCATTCAGCATATTGTTTTTGAGATTCATCTATGTTGTTTGTATCAGTGGTTTGCTTTTCATTGCTCAGTAGAATTCAGTTGTTTGGATAGATCATGTTTTGTTTATGTATTCACTAGTTGAGGGACATTTGGTCATTTCCAGGTTTTGAAAACCATGAATAAAACTGATATAACCGTTCTTCTACAAGTCTTTGTGTGGATATGTTTTCTCATGGAATATCTAGTATAGTGTAATTGCTGAGTCATAGAGTAAGTGTATATTTAACTATATAGGAAACTGCCAAACAGTTTTCCAAAGTAGTTTTGCCATTTTATACTCTCAATAGCAATATATGGGAGTTAGTATTTAAAGTCCTGATTTTTGAATTGTTTCAAAAAGTAGAAATAGGTCATAAATCCTTTTTGCAAGCTACTGACCATGTTTCTGAAAAATCCCATTGCTTGATATGTTAGCCCTCTATTTTAACGAAGAAGAGGAAGAACAAAAAAATAAAAGCAAAGCAGAGTGGTATGATCTAATGCTGTTATCTCTTAAAAACTATATTTCCCAGGGAACTATAGTCCAATTCTTATCTTCTTCCAGTAGAGTTTTGTTACACGTGGAAGTATGACACTGATAATTTGCTGAACTTTGATATAAGCTATTATGAAATCATGATATAACAATTGAGACCTTCTGGACCTTTGCAATAACAAAAAAAGAAGATTGATTATTCTGCCATAGTACTTACCAAGTAATAGCAGACTAGGGCAGCATTCTGGACTGGGAGTTGTGGTCCCAGCTACAAGTTATGTGACTTGAAGCAAGACATTTGCCTCTCTGGGCATAAGCCTAGGTTCTACCTTTGTAATGGGCAGGACTAGGTAAATTCTAAATTCTGTACCAGCTCTAAAATTTTGTGACTCTAAATGCAGGCTGAAATTACTTTTAAATCTACTTAAAGTATTTTTTTCACCTACATATTACATGAGTATATTCCTTAAAAAAACGGAAATAAATTAGAGCATGCCAGATAGAGTCAAAGTCCCAGCCTCTTCATCTCCTTTTCCTTCCCCTTCTCCCCACAGTTACCACTGTAATAAGTTTGCTGTGTATCCTTCCAAATTTTAAGAAATAGATTTACAAAAAATTGTATAGAAATTCATAGAAATTCATAGTCTTGTGTGTGTGCTTTTTTTTCTCTTTTTTACATAACTGGTATAGGGAACTGATTTGGTGGTCCCCAGGAACACCCCCAGGTTCAATGATTCACTAGGAGCACTCATAAAGTTCAGCATGAAGTCATATTCATGGCTATGATATATAGCAGGAAAACAATGTAAAGCAAAATTAGCAAAGGAAGAATTTGCATGGGTTGAAGTCTAGAGGCAACCAGGCACGAGCTTCTGAAAGTTCTCTTTCAGCTCTTTCAGGCACGCAGCATGTGCTTAATTCCTCCAGCAATGAAATGCTGTCTACCAGGGAAATTCACTGGAGACTCAGTGCCCAGGTTTTACTCAGGGCACGTCACAGAGGCACGCTCTGCCTGGCATGTACCAAAATTCCAGACTCCCAGAAAGCAAGCAGGTGTTCAGCATAAACCACGTTGTTCGTACAAACAGTTTAGGCCCAATGCACCATTCTTGCCAAAGAATAGCGGGAATGCTCCACATTCCCACCTTGCAAGCAGGTCTTTCTAAGAATAGCGGTCTCAGGCTACTACATTAACATTTTTCTGCATTGTAACATAACTTTCTGAAACTTGCTTTTATCACTTGATAAAATGTTTTTGAGATTGAACTGTATGTGTGCGTGTGTGCACATTTCTTTTAACTGCTCTATAGTCTTTTACTTGAAAATAACACATTGATGGGTATCTGTGTTCTCACATGCAAGGATTTCACTGGTACCCTAAAAGTAGGACTGCTGTGTCATATAGGGTTGGGTATTTTAGTTGTTGATGACTATTACCATACCACCTTTTAAACAGTTTGTTTCAATTTATGCCCCACAGCAAACTATAAAGTCTTATAAAATTTTATCCAATATGTGAAACATCATCTCATTGTGGTTTTATTTTGCATTTTTATTATGAGTAAGTTTTTCTTCATTGAAATCACTTTTTGAGAATGTCCTGTTTAATTATGTATTTATATGGAGGGACCAAAAGCAGGATCATTGGCATAAATGTTAGATTAGAGATGTGAGAGGCTACAAGTACCCAGAGTTCGATTTGACAGGCATGATTTCTAGAATCTGACATCTAGGTTTCTTAAAAGAGCTAAAAAAAGCTACTCAATCAGAAGTTGTGAGATCTCCTTGTATATCTTGTGGCATTAGTCTTTCAATGTAAACTCTGACGGAGTGAACAGAGGTAACTCAGCACTGTCTTCAGGAGACATAAAGGAAGAAAAGTGAACAATTTAAGATTACTCAGAGGTGAAATCCTGTACTTCTAGGGAGCTAGGAACTCACCACTGATGGCTGCTCTCTGTTTCTGGAAGCTTGCTCTATAAAATGGTGTGGAACTTAATTTTAATTCTTTCATTCAATAAATATATATTGAATACCTAGGAGGAGCCAGACTCTAGGGATACAAAATCTAGAAAGAACTGCCTTCAAGGAGCAATTTCTCTAAAGAGAGGTGGATGTAGAGCCCCATGGTAAGGCAAAGGCATTTTTGGGTCTCAGTGGATGTGCAGCTGGTAGGACAGACTAAACATTTTGCTTAGCTGGTGCTAAGAATGACTCACTCAGAGGTACACAGTAAGAATATCATTCTGTTCTCCTTTATTATTTCTGCATGGGGTAGCAGCTCCCTTTGTTTACACAAACAGATCTTTATGGCCAGTCGTGGGGAGGCTCACCTGACCAGCTGGCCCCTATGTGGTCCTCATGAGTTTCCCCTTCTGTTTGGAGTTCTCTTATTTAGCAGACTGCTACCACAACAGAGCTGACTCTCAGGGAGGGACATAACTTCTCCCATGAAATTCTCACCCTAAGAGGAACTTACATTATTTTTTTGGTTCCCCTGAGAGCAGCTGAGATGATTGAAATTTTCAAAATGATTTACACTAACTACTAAAGGAGAACATGATGAAACAGAGGTTTCATCCAACTTGTTTACAAGGCTCCTAATCTTTGTCCCACTTCCCATCAGTCGGAGAATCTCCCTTTTTCATTCTTAGGATTTTTCCGCTTCTATTTGTAGAGTGCTAGCCACGCAGACTTTCGGGGAGAAAGAGCAGGTGGCAGGTAAATGAGTTGACTGCATCTCTCAAAATACACACACAATACAACTGTAACCCTTCTTCAGATGTCTGTGAAACTTGGGCAGTAACCTTCAAATGTAGAGTTCTCATTTCTCCCCTTGCTACAGGCAAAGCCAAAGGTCTTTCCTTACACTGCTTCTCCTTTCTTCACATATTTCCACCTTTCACATTTCTGATTCTTGGTGTTCATTTCAAAACAAGTTCAGCTGGACATAGGGCAGAGGGCCAGGTGATCGTGAAGTTCAATTTACTCTGGTTCAGTACTTTTCTAAACTCCACACACACAAGAAAGAGGGTGAGGTGTTTTTTGACCAGCAGCACTTTAAAGGTGTGCTTACTTATAGAATTCCTAGAACAATCTTCTTAGTGGTTTGATTGATGCTTATCCCAATAAATGTTACCATAAGTGGTTAGGAAGTGGCAGTTATATAACTTAGACTTTCTGGTTTCTCTAACGAAAGGCAGCAGTAACTAAAATCAGTGTCTACACATACAGTGGGAGAAATGGTGTTCTTGGTAAGGGTGGTAAGTAGCTCAACTCAGCCTATTGCTCTCTGGCTGGTTATCATCTGCATTTATTGGGAGCCTAAGTACAGAGATCTGTATCATCAGCGACTGTGGCACATTACAGAAACAGCAGTAACTATTTCACTGACTCAACAGATAGTCATTGAATGCCACATGGGAGAGGAGTACAAAGGGAGATATAATTTATGGGTAAT
The DNA here is from genome assembly GCF_965194805.1 of Balaenoptera borealis. Lineage (NCBI taxonomy): Eukaryota > Metazoa > Chordata > Mammalia > Artiodactyla > Balaenopteridae > Balaenoptera > Balaenoptera borealis. The sequence continues at coordinate 48,521,476 of NC_138862.1, forward strand.
GTTCTTTTTTTTTTTTTTAAATCTTTGTAGTTATTTATTTATTTATTTATTTATTTATGGCTGCATTGGGTCTTTGTTGCTGTGCAGCGGCTTTCTCTAGTTGCGGTGAGTGGGGGCTACTCTTCGTTGTGGTGCACGGGCTTTAGGTGCATGGGCTTCAGTAGTTGCAGCATACGAGCTCAGTAGTTGTGGCTCACAGGCCCTAGAGCACAGGCTCAGTAGTTGTGGTGCATGGGCTTATTTGCTGCGCGGCATATGGGATCTTCCCAGACCAGGGCTCGAACCCGTGTCCCCTGCATTGGCAGGTGGATTCTTAACCACTGCGCCACCAGGGAAGCCCTATGGGTAATGTTCTAATCTTTGGGTTGGGTGTTGAGTTTCAGCTGTTCATTATGCTCTGAAATTAATTTTTAAAATGTAATTGTTATATAGGATCAGGAACAGGAAAGGTCACTGAAGTTTCAGTGGACAATTTAGTATTTAGCTGAAACAAGAAAATGCATAGGATAAGGTTTTGGTTATAAAGGTGTTTATAACCTAAAGGGGGCAATTTGACAAACTCAGATGCTAATGGCCTGCACTCATATGACATATTACTAAACTCAAATATCCTTGATTTCATGCCCAATCACAATATTGTAAGCCTACATTCAGCTGGACAGCAAGAGGCAAAATCTTTTCTTTTTAAATTAATTTTTTAATTTATTTTTTGGCTGCGTTGGGTCTTCGTTGCTTCTTGTGGGCTTTCTCTAGATGCGGCGAGCTGGGGCTACTCTTCTACTCTTCGTTGCGGTGCGCGGGCTTCTCATTGCTGTGGCTTCTCTTGTTGCAGATCACGGGCTCTAAGCACGTGGGCTTCGGTAGTTGTGGCTCACAGGCTCTAGAACGCAGGGTCAGTAGTTGTGGCGCATGGGCTTAGTTGCTCCGCGGCATGTGGGATCTTCCTGGACCAGGGCTTGAACCCGTGTCCCCTGCACTGGCAGGTGGATTCTTAACCACTGCGCCACCAGGGAAGTCCGAGGCAAAATCTTTTACGACGTTCTTCATTGAAAATTTCAAAATGTATATTTCTTCAATGTTGCATCTTGTCTCGTGTCACTTGAGCCTCTGATCTGGCTTCCAAATGATGCTTTACTCTCTCATGTCTCACTTCTTGCCCCAGGCAGCTCCTGCTTCTGCTTTGACCTGATGACCTGAATCATCACTACCCCATCTCTCAATTTTCCCAGTTGTAGCTAGGAACAGGTTTTAACATTAAGCAAGACTTCACTAATTGCTTGAGGATGAAGCATGAGGCAATTACAACATAAAGAACCATAAGCTGCTCTCAGAGTCCACAAGCCCTACTCCCTCTGGAAGACCACCCTATGGGTGCCTTTCTTGCCAGCTTCCAGCTGGCCCTAGTGTAGCAGGGATCAGTTTATTTCTCCTCAATGGCAAGCCCCTTTCCTGGGAGCCTAGAGAGATGAAGTGTTTTCCCCTCATTCCAGGCTAAGGTTCATCCCCTTATCCCCTGCCCCAGGTTCTGACCTCTCTTTAGGGAGATTGACAGTAGTATTATTCACTTCTTTTAGGAATATTTTTACCTCTGTCCATATTTGTGTGGTTTAATCCAATCTCAAACCATCTCAAAGACATCAGAATACGATTATTGGACAGCAGTTCATTTCCCCAAATCTGGATTAGTCAGTTCTAAAAAGCAAAGAAAAACCGTCTTTGGAGAAAATCTGGAACTTTTTTTCATTCTTTCTACCGTCTTCAGTTCCCCAAACCCTGCAAGCAATTGCTCAAAAAATACATTTCAGAGGCAAAAGCATTCTAAACTCATATATTTCACTCTCAAACAGAATTTTTCAGAGACTTTTAACTGCAAAAAGGTCATACTCTTTACAGTACTAAAAGAATATAACTTCTCATCCCGAATTCACTTTACCTATCCTGGTGAACAACTGGGGACCAAGTAAGTTCAAATTGCTTTTTGCCTAGTCTCCGTCTTAGAAGGCAAAATTCCTTGCAACTTTTAAAACAGCACTGCCCCCATGCCCAGATTTTATCACCTATTCCTACCCTCCCCCAAAATTTTAGGCTTCAGTCTAAAGCCAGATCATTTCTTACATAAACAGGCATATTCAAAACAAATGCTTTAGATAAGAGAGAAGGGAACAGTATTTAGGGTACGCTCAAATAAGGCTCAAAGCCTTATTTCCAAAAAGGCTTCTGGAATCCTTAATCAGCCTTAATTTCCCAGCCTTTATCTTTTACACAGTCATAAGTTTGTCCCGTCTCGTAAACGCTATTCGGAACTCCTTGCTCACAAACTGATTCATTTCCATTCCCAGCGCAGTGCTTTACAAAGCGTAGGCGCCCAATAATGAATGAATGAGTTTGTAGAAGGAAGGCGGGAAAAGGATTAGTTTTCTGGAGATATGACTAGGAGAACTACAATGGCCACAAAACAAGAAGCACCCAAACTTGGACTAACGCCCACTTTAAACCTGCTCTCAAAGAGTCTAAAACAGCAAATTACGCCCCGCCCACGGGCGAGAGACAGGAAATACTAGCGTTCAGGAAAACCGGAAGTGCCTTGTCACGCCTCGCGCATGCGTGCATCCATCCAGCTCGCATTTCCTACCCTCGGTCTTCCAGTGAGAAAGCAGAGATTCAGGCTCCTGCAAGCTGCGGCGTTGTCAGTTCCCCACCCCTCGCCGCTGCGCATGCTTCCTGGGTTGATTTGCTCGTTGTAAGGCGGAGCGAAAGGACAGATTTTCTTCTTGTTCCCGCCCCTCTTCTTTCCTCACCTGCCACGTACTGGGCCCGAGCTCTCGCTAGGCTTGGTGGGTCCGTGCGATTGGCCGGGGCCCGCGCGAGCCTGCCAGCGAGGTGCAGCGGCCCCGGAGGGCAACCGAGTGGGCCGTGACAGTAGCCTTCCCCCAACGCCCCAGAGCCCGGCGGTGGCGGCCTCGCACCGGTTGGATCAGCAGAGACCCGCGGAGGGGCGGCAGCGGCGGCCTCGGGAAGCCGGTATGGCCGCTGGAGACGGGGGCGCGGCCGATCTCTCGGGCAAGGCGGGCCGGGAGACGTGGAAAACGCTGGGAGGGCCTCGTTCGAACCGGCAGGCGCGGGACGGGTGGGGTCGGAGGGGTCGTGGGAAGGGCTGGAGGTCGGGAGGACGGAGGCCGGGCTGGGCCTCGCGTGGGGGAGGGGAGACCACGTCCGGGGAGGGGAGGGGGGCCCCGCTGGCCACAGTGGCAGCGAAGCAGGCCCTCTGGGGGGCTCTAAGGGGTGTTTGGGTCAGCACGGGCACTTGCGCGGATTCCATCTGGCTCCTAGGGGTTGGACTGCCCGAGGGAGAGGAGAGGGACTTTGGGAGGCCTGGGGTGGTCCAGTGCCTAACCCTCAGAGGGGCTTGGAAGGGTGAGAAGGGTGGAGAATGGCGCCTGTGGGAATAAGTTAATTGGGGTCACTTAGGAGAAACCTTGTTCCTTGGCTATGTCAGTCCTTAATCAAGCGCCGTCTGGAGGTCCAACCCAGTTTGATAGTGGTGATGACAACTAACTTTTAAGAGTTTACTTTGCTAGGCGCTGTGCTAAGTATTTTCGATGCATGGTCTCATTTAATCATCACAAGGATTCTTCCAAACTTAGATATTCCCATTTTGCATATGATGAAAGTGAGATTTGGAGAAGTATTTGCCTAAGGTCACACAGCTAGTAGGGGATATCTTTACCATCTTGCTATGCTGCCTCTGGTCAGGCAGGATTTGAGACTCCTTGCATTCTTCGGAATACTCAAGGGTTTGGTTTTGCTTAGGATTTCTTAAAAGGAAATTGCTACCCTCTGGAGGTGCCTAAGCAGGCCCCTCTGAATTTGAGCAGGGCCCTAACTACAGGGCTAGTGGAGCTGGAGGTTTGGTCACTGAACCTACATCCTGGTTTAAGAGGCAGGCTTTTTACGTGTCTCCTTGGGCCTGACACTTTATTCTCCAGTTCTGAGAACAGTGTTCCTGTAGGAAGATTTCGTAAGTTAGTGGCTGCGTCATTTCTGGGCTTCAGAGGGAGTGGGGCAAGGACAAGAAGAAAGAAGGAGAAATGGGGAGAAGAAAAAGCTGTAAGGATTTCACCAGCAGCCCTAGGAACTAGTAGTTCACAGCAGTCTCTACCTTGTGATTGAAGTTAGAGAAAAAAGAGGACCTGGATTCTACAGTTATGTAAACAAATGTGGGGATGGGATTTTCCCTTCCAGGGTACTCTTCTTTTTGTGGTAACTTGTGTGCATGCTTTATGGAGATGACTGCACAAACTGGGGACACCCTTAGGAAAGAAGGCCTGGTTCCTGGCCACAGGTAGGTTACAGCCCAGTCCAACCAGTAAATGAATTTGCAGGCAAACATGGCAGATGCAAAGTAAAAGAGACTCATATTTTCAGATCCGTTGTAACCGAGCAACAATTCCTTCATGATCAAAAGGATTATATCAATTATATTTAATGTTGGAGATTTCTCTTGATTAGGAATATGTCTGTTGTAGGGAGTCACTTCTAGCTACATAAAGAAGGTACAGTTTGAAGGTTTGACTTAGTAACTCATCTGATCGTACAGCTTTCTTCTCTCAGTCCCTCTATCAGAACTTTATTATTTGTCATTCATCTTTTGTTTAGGGAACGAAAACAAGTTTTTAAATACTATATGTCAGGCACTATTTTAGATGCTGCTGAGAATAGGTAGAACCATCCTGCTGAAGCTAAGCCCTGGTCCTTAACTACACTATTGACGGTTTACACATCCTGTAGGTAAGAGAAGGTTACATAGATTGATTTGCTGAAGTTCTTTATTCTTCTCAGGCTGCAGGGCAAACAAGGTGGAATCTTTACCATCTTATTGAAGTAATGATACTTCAGAGCTTGGCATATAGTAGGTATTTAAGTATTTCCCAAATGAAGAGGGCTGGTTTGGCTAACAGGTGAAGGGGTTGTATGGAGGTTTCAGTTAATCAGAGTCTTCATGAGAAGTCTTTTGTCAGAATGGGCAGATAAAAAGCTAAGTGTATTCTTATTTTCCGTCAGGACAAGCATAGCATCCAGATCGTAGAGCACAGTCCGCTCTGTTCTGAACTGACCTCAGAGTGTTAGATTCAATATTTATTGCCCCATTTTAAGATGGGGCATTAAAGATTCACTCATAAAATTAATTTGTTCAGAGGGTGTCAAGGGGGTCTAGAGACATTCATTTAAGGAGTAGTTAATTAGAAGGACATGGGGCATATATATGAAGAATATTAGGGCATTTATGTGTACTATTCATGAAATGAATTAGGATTCATGAAAACTTTCTTCAAGTATTTGAAGCGTTGGTGTGTTGGGGGCCAGGTGGAGTGCTTTCACACACACACACGAAGGAGTAAATGTAGAGAATTATGAACGCTAAATATGATGTCAATGAAATAACACATTTAAGAAGAGAAAACAGAAAGCTGCTAGTAGAAAAGCATGGTGTTGAAACCAGAATGTGTCCAGTAGGAGATTATAAGGTACTTTAAATAGTCTGAGAGATCATTTGCTTGGGGCAGGAGGAGGAAGGAGTTGATACTAGGGAAATGCTCCGTGGTTACAGATAATGTGTTCAAGAACATCTTGGTCTTGGAAAGAAGAGATAGGCCTTGAGAAGAAGAGATATTAACACATTAATTAAGCATAAGTGTATTTTCTGTTGTTATATGGTAATGGTATAAATTACTAGAGACCTCAGACATTATTTTGAATTTAGGATTACAGAGTCATTACAGGAGAAGCACACTGAATAACCTGAAATAAGATTAAAATAAAACCCAAGAAGGGAAAATTCAATAGCAAGTTAGTATTTAGTTCTCTGATACTGTCTTATTCTTCAAGTGTGCTGTCTAATCACACACACTCAGGTTTGGGGAAAGGGTGTGTTATGGAAGATGCAGAAACAGTAGTGGACAGTCTTGGTAGAAAGCTCAGGAGGGTATCACTGATTTGTTCTTTGTCCTCAAGTTTCCAAAATAGAAAAATTGGAGAAAATACTCGTGAGGTCTTTCTTATTTTAGTGAGAAAAATTTGAGACTATTTTAGCGTTCACACATGCTCTTCTCTTCAGGGCTAGCAGTTAGTATATACAGGCTAATAGAGTTTGGAAGCCAGGATTTATTTTTCCCTTCATTTAACGGCTATTGAATGATTAACCGTGTGCTAGGCACTGTTCTAGGCTCCGGAAATACAGTGAACAAAACCATTTATTTCCCTACTTTCTAGTGGAAAAGACAGTAAAAAATTAATACATTTAAAATATTTGGTAGTGATAAGTGCTTTGCAGAAAAATGAAGCAGGATAAGAAAGTGACAGTGAAGCCATTTTAAGTTAGATGGCCAGGGAAAACCTCTGAGAAGTTAACATTTGATCAGGGATCTGAATCATGTGAAGGGTGTGAAAAGGGCTCAAGATAAAGGAAGCAGCAAGTGCCAAGTCTTGAGAAGGAGAATGTGAAGTATGAGTGTAGCAGGGTAGCCAGGGAGAGAGGTGGGAAATGAGGTTAAATACTTGGCCAGGGACCAGAGGTCAGGTCATGACCTTGTAGTTCTGGCTTTTACCAAGAGTGAGATGGGAATCTATTGGAAGATTTTGAAGTAGTGATACTAGATTTTATTTAACAGGATAACTCTGATGTGTTGAGAATAGATTAAAAGCAGACAAAGGTAAAGGGCAGGCAGACCAGTTAGGAGTCTTTTGCAATAATCCAGGCAAGAGATGATGGTGGCTTGGATTAAGTTGATAGAGGTGAAGGTACTACAGTGACTGGATTCTAGAGATATCTTAAAGGTTGTGGCAACTAGATTTGTTGGCAATTTGGTGTATGTAAGGTGTGAGGAAAAGAGAGAAACTAAGATTTTTTTTTTATCTCGAACAACTTAGAAGGAGAATTGTTACTAACAGATGGAGAAGACTACAGGAGAAGCAGATTTTGAGGAGAAGATGAGGAGTTTGTTCTAGACATGTTAAGTAAGAAATCTAAATCAGATAAGCAGTTAAATATATGGGTAAAATAATAATAGATATAAAATAATAAAACTTATTTTCTTAGGCACATAATAAAGCCACCTCCAGACCATTTTTTTAAAATAAATTTATTTATTTATTTTAGGCTGCATTGGGTCTTTGCTGCGCACGGGCTTCTCATTGCCGTGGCTTCTCTTGTTGCGGAGCACGGGCTCTGGGCGCGCGGGCTCAGTAGTTGTGGCACGCTGGCTCTAGAGCACAGACTCAGTAGTTGTGGCGCATGGGCTTAATTGCTCCGCAGCATGTGGGATCTTCCCAGGACCAGGGCTTGTACCCGTGTCCCCTGCATTGGCAGGCGGATTCTTAACCACTGTGCCAACAGGGAAGTCTCTCCAGACCATTTTTTTTTTTTTTTTTTTTTTCTCCAGACCATTTTAACATGAATATCGTAACACTGGAACAGTGGATCTCCTTTGAAGACCAGAATTTCTTAGATTCTAATCGTAGCTTTGCTTTTCAACTTTTAAAATATGTTTTATAGCTGTTTAATCATCAAAACCATTTTGTCAGTCTTTTTCTAGAGTTGTCTATATAGAACATCCTGGAGTCCACCATGAATGGGCAGTTGGATCTGAGTGGGAAGCTAATCATCAAAGCTCAACTGGGAGAGGATATTCGACGAATTCCCATTCATAATGAAGATATTACTTATGATGAATTAGTGCTAATGATGCAGAGAGTCTTCAGAGGAAAACTTCTGAGTAATGATGAAGTTACAATAAAATATAAAGATGAAGGTAAGAGTGTTTCTCAAGTTAGTTTTTAAAAGTCTAAATATTATATGTGTTCTTTTGTCCATTTTTCATTGAAATCAGAATAAAAATTGTGTCCTTCCATGGTAATTGAGTACCACTTTCTTTTATTTAATGGAACGTTCATGTAGTTATAATTCTTTTATAAGTTAAAAATAGCTAAGTGATTTATTATTAGAAGGGGGTTTTAAGTGATAGGACACTTTCACACATTTTTACAAGCCATTTTTTTTTTTCTCTTATGCCTGTGCAAATTCTGGCTTCCTTTTTGCTTTAAAACCAAACTTTTACTTGTGTTTCCCAATGTGAAAGGGATGTTAGTAGGTATTGAATGAGAAAGGATTTCATGGTCAACTAAGTATGGGAAAGCTGGTTTAAAAAAAGACAAATGTATTTCTTTATTGCAGGAGTTTTCAGAACATGTAATATACTGATGTACGGTGTCAGTTTATGCAGTGTTCTCAGACTCATTGGACCACAAAACTTTCTATGGAGATGGGTTTTACATGACAAATGTCTCATCAAAGACATAGTAGAATTATAGTAGTAGACTGTCTTTATTTCTTTTTCTTTAAACCTGTCTTCTTTGTTAACATCTCTACTGATAATTGTGCTTTAGGTAGTTACCAGTATCTTTCTTATCGCTGAATTTATTTCCAGTCTATTTCACCTTGATCTCAATACTTGGCACTGCTATCCACACCGTCCTTGTTAAACTACTCTTACCCCTTAATATCTCTGACATTGTGCTGTCTCAGTTTTCTTCTTATCACTAATAGCTTCTTCTCTGTTTCTCTCTGTGTGTTGGCTTGAAGTAATGCCAGCTGTTACAGCAGAAATCTTAAAATCTTGATGGTTTAACACTCAAGAAATCATTCAGGGACCCAGGTTGACAGGGACCCAGCTCTGATATATTCAACACATGGCTTACAAGCTCACCTTGAGCACTGACATCCAGCAAGCAGCTGCATGAAGACAGAGTGTAGAGGATCACATGGGAGATTGTACTCTCTAGGCCTAGTTTCTGTTCACTTCACATTGGTCAGACCTCAGTCACATGACTGTGCCGATGTCAGTAGGTTGGGAAATGTCCCTGGTTGGACAGGCACTTTTCAACAATTTACACTGAGGAAGGGAAGTATAAATCATTGATGATCAGCTAAGCTGATTATTTCACTACGGGTGTAATTCTCCTTTCTTTTTTTTGCAATGTATCATCTAATGGTACCCAGAACTAATTTTTGAGGGTCACCCATGTTAAGGAACAAAAAAGGAGAGCAGTTTTCTTCCTGTTCTCTTCCCTAGTAATCTCATCTACTTACAATACATTGACTTTCCACTGTTTGACTTCCAAATGTATGCCTAAATTTGATCAATTTGTTCTTTTTTTTTTTTTTTTGACTTTACAACTCGTTTTGAATGGTTTTACCTCAGATGATTTGCTCTTACCTGAAACTTGGCATATCTTAAACTGAATTTACTGTTTTACTGGCTTTCTCTTAACTCTCTTATTTTTGTTTAGGGAAGGGTCAGCAAGCTTTTTCTTTAAAGGATCAGATAATAAATACTTTAGCATTGTGGGTCACATAAGGCCTCTGTCTCATCTTCTTTTTTCTAGAACCTCTAAAAATATAAAAACCATTCTTAGTTTGAGGTCCTGTAAACAAGGATTTGTCCATTGGTTGCTTTGGGTATCCTCATTGTTGAAACTTCCACATCTAGTTATCACATTGAATTTGTTTTTCATCATGTTTTTGAGTGCTTTGAATTGTACAGATTTGTGTTCCATAGACTGTTGGGCACGAGCATAGAAGACTGACTTAGGTAAAGAGTTCCTGCCGTCAGAGATACTGTTTCTGTTGTGGGAATCAGAAAAGAAAAAGGCAGTTATAGAAAGTTTCCTTCTTTTACATATATACTTTATTTTCTTAAAAATATGTTTATGAGTAGAGTCCCTGAAGTTGAGCGTTAGATGTTTTTGTTGTAAAAAATGGATGTGGCTGTAAAGAGCAAAAAACAATGATAAAATCCTCAGTTATGGCTTTTATTGCCATCTTTGTCCAAAATAAGCCTGCCTAATCAGTGTTAAAATTGGTGTAGCAGAGCATCGCTGGAGCAGCCTCTCAGTCTCCCCAGGCACCCTCCGTCCCCCCAGCTGTGTCGAAGATACCTTGCAGAGGCCCCTGATCAGTTTCTTGCTGTGGCTGCTTTTCTGTTCTTTCTCTCTCTAGCAGTTTTTTTCCTAGCCCTTTGAAAGCTTTTGAACAGGCAGTTGATATGCTAATTATAGTATTCTTTATCCTTGGGATCTAGGGTATTTCAGAATCTTGTGTGTATGAATATTTTTTCTGTGGAGAATTGATAGTTTCCATCTCAGCATCGAGACGGTCAGGGACCTGAAAGACTCCACTGTCTATCCATTTATTAGGACAATCCTGCAAAAATTTTTTTTTTACAACCTTTTTAGTTACTGTTGTATGTGGCTTCCCCTCCATTTGTGTCAGTGGCGTTTTACTGTACTTAGAATTAAAATTTGAACCTTGAGATTCATTATTACTTTAATTACTTTTTTTTTAAATAAACTTATTTATTTATGGCTGTGTTGGGTCTTTGTCGCTGTGCGTGGGCTTTCTCTAGTTGGGGCGAGCGCGGGCTACTCTTCCTTGCTGTGCGCAGGCTTCTCATGTGGTGGCTTCTCTTGTTGTGGAGCACAGGCTCTAGGTGCATGGGTTTCAGTAGTTGTGGCATGTGGGCTCAGTAGTTGTGGCGTGCAGGCTCAGTAGTTGTGGCACACAGGCTTAGTTGCTCCGCAGCATGTGGGATATTCCCAGACCAGGGCTCAAACCCATGTCCCCTGAATTGGCAGGCGATTCTTAACCACTGTGCCACCAGGTAAGTCCTTATTACTTTAATTTCTGATAAATACATTTAAATTTTTTAGAATGGAAAAGATTTCAGTCTAAACTGTAATCTCCTCCTGGTGACTAGTAAAAGATTACTTAATGTATTAATCTTAGCTATGTGTTTGTTGGCTCTTCTTCTGAGGATTTGATAAATATCTTGCCATAAAAGTAATAAGTGAAATTGATTTAGTATCATTTGAACAAATACATCTTTCCTAGATCCTTTATATTTGTTTAAGGTTTTTATGGGAGATGCTAATTATGCTCTGTGATCTACATTTTGCATTTTAATTGAACATATATCCTAGTTTACTACTGGTGCAAATCTGAAACTTTTTTTTGTTTGTTTCAGATGGAGATCTTATAACAATTTTTGATAGTTCTGACCTTTCCTTTGCAATTCAGTGTAGTAGGATACTGAAACTGACGTTATTTGGTAAGTGGTAAACTTTCTAATAAATTTACTATTTTATTCATTGTATTTTTATGAAAAACTGTTTAGCTTTCTTCGTTTTAAAGACTCGGAATTAAGTGGTAACTTTTCAGCTATATCAGGATTTTTAAATTATTAAGGCTTAACTATATTCTTTTTCTTTGAAGATTAGTAGAAAGTAGACATATTTTAAATAACCCATTTGCTCAGTTACCCTAAATAGTAATGTGTGCCACTTGTATAAGTGTTTCCAGGATTGAAAATAATTGCAGTGTTAAAACTACCTTTAGTAAGTTTAGTTCTCTAAGAATATATAATTATCTTTTCTAATGTAGTATGTTTTTACTTATTCTCAGGGTTTAACGTATAGGCCTGATACTTTTTAGAAATTATTTTTCAAGGAGTACTTAAAGATTAGAGATAGTTCTGATAAAAAACAAATATAAGACTAATTTTAATCTATTAGATTTTGTTTTCTTATAGATCATGACAGATTTGCAAGGCAGAATGCTTAAGGGACAAGATAGAAGTGATTGCAGAGTTAAAGTGGTAGTATGATTATGTGAAAAATAAAATGTGGACTTTTTTTCTGGATGTTTTGGTTAGCATTTTTAAAAAATTTTGTGGCTCAAGTGGGGCAAAGGAAATACCCTTTTAAAACTCAGGCAAACTGGGTGTTTGTCTTAGAACCTGTCAGAGGAAACAAATTGTAATAAACTTACTGGAAAAAAAAAATTATGTGGCACTGACCATTACAGTTCCATGAAATATGATCATGGCCAATTGATTTAATTTGTATTTATTTTCTCTCCATCTAGGAAGGGTGAACATGAATCATTTAAAAATGCTAATAACAAAAACTGTTAAAAATTTTTTTAAATAAAAGGTATCTTTTTACAATATTGAATCTAAAATACTTAACCACTATTGGCCACCTATCAAGCAGATTAGGTAAACTGAAAATCTTCATCCCAGAAACACTGAGGATGTGCTAAATAAACTATTTCAAATATACTTTTTGAATTACACACCTGAGCTTGCTCAAGAACTTGAGGAAAATGTCAGGGACCAAAATATAGTTGGAGTTAAAAACCAGCACCTGAAGTACCAAAAGCTGAGACTTGGGATGCTTTTGGTGGTGATGGTGAAGGTTTTAGTGTGCATAATCTAAGGATTTGTCATTTGGTATCTACGTGGTATAGGCCTTGGGTCCTAGACCCTCAGTGGCTATACTCTCAAAAAGAATATTGTAGAAGAAAAATATCTCTTCGTTGGTAGAGTCAAGGAATTGACAGGGGAAACTCTCATATACCCTGGGATGTCAGGGGTTTGCAAAGGCTCTCTTGAGGATTCATAACCAGTGGTCCTTTGGGAACTCCCAAGCCCAGATACTACCACGAAAAATTGCAAGAAACAAAGGCAGAAATCTCTCTGGAGGGTGTATGTTCTCACTTCAGATCACATAGGCTTCTCACAGATAAAATCCTGTTGATGAACTTAGAGGTCAAAACTGTAAGACACGTGAAACATCCATGTAAGCAAGAAAATGGATACAACTAATAGTAGGATTAGATTTCCAAGAACTTCAGTTAGTAGAAGTGATAATAAAATATATATTAAAAGTTATTGGACATAAAAGACGAAATAAGAATATAAGAACTAGGCACTATGAAAAAAGGAATCGATTAAAAACTTAAGGTAGATAAACAACAAGGACCTACAGTATAGCACAGGGAACTGTATTACAAGATTCAACCATCTTGTAATAACCTATAATGGAAAAGAATCTGAAAAAGAATATATATAACTGAATCACTGTGCTGTACACCTGAAACTAACACAACGTTGTAAATCAGCTATACATCAATAAACCCCCCCCCACAATAAAAAAGAACTTAAGGTAACTTGTGGAAATGAAAAATATTAGTCAATTAAAATAGAAATTAAATACTAAGTGGTGAGTTAGAACAGCAGATTAGTCACAGCCAAAGAGGGAATTAGTAAACTGGAAGGTGGTCTAAAGAAATGACAGAATAGAGTGTAAAAACACAGAGACGGAGAATAATGAGAGGGAATTTGAGAAAGTCCAGCTTATTTCCATTAAGACTTTTTTTTAAAATTTTAATTAATTAATTAACTTATTTATGGCTGTGTTGGGTCTTCGTTTCTGTGCAAGGGCTTTCTCTAGTTGCGGCAAGCGGGGGCCACTCTTCATCGCGGTGCGCGGGCCTCTCACTATCGCGGCCTCTCTTGTTGCGGAGCACAGGCTCCAGACGCGCAGGCTCAGTAATTGTGGCTCACGGGCCTAGTTGCTCCGCGGCATGCAGGATCCTCCCAGACCAGGGCTCGAACCCGTGTCCCCTGCATTGGCAGGCAGATTCTCAACCACTGCGCCACCAGGGAAGCCCCTCCATTAAGACTTTAAGGAAGGAGAGAATAGGGGAGTGGAAATATATGAGGAAATAATGACTAAAGAATTTTTCAGAATTATATAAAAGATATAAACCCTCAGTTTCAGGAGGCACAGTGAGTCCTGAGCAGGGTAAGTAAAAATAAATCTCCATTGGATGTATTGTCATGAAGCTGGAGAATATATAAGACAAAAAGATAATCTTAAAAGTAGCCTGAGTGAATCAGCCTGTAGACTGATCACTTACAAAGCAATTAGACTGTAAGTAGACTTCTTCACAGTAACAATAACAGAAACTGGAAGACAGTAGAATAACATCTTCCACTGTTCAGAAAAAGATGGGTAGAGAAGTAGCATTCTGTAGTCTGCTAAACTTAAGGAATAAGGGGAAATAACATTTTCAACTGAGAATTTAACAAGCGTCACGGACGCTTGTTAAAAGAATTTTTTAAAATGGTTTGTCAACAAGAAGGAAATTGAGTCCAGAAGAATGGTAAAAGATGCAAGAAATTGTGAGCAAATAAACTGGTTAATGTGTGAATTTAAATGAGCACTGATTATTAAAAAATAATAGTTTTAGGAATATAGAAACAATATGGGACAAAAATACTGAGCAATAATTATATGTAAGACAGGAGAGGATGATAGGAATTAAAATACTTTAAAGACTTGGATTCTTTGGGAGGAGGATAGTAATTAACTTAGGTTTTTTAAATTGAAGTATGCTTTTCTAAAATGTAAGAGGGATTATTGAAAGACTAGAAATAGTAGAGGGAAAAGAAGGAAACAAAGGGTACTTACTTGGTTAACTAGATGGTGAGGAAGGAGGAAAAGAAGCACAGAGAAAGCTTGAAAAATAGAAAGTAGCACAAAATACTAACCACAGTACAGATAAACAGACTAAACATACAAGTTAAAAGACAGACGCTTTTATTGGTTAAACAGTTTCGTTACATGCTGATTATAAGAGACATACCAAAAGATTATTATGCAGAGTTGGAAAGTAAAGGGCTAGAAAAGTTTGTATACTAGACAAACGCAAGGCTAGTTTGTAGTATAACAGAGTAGACTCTTAAGTGAAAACTTTATTAGTAATAGTCACTTCATCATGATAAAGAATAATTCTCTGGGAAGATATAATAATTCTGAACACTTACACATCATAGCCTTAGATTTTTCCTCAAGGAAAAATAGAAAAAAAAAATAGACAGAAGAAGGAAAAATTCATAAGAGAGCTTTTAATACGCTTCTCTTTGAAACTGATAGGTTAAGCAGCCTCAAAATTTAAACAGAACAAATACAGGTTTGATCTTATACATCTAGCAATCAGCACAGGATTCAGTTTTTCTTTAGTGCGTATGGATATTTATAAAAGCTGATCATGTACTAGGTTTTCTAATGAGTCTCAATAAATATCAGGGAAGGAATATCCTAGAGATCATATTCTCTGGTCTCATTAGGAACTATTTGACAAAAAAGAACCCAAACTCCCATACTTTTGAAGATAAAAATATGCTTTTAAGTAACATATCAAAGAAGAAATCATAATACGAATTAGAAATAATTAGTGATGACTTTTATATGACATAGTTTTTAGAGCATGCTAAAGCTAAAAAGGAAAAGGACAAAATAAGTCTAGATAACTTAGAAGGAAGAAAATAATAAAGAGCAGAAATGAACTAGAAGTTGGGGAATTGATAGGATCAGCAATTTTGAAAATATACAACTAGCAAACCTCTATTGAGATTACGTAAGAAAAAAGAAGGCACAAGTAAGCGGTTTTAGGAATGAAACGGGGCTTAATTTCAAATACATTGCAATGAGGGAGAATGAACACCATGGAGAACAATAGGGTGTCAGTAAAAACGTGTTAGGAAGGAATTTTCATAGGGCTTGGGCTTGTGTTAGATGATTTTGGATAAGGTTCAAGGAATGGGGCTTTGGTGGGGGTAGTGAATTGAGGCTAAAGCTGTGATTGGTAAAACTGCGACAGTCACGCATAGTTAGCCAGGGATGTTTGGTCATTTTTGTGGTTTGGTCAACGATCTTGTTTTTGTCTAGTTCTCACATGATAATGGACTGGCTCTCTTTTTTGTCTTGAGCTATCACAGTCCCACAGTGATCTTTTCTGATTGTTCGTGTTCTTTGTCTGTTTTTTAAATTTTTAAAAATTTTATTGAGATATATTTGATGTACTGTCAGCGTTTTCTGAAATTGTTTATGTTCAACAAGAGAACACCACAACCTACCTGTCAGTGCCACGCCAGCTTCTAGCAACACTCAAGCCTGTCCTACAGTACTGGGCCAGTTCTTAGCTGTCAGGAGCTGCTTTTCTCCTTTTCAGCTATTAGAGAAAAACAGTAATACCCAGTAAAAGCCAGTCATTGATACAGGTAGATTATATTTGAACTTCCTCATAACTATATAGGGAGTATGTAAAATACTGTTGGATTGTCTTTTAAAAGCTTATATTGGTGGTTTGATGTTTGAAACATATTTTACAAAGAATCTCACTGAACCTTTATTTTCAAATAGATTTCTAATTTGGTGCCTTAGGAATTTGTATATATGTATACTGACAATGCATAAAAAACATTTGAGTTTAGTTTAATTTTTCAACTATCTTGAGGTTTGCATTCAGAGCCTTGTGAATTAATAAATTAAAAACTTTTAAATTAACAATCTCAGTGGTGACAGTCTTTGTTGCTGGATGAAGGATTCTTTATTTTTTAGTCAGCTGAAAGTCATTTGCACAAAATGGGTAATTAAATGAGGTAATACTGCCTTTGTTTAAAAAAAACAATGATTATTGAATAATCTGACTTTTTGTGGCTAATGTGCTGCTTTTGAAGTAACTACTTTGAAGGACAGCGGTGATGGGAATTTATGAATTCTGCATTTTTTTTTTAAATTAATTAATTAATTAATTTATTTATGACTGTGTTGGGTCTTCGTTTCTGTGCGAGGGCTTTCTCTAGTTGCGGCAAGTGTGGGGCACTCTTCATCGCGGTGCGCGGGCCTCCTACTATCGCGGCCTCTCTTTTTGCAGAGCACAGGCTCCAGACGTGCAGGCTCAGCAGTTGTGGCTCACGGGCCCAGTTGCTCCACGGCATGTGGGATCCTCCCAGACCAGGGCTCGAACCCGTGTCCCCTGCATTAGCAGGCAGACTCTCAACCACTGCACCACCAGGGAAGCCCTGCATTTTTTTTTAATAGGTTACTTTTTAGGTCAGTTATTTTAGGTAGCTAATTTTTCTTTTTTTTAGGTCAGAAGTAGGCAAGAATGATAACAAACCTACAGTCATATTGTACCTTTAATAAGGTGTTTATTGAATATTTTAAGGCTATACAAGAATTGTGTGAAATAAAATGAGCTTTTGAAGGTACATAATTTCTATTAAAAATATATTAAAGCTTTCTGTATTTTTAATTTATTTCACTGTAGTTGAATTCTTTTAATTAACTTGTTTTGTTTTGTTTTACCATTATGGGTCGTAAGCCATAGATCTGGCATCAGCAAAGACTGATGAATATTTATTTTTTCCAAAAATTAGTAACTAGCAATGAAGAATCCTTTCCTTAAAAAGTTATTTGAATGATGTCAATAGGTATCTTGTTTGATTTTGTTTAACTTTTTAAAGAAGTTATTTTGGTTTTTCCTTATTGCATATTATTCTACTGATATCCTTGTTGAAGAATATTTCCTAATTTTAAGAAAATTAATGCTTTTATTCCAGTTAATGGCCAACCAAGACCCCTTGAATCAAGTCAGGTGAAATATCTTCGTCGAGAACTGATAGAACTTCGAAATAAAGTGAATCGCTTATTGGATAGCTTGGAACCACCTGGAGAACCGGGACCATCCACCAACATTCCTGAAAATGGTATACCATGAAGTCATTTTATTCTGATTTATCCTTTTTATATCTTTTTGCAGATTTTTTTTCTAACTCTTCTTCAGCAGGAGTAGGATGGCACCTGCATTGTCACCCTTTCTTATTCCTGCATCTGTGCTAATACTCATATCTGTGTTCCCAAACCTGGCCGTTCATTAAGATTACTGGGAGATTTTATTATACCAATTCCTGGATCTCATCCCAGACCTCTTGGAGGGCAGGGCCCGGGGATCCCATTGTTAAAGTGCTCTCTGGATGATTGTTTTACAGCTAGTCTTAGACTCCTGGGTTTATGACATAGGTTGGTTTTCAAACCCCTTTGACTCTTGAACCCTTTTCAATGTAATAGTTAACTAATGAACCATAGTAATGGAAATCATTTCATGAATTTTATGTGATATATGAAGTATTAATAGTTTCAAGTAAAAAAGTAATCTTAGATTAGTACACTCAAATGGTGTATAGTTTATCTTAAGCACAGTGTTCATAATATGCAAAGAAAAATGTATTTTTTTCCATTTTACATATGACATGTACTACTTACATTAAGATAAAGCAAGGTTTATTGACAAATTTGGAACTGAATATAGTTTGGGGACCAAATATATTATAAAATATAGACTGAAATTTAAGTATGTCTTGAAAGTAGATTTTAAAAGACTTGCTTTCCTCAACTTTTAATATTAGATGTTGCACTTTAAAAATAAACACTTTTTAAAAAATAATTTTTGTGTTTGCATATAAGTTTCACATGCTTAAAACTGTCCATATTGTGAAATAGTAGTATTTTATAGACTCTGGATGACTGGCTGTAAGGGGCTTAATAGAAGATAGTTTTGTGGAAAAGTGGCATTGTATAATCCCTTGCAACCTTTAGATTCTGAGATACTCTCTTTTTGGCCCCATTTAAATTTTGGAGTTTTGTTTGATTTAGTTAAAGATGCATTATCCGTCATTTCCCTCTTGCTCCAGCCATGTGGAGTTGTGTTAGTGGTAGATGGCTTGATAAATATTTGGTGATTGATTAGTAATTTCTAGTTTCACTTCCAGATTTCAGAACATATTAAAGAGATGTGCTGAAATACTACAGTGAGATCCTTCTGGCCTCCTTATGGTGAAACCTTTTATATTTCAGGTCAAAGCAAATGGCCTTTTCTGAATCCTATCTCTCCAAACAAAAATCTCCAATTTTAGGTCAAGGATCTGAAGAAAACTTTTGACCATTTTCCCAGAAGAAATCATAGATGCTGATACAACTACATTTGCATATAACTTGAAGGAGTTAAAGCATCTGTAGAATATTATGAAACTTAGATCAGAATTCAACAAGTAGAGCCAGTACTGTGCAGAAACCTACAGTAGTCTATATTCTGCTCTAAGGAATAGATTTGTAAGCTTTTTGGTTTTGGTGAAACAACCTTTCTATTCACTTATTTCTCTCCACATACTGCTTTTCTTTATCAGTTTATTTCCAGGTGTTCATATGTTTTATTGTTAACATCTCACCTATGTTAATGGAAAAGATGTTAAAAATTGGTTTCTTCTCTGCATCTTGGAAATTATATCATGTATTGTTTCTTTATGTGGCCATCCTTCTAGTCATTGTGTCCTATCCGAGTTACTTAATGAACTGAATAATACATTCTATGCTTTTTTCCTTTAATTAAATTAATTAATTTTCATACAGCAGGTTCTTGCTAGTTATCTGTTTTATACATATTAGTGTATATATGTCAATCCCATTCTCCCGGTTCCTCCCACACCACCTCTTTCCCCCCGGTATACATACATTTGTTCTCTATGTCTGTGCTTCTATTTCTGCTTTGCAAATAAGATCATGTATACCATTTTTCTAGATTCCACATATATGCGTTAATATACGGTATTTGTTTTTCTCTTTCTGACTTACTTCACTCTGTATGACAGTCTCTAGGTCCATCCACGTCGCTACAAATGACCCAATTTCATTCCTTTTTATGGCTGAGTAATATTCCATTGTGTATATGTACCACATCTTCTTTATCCATTCATCCGTCGATGGGCATTTAGGTTGCTTCCATGACCTGGCTATTATAAATAGTGCTGCAGTGAACATTGGGGTGCATGTGTCTTTTTGAATTATGGTTTTCTCTGGGTATATGCCCAGTAGTGGAATTGCTGGGTCATATGGTAATTCTATTTTTAGTTTTTTCAAGGAACCTCCATACTGTTCTCCATAGTAGCTGTATCAATTTACATTCCCACCAACACTGCAAGAGCGTTCCCTTTATTCCACACCCTCTCTAGCATTTGTTGTTTGTAGATTTTCTGATGATGGCCATTCTGACTGGTGTGAGGTGATACCTCATTGTAGTGTTTTGTTTTTTTTTTTAATTTATTTATTTATTTTTGGCTGTGTTGGGTCTTCGTTTCTGTGCGAGGGCTTTCTCTAGTTGCGGCAAGCGGGGGCCACTCTTCATCGCGGTGTGCGGGCCTCTCACTGTCGCGGCCTCTCTTGTTGCAGAGCACAAGCTCCAGACGCGCAGGCTCAGTAGTTGTGGCTCACGGGCCTAGTTGCTCCGCGGCATGTGGGATCTTCCCAGACCAGGGCTCGAACCCATGTCCCCTGCATTGGCAGGCAGATTCTCAACCACTGCGCCACCAGGGAAGCCTCCTCATTGTAGTTTTGATTCGCAGTTCTGTAATAATAAGTGATGTTGAGCAGCCTTTCATGCACCTCTTGGCCATCTGTGTGTCTTCTTTGGAGAAATGTCTATTTAGGTCTTCTGCCCATTTTTGGATTGGGTTGTTTGTTTTTTTAATATTGAGCTGCATGAGCTGTTTATATATTTTGGAGATTAATCCTTTGTCCATTGATTCATGTGCAAATATTTTCTCCCATTCTGAGGGTTGTCTTTTTGCTTGTTTGTAGTTTCCTTTGCTGTGCAAAAGCTTTTAAGTCTCATTAGGTCCCATTTGTTTATTTTTGTTTTTATTTCCATTACTCTAGGAGGTGGGTCAAAAAACATCTTGCTGTGATTTATGTCAAAGAGTGTTCTTCCTATGTTTTCCTCTAAGAGTTTTATAGTGTCCGGTCTTACATTTAGGTCTTCAATCCGTTTTAAGTTTATTTTTGTATATGGTGTTAAGGAATGTTCTAATTTCATTCTTTTACATGTAGCCATCCAGTTTTCCCAGCACCACTTTTTTTTTTTTTTAACATCTTTATTGGAGTATAATTGCTTTACAATGGTGTGTTAATTTCTGCTTTATAAGAAAGTGAAAGTGAATCAGTTATACATATACATATGTTCCCATATCTCTTCCCTCTTGTGTCTCCCTCCCTCCCACCCTCCCTATCCCACCCCTCTAGGTGGTCACAAAGCACCGAGCTGATCTCCCTGTGCTATGTGGCTGTTTCCCACTAGCTATCTATTTTACGTTTGGTAGTGTATATATGTCCATGCCACTCTCTCACTTTGTCACAGCTTACCCTTCCCCCTCCCCATATCCTCAAGTCCATTCTCTAGTAGGTCTGTCCCAGCACCACTTATTGAAGAGACTGTCTTTTCTCCGTTGTGTATCCTTGCCTCCTTTGTCATAGATAAGTTGACCATAGGTGTGTGGGTTTATCTTTGGGCTTTCTATCCTGTTGCATTGATCTATATTTCTGTTTTTGTGCCAGTACCATATTGTCTTGATTACTGTAGCTTTGTAGTATAGTCTGAAGTTAGGGAGTCTGATTCCTCCGCCTCCATTTTTTTCCCTCAAGATTGCTCTGGCTGTTTTGAGTCTTTTGTGTCTCCATACAGATTTTAAGATTTTTTGTTCTAGTTCTGTAAAAAATGCCATTGGTAATTTGATAGAGATTGCATTGAAACTGTAGTTTGCTTTGGGTAGTATAGTCATTTTCACAATATTGATTCTTCCAATCCAGGAACATGGTGTACTTCTCCATCTGTTTGTGTCCCCTTTGATTTCTTTCATCCATGTCTTACAGTTTTCTGAGGACAGGTCTTTTACCTCCTTACATAGGTTTATTCCTTGGTACTTTATTCTTTTTGTTGCAATGGTGAATGGGATTGTTTCCTTAATTTCTTTTTCTGACCTTTTGGTGTTAGTGTACAGGAATGCAAGAGATTTTTGTGCATTAATTTTGTATCCTGCAATTTTACCAAATTCATTGATTAGCTCTAGTAGTTTTCTGATGACATCTTTAGGATTATTTGTGTATAGTATCATGTCATCTGCAACAGTGACAGTTTTACTTCTTCTTTTCCAATTTGTATTTCTTTTATTTCTTTTTCTTCTCTGATTGCTGTGGCTAGGACTTCCAAAGCTATGTTGAATAATAGTGGCGAGAGTGGACATCCTTGTCTTGTTCCTGATCTTAGAAGGAAATGCTTTCAGTTTTCCACCATTGAGAATGACGTTGGCTGTGGGTTTGTCGTATATGGCCTTTATTATGTTGAGGTAGGTTCCCTCTGTGCCCACTCTCTGGAGAGTTTTTATCATAAATGGGTGTTGAATTTTGTCAAAAGCTTCTTCTGCATCTACTGAGATGATCATATGGTTTTTCTTCTTCAATTTGTTAATATGGTGTATCACATTGATTGATTTGTGTATATTGAAGAATCCTTGTGTCCGTGGGATAAATCCCATTTCATCATGGTGTATGATCCTTTTAATGTGTTGTTGGATTCTGTTTGCTAGTATTTTGTTGGGGATTTTTGCATCTATATTCATCAGTGATATTGGCCTGTAATTTTCTTTTTTTGTAGTATCTTTGTCTGGTTTTGGTAGCAGGGTGATGGTGGCTTTGTAGAATGAGTTTGGGAGTGTTCCTTCCTCTGCAATTTTTTGGAAGAGTTTGAGAAGGAAGGGTGTTAGCTCTTCTCTAAATGTGTGGTAGAATTCACCTGTGAAGCCATCTGATCCTGGACTTTTGATTTTTGGAAGATTTTTAATTACAGTTTCAATTTCATTTCTTGTGATTGGTCTGTTCATATTTTCTATTTCTTCCTGGTTCAGTCTTGGAAGGTTATAGTGTTCTAAGAATTTGTCCATTTCTTCCAGGTTGTCCATTTTATTGGCATAGAGTAGCTTGCAATAGTCTCTTATAATGCTTTGTATTTCTGCAGTGTCTGTTGTAACTTCTCCTTTTTCATTTCTAGTTTTATTGATTTGAGTCCTCTCCCTCTGTTTCTTGATGAGTCTGTCTAAAGGTTTATCAATTTTGTTTATCTTCTCAAAGAACCAGCTTTTAGTTTTATTGTTCTTTGCTATTGTTTTCTGTTTCATTTATTTCTGCTCTGATCTTTATGCTTTCTTTCCTTCTACGATCTTTGGGTTTTGTTTGTTCTTCTTTCTCTAGTTCCTTTAGGTGTAAGGTTAGATTGTTTATTTGAGATTTTTCTTGTTTCTTGAGGTAGGATTGTATTCCTATAAACTTCCATCTTAGAACTGCTTTTGCTGCTTCCCATAGGTTTTGGATTGTCGTGTTTTCGTTGTCATTTGTCTCTAGGTATTTTTTGATTTCCTCTTTGATTTCTTCAGTGATCTCTTGGTTATTTAGTAACGTATTGTTTAGCCTCCATGTGTTTGTGTTTTTTTTGTTTTTTTTTTAAAATTTATTTATTATTTATTTATTTATGTCTGTGTTGGTCTTCATTTCTGTGCGAGGGCTTTCTCTAGTTGCAGCAAGTGCGGGCCACTCTTCATCGCGGTGCGTGGGCCTCTCATTATCGCGGCCTCTCTTGTTGCGGAGCACAGGCTCCAGATGCGCAGGCTCAGCAATTGTGGCTCACGGGCCCAGTTGCTCTGCGATATGTGGGATCTTCCCAGACCAGGGCTCGAACCCGTGTCACCTGCATTGGCAGGCAGATTCTCAACCACTGCGCCACCAGGGAAGCCCCTGTTTG
Source organism: Balaenoptera borealis (assembly GCF_965194805.1). NCBI lineage: Eukaryota > Metazoa > Chordata > Mammalia > Artiodactyla > Balaenopteridae > Balaenoptera > Balaenoptera borealis. Next base: position 48,544,841 of record NC_138862.1, read on the forward strand.
TGTTTTTTATGATTTTTTCCCTGTAATTTATTTCTAATCTCACAGCATTGTGGTCAGAGAAGATGCTTGGTATGATTTCAATTTTCTTAAATTTACCAAGGCTTCATTTGTGACCCAAGATTTGATCTGTACTGGAGGATGTTCTGTGTGCACTTGCGACGAAAGTGTAATCTGCTGTTTTTGGATGGAATGTCCTATAAAATATATTCTATGGTTTATTTTTATAGATGGTTGTAACTTATTTTTTTTTCCTCTCCTGTACTTAGATAGCTTACCTATTTTATGAAATTTCCTAAGCTTCTAAGCTCTTAGAACATATTCTGATTTAATAATCTCAAGAAAAAAAAAAAAAACATGAAATAGGCCAAAAAGATACATCAGAAACTGAAAGTTTGGTTCACCAAACAAAACTACAACTCAGCTGTCAGTGCTCTTTAGAATGCTGTGCCTTGCCCTCACCCAGAAACATATAGCTGCCTATGTTTTTCAACACTCTACCTCTGTAATGGACTCCTTGGACTCTTGCTTGGACATTTGGTTTCCTCTATGAGGCAGATGATGTGTAGGCCACCTTAAATACTGGATTGACCTGTAGCAGTAGCTCTGCAGTAGCTACTGGAGCAAGTAGTGGACTAGTGGACATATATTGTGTTTTCTGGTGAATGTAGTTTGCCCTAAGTGGAAGTATGCATAGGTAGTGGAAGGTAGCAGTGTGAGGGGAAATAATCATAAGATTGGTGTGATGTGCTCTTGGGATGTGGCCTTGGAATTAGAGGAGGGAAATTGGTGAGGAAGATGGATGACTGGCAGACTTATTTTAAAGGAGTAGTTACAGAAGCTTTCTTCCAGAAATTTAGGAAATATTAATGTAACTAGAGGGATGATAGGAATAAATGAGAGCTGTAAGCCCATGTGTGCTTATATTCCACTTAGTCCGTACATTTTTTCACAAGATAAATTTGGTCTTGACCACAGAGATGATCTAATAACTGATGTTCATTTACTTGGTTGGTAACAGAAAGGAATTGATAATTGTCTGTTATTTGAGTAAGTGGTTAGCAGTATTCTTTTAACTTGTTTGTTTCGTTTTCAGTTTTTTTTATATGTTCGCCTTAAGTTTCTATTTATAATATGTAGGTTATTCTTGAACCCCTTTTCTTTCACAAGGTAGTGTAAATGCCTGTATAGTACCTTAGTATCCTTATAAGAAAAGCATGGTTTAAAACTTTTCCTGCTCATAATGTTTAAAATTCTATTTTTCAAAATATTTTATTATGGAAAAATTGAAACATATACAAACGGAGGCATAATACTATAATGAATTTCATGAACCCACACAGCTTCAACAGTTGTCAATTCATAGTATCATGCCATCTATACTCGCACACATTTCTACCCCTCCCATGTTATTTTGAGCAAATCTCAGACACGTATCTTTTTATCTGTAATAAGTAATAAGTATTTTAAAGGAAGACATAGTAAATTAAAAGTATGTATTGGCTTGAGGTTTCCATGTACTTTAGTAAGGAACCAGAAGACAAGTAAAAATAAAACATAAAAGTTGATATCATAACTTTAGTTAAGCTTTTTTATCCTTTTAGAAAATAAAGCATTAGTGCACAGTATGAGTCTGATACTAGGATAAAGGTCATAGGTCTTCAAAAAGAAGGGTAGAAATGTTTCTGTCTGTAAAGGTGCTTGTATTTTTTTTTCTCATCTGATAATTCTTAGGGAAGGACATACATAATAGCTTTTTCAAAAACTTTTATCTATTTTGCATTTCTTTTTGACCTTTTTTCCTGATTTTACAAACAAAAATATAAACAAGTACAAAGAAGAAAGTAAAATTATCTATAATCCTATTTTCAGAGTTACCCTCAACATTCCAGAGTATGTGCACTTATATATTTTGCTGTCATATATTTTTTAGGCCTTACTGAGTATAGATAAAAGAGAAACAAGTTTTTGCTTATTTCTTTTATAGATACTGTGGATAGTAGGGAAGAAAAGCCTGCTGCTTCTGATTCTTCTGGGAAACAGTCTACTCAGGTTATGGCAGCAAGTATGTCAGCTTTTGATCCTTTAAAAAACCAAGATGAAATCAATAAAAATGTCATGTCAGCATTTGGCTTAACAGATGATCAGGTTTCAGGTAAGTTAGTGCCTTCCTCCCATCCTTTATTCCCCCTCTCCTTCCTTCCCTTTCCTTCTTTCCTTCTTTAATGGAAGATAACTTGGATATGGTGAAGTGCTCAGATCTTAAGAGTTCAGTTCAATTAATGTTTACATATGTATATACCCTATGTAAAATACCAACAAGATCAAGATGTAGATGATTTCCAGCACCCTGGAAAGCTTTCTCATGCCCTCTCCCAGGCAATAGAACTGTCCTCTTTAAAGAATAACCTCTGTTGGTTCAGGTAAATTTTATCACAAGTAGAATTCAGAAGGTTTATTTTTTTAAAAATCTGAATCATTTATAATCTTATTTTAGATGTGTTGCTGGCTTTAAATTATATTTGATATCTTATTCTTTCTTTTGATCTTAAATTAAGGCAATTTAAATGAAGATTTCTGGTTTAATTTAGTGTAGAAACTGCATTTATTTGAATGTTTTTAACCTTAAAACAGCATCTGTACTGTGCTTTCTTTTTATATTTTGGGCATCATTTCGTCAACATTTTTTCTGCTTTCTCTCTTTTGGGATTCCAGTTACACATACACTGGAGAGCTTGATTGTCCCATGGCTGTCTGAGGTTCATTTTTCTTCACTCTTTTTTCTCTCTGTTCTTCGGATTGGATGATTCCTGTTGATCACTCTTCATGTTCACTGATTTTTTTCTACCATTTCCAATCTGCTGTTAAACCTTTCTAGTGAATTTTACCTCTCAGTTACTGTGCTTTCAGCTCTAGAATTTCCGTTTGGTTCTTTTTATAGTGTTAGTTTTTTCTGTTAAGATTCCTTACCTTTTCATTCATTAAGATTGTATTTCCCTTTAATTTATTGAAGGTATTTTTATTTAATTCTTTAAAATTATTTATAAAGCTGCTTTGAAATGTTCGCTACATCCAGCATCTGGGCCTGTTTGGAGTCAGTTTCTTCTGCTCTTTCCCTCAGGGGAAACTGAGTATGGGTCACATATTCCTGTTTCTTTGCACATCTGACAGTTTTTGATTGAAAACTGGACATTGTGGTTAATATGTTCTAATAACTTGGTATTCTTCAGTCTAATGCTCTCCCAGCTGAGCTACTTCAGCAAAGACTTGGGATTCTTTTAGGTTCTTGTGAGGATTTTTTGTTACTGCTGCTCTAGTATTTACTCAAATTACTCCTCCTTCTTCCTCCTGGATTATAGCAGCTGACAGCTCTGCTAAGTCCTTTCAGCTCTAGGTGTGCTGCTTTCTCTTCTGTGCCCTCTTGGTGTCACCCTCTCCCCTCCTACCCCCATGGTCAGCTGGGGGTTTGGGACTGAGCTTATACTCATATTTTAGGTCTCATTCCTTCAGTGACTCTCTTACTCAAGGGCTTTTCCCCTCAAATTTCTGGCTGCTTGACCAACCATGAAGTTAACACTGGTTTTCTGTGGTTGGAGCTGCAGAGGTTGGGGTTTGCAGTTCTCACCTGTTTTAATTCCATTGGGGGTAAACTCTTTCTTGGTGTCTGCTGACATTTGGCTGACCTCCAGTCATTTCAAATAGTTGTTTTCTTCTATTTTGTCCAGGTTTTTAAGTTATTTGTGGGAGGTTTTACCTGATCAGTTTACTTTGCCATTATCAGTAACTGGAAAGATAGAAAAAGAAAATTAGTACAAAAAATCCTTTGAGACTTTTATGGGATTATTTATTAAAGAGAACTGTGTGACATTCTGAAAAAGAGAGGCAAATACTTGTATATGATGTATGTTCTTGGCAAAGGAAGACATCACATAAGTGGTCCATCTGAAAAACACATTTTTAGAGCAACTGAAATATGAGTTAATATTACAGCTTCTTAATATTTAAGACTTCAAGATATGCCAGATAGAGGGAGTAAATAGTTATATATGAAGTCAGGCTTAAAATTTTTCATTAGAATATAGTATAGACCAGACTAATATGATTACTGTGATTCATATTATATTTGAAGACCATTTTTTCTGGTAGCTTTGTATGTTGAATTGAAGTAGGAAAAACTGTACACATAGAAAATGCCAGGATACTTTGTAAAGTTACTCAGGTTATGATGTGAAAAACTTGGCTACAGCAGTGAATGTGTACATGGAGGGATGAACTATTATGTTAGGAAGAGCAACATTAACTAATAGCTTATGTACAAGGAAGAAAAGAGGAGTCGAAGTAATATTTTTTTAGGATAATAACATAGTGTCTTTGTGTTATGTGTGTTATGCTTCTTAGGAGGGACGTGTATATGTATTTATTTGTCTACATGTTGATAAATATCAGTGAAATGGTGGTACGCAGGAGCGACTGTCTGTTTTACTCTGGCAGTCATCAGTTTCTCTTGCATTACCACTACCATTATCCTAGTTTAGGTTCTCATCAATATCTGGACTATCAGCTTCCAACTATGTGCCTCTAATACAGTGCTAAGTTCTGGGATATACCAGTGCAAAGGATAGAGGTTTGGCCCTCAGGGAAATTAGTCTGCTAGTAATAGCGAGTACTTACGGGGAGCTTTCTAAGTGGTATTCACTTTTGTAAGCTCTTGCTGTATAATCATTTTTAATCTTCATTTTTAATATATTTTATATTAAATATATTAATATGTTTAAATAATGTTTTAATATATTTCTTTTTTTAATACTTTTTGTTGAGGTATAGTTGATGGTACAATATTACATAAAGTTTCAGGTGTACAACATAGTGAGTCACAATTTTTAAAGGTTATACTCCATTTATAGTTATTATAAAATATTGGTTGTATTCTCTGTGTTGTATAATATATCCTTGTAGTTTACTTATTTTATATATAGTATTGATAGTTTGTACCTCTTAATCCCCTACACTTCTTGCCCCTCCCCCATAACCACTTTTATAAGTATTTGCTATAAGCTCTTATTAACTCAATCCTTACAGTAACCTTATGAAGTAGGAATTAGTATTTCTTTTGTACAGATGAGGAAACTGAGGCACAGAAAGAGATCAAGTAACATGCCCAAAGTTACACAGCTACTAAGTGGCAGCATTAGGATTTGAACCTAGGCAGTCTGGCTCCAGAAATTGTGCTTTTAACCATTCTTCTATATTGCCCAAACAACAAGAACTTAAAGAAGTAAACATATCTATAATCTACAGTTATCTTCAGAATGTCTTTTTTTGCCTGTTACAGTATTGGAGCTGTAGCAAATTCTCTCCATTTACTCCTTTGTTCATTATTTTAGAAGAATTTTGAGTGGTTCCATGTGTAAGAGAGCTAGGCCTTGTGAGGCAGATGGAAGGAATCAGAAAGGGACCTGGCCAAAAGAGCTCCAAGTCTAAGAGGGAAGATGAGGCCTCTTCAGAAATACAAAGTAGAAGTTGGTAAGGGTCTTAATAAAAGTATACTCCATAGAAGTTCGCAAGTGGAGAAAAGTACTTATGGGTGAAGAAGCCTTACTAGAAGTGTGGAGTTATAACTGAGTTTTAAGGAATGTTTATTTAGATATGTGAAAATGGGACAGTGAAGGGAACAGTGATTAATGAAATGGAGGCAGAAAAAGTATTAGATCTATTGGGGGAATAGGGAATAGGTTAGTTTAACTGAAGGGGGCATGTGAGAAGAGGAATTGTGAGAAATGTTTGGACCCTTGAATACCAAGCTAGAGGCTTGAACTTGATTTATGGGCAGTGGAGGCCCATTGAAGAGTGAAGTGAGGGATTCCCTGGTGGCACAGTGGTTAAGAATTCACCTGCCAATGCAGGGGACACGGGTTCGAGCCCTGGTCCAGGAAGATCCCACATGCCGCGGAGCAACTAACTCCACGCACCACCACTACTGAGCCTGCACTCTAGAGCCTGTGAGCCACAACTACTGAAGCCCGCTCGCCACAACTACTGAAGCCCACACACCTAGAGCCCATACTCCGCAACAAGAGAAGCCACCGCAATGAGAAGCCTGCGCACCGCAATGAAGAGTAGCCCCCTCTCGCCGCCACTAGAGAAAGCCGGCACGCAGCAACAAAGACCTGACGCAGCCAAAAATAAATAGATAAATAAATAAATATATTTATTTTTTTAAAAAAAGAATGATACTTTTGGTTGATCCAAAAATAGATTACATAAAGTGGTGGATATTGGTATCGCAGAGGTGAGTTTTGGTTTTTGCAGGGGGAGTTTAGGACTCAGGAATGTAGCACTCCACACTTGATAGGGAAGGATTTCCAGTTGTAGCTTTGGATTCTTGAGAGCTTGGAGCAAAGGAAAAAAGTATATACATCAGTATATAAGGCTGCATTTGGGTTGTGCTTATTCTATAGTGCTTTTATTTTTAGTCTCTTAACCAAACTTATTATTGAGCTTGTTGGGGACAGGTGTTGTATTAGAAACTGAGCTGACTTTTCATGACCACCCAGGGCCACCCAGTGCTCCTGCCGAGGACCGTTCAGGAACTCCCGACAGCATTGCTTCCTCCTCCTCTGCAGCTCACCCGCCAGGAGTTCAGCCACAGCAGCCACCATATACAGGAGCTCAGACCCAAGCAGGTCAGAGTGAAGGTAAAATAGAGCTTAGAGCACACGTGCGGGAAGGTACATGTGCAGAAACGTTTATTACGGCATTGTTGGTAACGGTGAAAAGCTTACATGTGCATTCGCGCTATGAACACGGTTGTAAAAATTTTTGATGTACTGACATAGTATACTTCTGGGTTAAAAAAACCAAATAGAACGATGTCAGGTATGCTTCTGATTATTGAAAAGGAAAAAAACCTAAAAATGTTTAAAGCATAATATTTAGGTGCTGTTTTATTCCCTTCTCCCTTCCCCTCTTGCAACTGTGTATTATTTTTGTAATTTAAAAAATAGAGGTAAAGCATAACATTAGTTAAGTAGTTTTTTTGAGAGATAAATAGCCGTTTATATTTTTGTGCAGCTAGCAATATGTTTTTCGTGGAAAAAGCAATGTATTTTAAATCAAACTTTTCTTCTCTAAATGATGTGTTCTCGGATGAGCAGTTTAATCTCTCTGGGTTTTTATATTCTCCCACCGTAAATTGTGAAAATTGGACTAAATCAGTGGTTTTAAAAGAGGGTCTTTAGTCCTGAATGAAATAGAACTTAAAAGCTCAGTATTTAAAACAAGTAAGGGATCACTGCCATTGTTGAGGGGGATTGAGGGGCCGCAAGCTCAGGACAGCAGACACTGAGGTGCCTCATTGAAACCCTTGGAGCGCTGCAGAACGTGGCCTCGGGGTTTCTCATCTAGGGTTCCTTCTAGATGTTAAAATGTTATTTCTTTGAATTGCCCATGCTTGTTAGGCCCTTTAAAGCCCTATGTTTTACTTTAAAACAATCACCAGGTGGTGCTCTATTTGCGTAAAGGGGCCAGGTGGTGTGACAGGATGTATTTTCAGCACGAGAAGCAAGTGACTGAGTTTATTAATCACATTAAAACAAACAAATAAACCCTCCAAAACAGTCTAAAATGAACCGAGCACTTTTGTAATGGATTTCTAATTATTCTGTGGTGGTACTTCTTAGGTTTGTCCCATTGGATGAATGATAGTGATAGAGAGTAGCAGGTGGCATTTTGCTGATAAATGAGTGGTTTGGGAGGAATTTCTTACCGCTAAAGCCTCTTCTCAACCAACTTTAGTCATAGTCTTTCCTTTGTACCAAGATGCAACTGCCAGAACTGGAATAAGCTAGAATTGAGGCAGATGTGTCTGAAACAGGGAGGAAGAAGCAGAGTTTGGCTATGATGGGAGTTTAATGGCTATATCAGATGAACTAACATCTCTTTAAAAAAAAAAAAAAATCCCATTTTAAGCCGTGTATACTGTTGTAGGATGACAGTTGGAAGGGTAATTGTACCAAATAATGTTTGCTGTTCACTTATAAAGGAATGGGATTTAAGGCTCTGCTGACAATATCTCAAATTATTCTATCAGGGGTTTGTTTTAATGGAAAATTTATTTTCAAATAGGTAAAACTTTAATAATAAAAAAGGATATACAGTGGAAATTAGAAAATGCTGTTTCCCACTTCTGACTCCCAGCAACCAAGTTCCCTTTTCTAGAGGCATCAGGTTGACACCATTTGGTGTGAATTGAATTTCTTTAGGGTGGCATTAATTGTATTCCTTCCTAAAGCCGTTACTTTTTAGTGTACATTAAAACATTGTAATGTACATTGTAATGAAAAATGTGTACAGTTATTAATGTGACATCAGTCAATAGATTAGCATTGTAGAGGTGAATCTCTAGATCAGTGCTGTCTAAAAGAAATACCATGGAAGCTGCATGTAATTTAAAATTTTCTATTAGCCACATTAAAGTTTTTTAATGGTAAAATTAATTTCCATTATACATTTAATTTAATCCAGTATATCCAGTGTATCAACATGTAATCATTATTAAAAAGTTATTAATGTTCTACATTCTGGTTTTCATACTATATATTGGAAATCTGGGGTGTGACATCCATTTGAAACACTTCAAAACACGTACAGCATATCACAGTTAAGACTGGCCACATTTCAGGTGTTTATTAGTGGTCATATGTGGCTAGTGCCTATTGTATTGGATAGCACAGCTCTAGATTAATGTATCAGTCATTTACAGATTCCCAAGATGAATTACAGGCTACTTTAATGAATACTTTTTGACTTAATGATATATAATGAGTCCCTGGCGTCACCAGTTAGTTAGATCAACTGCTGGTTATAATTTCAGCAGAATAATCAACATAAAAATCTACTACTAATAATTAATAATAGCAATTTCTTAGAATAGAATATGAAATAATCTAAAATAAATAATTCTGAGTTATTATTTAAATTCCATAAAAGGGACCTTGGATTTGTAAATTTTCTTCCCAAGGATTTTAGTCTTAATATGTTGTTCAGTTAAAAGGATCAACAAAATGTTAAGCTTCATGAAAAGAAACAGAATGGACAATATTATCCTTTTTCACCTAAGGCAGGTGCTGCCTCTGTTACTGGAAAGCTGTGTGCACTAGAGTAGTTGCCAAAAACATAATAAAAAAGTGGCAAGGATACAGAAAAGAGCACTAAAAGTCATCAAAGGCTAGGAAGTATTGCTGTTTGACAAGCTGAAAAGGTGACAAGGATATAATTGAAACCTGTAAAATCATATGCCAATAAAATGGATAAGCTGAGTAGACTTTTAAAGTAGCTTTTATTATGTAAATTTTGAAACAGGCAAAAGTAGAGATAGAATAATCAATTCTTCATGTTCTGTCATGTGGCTACAACACTTACTAATATTTTAGCATTCTTTTTTCATCTGTCTTGCCCCCTCCACTCCCCTCTTTTCACTCATTTCTTTTAGTATGCATGTCTAAATGATACTCTTTTCTTTTTAATGTGATCACCATATCATTATTATACATAATATTGTGATTCTTTTTTTTAAAACTTTACTGAATATGGTTGATTTACAATGTTGTGTTAATTTCTGCTGTACAGCAGAGTGACTCAGTTATGTGTATATATATTCTTTTTCATATTCTTTTCCATGTGGTTTAAGTGATTAAGTGATTCTTAAGGTCAACACAGTATATTTGAATTTCTGTAGTTGTCTCATAGTTACTTTATTACAGTTGGGGGCTTGTTCAAGTTAGGAGTCTAACAAGGTTCACATTTTCCATTTGATTGTGTGTCTTAAGTCTTTTTTTTTTTTTAATAGCTGTCAACCCTACATGTTTCTAAAGTCAAAACTATGTATGTTAATTAACTATTGCTATGTTAACAATTTACGCCAAAACATAGATGCTTAAAACAACAAACAGTTATTATCTCACAGTTTCAGAATCGGGGATCTGGGAGACCCTTAGCTTGGTGGTTTTTGCTCAGGTCCCTCATGAGCTTACAGTCATCTGAAGCTTAACCTGCACTGAAGGATTCACTTCGAAGATGACTCCCTCACATGGTCGTTGGCAGGAGGCTTCATTTCCTCACCACATGGATCTCATAGGCTGCTTGGGTGACCTCATGACAGGCAGCTTCCACCAGGGTGAATGATCAAGACAGTAATAGGAGATGGCTGTCTTTCACGACGTGTCCTCAGAAATGTCATTGTCACTTCTGCAATATTCTAATGATATAGAGGTCAGCTCTATTCAGTGTGAGGGGACTACACAAGAGAGTGAATACTCACGTGTTTATTGCTTGGTCTCTGCTAATTTTTGTATTGTGGAGTTAATCTTTCTAATTTCTAAAAATATAAAGAATACCAACCCCTTATCATACGCTATACATGTGCAGGAGTCATTGAGGGTCATCATAGAGGCTGGCTACCAATCTGTGTCACAAAGTGTAGGCCTAGAAGCCTCACCATTACTCTTTGCTTCATCCTATTCTCTTTCTCCCTAGGTAATATGTTTTATTGCTTTTACTTTTTTCTACCATTGATTCTTTCTGAAAATGCAGTACACAAAACGTAGCTTATATTTTTTTTTCCCTCAGATCATAGCTTACTCTAAACTCTGTTGGCACCTTGCCTTTTCACTTAATATATCCTGTAGCTCTCTCCTTCTTCAAGTATGTCAAGTTGTTCTTCCTTGTTTACAACTGAACACAGACTTCTTAATTTTCAGAATACTGTGACAGAGAGTGAGTGAGTCCTGTTTTGGACTTGAATGAAGTGTATTTAAAATAAGTAAAAGAAATACATTGTAGAGGTAGTATTTAACCACAGGGTCGGCATTTTCACAATGAGTTCGAAGCAGATTAAGAAAAAAATAGAGCGTGCACTTGCTTTAAGAATTGTTGTACCCTGTCATTTTTTTATTGAGGAAAATGATTAGGCTTTTTTGAGTGGGAGTTCCTTAGGCTCACTGGCAGCAGTCTACTACATGGAGCTTTAATCTCAGACTTCTCGATGATACCTAAGCGAATGTTTATATTAAATGAGGTAACATGTACAAAACTCCTTTTAAGCTAACGCTCTAGAGTGATGCCTGGGTTCTGGTGGTGGTTCTTACTAGCTCTGATGTATGGACTCCAGGTAAGTTGCTTAATCTTTCTGTACTGAAAAAAGGATTGCTAATGAGGTTGATTTTTTTTTTCCCCTATGTATTCATTGTGTGTTCTTTGCTCATTTTTGTACTCTAGGGTTAATTCTTCTGATTTCTAGGAATTAGAACCCACTGTCAAATGCTCTGCATAGTCCTCCCCTTTGATTATATTCCTGTACCGGATTCTGGTCACTTCCGTTCTAAAATTTAGCTATGAAATACGATCTAGGATTAAGGCAGCATCTTCTAAAAGGTGGTTAACTTCTGTACTACCTTTTGTGCTATCGATAAATCTTGAACCATTAAGAAAGCATTTAGGAAACTTTTTGTCAGTTGTTGGTTGTATTTGTGAAGAGGATTAATAGCTTAAAAATAGTTAAGCAAATTTTATTTCTATCATAAAAAGCATACCACTGCTTGCTAGGAAATAATCCGACTATCAATAAGGGCATAGCTCATTTAGTGCTGCTGCAGTACGTAGGGCTGGGCACCCAGTCCAGTAGCGTGGGTTCTGTCCTGGGATCGCAGCCTGTGAGCACCAGCTGCCTCCTGCATCTCAGTTTGAATGGCACTAGATAATGCATTGACTTTTTTTTAGTCATTGTCTTTTTCCACCAAAAGTATGCTATTTACCTGTTGTCTTTTGATTAACAGCAGGTAGTTTGAGTATTTTTTAAAGATTCAGCAACATAAAGTTGTTTTAAAGATTTAAATACTAGCTAGATTTTTTAAAAATTTCAATTCTAGCTAGATATTACAGTGCAAGTTTTATTGCTCTCTAGGCATTAGATCTAGCTAAATCCACCATTAGAACAACTGTGAAGTAGCAGAGATGATAAAGACATGAACCAGTAAATTCTTATGTGTTTGGAAATCACAGGAGCTGTTAATGGTATTTGCCCCTTTCCTCAAATTTTTATTTATTGATTTTTATGGAACATTAGTAGTACATATCTGTGGGCAGTTGGGTTTGGAAACATTAGTTTTTCTGGAATTTCTGAAGTAACCACTCGTGTTATTTGCTGCCGATAAAAGTTCTCTGCAGTTATTCCACAGCAGAGTGGCCACACTTGTTAAATTGTTTATTCTTCTCTCCTTCATAGACAGTTAAAGGGGAACAAACACATTCTTGTGTCTTGGTTCTCAGTGTGTTTATGTGTATGAATGGGGAGAGAATTCAATGTGCTTTGAAAGCGTTTCTCTTCTGCTGCGTTAAACCTGCCTCTTTGCCTCGTCTTGTCTCCTTTAGGTCAGATGTACCAGCAGTACCCGCAGCAGGCTGGCTATGGCACTCAGCCACAGGCGCCCCCCCAGCCGACGCAGCAGTACGGTATTCAGTATGCAGGTGAGCGGGTGTCCAGAGGGAGCTGTCTCTGTACTTGAGAAACTTTAATTCTTTCCTCCTAATTCCTTGATTTGTTACAGTAGGCATTAAGTATTTCTTTGGGGGGGAAAATAACACTTGTTTTATTTATTTTTAAATATTTTGCATAAAAATTTTTACTGTAAATCACCATTTCAGTTTTCCAGTGGGCAAGTAAAACTTACAATCATAGTAGGTGATTCAGTAATAACCTGTAGTATAAAAAAGTTTTTAATACAAAGTTACCTCCTACTGATGTGATGACTTACCTGCTGGGTCATGTAGAGCTACAAAAATGCAACATTTTTTCCTCCATTATATGTAACACATTATACCAGTGTACTCTTAGTAACTAAAAGCATTAACAGTTCCCTCATGGAACTTTCCATGGAACATGGAAAGAGGTGGTCTTATTAAATGAGAACCAAATTAAGCTACATAGGTTTTTAAATCTCCCAAAAGTATGTAGGAATACCAAAAACAGGCCATAAAAGTAGAATTGTGTAAAACGTAATTCAGGCAACTAAGAACATAAAAATCTCTCAGTGTAGCTTTGAATACTGTGGTTATAATTCAGGTAATTTTTATGTTTGTTATATCTGAGAATTTTGTGTTCAACTCTTGTTTTACAGTCAAAGATTTAAGTATCAAAATTTCAACTGTAATTTTAGAAAAGTAGTAAGATTAACTCTACAAAAATGAGCAAAGAACATGCAATAAATACAGGGGGGAAAACAGTCAACCTCATTAGCAATCCCTTGTGTACACATTATCTCACTTAATATAAACATTAACTTAGGTATCATCGAAAAGTCTGAGATTAAAGCTCCATGTAGTAGACTGCTGCCAGTGAACCTAAGGATCTCCCACTCAAAAAGGCCTAATCATTTTCCTCAATAAAGATGACAGGGTACAACTATTCTTAAAGCAAGTGTGTGCCCTTTTTTTTCCCTTAAATCTGCTTGGAACTTATGGTGAAAAGGCCACCCCTGCCGTTAAAAGTTTCAGAAACCATGTTGCCCCCAAAGCCTAGAATATTTACTGTCTGGTCCTTTACAGAAAAACGTTTGCTGACCCCCTGAATTAGACCATAAAATTCTACCATTGGAGTTTGACATATTTTAACACAAAGAACAATTTTTATTTGGATTGGATTTGCTGTGGAGTGATTTAACCTGTGTCTGCTAGTTTTTAATTATATAAAATAGGTGGAATGAATTTGAACTTGGACTGTAATACTGGGGGAAGGTTATTTTTAGGATGCAGTCCTTTAAGGAAAATCTGTGTTACAAATTATATAATTTGTAGAAATAATAGATATTAGAGTGGAAAAGACCTAGTTATCTAATCCAGGGGATTTCAGTCTTCACCATACTTCAGAATCACCTGGAGAGGTGTTTTTTGAAAGTTACAGGTGCTTGGGCTCTACTCACAGTGATCTTGTTTTATTTGGTCGAGGATGGGACTCAGGCTTTTTTGTTTTAAATGCTTTGCATGTCATTCTAAAGTGCAACCAGGGTTGGGGACCACTGATCTTGTCCCACCCACTCATTTTATAAATGAGACAACTAGGGCTCAGAGAGTTGTGATGCATCAAAGGACATGCAGCCATTTAGTGGGGGAACCAGACCAGAACCCAGTACCTTTGACTTTGTAGTTAATTACTTCCCTATATCATTCTACATTCTCCAACCATCGCCAGGGGTTGGCAGACTTTTCTGCCATAAAAAGCTAGATAGTAAATATTTTAGGCTTTGTGGACCATATGACTCCTTGTTCTTTAAAATTCATTTATTCAGAGAACCACAGGATTTCCATTTCTTGCCATTTCTGGCGATTTGCACCAAAGTTACTCATTTATTTTGTTTTTCAAGGGAGGGGATGGTGGTGGGAGGAGGAGAGTATATACATATAGAGGTATTGCTATATTATGGTCAAAGACTAATAGGTTGCTAATGAAACAGCATCTTAGGCCCTTAGGGGTTATTCCCTCGCTTGAAAATTAGATATGATTGTCCCCAGATGCTGTTAAAAAGCCAGTTTAGATTTCACTTGCCAGGATGAGAAGACAGCTTTTTTTTTTTTGCTCACAATCTTAAGTCGAATAGATATTTTCAGTAGAAAAGCTGAGTCCTTCTGTTTCTCCAAAAACTTACAGTAAAAAAATTTTATGTAGAGGATAGGAGAAATTGTATGACATCAAGGTTTCATCATGAATTGACTTTAGTTCAGTATTTAGGTACTGCCATGAGTAACATGCATTAGATATTTGATTTACTTATTAAAAATTAAGCTTGCTCTTAATGATTTTAGTCAGGGTCTTCACTGAGTAAAGTTTAGTTCTTTTCGAATTATTATCTCTGTATTTCTGATCCTGCTAGTCCTATTAACTTGAATCTGGGAGATATGGAAATAGTCAACTAAACACTCTGCTTGGAGACTCTAAGTGGTGGTGCTAACATTGGACCATCTTTGACACTCTGCTGGTTTGGCAGTTTCCCTCTGTGACCTTTTCCAGTTTTATTCATGGACTATGTCAGAAAGGTTTCTTTCATGAGTAAATTTTGAACCCAGGTTCAAGGTGAGTTCAGAATATACTCAAATTAATTCAATCCTTTTTATTTTTTTAAATGCAGGGTTGTACATATTTTAATAATTTTCTTATGTATCTGGTATTTAATGCTGACAGGATTCCAGTCAATGGAGAGGTTTCATTGCAAGTAGCTGCAGGTGTGTTTCATGGTAGAGATAAAAGTTTTTAGTGAAGCAGACCTTTTATTTTAAAAGGCTTTTACATCCTAGTAACTAATGAATGTAGATGTTGATTTTTGTGGGGCAATATGATATGCTTTCTGTGTGTTACATTGTTACTGCTAAGCCAGAATTTTGAATTGTAAAGGCAAAAACATCAGATACCAAATCTAAAAGAAAGACTTTAAGGATTGTGAAAATTGGCACTTAATATTTATTCTTAAACGGCTTAGTTTTTATAGAGTGAATAAACCTTAAAGCATCTCATTAGCACAATTAGATGTATCTGTAGCACCATTGTTTCATTTAAAAATATTCATTCTCTACAAATAAAGTGTGTTTTTATTTGGTACTGTTATTAAACAGGCCCCTCAGAACCAGGTTAATGACTAGCTTTTGCATTAATTCCTACATTTATCATTTGAACATCTACTCTATACTGGGAGTTATGCTAGAACAGGAATTTGCTCTCAGGGATTATACAGTGTAGGAGGAGTTGAAGTAGAAGAAGTATATATAGTGGTTTTAATTTTAGAGGGTTTACAGAATTGTCTAGAAAGTGCTTCTTGGATACTGTGTGGTCTTGAAATATAGACTCTGCTACTCTACTTGTTGCATAAATACTTAGGATTAAGTTTGTTAAATTTCTCGTCATTTTTTTGTCCATAACAGTAAGACTAATTCTCTGGAAAATGGTCACCAAAAGGAAAAATAAGATATGTACGTTTTGCCTTTTCAGCAGGCTACAGTCAGCAGACTGGACCCCAGCAACCTCAGCAGTTCCAGGGATATGGCCAGCAGCCAGCTTCCCAGGCACCAGCTCCTGCCTTCTCTGGTCAGCCTCAGCAACTTCCTGCTCAGCCGCCGCAGCAGTACCAGGCGAGCAGTTACCCTCCACAGACCTACACTACCCAGACTTCTCAGCCCACTAATTACACTGTGGCCCCTGCCTCACAACCTGGAATGGCTCCAAGCCAACCCGGGGCCTATCAACCAAGACCAGGTTTCACTCCACCTCCTGGGAGTACCATGACCCCTCTTCCGAGCGGGTCAAACCCTTACGCACGTAGCCGTCCTCCCTTTGGTCAGGGCTATACCCAACCTGGACCAGGTTATCGATAAGGAGGCTCAGTTACACTGATGAACGTAGCTGCTAGCTGTTTGCCTCCCAAAAGACTCCAGTACTACTATTTTAATTTGTATTGAAGTTCAGACGTTTAAAAAGCAGAGCATTTTTTTATGATATCATTGTTGCTGTTAATTGAAAGTTAATTTGCTGGAAGAAAAAAAAGACCAAAATGAAAGTTTTTTTCCTCCCCTGCTTAAAATTGTAGCAGCTCCCTAGTTATTTTGGAACACTACTCTTACATGTGTGCAAAGTGATTGACTTTCTAGCTTGCCTTGTCCAGAGGATATTAAAATGCTAGGTTGAAGTTCAGCCATCTTACTTGGCTTTTTACTATTAACATGATGTACTAAAGTAAAGTAGATCCCTTTGCGAAGACTAGATATGTATAAATGTAACAAACAAACATTGATGATAGGTTAATAAAGAAAGATGATTGATTGACTCCATTAGTGGTCTTGTAATTTAATTTAGTCATTGACAGACACTATATGTGTGTGTGTGTGTGTGTGTGTGTGTGTATATATATATATATATATATATATATATAAAAATGAGAAAAAACAAATCCTTATTGATGTTTTGGCCTTAAAATGAAGTATAGACCTTTTATCTTATGCCTTTCTATTCAGAGAAGCACAGTGCTGCTGAATTTTGTCCTGATTTTGGCTTAAAACAATGAAACTAAACTAGATTTCACAAGAAGATGATAGATAGATTAGCATTACATATAAACAAACACAATAGATTAGATAGCTAGATAGATGATAGATATAGTATTAAAAGATACAAGGGGGGTTTGGTAGATCCTAAATAACTTGTAATTTTCCTTATAGAAATGAACCATTCAGAAATGAAGAACTCAGTCTTCTTAAAAAAAACTACATCTCTTTATTGCAGAGTTTATACTTGTTTGAAAAATATAAAATGAAGTAAGTATTGATAAAACTGAAGCGTGGTGAAAGGTGGTAAGCACAGAAAGGTCCTTTACGGATGAGGGCAACAATGCAGCAGTCCCATCTCCCTCCCCAGATGAAGGAGAAAAATACTTTTTTTTTTTTTTTTTTTTTACATAAAAACGAGTCAGATTTTCATTACAGGTTGGGTTAGACAGAATTATGAAAACAGCCCCTGATACATTCATTCCCTAGAGATCTTCTGTGTAAAAAATATAGTAAATATCTTATAAAATGGCAGGGATCTCATCATGCATTATCCTTTTGTGCTTAGACTTTACAGTCAGTCTCTGTATATAGCTTGATTAGAATTATATTAAAAACAGTAGGAACACAACTGCTTAAAGGGATAGTTTGACAAAGAACATTCAGACATTGTAACATGTTTATGGGTAGAGAAAGAAAAAAATATGTATTTTGAAACGCTGTATATAATTCTCAATTCCATTTACAGCTGAAATGAAATTCACTGATTCAAACAAAATCTTTTCAATAATTTGCAGATATTTGAGGAAATGTATACTGTCACGAATGGTTAACTATTTAAATGCTTCAGAAAAGATATTCAGCTGTTGCTAAAAAGTTGAAGTTTAAATAAACATGTGAATATTAGCACCTTTTTCCCCCAGATATATATGCTGAAGATAATTTGATCTAATAAGTTAAACCAAGTAGAGATTTATGGAATTAACTCACCAGTAGGAAGAATACACAATAAAAGTATTTTTTTAAAAGTATATTAGTTTTTTGATGTTAATTTTGTTATAAAAGTATCTCAAAACATCATTACAACAGTGTGATAAATAATATACAAATGATCTCTTAAAATACCATGAACAGGGAGCCAGCTTCCCCAAAAATGTTATTCTGTTAATGTCAATATTTTGCTTTCTTTAAATGACTTTGTAAAACCTGATAAATATTCTTAGCAATCTTTCTAGTAAACATCTAATATTGCCATTAATTAGATTTTAAACTTTTATACATAGTAAACATAAGAGCTTTAAATGCATGTGACAAATACCATACTGTTTCCAATTATTTTTTGCCATGATGAAACAGAAGGCACTTCTGAACGTGATTGCAGCATCTACCATTTTCCAGGAATTGTGGTCCCACATTCATACCACTGGACATAATTGATTTGGGTGTGACCACCAATTTCTCCAAATTGGACAGGTTCCTGGCGAACTGCTCTGAAATAGCCTAAGAGAGAAAATAATTAATTTTAATAGCTGCTATGTTATATTTTTGTCCTCAATGCTCATAGGTTGAAGGGTGTCCTTGAATGCCTGAAGCTTACTCTAGGTGAAGCAGAATATTTTAGAAAACGGATAGTAAGAGAGGCCCTGGTGTCTTTCCTGAGGTGGTAATGGCTGGCTAAACATCAGGGACACTTGAAACTCCTTGACGTCTGCCTTAATAAGCTAGGATGGGATGGTTGGTAGTAGTTGAGAGATAAAGCTGAAAGGGGGCAGGAGTTGGAGGGGTTTCGTGTTTTGTTTGAGTATCACTGACCAAGTTCAGTACACACTTTGACCTACGTAAAAGTGTACTTTCTGTACTTTACAGCCTAGTGGTGGTCTATGAAGTTACCTGGTTAAAGGCGTGTTGTACTAAAATGTTAGGAAACAAAAGAAGGGTTGGTCTAAGATTGCTAAATTTCTAAGAACTAAACTTTGATGAAATCTTCCTTCAAGGACCCTACACTAAGTGATTAAAAATTTTGCTGTGAATGTAAAATGTTACAGAAATACACAATTTACAGTATATTTTATATCCGGTTCCTATGAGGCAGCAGTTTCAATTTTCTGTTAATGAGTTCACAGATTTTATTAAGTCATCTTTTACTGTGGTTGGTATTTTTAGTGCCAGTGACCAAAAGGTGATGCTGAAAAGACTAGTCAAATAATTTTAAGTATTTAACAAGCCCCTCTTGGTAACTCCTGGGTAATATGGATGTGTAATTTACCCTTTCCTACCGTACGTGGACAGGGATTAAATTAATTTTCAGTCTTTTCAATTCTTATTAAACAGCTTGGTGCTAATGTGTCTGTAGCAAGTTACAGTGGTTAGTCATTTCTCAGCAGAATTCTTCTATTTTAATTGTATTTATAGAATTATTTATAAGGCAAGTAATATTCTTTTTTCCTTCTACGGTAGTAGTAAAGCTTTGAATTTCTTTTAAATTTTTTAAAAAGGAATAAAAATAAAAACTGCCTGTGTGCTCAGTATGACAAAAACCATAAAAGTAGTGCATGAATGATTTAAGTTGGGGAAATTAAACTTCTTTTTTATAGCTGCTTTTTTTTAAACCTGCTCTTTTATAGCTGCTTTTGCAAATTCAGGTTTTCTTAAAGTAGAATGGATTTATATAAGATGTTCTGTAATTTCCTACAGCTCTAAGGAACAGAGTCTTAAGGAATGGCAGGAAAGTGAAGAAACTTCTATTAAAGTCTTCATGTTAAGGTCTTATGTGGGAAGTCCTTTTTCCTAGGCAGATGGAGGAGTAGTACTACAGAATTATTTTTAAAGTGATTGATTTTCTCAGCTTGAATGTTTTTTGGGTTAATTTGTAAAAGCCTCTTGCTTACGAGGAGGCTCAGAAAACATACCTTCTTTGGTGGGTAACTGGTCAGAAGAGAGTTGCTGTCCTGTGCGTCCATCTAAAAATGAGTCCACGAACTGGCAGTGATCTTCTCCGTGGCCTCTCTGATCACCTATATTATAAAATTTTCCTGAAAAAAACAAATTAAAAGGATCATGAAGTATTACTGCCTTTGATATGGGAGGACTCTGAAATAATCAAATTGTTTCAAATAATCCGTCTTCCTTGTTCTTGTACTTCTCCCCCCTTTCCTTCTAGTTCGAGCCACCAGTGTTCCTTGATTGAACTATGGAATCGTCTCCCAGCTGGCGTCCCTGCTTTCACTCTTGCTTTTCCCTATTTTTCCTCCCCTCCTCCTTTCACAGTTTAGTCATCTTTCAAAAACGCAACTCAGATAGTGTTACGCCCCTCCATCAACCTCTCCAGCAGTCTTCTGTTATACTCAGAATAAAACCCGGGAGTCCTTAACCTGGTTTCCTAGCTCTGCACAACTTCATGCTGCCTGATCTTCCCCTTACTAAGCCCCAGCCACACTAGTGGAACCGGCGAGGCATTTTCTGCTGCAGGTCTTTGCGTTTCTCTTCCTTTTACCTCTGGTTCTTTATCCCTCGATCTTTGCGTGGTTGGTTCCTTCTCATAGTTTTCTTCTCGGCACAAGTGCTACCTTTTGAGGGGGGGCTTTTCCTAACCATTCTAACTAAAAGAGCTTTCATTTAGCCATTTTTTCTCCATTTTCATTCCATTTCGCCATTTTCTTTCACCCTTTTTTTTTCTTCAGAGCACTGTATGAAATTCTTATTTACGTGTTTGCTTTCTGTCTCTCCCCACTAGACTGTGAGCTACAAAGAGCAGGAACGTGTCTGATTTCCTGCTTTGTCCCCAGCACCTGGAACCGTGTCTGAACAAAGCAGAGAGTTTTGTTGAATGATTGAGCAAATGTCTACCTTTCTATGTTGGGACCGATCTTATTTATTTAAAATTTTTACTGTATGAATATAGAAGAGAAAATAACCCACTGAGTCTGGAGCAAGGGGTTATAGCCCTTCCGGCTCAGTGTTTTAACCTTGCTCTTGTCTCTGACAGACTTAAAATCTTAAATACTCATACTCCTTCCATGATTATTGTTAGATACACTCTTTTTACTACCAGTAGGCTTTTTATCCTGGGTTGGCTGTAACAAAATTGAGCTTGGATGTGACTAGTTTTTCTACGTTCAAGTTTGCCACGATGGCACTGTTTCAGATTGCGTTTTCATTATTTACCTTCTTACAGCATATCTCAAATCCTAAGATTCCAATAACATCTTGCTCAAAAAGGAAACTTGTATTTACATCACACCTTCGTGACTGGGACTGTCCATAGAAAAGGCTAAGCTACAGAACGCTGCAAAGCATTTCCTGAAGGATAATCCTCAAAACAGAACTGATGGCCCTGCTTACCTGTGAGGGAGTCACTCAGATAAATCTTGTATCTGAGAGAGTTGCACAGCTGCACCCCTACAAACTTTTTATACCACGTCCTTTTGACATACTGTTTGCCCTTACATTCTGAGTAAGAGTCTGAATTAAAGGGTCTTTCAGTCCAGATGGCATCTCTTCCTGCTGCATAAGGAAAGCACATGGTTTGAGTTTAGTATTTGACTTTCAGTCCTGAAAAGCTGTCTTAAAAGCTTTTAAAAAAGCAGTTTGCCAAGTTCATTGTCAACCTGCTGATAGCTGGTTTTCTCCAGTGCTAAATATTGGAGCCAAAAATATAGGAGTAAGCCCCCAATTAAATTTCCGTCAATGATGAGGTAAATCTTGGAGCAGCACGTGTCAGAGTTGAGTTGACTAGCCTCTGCAGCACTCAATGTAGAACAGCATCCCTTTAGGAGCAAATTTAGGTTTCTTTTTTTGCAGCATATTACACAATTTAAACAGTTGCTTTAATGTGACTTGTTATTAAAAGTGGAAATGAGGGTGCTATATCTTGACTTAATTATTAAACAGAAAAGTTGAGCTGGTCTGTTACAAGAATGGAAAGCAGGTTTTAAAATATTCAACTTGTTCCTGAAACAACATAGGCTGTCAATGTTACTGAATGTTTTAGGTAAGCATTCATACCTGATTGATATTCTAAGAAGACTAAACGGACTAAAGTGATATCATGACTAAAATTCTACCACGCCCGTTCAGTTGAATCACTGTAGGAAAGCATGTAGTTGTGTTCTCATCCAGGTAGGTACTTACCAGAAACTGGCTCACTCACTCTTGGGTCAGCTAAGGAGAAATAGCAAAGACAGAGTCAGAGGTTATTAGGTAAGTCCCAGTGTTCCAGTGACATGGTGAAGAAGATGGGTGCTGACAGTTGTTAAGGAATCATGCAAAACAGTACACTCTTACTAAAGTCCAAATTTGAAAATTGTATATTTTGTTTTGGGAATTGTTCTCCAGTGGAGAATCTCCTCTGCCACGTACTCAGCTGTATCTTTTATATATGATTTGTGTAGTTAGTAGTCTTCATTGCTGTTCTAGATTTTACTTCCATTTTTAAATCTTCCTCCTTTAGTTTCATAAAAAAAACTATTGATGATAAAATCACCAAGATGCCATGAACTGCATTTGGTGTAAAAAATTATACACTAATGCTGTGAGTACAGATGTATCTCATTAAGGAATTGGAACTTAGGCCAAATTAGAAAATTTCATAGCTGTTCATCATGAAAAACTATCACATGAATTCCCTTTCTGGATACTGTGACTGAGCGTCTGATATTTTGATTCTAGGCATAGAGAGGAGCATTCATTCACTATTGAGTATAGACTGACTACACGCTTTTTTTCTTTTAAACTGATATGCCTAATGTTTTTCTGACATCGAGATAAATGAGGAAAAACCCAAGGGGTGTTTCCTTAAAGGTACCTTCATCAGTTTGCTTTTTCAAATGGATGTTTTTTTTTAAATCAAATGCTTTACCCAGTGTTTAGCTAGGTTTCAAACAAGCTATGCAAAACATTGTGACCCTTTATATCCTTGTTAGGAATTACTGCTGATGTGATTACCTGATTCAGTACTGAATGCCACTGTGTTGCTGGGCGGGCCTTCACCAAGTGGGTTTTTGGGTTTCACCTGGAACTCATAGCTGTGTAGGGGGGAAACAAACAAACAAACAAAACAAAAATAATATTCTTAAGTGGTAGGAAGCAAACAATTTTCTTGTCATACTGACATTCTTCCTGATTCTGTTTTGAAATCATGACGGTGAATGGACATATGTTCTAGAAGAAGCTTCAGGAAAGAAAAATCCCTTTAATTCTACTGTTCAAACAGCTTGTCTAATTGTTTTCTAGAAGAAAAGGGTTAAGTTAATAAAAAAGATTGTTGTCCTTTAAAAGCTCCAAATTAATAGAAATAGCTGGGCAGGTTGCTAATGGACATACAGGAAAAGAGGTATGTGGCGGACCCAGGCTAATTCCAGTAACAAGGAGCCTCAGTTAACTTCAAATGTTTAGCTACTTCCTGGGAGCGCAGAATAAGTTCCTTTTTAATTCCTTATTATCCCAACCCTGGGTATAGCCATAGACTTAGGCAATGTTCTTCATTGTGGGGTTTGAGCTACCCATGTCAGAATCACATGATAGAGCTACAGTGGGGAAAGTTTGTTTAAAGTGCAGACTTCTTGTTCCATTCTAGCTACTGAATCCCTTTTTGAGGGGTTCCAGAGAGGTATTTATAATAAGTTCCTGAGGTGAATCCTGTGCCCACTGACATTTGAGAACTACTAGATAAGCTATGGGAGCAGATGTACATGAAAATATTTTGTGGCAAGAAGTTCCTGGTTATATCTCCTGGAACTTGGGTCTTCTGTGGATCATAGGAAGCCACGACATATTCCGAGTAGGGGCATGGTAGTGTCAGCTCACGAAGAGTATGGGCACAAAGACACTTTTCTCTCCTTCTATAAACTAGATTCATATGGGTCAGGCCCTTAACCCTTTATGTTAAAAAAAACAAAAGACAAAATAAGCCCATATCCCTTGTAGTTATGTTTGATTCTGTCCTTAAGAATTATGCACTAAATTACTATGCAATATTTGACAAATTTCATCCATAGAATACTCAAGCAGAGCAAACCCTTTTAAGTTCAAACAGTAAAGCTATTTGCTGTTTGCCTGAAACTAAGAGTTCCTTTCAGTAGCAGACTTAGCAGGAAAGTAATTTTGAATGTAAAACCAGCTTGAGTCAGCTGATAGAACTGATTGAGTTTCAAAACTGTGAAAGACTTTTGGGAGATAATTCCTCTTTTTGAAAAGTTTGTAATTGACTAAGAGTCCAGAACACAAAAAATACTTTGAAAAACAGAAGGATGACAGCTCTTAATTTGGTACAGAGGATACCAAGTGAGCAATAACAGAACTTTCTGGGGCTCAAGGAGTCAGATTTTTGACTGTTGAGACACTGCTGGAATCTATAAGGAAGACAGATTCTAGCATTACAATGTGAACATTTTTTGAGTGCTTACTATGTACCAGACACTACATATGAAAAGTAGTACACACAAACCCCAAGAGATAAGTATTTTCCTATTTTTCAGTTAAGAGCAATGACTCTTTTAACCCTTGTACTCTTATTGTCTTTGCTTTTCCAAACTTCCAAACTTTGTGATAGGGGGATTAAAACATGCAGGGTTTTCACTTATTTATCTATTTGAAAAAAATTTTTTAACATCTTTATTGGAGTATAATTGCTTTACAATGTGTTAGTTTCTGCTGTATAACAAGGTGAATCAGCTATATGTATACATATATCCCCTTAACCCCTCCCTCTTGTGTCTCCCTCCCACCCTCCCTATCCCACCCCTCTAGGTGGTCACAAAGCACCGAGCTGATCTCCCTGTGCTATGCAGCTGCTTCCCACTAGCTATCTGTTTTAGAGTTGGTACTGTATATATGTCCATGCCACTCTCTCACTTCGTCCCAGCTTACCCTTCCCCCTCCCAGTGTCCTCAAGTCCCTTCTCTCCATCTGCATCTTTATTCCTGTCCTGCCCCGAAGTTCTTCAGAACCTTCTTTTTTTAGATTCCATATATATGTGTTAGCATATGGTATTTGCTTTTCTCTTTCTGACTTACTTCACTCTGTATGACACACTAGGTCCATCCACCTCACTACAAATAACTTAGTTTCGTTTCTTTTTATGGCTGAGTAATATTCCATTGTATATATGTGCCATATCTTCTTTATCCATTCATCTGTCGATGGACACTTAGGTTGCTTCCATGTCCTGGCTATTGTAAATAGTGCTGCAATGAACATTGTGGTACATGACTTTTTGAATTATGGTTTTCTCAGGGTATATGCCCAGTAGTGGGTCTGTTGGGTCGTATGGTAGTTCTATTTTTAGTTTTTTAAGGAACCTCCATACTGTTCTCCATAGTGGCTGTATCAATTTACATTCCCATCAACAGTGTAAGAGGGTTCCTTTTTCTCCATACCCTCTCCAGCATTTATTGTTTGTAGATTTTTTGATGATGGCCATTCTGACTGCTGTGAGGTGATACCTCATTGTAGTTTTGATTTGCATTTCTCTAATGATTAGTGATGTTGAGCATCCTTTCATGTGTTTATTGGCAATCTGTATATCTTCTTTGGAGAAATGTCTGTTTAGGTCTTCTGCCCATTTTTGGATTGGGTTTTTTTTTTTTGATATTGAGCTGCGTGAGCTGCTTGTAAATTTTGGAGATTAATCCTTTGTCAGTTGCTTCATTTGCAAATATTTTCTCCCATTCTGAGTGTTGTCTTTTCATCTTGTTTATGGTTTCCTTTGCTGTGCAAAAGTTTTAAGTTTCATTAGGTCCCATTTGTGTATTTTTGTTTTTGTTTCCACTTTTCTAGGAGGTGGGTCAAAAAGGATCTTGCTGTGATTTATGTCATAGAATTAAAACATTCAGGGTTTTTAGAGTGAAAAACTGCACATGAAAGCATTTTGTAAACTAATCAACTGGTAGAAAGTGCCGTTATCCTTTGCAATAAGACTGCTGATATAAAGCCACCCATCTCACTCATTTAAATAAATTGCACATACATGGGGTGCTTTGGCATAGAATATTTTCCACAGATTAAATTCTAGCTCAGAGGCCTGATGAACTTATTAAAAAGAAATGGTGAACTGAAAGTGGAAAAAGAAATCACAGGCACCTGGACTTGGATTCAAGCGGGCAATGCATTCCACATTCCAGGCCATTGCCAAAAAACTCTGTGCTTTGGCCAAGTCTGATTGCTGAAATTATTTCCATGTCTTTTTATTTCACAGTTATTTGCACTTCAGCTATATTTGTAGAATGGCCACAAATATTGATAAGCTACTTTTGGGGATTGTTTTTGGGTTTTTTTGCCACCATTTTATGATACTTGACAAGTTTTGAAGAAATCATTTTAAATTAAGCTTAATTAACTGCATGAGAACTGAAAGGCACATATTTTTGGCTGATTAAACAGAAAATATATAAACAGAATATATTTTAAAAGGCAAAAATCTTTCCCAAGAAGCACATTTTATCACAAGATTTATGACACTGTAGGTAGAAGAGAGTAATGTCTCAGAGAAAATATTGATTATACATAGGGAATAAGCATAGGATTTTAGCTGTGCAAAAATCCCATAGAGGAGAAGAAAGTTATTTAAAATAAAAAGTACAGAATAAGTAAAACTTCAAATAGAATGTTTGGAAAATAAAGTTAAGGAAATTTTACAAATACTAGAAAAGAAAAAGATGAAAAATGAGAGAAAATACGGAAATGAGCAGATTTTTTCAGGGAATATAAAACTAGGAGGTTCTAGAAGAGAGAGGAGTGGAAAAGGAGGGTAGAAAATTATCCTAGAAAGTTTTTAAGTAATTTCCCAGAATTGAAAAACATGGGTTTCTAGATTTAAAAGGCCTAATATTTGCCCAGCAAGATGAAAAAAGAAAAAAGACTGAAGCAAACAAATTGCAAAATTTCAGAGTACTGGGATAAAGACAAGATCTTAAACGTTTCTGAGAAGAAAATACGTCCTATTCAAAGGATGCAGAATCAGAATGACGTGACATCTCAGCAGCTCTAGAAGTTAGAAAATAATGGAACAATGCTTTCAAGCGTTTATTTTATCCTACAGTCTATGTTTGGCTAAACAACAGTATCAGAATAAAACACGGATATTTTCAGACACGTAAGAACTCAAAAATATTATCTTCCATAACCTTTCTTCAAGATGTGTTTCTCAAGAAATTCCAGAAAGCAAGTAAACAAGGAAGACATGGGATATAGGAATTAGGGGGATTCAACATAGGAGAGAGGCAAAAGATGATGGTGAGGGCTTCCAGGAGATGTTGCCATAAACAAACACATGTAACAAATAGATGACTTGAGCACTTGACCATTTGGAGAAATAGTCAGTCTAGACATATGGATTTAATTAACAGAAGAAATAGCTAAAATAATTGAAAATGAGAGAGGCAGGACTAAGATGGTAACATAGGAAGCTCCTGAGCGCTCCTGCCCCCACAGACACATTGAATGCACAGCTGCACATAGAGCAATTCCCTCTGAAAGAGATCCAGAAACTAGCTGAGCAACTCCTATGCACTGGGGAAATGAGAGAATACCCCCATCAAAATGGGTAGCAAAGGCTGAGACACACTTGCCATAAATCCCATCCCTGACACAGCACCATATAATCAGGAGGGAACTCCCAACTCCCAACTTCTTCCTGAGGAGCAAAGGGTTTGTAACCCACATCTGCATCCCAGCTTTTAAGACTCTTACCTGAGGGATGGGCCCCCTAAACACCCAGCTCTGAAAGCCAATTGGGCTTGTGTTTATGAGACCCATAAGGATATAGCAAATCCACTTATTCACAAGTGCATGAGCACTCACCATGGCTATGCCCCCAGGGCTCAGTAGAGAGCAAAAGGGCACCATCACCTATCTCACTATTTCTCTGAAAGGTGTTTATCTGCAAGTGTTAAAAGCTGCAACCTGAGGGTCAGGATTTTAATTTAGCAATCAAAATATATCTTGAGCTAAAGGAAAATGGAAAGACAACATACCAAAATTTTGGAATGCCTCAAAAGCAATTCCAAGAGGGAAATTTATAGAAATAAATGCCTACATTAAAAAAAAAGAAAGATATCAAATAAACAACCTAATTTTACACCTCAAGGAATAAGAAAAAGAAGAGAAAACAGCCCAAAGTTAGTAGAAGGAAGGAAATAACAAAGATCAGAGCAGAAGTAAAGGAAATAGGGACCAAAAAACAATACAAAAGATCAACAAAATTAAGAGCTGGTTTTTCATAAAGATAAACAAAACTGACAAACCTTTAGCTACAGTAACTAAGAAAAAGAACTCAAATAAAATTAGAAAATCAGAAATAAAAGGAGACATTACAACTGGTGCTACAGAAATACAAGGGATCTTAAGAGACTACTATGAACAATTATACACCAACAGATTGGATAACCTAGAAGAAATGTATAAATTCTTAGAAACATACAACCTACCAAGACTAAATCATGAAGAAATAGATAATTTGAATAGACTAATTACTAGAAAGGAGATTGAGTCAGTAATCAAAAACTTCCCAACAAATAATAGCCCAGGACCAGATGGTTTTACCAGTGAATTCTAGCAAACATTTAAAGAAGAATTAACACCAATCCTTCTCAAAGTCTTCCTATAAATTGAAGGGGAGGGGAGAACTCCCAAACTCATTTTCTGAGGCCAGCATTATCCTGATACCAAAGCCAGACAAGGACACTACAAGAAAAGAAAATTATAATCCAATGTTCCTGATGAAACATAGATGCAAAAATCCTCAACAAAATATTAGCAAACTGAGTTCAACAATACATTAGAAGGATCATAAACCATGATCAAGTGGGATTCATTCCAAGAATGCAAAGATGGTTCAACAGCCACAGATCAATCAATGTGATATACCATATTAACAAAATGAGGAATAAAAATCTATATGACCTATATAAACTCAATAGATTCAGAGAAAGCATTTGACAAAATTCAACTTTCTTTCTTGATAAAAACTCAACAAACTTGGTACAGAGGGAACGTACCTCAACATAATAAAGGCTTACATGAAAAGCCCATTGAGCTAACATCATACTCAATGATGAAATGCTGGAAGCTTTTCCTCTAAGATCAGGAACAAGAAAAGAATGCCCACTCTCACCACTTTTATTCAACATAGCACTGGAAGTCCTAGCCAGAGCAATTAGTCAAGAGAAGGAAATTAAAAGACACCCAAATTGGAAAGGAAGAAGTAAAACTTCTATTTGCAGATGATGACATGATATTATATATAGAAAACCATAAACACTCCACCAAAAAGCTGCTAGAACGAATACATTTGGTAAAGTTGCAGGATAAAATATTTATAGAAATCTGTTGGTTTTCTATATACTGAAAACAAACTATCAGAAAGAGAAATTAAGCAAACAATTTACATTTACAATAGTCTCAAAATTTACAATAGCCTCGAAAATAATAAAATACTTAGGAATAATTTTAAGGAGATGAAAGATCTGTACACTGAAACCTTTAAGACATTGATGAAAGAAATTGAAGAAACACAAATAAAATGAAAGATAGTCCACATTCATGGATTGAAAGGATTAATATTGTTAAACTGTCAGTACTACCCCAAGTGATCTACAGTTTCAATGCAATCCATATCAAAATTCCAATGGCATTTTTCACAGAAATAGAAAAAACATTTCTAAAACTCATGGAATCACAAAAGACCCTGAGTAGGCAAAGCTGGAGGCCTCACATGTCCTGATTTCAAACTATATTACAAAGCTATAGTAATCAAAACAGTATGGTATGGGCATAAAAAAAGACACATACATCAGTGGAACAGAATTAGAGAGCCCATACATAAACCTACATATATATGGTCAATTAATTTATGGCAAAGGAGCCAAGGATTCACAATGGGGAAAGGCTAGTCCCTTGAATAAATGGTGTTGGGAAAACTGGATAGCCACATGCAAAAGAATGAAACTGGACCCCTATTGGATACCATACATAAAAATCAACTCAACATGGTTTAAAGACTTGAACACGAAAGCTGAAATCATAAAACTCCTCAAAGAAAAAAATAGGTGGTAAGCTCCTTGATATCAGTCTTGGCAATAATTTTTGGATCTGACTCCAAAAGCAAAGGCAACAAAAGCACAAATAAATAAGTGGGACTACATCAAACTGAAAATCTTCTGCACAGCAAAGGGAAACATCAACAAAATGAAAAGGCAACCTATGGAATGGGAGAAAATATTTGCAAATCATATATCTGATAAGTGGTTAATATCCAAAATATATAAGGAACTCACACAACTCAATAGCAAAAAAGCAAATAACCCAATTAAGAAATGGGCAAAGGACCTGAAAAGACACTTTTCAAAAGAAGACATACAAATAGCCAATAGGTACATGAAAGAATGCTCAACATCATTAATCATCAGAGAAATGGAAATCAAAACCCCAATGAGATATTACCTCACACCTGTTAGGATGTCTATTATTTAAAAGACAAGAGATAGCAAATGCTGGTGAGGGTGTGGAGTAAAGGGAACCCTTGTGCACTGCTGGTAGCAATGTAAACTGGCACAGTCCCTCTGGGGAACAGTATGGAGGTTCCTCAAGAAATTAAAAATAGAACTACCATATGATCCAGTAATCCCACCTCTGGGTGTATATCCAAGGAAATGAAATCATTATCTTGAAAAGATATCTGTACTCCTATGTTCATAGCAGCATTATTCACTCTAGGCAAGGTATGGAAACAACTTAAGTGTCCATTGACAGAAGAATCGATAAAGAAATTATGATGTGTATACACACACACACACATACCCATACATACAGTTGACCCTTGAACAATGTGGGGGGTTACAGGTGCCAACCCCCCAAGCAGGTGAAAATCTGAGTATTGCTATCTCTGCCTCAAAAATGGAGGAATTGACAATAGACTCACCCAAGGGCAAGCAGCTGAAATAGTTTGGATAGAATCAGGACTCAAACCCTAATTCTTTTGATTCTGCATATTATGATCTCTAATCAAATACAAACTTTAGTTAAAGATCTGTAAAATGAAAATACAGGTACTGTATTTATTGAAAAAAATCCACATGTAAGTGAACCCATGCAGTTCAAACCTATGTTGTTCAAGGGTCAACTGTATGTATGTATGTGTATACACACACACACAATGGAGTGTTATTCAGCCTTAAAAATGAAGTAAATCCTGTCATTTGCGATAACATGAATGAAACTGGAGGGCATTATGCTAAGTGAAATAAGCCAGGCAGAGAAAGACAAATAGTTCCTGGTATCACTTACATGTGGATCTTTTAAAAAAAAATGTCAAACTCATAGAAACAGAGAGAGTAGAAAAGTGACTGCAAGGGCTGGGGTAAATAGATGTTGGTAAAAGGGTACAAACTTCAGTTGTAAAATGAATAGGATCTGAGGAACGAAAGAATAATATGGTGACTATAGTTGAAACACTGTACCGTATAATTGAAATTTGCCAAGAGATTATAATTTAAATGTTCTCACCAGTTAAAAAATAGTAAATATATGATGTAATAGATATATTAATTAATTCAGGGGGAATCCTTTCATAATGTATATGTATATCAAATCATGTTGTACACTTTAAATACCTTATAATTTTTTTCATCAATTATACCTTAATAAAGCTGAAAAAAAGAACAAAATTATTGAAAATTGTTGCTTCTGGCAAACGGAATTTAGGAATAGGAATGAACTGCTTTGTAGTATTTGAGTTTTAAAACCATGTACATGTTCTTCTGATAAAAATGAAAATTAAATTTAAAAAGCTATTTCTAAGACCTACTTCATCACAATGAATATCTAAGTGGAGTACAGTCCAGGTGACAGCTGCAGTCAAGCCTTTGGGCCTCATAGAGGACAAGCCAAAGGAATAACACCCCTGGCAGAAGCCATGCCTGGTTTTGCCCAGAGAGGTATGGATCCAAACAAAAACAATCTTCCCGGCTGCCCTATCAGAAGGCAGCATGGCTCTGTGGTTAAGGCCATGGGTTTTGGAGCCAGAAAGACTTGAGTTCACAGCTGCACTAATGTGTAACTTTAAGGTAAGTAAATTAACCTCTCTGAGCCTCGATTTCCTCGAGTATAAAGATGAGGATAATAATGGTATTTGTGAGGATACTATTAATTATAGTAATTATAACCTCATAAGGGTATAAAAGTATCTGTGAGTTTCTTATGAGGATTAAATGAGATGATACATGTAAAAGCAACGTACCAGGCACATAGTAAGTCATTATAAATATTCTCTAGTATTATATCTCTAAAGAATTTTTTTAAAGGTGCTTCTAATCCACCTCCTAGAGTAATGGAAATAAAAACAAAAATAAACAAGTGGGACCTAATGAAACTTCAAAGCTTTTGCACAGCAAAGGAAACCATAAACAAGACAAAAAGACAACCCTCAGAATGGGAGAAAATATTTGCAAATGAATCAACGGACAAAGGATTAATCTCCAAAATATATAAACAGCTCATTCAGCTCAATATCAAAGAAACAAACACCCCAATCCAAAAATGGGCAGAAGACCTAAATAGACATTTCTCCAAAGAAGACATACAGATGGCCACGAAGCACATGAAAAGATGCTCAACATCACTAATTATTAGAGAAATGCAAATCAAAACTACAATGAGGTATCACCTCACTCCTGTTAGAATGGGCATCATCAGAAAATCTACAAACAACAAATGCTGGAGAGGGTGTGGTGAAAAGGGAACCCTCTTGCACTGTTGGTGGGAATGTAAATTGATACAGCCACTATGGAGAACAATATGGAGGTTCCTTAAAAAACTAAAAATAGAATTACCATATGACCCAGCAATCCCACTACTGGGCATATACCCAGAGAAAACCGTAATTCAAAAAGACACATGCACCCGAATGTTCATTGCAGCACTATTTACAATAGCCAGGTCATGGAAGCAACCTAAATGCCCATCAACAGACGAATGGATAAAGAAGTTGTGGTACATATATACAATGGAATATTACTCAGCCATAAAAAGGAACGAAATTGAGTCATTTGTTGAGACGTGGATGGATCTAGAGACTGTCATACAGAGTGAAGTAAGTCAGAAAGAGAAAAACAAATATCGTATATTAATGCATGTATGCGGAACCTAGAAAAATGGTACAGATGAGCCAGTTTGCAGGGCAGAAGTTGAGACACAGATGTAGAGAATGGACATATGGACACCAAGGGGGGAAAACTGCGGTGGGGTGGGGATGGTGGTGTGCTGAATTGGGCGATTGGGATTGACATGTATACACTGATGTGTATAAAACTGATGCCTAATAAGAACCTGCAGTATAAAAAAACAAACAAATAAAGGTGCTTCTATTCTTGGGGAATTTGACACACACTGCCATAGAACTCTCAAGGCAGAACCACATACTTGCTTTTGTGTTTGTAAAGGTTATAAGAAGGGCATCTGTGGTTCACGGGCAAAACTGACAGAGATAGGGAAGCTCCAACCTGCGGGCTCTAGCCTGAGGTAAACCTCCAGGTCTGGTTAGGGCAGACACTTCTCTCCGCCTCCCCTTCCTTTGTTCCTCTCTATAACGATTTTGCTCTATTTTTACCCATAACATACAGCTAAAGTATAGTTTTCATTACTTGATAAACTTAACAAAAGCTCATAAACCTCAAGCAACCACTTTTTATATAGAAAGGCCCCCCCATAGCTCTTTGTTGGTTTGAATTGTTTTGTTAGCTGATTGGCCCCTAGTGTCATCTTGAAATATTTGGGCCCCATTCAGGTTGGGTTTCAGTCAGAGGGAAAGAAAGGGAAGAGGGGAAAAAGAAAAAAAAAAAAAAAAAAGAGTAAGGAGCAGTGGAATAGGAAAAGGGAAATCAAATTAGTCAGTTCTCCAAGGACACTGCAGGGTTATGGAAAGCATTTCTGGGTACCCGCCATGTGCAGGCATTGTGCTGGCCTGGGAATACAGATGAGAAGCAAAGGGCAGAGCTGCGGAGATACTTCGAGGACAAAATAAGCCTAAATCGGACAGAAGGGAGAGGAGCAGGGCATCAGCAGGCATCAGGGATCATTAATTAGCTGCCCAGTAGGTCCTTAGGGACATTTCTTTTCTCTCCCATTTCTGTGGGGGGACACACAAATTCCAGGTCTGGGCTGCACTCTAATTCTGTAGTGTTGCTATGAGTATCTCGCACCCCCTCCCTAGATACTGAGGAGTTCAAAGTGAAAAGTAATAAAAAGCAGCTGCATAGCACAGGGAGATCAGCTCAGTGCTCTGTGACCACCTAGAGGGGTGGGATAGGGAGGGTGGGAGGGAGACGCAAGAGGGAGGGGTTAAGGGGACATATGTATACATAGAGCTGATTCACTTTGTTATACAGCAGAAGCTAACACAACAATGTAAAGCAATTATACTCCAATAAAGATGTTTTAAAAAAAAGAATATGGCGACATGAAAAGAAGAATTGCTCTTTTTAGAGACTAGTGGAGTTCTGCACTCTTAGCTGTTCTTTTGCCTGATGAAAAGTTGCAAACCTGAGCAATCAACTCAATTTCTTCCTTCTTTAATGAGGAAGCAATTATTCTTCTGCTGCTCAGACCTACAATAAAACTAAATAAAATGCCCAACTTTCTCTAGTTGCGGCGAGCGGGGGCCACTCTTCATCGCGGTGCGCGGGCCTCTCACTATCGCGGCCTCTCTTGTTGCGGAGCACAGGCTCCAGACGCGCAGGCTGAGTAGTTGTGGCTCAAGGGCCCAGTTGCTCCGCGGCATGTGGGATCTTCCCGGGCCAGGGCTTGAACCCGTGTCCCCTGCATTGGCAGGCGGATTCTCAACCACTGCGCCACCAGGGAAGCCCTACAAGGGCTTTTTAAGTGGACAGTGATTGTGTTAAGTCCATATTCCCCAACTAGTTCATCAGGAAGAATCCTGCCCATCAATGTATTACCAAAATGTGTGCTAAAAATAATTTGTCTGAAAACAAATCGCAGACCACAGACATCGATTCAAAGCAAAAATGGTTTATCAGGACAATTCTACTTGCTGTAAGATGGACCTAGGTTTTGGTTTTATTTTCAGTTCCAGTTTTCCCACTGATTCTGTGCATGGCTTCAGATAGCATAAGATTACATCATTTTAGAGCTGGGAGAGATTTCAAGATCAATTAGTCCACACGTTTTGTCCTTTTAAGCAGTGGTGCAACACTTATTTTTTTAAGCCATATCCTTTATCTTTTCTTCCATTCACGGAACTAAATATGATCATAGTGGTCTTTGCAAACAAAGTAGTTGGCTCCGGACAGGAGAGGCTCTTCTTAATATTTTTCTTTTAGTTCAACAAGAGCCACACAATGAGGTTTCATGGGGAAAAAAAAATAAGTGGAAACTAAATGTTGGAGAGTGGCCTAGATGGGTACTGATTCAGTGGACGCTAACATCTCTACATTTTCTTTGTATTTTAGGGGCGGGGGTGAGAGAGGGATCCTCCAAAGAAGGTGATAGAGTTGTGCCACAGCTTTTTGCCTCTGTTAACAGATCTCCTGCTTCACCTGACTAAAGCAGTTCTGGCTCCCCACAAACAGCCCCTCTTCCCTGCGTACATCTATCACCCCAGCTGCACGAAGCCGTCAGCAAGGCCGGGCCTGTCCCTGCTGTGCCGCCCTGGGAGCTGCACCCAGGCTCCTCAGGGCAGCAAAGTGGCTCCGTTTTCTAGAGACGGAAACGTCTCACGCCAGGTGTGCAGCTGAACTCTCCCAGCAGCAAGACACCTGCTGGATGGGCCCGTACTGTGGGTTATTTTTCGAGCTTCCGCAGAGTAAATAAAACTCGGGTAAGTCGTTAAAAATGGGCAGGGAGACGGTAGCATCGTTGACTGTCTTTTTGATTCTAGAATAGTGTGTAAACACTTAGAATTTTTATCCCCCAAAGCTCTGTAGATCTATTTTCTCTGCCTTGATTCTCCTGGGTGTTCTAACACCAAGCTCTACTCCACCTATGTCACGGTGTAACGATTAGCCAGTAATTATCACCTGTTTTTAGAGCTCCTGCTTTTTAGTCAGGACAAATGATGGAAAATGCGACTAAAATAAATTCTTTATATGTGTCTCCTAGAATTGGAAAAAAGCTATAGATATTCTTTCAGAAGTTATTATCTTCCAGCTTTTCAAACAGGGAACTCCAGAACCTCATGGGGGAATTTTAACAGCTATAATTCAAAGTTTGCTTATTTAGGGAGTTTACTATGTATTTTGACTCAAAATTTTCCTCAAGTAATGAAATGTGACTAAAGTCATTCTTTATAGCTAATAAAAACCACCTGCTAACTGCATCCTGTACATACTTCCTCTTTATTTTACAGGGAGTCTTTTAGTAACATTAATCTTGTATCATGGTTGGGGTAGAGAAGATACAATGGAAAGGAACGTTGCCTTAACAATGTAAGACAGTATGAAAAAAGCCTGCATCAAAAGAGCCAACAAACCTACATTGGGGAACTCGTAGTTTTATTATACTTGCTGTAGCCTTGCTGTCAGTAGTAACTTTGAGGACTACTTGTATTTCACCTAAGTTGTGCACATGGATTTCACGTGGAATACTCTTGTTCTTTCTTTTCTTGCCGGCCTGCTTCATGCCATCCTATCCTTTAAAGTCAAGTTCTTGTCTCAAGTATTCCACGAGGCTTTCTCTCCTCTTCTAAATTGCAGAACCTGGGTGTAAGTCCTACATCGGCATGTCCTTTTATTCTGTGTTACGATGTTTCATGGGTGTTAGTTTTGTTTCCTCAGGTACGTTTAGGCTCAGAAATCTCAAAGTAAATGAAATGATTTGACTTCACTTTATTCTTCCTTGGTTATTTGACTAATAGGGGTTTCAACACATAATTTTAATATTTCAGCTCAAAACATTTTTGCCCATTAGATAGACAGATTTATCTCCATCATACCTCTGAGAGTGCAGAATATATTTCCAAGCTCAGTGGGGGCTGGGATCTACTGAACTACTAGACCACCACAAAGTTTCCCATGGCATAGACTAGATAATTTTCATTAGAAAATTTACATCCATGTGTGTTATATTTGTCCCCAGTGTGAGAATGTTCTCTACTTCAAACTACTGATATACAACTTTTAAATCATGACCCATTAGGGACTATCAATATAATCCTGGTCAAATCACATTTATGAACATTAACAGTCTTTATATCTGAATGGATTTCATTTAATTGTACCAAACTAAAAATAACATTAAATAAGCCACATACAGACATGCATAGTGGCCCCAAATTTATGCCAAGTTGTAAAACTTGGCATGGAGTTCTGATTACAGGGATTCCTAATCTCAGTTTAATACTGCTTTTTCCAAAGACAAATCCAGAAAGGGCTTCCTTTGGGCTTTGCTAGTCTTGGGATAAGGATAGGTTGCAGGGGTCCTCCTTAGAAGGTACACTGATGACAGACAGCAGAGACAAGCAAGACACATAGGAGGAGGGTGGGATAGAGAGGACAAGGTTGTAGCTGAGTCTGAAACAATTACAACCAGAAGCTAGATGTGAACCCCATGACCTGATCGGTCCTGTGATTCCAGAATGAAATCCAGCTCAGCCCAAAGGCACGTTTCTCTTATGTACCTATTTGACCAATTAGGTCAGATGCCAGAATGATACTCATGAAAGAAATTAACAAAAAGTTCTTTTAGTTAGATTTGTTCTACCAACTGCTACTCGTTATAAGTAGCTCTAGTATCAAAAGTGATTATTCCAACTAAATGAAAGTCAGAATGAAAATGAAAGTCAGAGCAAGGCACTCCCCAGTTACCATCCTTTAGGGTCTCCCCATCACTTGACCATGTTTCTTGATCTGGCACAGAAGGACCTCCCTAACTTGGCTTCTGCTTCTCTTGGCTTCTACAGCTTCTGTCCACTTTTCGCCCCTCACTCTGGTGAAAACAGCCTGTATTCACCACACACAACCGTGCCATTTCGGGCCACTGCTCTGACACGTGCTATCCTCTCT
This sequence comes from Balaenoptera borealis, assembly GCF_965194805.1. Lineage (NCBI taxonomy): Eukaryota > Metazoa > Chordata > Mammalia > Artiodactyla > Balaenopteridae > Balaenoptera > Balaenoptera borealis. The sequence continues at coordinate 48,582,925 of NC_138862.1, forward strand.
GACATTCCTTTCTCTTACCACAGTCACCTAGCTGGCTCCAGCCTACTCCTCCTTCACGCCTCAGCCTAGGGGTCACCTCCCCCAGGAATTTCTTCCTAATTTCCCCAGACCTTGCGATGTGCCGCCCACTCTGGGCTTCTGTCGCCCCTGGTGCAGACTTCTACCAGAACTCTCACCACTTTGTGCAGAATAATCGGTCATTAGCGACCTACCCCACTAGCCTCGAGCTCCTCAAGGGCAGGTACCATGCTTACTCCCGTTTGTAGGCACACCAACCACAGGGCTGAGCACGTTGTTGGCACTCAGTAAATGTTAGCTGAATGCAGACCCAAACCTTTTACAAACAAATCACTGGCATAATAATCACAATTATGTTTACAAACATAATCACTGACATAAAATGTCACTGGCATTATTCTACCTCTGATTATGAGCTAATAGGTGCACTGTGAAATCTGAGAACAGCCTGATTCAGAAAAGGAATACAATGAACATTTAGAAATTGGATGCCCTTCAATGTGCTTTCTGTGTACTCCACAGCTCACTTTTTCTTAAGTGGAATAAAAAGCAGGAAACTGAAGAGAAAAACCAAGTTTTGTAAGCCAAAATCCACCTATTAAAAAGTCCAAATTAAATGACCTTTTTTTTCTCTTTTACTCTTTCCTTAAAATAAATTATAGGCTCTCTCCCTGTTCATTTTGCTAAGGAAACAGAACCAAGATCATCAAATGGACTTTTACTGAAATATATGCTTATTTTGGCTAACTTAATACCTTCAAGAAAATTAGCAGTTGCAAAATTCTCCTAATTACAACTCAAAATAGAGAACTTAAAAGAAAAAAAAATACACTGGTGGAAAAGTGTTGTTTTTGCTGTATAGGACTACAGTTTATATACAGTAAACCATCTATAATGAATTAGATACTTCCTTTTCTCCTGAAAAGATTAGAAAAGTCTCCCTGCCGTCAGAGCCCAAAGAGGCTCTTCTGGGTGTCACAATCAATACCCAATTCAATTCAGTCACATGACAATGAAAGATACAAGAAATAAAACATGAAAAAAAAAATCTCTGATGCTGAAGTTCCAGTCTTCACCTCCACTGATCTTTTTCAACACTGAGGAACTTTATCAAGTTATGAAATACTCAATCTGGAAAAACTCCTGATTGTGTGAAAATTGATCTGTGTTGCTTGGGGTACTATACTTAAGATGTCAGGGGTGTTTTTGTTTTGTTTTATACCGAAAGTATAGACAGTTTATCAGACAATGTTTTGGAGCTTGAAGAAAGAAATCGATTTTTCACAGAGAGTGAAATTTAGTCCAGAAATGAATTTAGCACATTGGCTTTATTATGGAAATGCTTGGCTGTATCCATTTGAGAATCTCCTTGAGCAAAACATTTGATAATTTAGCCATGTAAAACAAAACAAAAACAAAAAAACCCCTTCCCTACTACATTTCTAGAAATGCCTAAGGCCCTTATTTTTCTTGAAATAATAAAATAAACTGATAAAATATTAGGTATTTTAGATTTAAAAAGGAATCACAAAACTGTACAGCAAGATAACAACCTGGTATCAATGTGTAGTAAGGACTGCCAAGAAAAGTTGTTTATTACTGAACAATTGTTAATATTATATATGTCCATTTTCAAAAATCTATTCTCATTGGTCTATATTAAAAACATCCAAAAGCAAAGGGTTACTGTGTCTGGGACTAGTCTGTAGCTATACTAAGCATTAACTGTTACAAACTTTCACCTACATTTGTCACATGGCTTTTGTTTCCTTGCCCTCTCCTTCCAGCATGCCAGGCAACTTCTTCTGTGCTTCAAATCTAGTTTACACCATCCACACTCCAGTTGTCTCTGGTCTATAGACTTTTCCTCCTCTAAATTTTGGTATTTAATATCAATGTTTGATATAAATGGCCTTCTATCTTTCAATGTTCCCAGCTATACTGTTAACTTACAAGACCATCTTGTCAGCTCTTGTATCCCCACCAATAACTTGCATATTTGTAAACCATGACTCTAGGGGTATCTAGTGCTGTGTATGGAAAGCCAAAGAATGAAATGCAAACTAGACCCTCCCTTAAGATAGAGAAGGATGATGTCATTTTACTCCTTTGTTATGATTTTTGCACTCTCAGAATTCACCTGTAATAGCACTGGTGGCTCACCTTGTGTCTGGTTTTAGATTTTCTACTGTGGAGAAGGTTTGATTTGTAGTTTGAATGGACTTGTTCTTCCCACCGAATGACCCATTTTCTCTGGATATAACTTCATATTCTGAAAAGCAAAAAAAGCCAACAGATACTTGTCTTTATGCTCTGGTGGACTGAATGCTCTCGAAGCTAACCGCATAACAGAGTCAACTCTCATAAAAGTGAGCAACAAGATTGCAGGTCTAGAGACGTATTGATCGTACACATTAGCAACTTCCAAATGGGGATTGTCAGAGGATGATGAAGATCCCAAAGCATTTGGGGAGTGGCTCATTGACCATTTCTGTTTTCTCTTTACTAGAGCAGGAAAGGTCTGGTAACTGTGAAGACTGTTGATGCTCCTATGGTAGCGTTGGTTATGGGTAACCTATGATCTTGTTAGGTAAGTCGGATTGTCTGCCATTGCTGGAAAGCCCAGTGTGGCTTTGTAAAAAACATTGTATGAGGAGCGGTGTTTCAGTAGAAGCACATTTCCTGCTCATGGGGCTTCACAATATAGCTGGGAAAAATGTCACTGACTACATGGTACTGCTGCAAAAAACTGAGTTGAAAACCACAGCAGCAAATAACAGTTAATCAAATAATGAACAATGAACTATACTTTTCTATAGTTCATTATTTTGAACTACAGAATTATGGGATTTTGATACCTACTGCTTATGTAAGTTACATAAATTTTGTACATACTGCTAACATATACCCCCTTGATAATTATCCTTGAATTAAAAAAATTATGCCCTTAAAGTCTGCATAGAGATCTGCATAAATTTAACTTAAGGGTAGGTTTCTATGAATTTGTAGGCTAATCAAAAGAAAGAGACTTTCAGAATAAGAGAATATAATTTACTAATTTACTTTCCCTGCTCTCAGTTGGGGTTCAGTTTAATGCATGTGACAAGATCACACAGAGGGTTAAAAAAAATCAAACAAAAAACAACAACCAACCAACCAACAAAACCCTACTCAAAAACAGCTCCATCAGTATGAAGAAATACACAAGTGGTGGGCATCAGGGAAAGTGGGAAGGTTGCAAAGGAGCTAGCAAGTTACTGGGGATTTCTGCTGTTAGCACTGAGACCAAAGGTAGGAGATGGATATCGGAAATAAAACTGAAATTATAGAGTAACTCATGGAGACTTATAATCACCAATTTTAATTTGGGAAGGATCTTTACTGGTGAATTTTAAAAAGCCAAAAAGAAGAATCACTTTTTCTGAGTAATTTCCTATGACCATCCTTTTGAAAATTAGAAATTAAACTGGAAGGCAACGGTCATTGTATCTGGACATATTAGTGCAGCTATTACAGGACTAATGGCCTATATTTAAGATTCCTTCCTCAGACTCTCTGCTCCCAACCTATGTCTCAGTTGGCTTTCTATTCTAAAGGAGTGTGGAAAGAGAGGGAGAGGTAGGATCCCAAATTCAATTATGTTCGTTTTATATCTTTTCCTCAGCTGTGAAGGGACATTTACTAGAAAAAGATCAGAGTAATTAGAATGGAAGTAAAATTGATTTTTAAAAAATGGAAACTGCATGACTTAATGGAAAGAGACAGACCAAGCCACTTGCCTGGATCTCAGTCTCAGTTTTACCATCTGTAAAATGTCCATAGTGTCTCTTCATAGTGTTGCTTGTAGGGATTAAAGAAGGAACATATGGAAAGTGCTTAATAGTATTTTGCATGTATTTTGCTCAACAGGTGGTACCTATTATTATTATATCTTTTATTATTCCTTATTATCCCCAAGTTGTGTTTTGAAACTAGGATCACAAAAATTTGAGAGATTCCAATTGGAAAGATTCAAGTGCTGCTTAGTCACCAAAAGAGCAATTTATATGACACTCCAGCTGGTTATCCATGAAAGCAATCACCTTCAAAAAACATCTTTGTTTGGGTCATTCCTCATCGACTGTGTGATATTCTTTTTAATATCACCTTAGCCTTTTAGTATACTTCAACACTTATAGCACATCTTTTCTAATTTTCTTTTGACTCAAGTTTTAAATGTTAATTTAATACTATTTTTGTCCTGAAAGACTGGAGTTTTCAAAATGGATCTAGAAGTTACCTTCATGATTAAAAAGATATTTAGAATTTTTCTCAGAATTCTTGTCTTAGAATGTATATATCTTTCCTTTTTAATGCTTTAAAGTGATAATAGCTTTTCATAAATCCACGAACATTATAAAAATCTACCACCAACAACAAAAAAGTATGTGTCTATATTTCTTATTTTAAATAGGGGATTTAAAAAATAATTTCATTAACAGTAAAGATATAAGAAAATCTACAAAGAACTGACACAATAATTGGTCTGTTTTTTCCCCCTCAGAGGGCTTTATTGCCCTATTATGAGATAATTCACTTAGAACATAATTATTTATTATATATATTGGGAACATCACTGGTCAATACAGCATGAAAATAACAAATGGTGATACTACTCTCTGTTAAGTCTTATACTCACAATAAATTGATAGCAATAAGAATTATTATTATTACAAATAAAAAAACCCTGAAGTTCAAAGAGGCTAATTATAGACCCAAGTTGCATTATCTAGAACACAGTTGGTCTGGGATTTAAATCTATGTCAGCATGCTCTTGATGTATCACAAAATGACACCTTATAAGTAATTTAACTTTAAGTTGTCCAAGGACCCAGGCTGTGGCCAATCTCTATGGTATACCTATTTCTACTTTAGTGTAGAAGGGATATGGAGAAGCATCTGAATTTGGATGCATTTACTAGAGGTGAATACATGCCTATCAATTAAAAGAAAGATTACTGACAGAAGTCAACCTGGGGAATGAAGAATATGTTTCACTCTCTTTTTGTTATCTTTCTTAATCCTTTCTTGAAAAACCATTTCCAGTGACATGAGAATGAATCTCTATATTATCTGAGCTGCTGGTTTATAAAAGATTACATTTGAAATCAAGTGGTATTTAATGGAACACTAAAAATAAACAAAAATGGAAAAAAATAGAACAGATCATTAGGGCATATGGTTCAACATTGAAATATAGACTAAGTGAGTAATGGTTAAATATGGACTTATTTCTATTTATAAAATATAATAGTTATAGATGTGGTTCTTATCCATGAAAATTGTTATCATAAGTCCAGTATCTAGTGAAAGATCTCAAGCAGCCCGTTAACATTTAATAATAATAATGTTATAAATCTAATTGGTTAGATAAAGTATATCCTATTCATGATTCTTTGAAATTACAGGTTTATATAATTTAAAAAAGTTACATGATGAAAGGAAAATCCTACTTTAAAAAGTTAAATCAGATATTATTGACATACCCAAGTGAATATATATTAGATTGTTAAACATATTAGATTAACCAATTCCAACTTGATGTCCTGTATTTTTAAGGCAAGTGAAATTTTATAGTTCATTTGGTCTTGTGAGAATGAAGCCTCAGACTATCACAGGAACTCTTTATTAGCACTGCACATGGATTGAGAGTTTTAAACTTTTTAATACATGTAGATAATCAATACTTAGAGATTGATTTTTAGATACTGGGATGATAATACCTACTGGCATAGTTCCAAGTAAAGAAGCAAGACTAGTCAAATCCCCAGGAACCATGGGCAGTGGCTGGTTCTTTCTCAAAACAAAGGCAAGCTTTGCATAAGAAAGGAAATTCACAAAATATGGTTAAAAATTTAAAAAGCCAGCTAAGCAAAGATAAGCTGCTTACACTGGAAGTTGCCCAGACCAAACGGTTTTGTCTGAGGAGAAGCAGCTACTGTTTTCTCCTTTATTCATAGAAAACTTTTTTGGCAGACCCTGAATCTCCCCACTCCTCACCTCGCCCTGTGTACCACTCTCTACTCTTCCTGACAGCCTCTTGGTGGGCAACTCTATTCTGCCTACCCACCCCAGGCACACGGTGGCGGGGACATGGGCAGCAGGAACCTTGTGTCCTCATGCTGTTTGCTACATCCTCTAGCTGATTTGGGTTGTTAGTCTTCCCACCCACCCCCTCCCCTCTACTTTGACTATCCTGTTCACTACAGAGAATTTAAATCCCATATGACAAATTTAAAGAATGACTCAGGGTTTCTTATTTTTCATAGTCATTTTTAGAGAAATTGGATGAGTGACAGCAGAATCAAAATTTCCTGAGATAAGCAGAAAATTGACCAAATTATAACAGTTTTCCTAAAATGATTGAAATAACTTTTAGCCTGCTTGAAAATTCTAGGTCAATCTAGAAATTGGGATGGTGAAAGGAAAACAGGTTTAAATCTTATCAGCAGTGGCAACGTCCCATATGTTATCTGTGATTTTCAGGTAATGAAAAGACTAGATATACCTTCGCATTGTGAAAAACAGTTTTGAGAGGAGAAGGAAGGTATGCAACTTAAAGAGATCTGCTAAATTAACAGGGAGACCATAACCAGGACAAAGATGATCTTTTCGCATCTTATGATACTTTTAACAATCATGTACCACAGGGACAGCAGAACTCTGTGGGGACTTGCTGTTCCTAAGATATGCCTCGCAGGCCACAGTATGAATCAAGGTACCACATTCCCAATGCATTGCACTATCAATGCTTCCCACCGTAGTGACGGTCCACGTGCCATGATCTTACCAGTGACAGTGTCATTGAGTGGCTTATCCCAGTCCAAGATGACAAAGGAGGGACACCCTTCCACAGTGACAACAGTGAGGTTGGTAGGTGGGTTCTGCGGTGGGCTGGTGGCATTCCCCTCTGTGGCCTCCTCTTTGGGGAATCGCTTGACAGAGTCGGTGATGGAGCAGGGCCTGTTGTCAGGCTTTTGGATATACCGCACGTGAGGACCTAAGACAGAGAGGACATTGAGCATTTTTTTTTTTTTTTTTTGAGCTTGGAAAAAAGGTGGAGATGAACTCACAAATAAAATTATCTGTTTGAGGACATTTGATATAATACTATAAGCAGATGGATGAAAGCAATGATGTGGATGGTTTGAATTTGTGAAAATCCAGAACCCTATCTTTGGGATACATGATATGGGTGTTATTGTTGATTTACTTTTCTAAATAGGTTTAGTTTATGCTAATATCCAAGAGTAATTTGGTCCCCCTGAGCGTGGTTTAAACTGCATAATTTATGGAGCATTGGAAACAGTGCTCAAAGGGGTCTTGTCTCAGTAGTGGGGAATGATTAACCTTACACTAAACACAGTTCTGGTCCCACCTAATAAATCTTAAAAGCCTGACTCAAAAGGATCAAGTGGTTTCAAGTTATTTAAACTGCACCCCAGAATAAAATACAAGAATATTTTAGGAATAAAAATATTCCCAACTGGATAAAATAAACAGGAAGATATTACCCATAATGAGGAGAAAAATAAATCATTTGAAGCCAACCTGAAACTTGGATAGCTGTAACAATCATCAGACAAGGACAGTAAAACAGTTATCATCACTATAATCCACATGGTCAAGAGTTAAGAAATGGAAGCTATAAAAAAGACCCAAATTAAATTTCTAGAGATCTTTAAAGGAGGCAGACAAGAAAAGACATGTTATACATAGAACAAAACAGAAGGATTATGGCAGATTTCTCATCGGAAAGAGTGCAAGTGAGAAGGCAGTGGAGCAATGTATTTCTCTACTAAAAAACAAAAACCAAAACAAAAAACCTTATCATCTAGAATGTTATAACTGGTGAAAATATCTTTTAAAAAAAACAAAAGCAAAAGGACAAAAAAAAAAGCAAGATACTTTTTAGACATACAAAATCTGAAAGAATTCATGACCAGCAGACCCACTCTACAAGAAAGATTCAAGAAAGTCCTTCAGACAGAAGGAAAATGATGCTGGATGGAAATATAGCACTTGAAACAGTAACTACATAGGTAAATATACACAGTATTTTTTATTAAATTCTCTCTGAAAGACAATTTGTTTTCTAAACAAAAATATTAACAATTTAGTGTGATGTATATAACATGTAAAAGTAAACTATAATGACAATAGCCCAAAGGCCAGGAGGAGAGAAAAGCTGCTATACTAATGTAAAGTTCTTACACTATTTGTGAAGTTGTAGGATATCACTGGAAGATACTGTGGTAAGTTAAAGACACATTCTATAAACCCCAAAGCAATCACTAAAATAACAAAACAAAAAAGTTATAGGAGTAGGACAACAAAAAAAGATAAAATGGAATCATAAAAATACTCAGTCCAAAAGAAGGCTGAAAAAAAAGGAAAGAGGGAACAAAGAATAGATGGGACAAATAAAACACAAATAGCAAGATGATGATAGACTTAAACCTAACCATATCATTCGTCATGTTAAATGTAAGGTTCTAAACACCCAAAATAAAATGCAGAGATTGTCAGATTGGGTGAAAAAGCAAGATCCAACTATATGATACCTATAGGGAAAACATTTTAAACAGACTAACAGGTTAAGAGTAAAAGGATGAAAAGAAGAGATACCATGATAACACTTATCAAAAGAAAGCTTGAGTGGATATATAAATATCAACAAATTAGATTTTAGAGCAAAGAATATTACCATAAACAAAAAAAGGTCACTTCATAATAATAAAGGACCAATTCCTCAGGAGTTTATTACAACCCTAAGTAATTTAGGTCTATATCTAAATACAGACCTTTAATATACATGTAGCAAAAAATGATAGTACTGTTAAGTAGAAATAAATCCACAATTAGAGCTAGAGATTTCAGTACTCTTCTCTCATTAATTGACAGAACAGTAGACAGAAAATCGCTAAGGATATAAAAGAATTGCACAATACAACCAAGCAAACTGACCTAATTGACATTTTTATAGAACACTTGTTATGGACTGAATTGTGTTTCCCTAAAATTCCTATGGTGAAGCCCTAATTTCCAATGTGAGAAACCAAAGATACCTTGATCTCAGACTTCTGGTCTCCAGAACTGTGAGAAAATAAATTTCTGTTGTTTAAGCCACCGAGTCTGTAGTATTTTGTTATGGCAGCCCTAGCAAACCAATACAACATTCCACTTAAGAACAGCAGAATACACATTCTTTTCAAGTACACAGAGAACAGATACCAAGATAGACTATATTCTGGGCCTTAAAACATGTCTCAATAAATGTATAAGGGTTCAAGTAATACAGAGTATCTGACAACAATGGAGTTAAATTAGAAATCAGTAACAAAACAATTTCTAGAAAATCTTGAAATATTTGGAAATTAAATAACATACTTCTAATAAGTCAAAGAAGAAACCAAACGGGAAATTAAGAAGTATTTTGAACAGAGTAAAAATGAAAACACAACATATCAAAAATTTTTGGATGCTGCTTAAATAATATCTAGGGGAAAATTTGTAGCGCTAAATTCCATATCTGAAAAGAAGAGAGGGCTCAAAATCAATGAGCTCATCTTCTATCTTAAGAAATTAGAATAGAAGAGCAAATGAAACTCAGATTAAGCAGAAAAAGGAAATAATAAAGATCAGAGTAAAAAATAAATGAAATAGAAAACAGAAAAATAATAGACAAAATCAATGAAAAAAAGGTTGAACTTCTCAGAAGATCAAAAGAATTGATAAACCTACAGCCTGACTGGTTAGGCAAAAGAGAAAAAATAGACACACATTGTCAATAAAAGGAATGAGAGAGGTGACATCACTACAAATTATACAGATATCAAAGTAAGAAGAAGAGAATATGAATAACATTATGCTAATAAACTTGACAATTTAGATGATATGGACCAATAACTTGAAAAACAAAAATTACCAAAGTTCACTATGGAAAAAAATATTCTAAATAGTCCTATACCTATTAAAGAAAGTGAGTTACATGTAAAACCCTTCTCACAAGGAGAATATCAGGCTCAGATGGCTTTACTGGTAAATATTAACAAATATTTAGGGAAGAAGCAACACCAGTTCTAAACTCTTTCAGAAAATTGAAAAAAAATTCAGCATCACTTTGATACTAAAACTTGACTTAGACATTACAAGAAAAGAAAACTACAGACCAATGTCCCTCACTGGATATAATTCTAAACAAAATTTTAGCAAATTAAATCCAACAATATATTAAAATGAGAATGCACTATAACCAAGTGGAATTTGTCACTGGAATGCAAAGGTAGCCTACAACTCAAGAACAATTACTTTATCACATTAACACACTAAAAAAGAAAAACCACATAAGCATCTCAATAAAGTCAGAAAAATTATTAGACATTATCTAGCATTCATTTCTGATAATGACTCTCACCAAAGCAGGAATAGAAGAAAACTTTTTCAACACAGTGAAGGGCATCTATGAAAAACCTACAGGAAGCACCGTACTTAATGGTGAAAGGCTGAATGCTTTTCCCATTATATAAGGAACAAGAAAAAGATACCTATCCTCACTATTTCTATTCAATATTTCACTAGAGGTTCTAGCCAGCACAGAAAGGCAAGAAAAAAAGATACCTAAGTTGGAAAGGAGGAAGTAAAACTTTCCCCTCAGATGACATGATTCTGTAGGTAGAAAATCCAGTGGATCTACAAAAAGACTACAGAGGTTTGCAAGGTTGCAGAATACAAGCTCATTGAACGAAAAACAATTGTTTTCCTATATACTAGCAATGAACAATTAGAAACTGAAATAAAAAATGCTACTTTTATGGTTTTCTTTACACAGAAAACTACAAAACATTGGTGAGAGAAATGAAGAACACCTAAATAAATGGTGAGATATACCATGTTCATAGGTAATAAGACTTAATACTGTACAGCTGTCAATGTTTCCCAGTTGACCTACAGATTCAATGCAATTCTAATAAAAATATAAACAGGCTATTTTTTTTAGACATTGAGAAACTCATTCTAAAATTCAGATGGAAATATAAAAGGACCTAGAGTCACCAAAACAACTTTTAAAAAATAAGAACAATGTTGGAAGACTAACATAACCTGATCACAGAGCTTATTATAAAACCAGTGATCAAGACACTGTGGTATTGATGGAAAGGTAGATAAATAGATCAATGGAACAGACTAGAAAACCCCAAAATAGTTCCACATATATATGGACAATTGATTTTTGACAAAGGTACAAAGTAAATTCAGTGGAGAAACAACAGTGTTTTCAAAAAATGATGCTGGAACAATTGGATATCCATAAGCGAGAAAATAAATGCATTCATACCTTGTGTCATATAGAAAATTTGACTCAATACGGATCATAGACCTAAATGTAAAAGTAGAAGACTTCTAGAGGGAAACAGGAGAAATTTCTAGAAGGAAACAGAGGAGGTCTTTGTGACCTTTGATTAGTCAATGACTTCTTAAATATAACATAAAAGATACAATCTATATATAAAAAACCAAATTGATAAACTGAGCTTCATTAAAATTAAAAAAGAGAAGCCAAACACTGGGAGAAAATACCTGCAAAGTGTATATCTGAAAAAGGTCTTCAATCCAGAAAATATGAACACTCTTGAAACTCAATAATAAAAAAATAAGCACCTCCATAAAAAATAGACAAAAAAAATTGAACAGACACATCAAAAAAGATATACAGATGGCAAATAAGGACATGAAAGGATGTTCAGCATCCTTAGTCATTAGGGATATGCAAAATAAAATCACAATCAGATTGTGATTTCACTACACCTTTACTAAAATGGCTGAAATTAAAAAGACTGACCATAGCAAGTGTTGGCAAAAATGTGGAGGAACTGGAACTCTCATATACTGTTGGCAGAAAGGCAAAACAGTACAACTGCTATGGAAAACAGTACAACTGCTGTGGAAAACAGTTTGGCAGTTCCTTAAAATGTTAAATGTCCATTTATATACAATCTAGCCATTCTCCTTGTTGGAATTTGTCCAAAAGGAACGAAAGCATATGTCTACACAAGGAACAAGGACTTGTACATGAATGGTCATAGCAGCTTTATTAGAACAACCCAAATGTCATGAACAGTTTTAATAAATTAGTATATATCCATACAATAGAATACTAGTCAGTAATAAAAAGGAATAAACTACTGATACATTTAGCAACATGGATGAATCTCCAAATAATTATGTTGAGTGAAAGAAATCACATACAAAAAGTTCATACTGTATTTTTTTCATTTATGTAAAATTCCCAAAAATGCATACTAATCTATAATATAGTTACCTAGGGACTAGAGGTTGGGTGGGAGGAGTGAGGAGGAGGGATTATAATGGTACATGATGAGACTTTTGGAGGTGGTGCATGTATTCATTATCTTGATTGTGATGATATTTCATGGGTATATACATATGTTGAAATTTATCAAATTTTATACTTCAGAAAAACATATCACAAAAGGAAATACTGGGTTCTATATCATATAATCTCTCTTTTACTGTGGTAGATTAGATTACTGTTCAAAAACATTCTCTAGGGGCTACCCTGGTGGTCCAGTGGCTGAAACTCTGCACTCCCAATGCAGGGGGCTTGGTTTTGATTCCTGGTCAGGGAACTAGATCCCACATGCTGCAACTAAAAAGATCCTGCATGCTGCAACTAAAAGATCCTGCATGCCACAGCGAAGATCCCACAAGTGGCAACAAAGATTCAGCGTGCTGCAACTAAGACCCGGCGCAGCCAAACAAATAAATAAATATTTCAAAAACATTCTTTTTATCTATGGAAGGAGTATACTTCCCCAATCTTTGTTATGAGCTTGGCTATGTGACTTTCTTTAGCCATTGAATATTGGCAGGTATAACATAAGAGGGAGCTTGAAATGTGGTCATGTTTTTGGACTCTCCCTCTCTTCACTTTGTACTGTCATGAGAATGGCTTCTCTTGGGTCACTGTTAGTCCTTCATCCTGGGCACCAAAATGAACAGATGTGGAGCAGACCTGAGCCCAACCTATAAGAGGCCCAGCTGTACCTGTTGCTAGAAGTAGAACCACCCAGCCAAACACATGGGAGATCAGCTGACCTCCAGGCTATTTGTAGACACATGAGAAAGAAATCCTTTTTAGAGTATGTTACTAAGATTTTGTGGTTGTTTATTACACAGCAACAGCTGACTGATACACCCACCAAAGATAGCTTTGTTAAAATTAAGATTTGGAGCCAGTCATACATACCTTTGAATCTGGGCTTCCCAAGAGGATCAGTTTCTCTTGTTGGACTTGAGCTAAAGTCAGTCATATTACCTGAGAATGGAAGATACAATGAAAAATAGTAAAACTATAAATATTTAATACATATGCCTCCTAGTCAATTCCTTGCAATTTGATTTCAATTATTATTATTATTACTATACATATTATCCACACTAAAAGGCCTTTAATTGTGTCCTGCTGGTGCCCTTCAGTGTAATAAATAATGGTTCAAAGATTACAACCAAGTAGCTAATACTCATTAATAAATTAAGATACACATAATTAGTAATGACATGTGATTTAGTAAGAAGCATTGGGTAATCTAGATCTTTTTAGGAAGACTTTCCTAAAGATCTTGGGAACTTCCTTCTATGTCTGCAAAGGGAAGGAGCACATTCTATAATAAAACGTTAGAAATAAGTATAACTTTTAAATTAAAAAATTCATAGCAATCATAAAATTGAGTAAAATAGATGATCCAGAACTGGGACTCTTTTTTCCCTAGTTTGAAATCCTTTAGTACTTTGTAGCTAAGCATCCAGTGGGAAGTGACTGATATACTAACCAAGATCTTCTCCTGAGGCAGGAGCTGTTGGTTGCTTTTTATCTGTCTCTGTTCTCTCCACGGGGGCTTCAGTAGGCCTGAGTGTTGCCCTCATGGGTGGGGACGTTACTCGACCTGATGAAATGATTCCTGTAATGTAGAGCCAAAGGATTCAGACTTTATAGGGAGCCCTGCTGAGTTCCCCATTTATTTACTCAATAAATATTTATCAGCGCTTACCGTGTGGCTTGGCACTATATGCCAGGATTAGAGAGAAAATAAGACCTGGTGTCCTTGATCGGGAGGGATGTGTGAGCCAAATTATACTGAAGCATTATAGATATTGTGAAAGCATGGGATAAGGTCTCAGAGAGGACAAGTCTATGGGGAAAGATGATGAGTGCTGGGTGGGAGGAGGGCAGGAATGCCTTCCCAGAAGATGTACCAATAAAGAGGAGAAGTGACCAGTAGGTAAGACTGGGAGCTGTATTCTAGTCAGAGGTTGCAGGAAGAACCAGGTCAGGGAAGCATGAAATCAGGTGGCGTGTTGAATTTGAAGGAATGAGAGCCAAGAGTGCCAGGAGCAGTGAGAGCAGAGTACGGGGGGGGGCCGGGAAGGGCAGTTCATGAAGGCCCTTGCATACCATGGATTTAGGTATTATTTTTAGGTGATAAGGACCCGTTAAAAGATTTCCCCTAGGGAAGTAACATGATCAGATGAGGACAGGGTGAACAGTTAAGTTGCAAGGCTGGTGGCAGACAGAGAAATCAAGAGACTAAAGCAGTTGCGTAGGCAAGGGCAGAGGAGGTGAACAATGTAAGAAGCAGTGAGACTGGATGGAAGGGGTTTTACATGAGAAATGTCAAGGGGATGGAGTGGCCTGACTGCAGATTAATTGGCAGGCATGGGAGATGGCTGGGGAAGAAGAAGAAGTTTCTAAGGTAATGTCTGTGATTCTGGCCTGTAGCTAGAACAGTGTCACTCTGAGATGCTATATTCAACAATGTCTCCTCCACTCTAAAAACACCTATAGGTCTCCCAAACAGAATGCATCCCAAGGTCTAGGCAAGTATGGGTAGAATAGAGTGGAGGCTAGATTAGGTTTTATAGTCCTCCTGGGAAAAGGAATCATTCTCAGACAATAGAGAGTCAAGGGGTACAAGACCGACCCAAGAACTGTGGCCCAGCACAGAATCACAGATGAGCCATTCAGATGGGCTGCTGGGCCAGCCCCTGCAGATTTATGCTCCTGGTCCTGGTGGGAGTAGGCCCCAATGAGAGGGTGAGTGAAAACCATGAGACACTACACTGCAGCCCGAAGGAGCTTTTTAGAGGGTGCAGAGCAGCATTTATCCCGGCAAGGAGAGCGGGACTGAGAGGCCTCGGCAGATCTGGAGATAGGGGACAGGTGGAGATGCCTCGTAGTAGCCTAAGACTGTTCTCAGAGGCACATGTGCAAGAAGGCTTGTGTTCAGAGGACTCCCAGGACATTGAGTTGATTTCCTGAATTCCGTACGCACTTTCTGTGATGGTCATCAGGCCAAATCTGTATAACTGACCTCATCTGTGTTTGGTTCTTCAGTGTAGTCATTTCTTTTGAGTTAGAGGTGGAAAGCACAGGGCAGGGAGGGCACCAGAGTTAATCTCAGAAGTGGGATGTGTTTATACCATCCCACAGGCTGGGTGAGTTATACCAAAGCTACACTTATTGATGGCAGTGAGCAAGGTTTCATATGGCAGGAACCAAGGCCGTGGAGGTGCAGCTGAAGACACACAGCCTTGTAGGGGAGCTCTGGGGTGGGAGGTTCCCCTGACTCTTCCATGGGGGAAACTGAGGCGTCACTTTCAGTCTGAACTAAAAGCTACAGAAGCTCAAGTCACAGCTGCCCCAGGTTACAATTAATGAGGAAAACCTGGTCTCCTCACTGGGGCCATGTCCCTAGGCCTGGACCCAGGAAGGCACCATCATCATGGATGAGAGGTTGATTCCTCCTTCAGCTGATGGGAAAAACAATCTAGAGGCCACTGTCCCCTTGCTACATCGTGAAAGCTTCTCCATCACCACACCCTCCTTCATCCTGTGAAAAGAGTGACAGCCATTCTCTTTCTCAGAAATCCTTATCAGTTTCATCTTTCACAGCTGTCCTTAACACTGTTATCCTGATTCTGACTACAGAATATTTAGGAAGTAGAGATGAAGGAAGAGGGAGGAAAAATGGGAACATGATCTGATCTGCTGGCAGGTCCACTGGAAGAAACTTTAAGAAAAGTGAGGTGAATCTTTCCTCTGAACTGCATTCACTGATTCTTAATTTCACTCATATATTCACTCAATGATTACTGGATTCACTCAATGAGCACTGGATTTGGTTCTGGGAATTCAGAGAAAATGTCATCTGTCATCAAAGAGCTCATGATATAGGAGGGGAAGACAAGTACACAAACAAATAGGTATAAAACAGTGGTTTGCTCTAACAGAGGTATGTTTCAAGGAAAAGTAGAACAGAGAGGCAATGCTAGGTCTATTTTGGGCAGCTAGAGAAGGCTTCTTCAAGACAAGGATGAAGTACAAGTATCCCAGGTGACTCGGAGTGGTCATTCTATGGGAAGAAGACAACACATACCCTAGGATAGAGGCATGTGAGCAAGCTGAGAGGCAGCTTGACTTCTAAATTATATTCCTGCCTTGCTGCACAGGCTAGACCTGCTCAGTCACCCTGAGTATTCCAGTTCCCAATCTTTCCCCTTGCACCGTAATACTGGGGTCAGCATGAAGGCTGGGGGACAGGGGAGCTATCAATTAGATGTAAAGGATTCTATCTCAAGAGACGGGATGATGAGTGGATGACATTTTCCATTACACCTGGTGGGTTGGCAGCACAAAACATCTCATCCAAAATAATCCACTTTTTGAAGAACCTGTGATAGCTTCTGTCTCAGCACCAAGCACACAGCATCTAAGAAGCAAACTGGCCTAGATGGACACGGATGGTTGCTTTCACCCCCACCCACCCAGAATCAGGATATGAGTCCTCAAAACTATAATTTACAGTCTGGTCTTTGGGGCCAAAACAGGCACATGTCACACACACCAAGGGCTCGTCCATTGCTTGAGCTATCACACCAAGAAGGGCTTGCGTTTGGCCAGTGAAATCAAGGAGGGAGAAGGAAGGTATGTGATTGACGTACCTGCGCTTCCTGGCTTTCCGGTGACATTATTTGGTGGTAAAGGCTTTCTTCGTGGGGGCGTGGGTCTAGGTGGCAAGGGTGGGCGAAGAATGCCTGGGATTGTAGCTAGGAGATTATATTACAGATAAAGTGGTCATAAGGATTCACTCCATAAAAATCACGGATTTAAAAAAAATATAATGTTTGACAAGTAGCAGTTGGATGAGAGAGAATAGATTCTATAGAAAAGTGCCTGCAATACTTTCTGATATTCTTCTAAATTAGTGCTCGTAACGTACCCAGGGATAATGAAGCACATTTGTGTATGGGGAAAATATTCTCTAATTATAGATGAAAATATAGCAGTGCATCTGCCCTTTGAAAGGAAAAGTAGAACATAGATGTATAGAACTTATCATCTTTAGTTTCCTATATAGACTCAACAGTAGCATTTCTGCGTCTCATTATCTCCAATTACCTTTGATTTGCAGGCTACAATTCTTACACCATTTTAGCTTTGAGTTGGTAAAGCACATAATTTCTCCTTTAGTAGGTGTTCCACCCCATCCTCCAACTCTATTATTTAATTATAATTAAACAAGCACTTTCAGAACTTCTCAAAAGATTACAACAAAATAGCCCTGATGGCAGAAGCAATAAGCCTGTGGCCATGGAGAGCAGAGTCACCACACAAGGGCACCTGGCCAGGGAGCTGTAAGTGAGAGGCAAAGTTTCACATCCACTCTGCTCTCTCACCCACCCATGAGCCCTGGTGCAAGGCTGCCAGCCCAGAGGAAAGGAACGTTTTTCTAAATGGTTTGCCTGAAGGGCAAAGGGAAGAGACACCTTTTTATAATCTGCACAAAGGCGGACGAGGCTTGAGGTACCTGGAGCAGCCCACCTTAACCCACATTTTCTTTTAAGTCTTGTGTTATAGCTTAAAAATTCATCTCTTTCTTTGCATAATATGTTGGTTTAAAAATCTTCAAGTAGGGGCTTCCCGGGTGGCGCAGTGGTTGAGAACCTGCCTGCCAATGCAGGGGACACGGGTTCGAGCCCTGGTCTGGGAAGATCCCACATGCCGCGGAGCAACTAGGCCCGTGAGCCACAACTACTGAGCCTGCGCGTCTGGAGCCTGTGCTCCACAACAAGAGAGGCCGCGATAGTGAGAGGCCCGCGCACCGCGATGAAGAGTGGCCCCCGCTCGCCGCAACTAGAGAAAGCCCTCACACAGAAACGAAGACCCAACACAGCCAAAAATAAATAAATTAATAAAAAAAAAAAAGTATATAAAAAAATTTTCAAGTAAAATTGACAATCCAGGAAAATGCCCTGTGGCTTTAAGTACTTCCTGGGATATTAGGAGTTGTGCAGGTGCGTGCATGTGTGTGTGCACGTACTGCAGGGTGGGAGGGAGAGTGAGTGGTGACGATAGAATATAGATCTCTAACCCAGACATTAATGCATCAGAGTAGATTTCACAGCATCCTTTTAAAAGCACAGAGTTCTTATTCAATGCAAAGATATTATCGCTTCATAATTTTGGCCTATTATATAGAGCACAGCCTCAAATTAGAAACATAAATCATTTCAGGCAAAAGGATATTATAATAAATTACACAAGAACAAAACTTGTATAGGATGAAAGCTAGAATCTACCGTTATGCCTCAGCATTTGTCCACTGTGGCCCCTCAGAACATTATCTAAAGTAATTATTAAATCAGTGCCTCGTTACAGGTTCTTATTAATATTCAATTTGTGCATAAAGCACTTTTTATTTTCCCGAAGATAATATTTTGGTATGTTTATCTAGCAATACCCCGGTACTGTTAGCATGGTTCTGGTGCTTTGGGGACGGTGAGGATGTTACTTTTTTTTTGCTGCAGCACATGTCACTTGCAGTTACAAGTTTCGGAGCAGAGCTGAGTGAGGGAGTCAGCATTTTATTCCTTACCTGGTTTTTTTGTGGAGTGAGAAGAGTCCACTGACACATTTCTATCAGCACCGGATGGCAGTGGTGCTTGCTTGACCCCTGTGAGCAGAGAGGATGACAGAATAAATAGATAGCAAAAATGTGGTAAATATTCTTCACAGAAACTTTTTGTGCTCAGACAGTTTGGCTTCTCCCATCTGCGTATAGGAAAAAACACTTAAAGCCCTACTGCATTCATTAGTTGTGATTTTTTCTCTGAAGAGTTAGTGTTTGATTGCAGAACGTGGTTTTGCCTTAATTTTCTACGATGCCCACCCCGCACTGCCTGCCTGGGTGATATTGTTTTGCCAGGAGTAGTTCATCTACAGTGATTGGCTATTTTTTTTTTTTGTTTTTTTGCCAATATTCATGGGCAAATTTTGTGGTTTTTAAAAAAATTTTCTCCAACTCCTCTACCCCAATGAAAACCCTTCAAATTCCAGTGTGTTTGGGTTTGTACTTAATGAATTGACTTTAAAAATATTTTTTGAGAGTTCTTGGCTAGAAGGCTGGTTAGGCCACAGACTGGATCTGTGCTTCTGAGATTTGTAAATTAGGCCTGGGCACGCCTAGAATTCCAAATTGCTGTTTGGAAGAAACTGACCTGAAAATTACTTTGCGCGCTATTTTATCTCTTAAGTCCCTCAAACACAATCTGGTGCTAGGGTTTTGGGTAGCAATCCTAAGGGTAGAGGGAACCAATTTAGTTTTTGTCCTGCTTTTTAAAAATTATTATTCTTTTACATTATAAAATAATCTTCCCTGATGTGGCCGGCAGTCTTCATCAAGAAATAATAGGAACAGACGTTTTTTCGAATCTCAAAAGTAAATATTATCTTAGATATAATGGCTCATCCTAAAAAGAGAATCCATACTCTGAGGACCTGACTATAATTCACCGATTAAAAAATAAGAATAAACATTGAATTAATATACTAGTTAGTATATTAACAAGGACAAGCACAAGAACAACCCTGTTTTGAGTTCCAGGACTCTGTAGGGACATTATACACTCATTCTCATTTAATGTGTCGGCAGATATATTAAGTATACAACAGAAGCTGATATTTTCACATTAATTTATGAAATTATTATAACTATAATGGGCATTAATCAGCATTATAATATTAACTTATTAGTATTATTAACAGATATAATAATAATTATGATTAACATTAATTTATGAAACCTAATATTACAATCCCACACCCTCTGCTATTTGAATAAGAGATAACATATAAAATCAAGGTGAATGTTTGTATGTAGCCATGAATCAACTGCTGTTTATTTGTGGTAGGAAAAAAATGTTTCTGTGGTCACTGACTATTTTGTTGCTCATCCCACAGGCATTGTGAGAACAAATAGCTCATTAGTCTTCTTCCTGTGCCCTCCTCTTAGTGGTAATGGCGGTGGGAAATGACTCATTCGGGTGGTTACTCTGTCCATGGCTTAAGGGAATGCAAAGTGCTTTCATTTGTGTCTCTGGGATAACCTGGCTTGCTGAGATCTGATTTACCACTATTTTTCGAGGGTAAAACTGTATTATATCCTCTAGAAGCTTAGTAGGCTATGTGTGCCTTCAGTAGATCCTTCTTCATAGCCTTTCTCCAAATCTTTCCACCCTTAAAAAAAAAAAGTATTTTGATCCAGTACTGCACAAGCACCTTACATATTCACGATGTGATTTGATCCATACAACTCTTCTGGGTGGGAGATACCACCCGGGTCTCACAGATGAGGAAACCCAAGGCAAGGGGAGAGTAAGCACTTGCCCAAAGACTCACAGCTGAAGTGGAGGCATTCACACCCATGTGTGCCCAGCTTAAGCCCATCTCTTAAGCTATAATTGGGATAGTACAGAGTGCTTTTTCCTGTCATCTTCTTCTCTCTGTTAAAGAGAAAACCACAGGCCCAAAATGGCATCACCTGTGCTAAAGCCCATGATACCAAGCCTAGACTTAAAACCTGACTTAACTGCAGTTTTGACCTTCCCCAGAAATGTAATCTCAATCAATCAGTCTGGAATTCTCTGGTCAGCACCACACCCTTCATCCCCCAGAGGAAGAAGAGGCAATCTACATAAAACCCATGCAATTCCCTCCTACCCAAAAAGAAGTTGTCCTGGCCTAAAAATAGTATTTTCTTTTCTATTGCTAATAGTTCCCTTGCCCCACCCTTCTTCCTATAAAAAAAAACCTTCCATTTTGTACAACCCTTCAGAGTGCCCTTCTGGGTGCTAGATGGGATGCTGCCTGATTCATAAATTGTTGAATAAAGCCAATTAAATCTTCAAATTTACTTGGTTGAATTTTGTTTTTTAACGCTTCTCTTACTCTTCACAATGACTCTGACTTTAGCCCTCAAGTCCTATACTTTTTCTTTTGGGTGGTTTGAAGTGCCACCACTGGGTAAGGGCTAAACAGCCATGGCTGGCAAGCATGTGTCATTCAGCCATGCCACTGGTGTGTGGGACTCAGAAATACAAGGATGACATGGTTTCCCAACCAGGCACATGCAAATCCAACAAGTCACAGGCTGGTGAAATGGAGATCTAGGAGAGAATACAAAAGTCTGCAGGATTACTTTATGAATAAGATCAAACATGTAAACATCCCTGGCCTCTTTTCCAGTTATGGGAGAAATCAGCAGAAATGAGCCATTTTCTGTCACTTTCTGTATAGGCAGAGATGGAAGCATCATACTGTTACGATTCTTATAGGTTAAGTACCCAAATCAATAGAATGTCAGCTGCTAAACTGGACTTTGTCCAGCCTTTAGAAACAGAGAAAAGTCAGTAGTGGATGAGAATGTTGGTAAGAACCCAGCAGAAGGCAGCTGTGGGACGCAGGGAAAGAGCATTGAACTGGGGACAGGAGACTGAACTCCAGTTCTGGCCTTGGTTCCACCTAGCTGTGGTTTGCATGTCAGCCAGGAGTAGTATGAGCACGGGACCTGGAGACCAGTGAACTTCTGTGGCCCTGAAATGAGGAGAGCAAATAAATGCCAAAGGTAGCAGAGAGGCAATGGGAGGGCAAAGGAGAAGCCAATAAGAGCTACTGCAGAGAAAGAATCCTCAGGAATTGGCAATCAGCCAGTCTGGCCCAGGCTGCGACCTGAATTCTTTTTCCCTCAGGCAGGATTAATCTACTATTTTCTAAAGGGCAGAGTTGGCTCTGGAAGAACCAAGACTTCAGCTTCAGTGTGAACACCCATTGCCATATGGGACTTCTCCAAAAATATCTGGATTTACATAGTTCACTCTTTAGCAATTTATTGTCAAAAATGAAGTAAGGATTTGGGTATTTTTCACCATGGCAACAGAAACTTTGCAAACAAACACAGTAAACTGGGAATCAATTTCCAAATGTATCAGAGACTATTCCCTGTGACCAAAAGGAGTGGTATTTATGGATGATTGGTTTCCTCACCCTTGTCTCCAAATCTTAGCGCCTGGCTAAAAAGTCAGGGCTGAGGAGCCAGCAGACTGAAAGATTTCGCCACAGCTCAGACAGACACATTCCTCACCTTGGAGGGGTCTAGGTTCTGGTCGTCAGGCACACTCCGTGTGGGGTCAGTGAAGTGTGGATTCCTCATTAGGAGAAGACGGAGTAGAGAAAGGAGTTTGGGGTTCAGGTATCTAACATATCTGCCAAACCACATGTGCCAAGGTGGTTTGCAAACTACATTTTGCCTGGCACATAATGGGCTTTCAATAAATGTCAGTGGAATGAAAGAATCGTTGCACAACTCAGCAGCTTCCTTCCATAGGCAGAAAGTTGGAGAGATTGTCTAGCACAGAATGGGCAAATTTTTTCTGTCAAGGGTTAGACAGTAAATATTTTCAGCTCTGTGGGCCATACTGTCTCTGTCACAACTATTCAATTCTGCCACTGCATTGTGAAAGCAAGCCATGTTTCTATAGAACTTTATTTACAAAAAAAAAGGCAGTGAGCTGGGTTTGGTCTGTGGGATTGTACTTTGTGCAATCCCCTTGGTCTAGGGCATGCTGTTGCATCTCTGGAGTCAGATCTCAAGTTGGTTATAACATGTAGAACATATCAGTTAAGCTGAGACACATCTCTGGAAACCCTGAAAAAGCAGACTGCTGGAAAAATGACCTACCTAAAATTTCATTCTCTGAAGGCTACTTTCTAACTTTAAGGTGGAGAAATATTTATACATATACATGTGAAATAAACATAAAGCAGGGTAAGTATCTATAATGATGCTATAAATTAAGAAACTTGGCTCAAGATAATTTAAAGATTCCTGGGGTTTATGGAATCATTGCAAGAATTGTATAGAGGCCCAAAGAATCAAGGGCCATAGTTTTGAGGCCTCAGAATCTTTCTTTTTTAGTGTTCCAAAGCCACAACATTAAGTGGCCTAAGACCATGAAGAATATGTCCTATAAATCCTAAACACATCCTTTTATCAACTGATTTTTTTATATGTAAAATATCTGTGCTGAAAATTTCAGCAAGAAACACTATAGGAAAATATATGTGAGATGGATAAGAAACATACATATTATGGGTGAAATGTCAAAGTCGGATAAGGAATCAGTTAACACAAAAATGGTGTCTCATTAAGACTCAATAGAGGTTAGAAGTGAGTATGAATGAGATAGTAGGACTGGGTCAGAGAAGAAAGAAAAGAAACTTGATGTGAATATCTGCATTTCTATAAACAAGTTAGATCAAAACTATGCACAGTCTAAGTAAGGTGGACTCATGTAAGTCTACAACCTGAAGAGAACAGATTTAAAAACATTCTTTTTCTCAACAATTTCTCAAGACACTATTTCCCAGGCAAATACTTCAAGAGCTGTTAAATTTTTCTTTCATAATATGCTACACAATGGCATCTGTAATTTGCGATTTTTATACCATTACTTCTTTTCTTGCCTTATTGCACTGGCTTAACACTCCAATCCTATTTTCAACGGAAGGGGTAAAAGTAGGAATTCTTGCTTATGTTCTTGATGCTAGAAGAAAAATATTTAAACTTTCACTGTGAAATAGGATGGTAGCTGTAGGTTTTTCACAGATGCCCTTTATCAGAGTGAGGAAAATTCCTTCTATTCCTAGTTTTCAGAGTTTCCATCATGAATGGTTTTTGAATTTTGTCTAATGGTTGATTTTTTTTTATTTATTGAGATGATCATATGATGTTTTCCTTTGCTCTGTTAATGTGGTAAATTACACTAATTTGTTTGAATGTTAAGCCAATCTTGCATTCCTGAGGTAAATATCATTTGGTTGTTATATGTTGTGGTAGACAAGGAGATGTACCACCCATATGTCCAATCAAGGCTCTCTCAGCTGAGGCTGACCCTGAAGGATATGACAGTGGGATACTGTCTGTTGACTTCATTCCCTTCAGGTAGGCAGCAAGTCCTTCCCTGAAGGGGGATCCCAATAGACAGACATCAGAACATAGAACATGTGCAACACATTTTGATTGGGGATGGTAGTGGAGCAAGGAAAGGGGAAACAATGAGCTCAGCTTTGTTTACCTGTGCCTATCAACCTATTTCTTTTCTTTTTTAAAAATAAATTTTATTTATTTATTTATTTTTGGCTGTGTTGGGTCTTCATTGCTGCGCGTGTGCTTTCTCTAGTTGCTGCGAGCGGGGGCTACTCTTCATTGTGATGTGTGGACTTCTCATTGAGGTGGCTTCTCTTGTTGTGGAGCACAGGCTCTATGCATGCGGGCTTCAGTAGTTGTGTCACATGGGCTCAGTAGTTGTGGCTCGCGTGCTCTAGAGTGCAGGCTCAGTAGTTGTGGTGCACGGGCTTAGTTGCTCTGCGGCATGTGGGATCTTCCTGGACCAGGGCTTGAACTCATGTCTGCTGCGTTGGCAGGTGGATTCTTAACCACTGCACCACCAGGGAAGCCCCACATTTTACATTTAGATCTATGATCCACCTTGAGTTCCTTTTTGTTTAGGTAGAGGAGTTGTTTTTTTGTTTGTTTGTTTGGTTGGTTTTTGTTTTGTTTAGTGTTTTTGCATACAGATATCCAGTTTTTCCAGCACCATCTGTTGAAAACACTTTCATTTCTCTGTTGAACTGCCTTTGTACCTTTGCCCCACATCATTTCACCATAATTGTGTGAGTCTATTTGGTTGATGGTGCTGTTTAGATCTCTATTCTTGCTAATATCCTGTCTGCTCATTTTTTTAAAATTAATTAATTAATTAATTAATTTTTGGCTGCCTTGGGTCTTCATTGCTGTGTGTAGGCTTTCTCTAGTCACCGCAAGCAGGGGCTACTCTGCAGTGTGGTGCGTGGGCTTCTCATTGTGATGGTGGCTTCTCTTTTTGCAGAGCACGGGCTCTAGGTGTGCAGGCTTTAGTAGTTGTGGCGTGCAGGCTCAGCAGTCCATCAATCTATTTCTACCAGCAACCAACTAATTAAACTGAAGAAGTCCTGGTAAGAGATCATCCTTTCAAAGCTAAGTTAGGTGAGTTATTACAAAGTTGACTTTATCTACACAAGAGGGTAACAGATGTCAGTTTGTATTACAAGTGGCTCTGGAAAAAATATTTATATTGCTGATAAACTAAAATATAATAATGCTCTGTTTTCCCTCCAAAAGACAGAATTTTCCTTGTGAGAATCAATGCATGATTATACTGAAGGTTAATGGCTTTCAAGTTTGATCATAGCTACTTGTTCTTTGTTTTGTTGACATAAATACTTTCTTCTATTTTTACTTAGGCAAACTCCAGGGAATTATTTTGAATATTAAGAAGGTGGCTCTGTTTAGAGCCAGACTGTTTACATCAATCTGAGACACTATGAACTGCCTAATCCCACTTGGGAAAAATAAAAGGAGCAGCTGAGCATAAATAGATATTGGAATGCTTTCTTGCTTTTCATGAGTCAGGAATTTATACTATCTGCCTCATTAATTGAAGGGAAGTGAATTCCTAGAACTTCAGATATTGTAATAACCGAGTACAAGAACACATACTTAAAAAAAAAATCTAAATCGTTTTTAGACTGAATACATGCCTTCAGGTAGTATCCACATCTCTTTCTCATTAGGGAATAATTATGGGTTGATTTTATATATACATATTAAATAAACTGTAATTTTTATGCTTTTTTACATAAGCAGGCACAAGATTTGCACTATTTAAAAAATATTTCAAGGGAACAATGCAATCCCATATTAAGGCATTTAATAACCACCATTTATCCACTTGGTGAGTTGAGTGTTTGAACTTTTATCAGATCATTGTCCTATTTATCTGTATGGTGTCCCATAGACCAGACTGGATTAGGGCAATGTCATTGAATCAAACTGAATGATCTGGAAACACTGATATGCTTGTAACCAGGGTGATCATTTGCTAACTGCTCTTCTCATTTAAATGTCATATTCCAGGTGGCTAACAGATCTGAGTGTTTTAAAAAAATTTCAAAGGTACTTGTGAAATTATAAACTGGAAAACGAACTGATAACAGTCTCAAAGACCAAACCTGTATATAGAAAGTGTTTTGAAATTAGGGAAACAGCTATTTTGATATTTTAATTCAATAATTCATATTCAGGATATTTTTAAGAATCAAGACTATATATTGTAGCTGTAGCTGATTTAGTGGACTAGGCTGAGAAAAGTGAAAAACTATCTTTTAATCTTTTCAGAGACATTTGAAATTTTTTTGTTGTTGTTGAAATTTTGACTTCGGAATGAATCACAAGTTTCAATTCTATGAACTTCCAAAACTGGCTGTACTAACAAAACTGGTAAAAAAGGAATTGAAATGTGCATTCAACAAAGTCATAAAAATTGAATGAAAACATTTAGAGTTTAATAGGATCAAAAGGAAATAAATTTGTGATCATTACCTGTTCCCATTCCATCCCCTTTGGGCATTGTACTGGGTTTGGGTCTACTAGGTCTTGTAGTTGTCCTATTCAGAACTACAATAAAGTGGGAAATAAATAGTTTAGACATTTTTTAATTGAAAATTTGTAGCCAAGGAAAATAAAAGTTTCCAGAGAATTGGAAGTCATTTAACTGGGCAATAAAAATATGATGACTTACCAAAAACTATTGTTCAGAATATAGAAATCACAAGTCTGGTATAAAAATCATAGACTTGAATTTGAGACCTGAGTATGTACTCTGAGACTTGAAAAAATAGAGGGAATTTATATTTCTAAGTGGGAACTAGCTGGCTTCATTTATAAGCACTAGATACATTCCAAAATGGAACTGAAGAAAGATCAGGACTACGTATGCCGAAAGAAAACCCAAAACTTGATGTGTATTTATTTGTCAAGGCCTCCTAACACATAAGTTGGTGGTCCTTTTGGAGGAGTCTCTAGGTACATATGCTCCCTCATAATCTTGGCCCAAGTCCACCGTTAAACACAGAACTATGATAAAACCATTGAAATTTCTCTCCTACTCTGTTGAGAGTCATAATATTACAAAAACATTGAAGTCAGCTGTTTTATCTTCCATTAAGCAGAGTTTTCAAGGAAAAGCACTAAGTGTATTGCGATTAAGAGAGTGAGTTCTGAAGCCAGACTGCTTGCCTTCGAATCCACTTCCTAGCCCTTCTTAAGCCTTAGCTTCCTCAGCCTTACCTCACAGGATGCATGGTTAGCACACCGTCACTGTTAGCCATTATTGTTACTGTTTCCTTATTTTGTAGAAAGGTTTAATATAACCAGCCACACGTTCAATTCTCAACAGTTATCATGATACAAAAATCACATGGAGTCGGAGGATTATTCCAAAAAATATGGGTTCCTCCATAAATCAAAGAAAAATGTATTTGTTCTTTCTTCCATGTGCCTGGAGAGATGTTCACTGGGAATGTTAGCTTATAAGCCATTTTTGTCATTTAGAACTTTAAAACTTCTTAGACTCACAGAGGAGAAAAGGGACAGAAGACACCAGAGTCTCTGGTCCAACTTGTACGTTAGCATAGGAGTGATTTATATGGACCCAATCAACCCCCAAGTTAACTTTTCACTAACAAGCTCCAGTGAGGGAGATCCTAAATCCTTTGGTGAGTTTAGTAGATTTAAAGTATTTTCTGGGAATTCCCTAGCAGTCCAGTGGTTAGGGCTCAGCACTTTCACTGCTGGGGCCCAAGTTCGATCCCTGGTAAGGGAACTAAGTTCCTGCAAGACGCATGTCGTGGTCAAAAATAAAAAAGTATTTTCCAGTTTATTATCACTTTACTTTGATGTTTACAACCTGTAAAATGTGTTTTGTTTTGTTTTTTTTTAATCTGAAAGAATCAAGTAAAAATATTCTCCCAGAACAAGAGCCTTTTATAATGGAAGAGGTCTTTTCTTAAAAGATAACATTTGAAACATGTAATATATCATAGCTAATGCTAATGCTATCTCTATAACTGCCATGGAAAACTGAAGAAGGAGGGAAAAGTATGTGTGATTTATGCAAAAATACTATTTAAAAAATGCTTTTATATTTTTAAGCTTCCGTGGTGGTCTCTAAATCTGATTATCCTTAAAAATCTCAGTCAAGTCTTGCCACTTCCATGGATTCATTATTTCCTCTCTACTTACCCACAAGGATCAGAATTTTGTATGTAATTTATTTCAGTTTAAGGATATATAGCCTTCATTTGGTATATTTGGCTGTTTCAATATTTTTTTTTTTTGGCAGTGCCATGCAGCATGTGGGATCCTAGTTGCCTGACCAGAGATTGAACCCATGCCCCCTGCAGTGGAAGTGTGGAGTTTTAACCACTGGACCGCCAGGGAATTCCTCAATACATTTTATATCTTCTCAGATATGTTGATTATTTAGGTCATCAGAAAGAGAAACAACTTACCAGGTCTGATGTGTGGTTTGTCGGGTGTTCTGGGCTTCACAGGAGTTGTATACAATCTGTGTGGTGCTGAAACAGAGGAAACGTTTCACATTTAATAACCAGCACTCTTGAGCTCAATAAATGGAGATTTAGTACTCTACAGACCAACAACTTGTATACTTTGCATGGAAGTATAAAGAATATTCTTAAATCTCCAGGTATGCATTACAGCACTGATGCTAAAGGAAAATAAAGCAAGTGAAAATATTCATGACTGGAAATTAAAGATGCACATAGTCAAAGTGAGGTAGGTCATTGGTAATGTGTGTTAAGGATTAGTCATCATTTAGTCCATGTTTTTCAGGGGCATTTATTTCACCACATGGTTGCTTAATATGGTAAACATATAAGCCAACCATCTACCCCTCCATCTATCCATGTGTCTGTCCATTTGTCCATCAACCCATCCATCCATCCATCCATTCACATCTCTCAATTAGGAAGTCACTGTGAAACATTATTTTGCCAAAGAAGACAAATAATATTAAAGGCAGAAAGAAAAATATTTTTAGGTATGTAAGAAGAAAAGAGTAGAAACATGTGGTCTGTATCTAAATGTCTTAGCTCATGAACCCTGAAGTGAATAAATACTCACTTAGTGCCATCCATTAAAACTTTAGGGATGAGAGAAAATGACCTCTGGTGTCCTGCCCATCAAGAGAGGGTGAGCAAAGATCAAGAACTCAGACAGCCCTGGGACCAACATGCCACCTTGTTACTTCCTGCTCCTGTTATCCAGGGCCTGGCACAGTGAGGACCATTAATGAAGAGTTGTCAAATACATAAAAAAAATTAGTGACTATTGTAAGCAGGCAAATTCAGGAGAAACTGAGCTGAAATATTTTTGCTCCCTAAGCTCTTAAAGTGTGCATCCATCCTGGGATGTGTCTATCCTTGCCTTCCCTCCTCTGCCACCCTTGACACACCACGTTGCCTCCTGCCACCAACTTTCTTGGTAATGCTTTAGCTAAGACTGGAAAAAATTTTCTTGCAAACTTGTTAAGTAGATTATACCATTTCAGTGATTTTGTTCACATCTTGAATGGGTATTTATGTAACCATAAATCAGCAAATGCCTTGCCTACCACATTAAAAAAAATATACCTGCAAAACAGATTATAATGTAGCTCATTTATAAACTTCCAACGCGAAGACTGATGAGTAGAATTTTGCCATACTCAGGCCAAAACCAGCAGACACATACTGAAATTCTCTGTAGGTTTAATGTGGGCCTTTCAAAGTGTGATAACTAGAGTGAACAGAGGTACTGATTTATTTAAAAATAATCAATTCTCACATGCCCTAAAATGTGTGATGATGATTTGCAAATGTTTTTCTTCAATTTTCTTTGAGAGTGGTAGGATTCCCTGTCAGTTGAACATATTTCAGCTTTCTTGTTAATTTCTTCAATGTTAGATTGCTTTTGCTTAAAGAAATATAAGAATCATGGCTCTTATTAGTATCATTCTAGAACACATATGAATTTTAAAACTTTAGAAAAGAAACAGAGCAGAATACAGAAATAATCAGCACTACATTCATTATTTCAAAGCCACAGGATCAGAATTTTGGTTTTATTTTTTCTACAGTCTTTACTTAAATCTTGAAAGAACTTTTTATAAAGGAGCTGAAATATAAATTATGTTTGGGCTGTGAGTTATTCACATAGCTCATCACCAGGTAACACATGGCCTTGAGAAAACTGCTTGAGGGTTTCAATTTTAAATTAAAAAAAAAAAAAGACAATGGTGCATTGTGAGAATGTAACATTGTAAATAACATCTCCACATAGTTTTTGGTGACTAATAATAAAAATAATTTTAAAAGATGGCTTCATATCTAAAGAGTTTTATAAAAATCATTTAAAAAGAACACTAAAAATACTTGACAAAGATAACATCAAAAATAGACAAACAAGGATTATAGGAGAAATACCTTGAAGGACCTTTGTTTTGCCCAGTATAGGGAGAGGGGAAGAAGGGTACAACCTTCCCTGGGTGGCATAAGGATCAGGGGGCTGAAATAAGTAAAATAATCAAAATGGCCTCAGAATGCCTCTGGCCAAGTGGATTTCTACCATGGGTTGATATGAGAGGGGCAAAGGAGAGAAGCTTGAATAGGTCAGGGTTTAGGTTATAGCTGCAGGGAATTATCTCAGCAGACAAAGAAACAAGAATGGCACAGAGAAAATGTGCCAGAGATCCTATTAGTAGGTTCATGCTGTAGGCTTTAGGCACTAAGTTTCTTTGGAGCACTTGGGCCCCACTGCTGAGGGCTTGGAGACCAAAAAGCCACAAGGTCCTGGTACATGCGTGGGTGGAGTATGAAGACCAAGAGAAACAATTTCACCCCTACAGCGTCTCTCAAATTGTTGTGTGCTGTCTTGCGCATCTGATGCCTACTATTAGAAACAAAACACAACACAACAAAAATAATACAGTAGGTTGACCTCCTTGTCCATAGAGATCAGGCACGCGTTTATGAGGGTTGGGTCAGAGGGTGACCCTAGGACACACAGTGTGCTGTTACTAAAGTTGACCCTATACTCCCAAGAAGGGTTACTGGCCTGGACCAGGTTGGAAATGCATTTCTGGTGAGCCCACTTTAAAGAGTCTTGGCATGAGTCTAGAAAAGTGTGAATCCCAGAGCTGCACAAGTTAGGCTCAAGCTAAGGATCCTCAGAACATAAGAAAGTAATTAAAATACAGTACATTATATAAATATGTTAAGACAATTCATAGAATGATATCAAATCCTGGATATACATCCAATCAACTGTGAAACTCATCTAATAAAACCATGTTCTAGAAGCAATTTGATAAAAATATTGATACTCCCATTAAAGTAAGAAAAAGCAAAAACAAGAAAAGAACAGGTCTATGATTTTTAGCCTCAATTCTGAAATCTACAAAGCTTTAAAAAGCTGAAATCTTTTTCTCATTTGGCAATACAACCTGAGCTGAATAGAGTATTTACCCTGCTTATTGTAAATATTTATATGTTTTGCTGTAAAAACATCAATGTGTTTGATTATGAGAATCCAGCTATCTTCTTTCAAGCCAGACATTAAAGAGGTTTGCAAAAACATTAAAAAATAAACATATAAAAATCAGGATGTGGTATGGACATAATAGGATTGAACATCTGCTGTTAATGGCTGAAGCTATTAATGAGGGTATGGGAGGGCTGTCATTATACTGGCTCCTTACTTCTGTGTATATTTTTTAAATAAATAAAAGTTAGTAAGTAGAAAGGTAATAAAGTAAATAATAAAATAAACATTTAAACCATTATAAAAATTAAATGAAACAAGTTCAAAAGATTTAGAAAATTTACAGGAACTGTCCTGTACCATAGAGAGTATTGTCAGTCATGTTTATTTAGAACAAGTACTGATCCGCTTATTATAAAATATACCTTAAAATTAGATTTATTTTATTATCATTTCCTCTTATTGCTTTGTTTCTTCCACAGATCTCCCTCCCCAATTATAACTGACAACTGAGTACAATAAATTTGTCTTACAACTCTTTAAAAATTATTTGCTCTTGCTTTTTGGGCTTTCTCCCATATGCTAGAGGTAGACATGGGCAAAAGAGGGTGATTAAGGGGAAAAAAAGAAAAAAAAAAAAACCACGAAAATACTAGAAATCTGCAAATGGTTACAATCCAAGTAGGACAGAAAGATATAAAAAGGAAAGACTACTGAGAGCATGAAGATGTGAGAGACAGCTCTGTGCAGGTGAGTTAACTTCCCAGAAAGTAGAAGGAAAAAATAATATAAGGAGACCCAAGAACAAAGCTTCTTGGATGTTTTAATATTAATTCATCATTAAAAATTGATTGTTCTTGTTACTAGTTTCCTTTCTCAGGCCACAATACCAACACGTTCATCAAGTTTGGGAGATGGGACAGAGGGAGAAAAAGAGAGAGAGAAAGGAGGAGGAGGAAGGAGAAGGAGGAAGGTAATAAAGATTCTTATTTATCAGATGTGGAAAATGAGGCAAAAGAAGGTCAAGCAAGGAAAAAAAATGGGAGCTCTCTTTCTTAGTCATCAGCATGAAGCAGTCAGCCATACATTCAAAAGCACAGCTCTAACTAAAGAAATTGTCTTTCCTACATTCAACTGGTATTCATACAAATATTCCTATTTGGCTGATGTCTTGTACTTATGAAATGAAAAAACTTAACTCACTGTGATGAAAAATTACATTCTTAAAAGAAAATTTTCTTCCTGCTTAAAAAAGAAGGAAAAGTTACTATCCAGAGGTGGGGAAATAGCATTACCCTGAGTTGTCTTTGCCAATTCAGTTGTTCGTGGAAACTTAGTTGTGAAGAGTTCTTGGGTGGATTGGTCTGTTTCTGCTGGGGGAAACACAGTAAGATGGATGGCTTTAAATGATTATCATTATGAATGGGTCAAAAAAAAAAAAAAAAAGAAAAACCCTACTCTTTTCTAACCCGTACAGTGATAAAAGGGTAAATTGCATTAATAACTATGCCCAATAACCATCATATGTCAAAGATAATGGTATATTTTAATAACTCTCATTTATTATATTTACTGTCTTCTTACACTATTATTTTAATGATTATTATAAGGATTTCAAAAGCTTTTAGTTCAGGACCATTGTTTCATGATACTGGACATGGCTATATTCTTGCATATGCCTCCTAACTGTCTTTATGTATTATTGCCTTCATGTTTCCTCCCTGTTTCATGAGCTCCACAAATTATTTAGGTAAGCTGGAAAAAAAATAGATCATAGAAAATAATGCGTGTTCACACCATAGAAGAATAAATATCTTATTTATCTCATGTGAAAATCAAAGTTTGTTTATTGACATACCGGTGCATTATTCCTGACAAAATAAAAATAAGTATGGCAATACTCCCAGTCCCATATTATCTTGAAATCATTACAACATCATACCGACATAGCAAATTACACTGTTCACTTTGTTACATACTGGATCCAAGGAAATACTTGGTGCAAATAATATGTTGTCATCTTATTTTCTGCCTGTTTCATAATCTGAATTCTGCTCATAAGAGAGATTCTTGTGATAGTTGGCCCAGTAAACTGAGATACATTAAAAAAAACAGGGAGTGGAATTTAGATAATTAGCACATCCAGCAGTGGTTCTTGATAAGTACTTTTGACTTTGCCATCATGGGTAATGTTGACTTTGAGGGCCTAGGCTACAATAGATGAGTATTTGGTAATTAGTATACATTTGCTCATTCAGTTAAAAATTTTTTCCTTTGAAAAGGATTCCATTTTAAAATGTGATCAGTAACTTCATTTCAGCAGACACACACAAAGGATGGGTTTATCTGAAAACGGATGAAGGGAGGAAAATAAAGCCACTGATTTAAACAGCCACGTGGGATATAGCATGGACAGGGCAGAGGAGCCAACAAACACAAGCTGGGAACTCTTGTTTTCCAGTTCATCTTCAGCCAAGTGTCAGGCAAAATGGGTTTTTCCACACAGTGAAGACATTGACGCTGAACTCTTCGAAAGCCTGGCCAGCTCATTCCAACCAACCTTACTGACTCATTCATGCATCTGTGTTCCTCCAGGCTGCCTGCGTGCTCATCAGATTAGTCTGGCTGCCATTCTCTACCCTGTGTCTCTTCCTTATCTGTCTTTAACCTGACAGAACCTTTCACACCTTTAACTTCAACTCTCATTCCAACTGGAAGACCCGGCATACATGTCACCTCCTCTGTGAAGCCTTCCCTGATACCCCCAGGTAGTTTCCTTGTTCAGCATGTTGCTCATTTCTCTATGAATTCATTGTATTGTATAACATGGGGGTGAATTCCAGGAGCTCTGGTGACTGAGTATGTGGGTTCCAATTTGGCTCTGACGTTAGCTGTATGGCTTAACCAGATTTTTAAATCTTTCTGTGCCTCAATTTTCTAAGCTGTAAAATGGGGCAAGTAATAGAAACTACCTTACAAAGTTGTTACGTGCCTTAAATTTAAAAATACGTGTGGAACACTGGGTAGCACAGAGGAAGCACAGCTACTGCTAAATCCTGTCTTCATATTAGATGGCGAGCTCTCCAGGGTAACCTTTAAAACAGTTTTATTTTGGAATTCCTATTGCTTGGCATTGCAGTTAGCCCCCAAAAGATATTCAAATAGTAGATGAAATTTTTCTTCCCAAATGCAGTTCCAAACATGGAAAAAGCCACAAAAGAGTATAGCATTGATATACTTTGGGAAGATTCTTTCTTAAAAAAATAACTGGAATTTTGTCAAGATGTTTCAAAATATTCTTATTTTACATTAGAAATCAGCATAAATATTAGAAGGACAAATATACAGTTAATGTAAAAGAATCAAGCGAAATGGGTATTTTTTTATAATGATAAAAAGAGACCCTCTGTTGTTTGGAAATCCATGAACACAAATGTACATATGGGTACTTTAAGGGCGATTCCTAAAATGTTAAGTCCTCATTGGACTGAAATATTAAAACAAAATTTACCCAGAATGGTTTGTAGTTCCTCTTGACTAGAACTTGGTGAAATCATAGGAATGAAATGGCTGCCTCGTGTCTCTAAAGGAGCTGAAAAGACAAGTACCAAGGTTGTCAATATTTAGATTCAAAAGCCAGCACCCGGCCAGAATAATATTACATGAGATTCCTTTATTTGAAATAGAAAAACGGAAAACATTAAGTGAGTCAGGAAGAAGAAAGTTAAGTGTGCATAGAACATTCAGGAAGATGATTGTGGAACATTAGAATAATGGTTCTCAACAGTTTTTTCCACCAGGATAGATAATAAATGACTTTCAGTGCTTGACACGCTCTATGACCACATCTGGTTAAGATGGGTGTGGGTGAGACATGGTCCTTGGTCTGTCAGCTGCAGCTCTCCCATCCAAGAGAGCACACAGGATTACAACAGGAGAGAGAATATCATCACAGTAGCAAGCATCTGGAGTCTGCTCAAGTTTATTTTTAAAAATACACTGGTGGCAAACTTTAGTATTTTGACCAATATTAATAATAATTACTTGCCAGCATCTTCCACAGCATGCTAGTGGGTTATAACACCACAGCTGAGAACCACTAAACCAGCAGAAAAAGTTAACTAGGTGGGCATGAGTAAGATGGAATCATTATGAACACAGAGACAAATGAGCTAGGTGAGAATGGGCTCGGTAGTGAGCTGTCTTAAGTTGGTCTTCAGAGCAAATCTTTAGAACAGTGAAACCATTGCCTTTCTATTTTGGAAAGAGTCAAAATAATGAGAATGAAACATTGAAGAGGACTGAGGACAGATGATGTTTCAATGTGATCATTTGAGAAAGACCTGCAATCTTGATGGCAGCCAGGAAAATAATTAGAGTGGGTCAAATGGGAAAACCATTACCTAGTGTTGTCTCTGGCAGATCAATTCTAAAGGTAACAGGTTGCAGAACTAGGCCAAAAGCAAACCAAAGAAATATATTTATGAGAATTACTACCTGGTGAAGTAAACCCAGTTTCTGTGTCTCTACAATGCACCCATTTGAACATTTAAACATTCTCTTAGAATCATAATAAATACGAGAAAAATTCTATACCTTAGGTGACACCCAGGGAACTTAGTTCAACTAAAACTTTAAAGTTTTTGTTCACTGCCACTATAAGGAAAATTTGATTAG
Organism: Balaenoptera borealis; assembly: GCF_965194805.1. Lineage (NCBI taxonomy): Eukaryota > Metazoa > Chordata > Mammalia > Artiodactyla > Balaenopteridae > Balaenoptera > Balaenoptera borealis. Next base: position 48,619,497 of record NC_138862.1, read on the forward strand.
GCACCCATATTTTTAACTTAAAAGTATACCCACATTTGGAATGTAGCTATATTTACATTCTGAAAGAAGGTGAAAATGGTTGGCTCAGGTAATAATTATGTCTTATAACTTTAGCATGATTTTCTATTCAACAAAAATACTTTCAGGGAAAATAAACTAATTATATACTATTCTCTCATGGGGAAAAAATTGTCAAGCAGATTGTATGATTAAATCTCCCCAAAAGAAATACACATTTTCTATCCATAATTTTCTCTGAACTTCTTCCACATCACAATCATTCCAAAAATATATTTACCTCAAGAATATTTTTCAAAAAATACACTTCCTAACTGGGAAAATAAAACAATTCATTTACCAGGTTCGCTCTGAGAGTCTTCGGTGTCTGGTTTATGGGGAAGGAGCACATCTCTTGGAACTGAAAGAAAAAGATTATAAAACACTGTGAACTCTAAATGTCATACCTGGAGTGAAACTTAACCCATAGACCTGAAACCCTGGGAAGCATGAATGAAGCAAAGATGTTTTCACAATGGCTAAAGGGCTAGGCCAAGAAGAGGACCATCTTTCTGAAATGGAAAAATGTCACTGTGTAGGAAAAGTTCTAATGGCAGTAAAACAAAGTTGGTCACAGGTCATTTTGAAGATTCTGTTGAGGGAAAAAAAAGGAAGAAAAAACTAATGTAATTAAACACAAGGAGGTAGGTCTCCCTCAAGTTGTCTTCAAAGTAATAGGTCAGTTTTTGTCTGAAGTGGTTAGCTGCCATTTGATATTCCTGCTAAAATTCCACTGACAACAATTGAAAATACATTATCTTAAAGAAATGGCCTGCATATTGAGGAAAACAGCAAGAAAGGCAAAACTCTTGAATATCTAAGGGAAGAACAAAGTTTTATTCTAAAAGGCACTAACAGTTATTATGGGGAGAAAATAAAGCAGAAAGAATCAGTCACTCATTAGAAGATACCAAATGTAAAGTTTATGAGAGTGCTCGTTACATAGTAAATGTTAGATAAATGTTGCCATTTTTGTCATTCTTAGTGACATGGCTTCCAGTATAATAGGTACTAAGTATAGGTATTAGGGCCTCCTGACATATGAGAACATGAAAACAAGGGAGAAAAATAAATGCTAAACAATAATCATATTCAGTCCTGATATCCAGTATATTTTTAATGCCTGTGTCCAGTTCTACTTCGGCAAAATAAAATGGTAGGCTGGGAATTTGATACCTTATCCCTCATTGGGGAAAATACCAGGGTGATTTGCCTGTTGTTAATACCAGATTTCTATGGCAAACCTCCTTTCAGGAGCAGGGTAACGTATTTCTTTAACTCAGTTTCCCCAAAAGGAGGTCCTTGTCAACCCTACTCACTCACTGAAAAGTTTTCCTACCACACCGAATTCATAAATACCCTTGGGTATGCAGTGTAACTTTCTTGCATCTTATATGGTGCTGGAGGAAAAAAATTAGGATTCAGGCTACAACTCTGCCTCTGAGAAAGATGAAGAAAACTTTTTTACCATGAGGTGGACAAACACCACTTTATCATTAGTGTAGAAATAGATTATATAAAATGGACATTCATTCTCTTTTATGGCTTTTGGGATCACATTTAACGTGCATATCCCATCTGTTCTTAGTCTAGGCCACTAAGCAAGTGCGAGTGAAATCACAGTTGTGGAATTTGGTCCACTGAAAAGAAATGTGACTCCATTAGAACTTCTATGAGCTAAAGGGTAACCACCAGGGGAACTTGATGTCTGGACTTTTTTTAAAAAAGGTAACTTCAAAAAGATTAGTGGTGCGCAAAGTTAGAGAAAACCCATCACCATAGTGAACACTTCACCTTTACTATGTAGTATTTTTAAGGATTGAAGTGGTAAAATACGAGGAATTTCCAGTTGTAAATCAAACTAACTGTCATTTGGAGGGTGACGGAGAAGGCATCATGGTGTGCGTCTGAGAAGGTCACGGCCATACAGAGCAGTCTGAGTTTATAAACATCCTAATTGGTTGCAGTGCTAGACTATACAGAGAGGAGCCAGATTAAGGAAAGGAGAAGCTAAAAAGAAATGTGCTACCAATAAATCCACCTTATACTGTAAATACATGATTCACTGCCTGCCTTAGTTTCCTGAGGAATTTAGACTAATGTGGATTCCTGCTGCTGCAATTGGCACTTTTTAACCATGAAGGGATGATTTAATAACTGCCATGCCAGACGTTCTAAAGTAGGTGAAATCAGTGGAAAGGAAAGAACTAGAAATATTCACAGGAAAGGGATATGAATCATTCTCTTTCTTGGTCAACAGCAGCTCCAACAAATGCAAAGTTGTTTTTTTCTTTTTCCCTATGTGGCATTCCTCCGTACATTAAATTGAAGAAGAGCATGATTCTTAAAACCAAAATCTTCCATGCTGGGGGAAACTTATCAGTGTAAATCATGACAATTTATTGAGAAGGCAGTTTTGATTTCTTTATAAGATTACTTACCATTATTATATTTTAGACCCATTTCTATTAGCCAATTTACCATTTATATTAAATAACCAATTAACTTACCAGTTATATTAACTGTCTTTTTGAATAAAGGGCACGTTTCCAAAGAACAGTTCAACTAACATGAGACAATTGTGAGTGGAATTGTCCAATATGGACAAACGTAAATGAATACGCATGAATGTTTTGCCAGAGTAGATGAGAGAATGAAGGTGTCGCTCTCTGATACAGATGGTGGAATAAGGAATTTTCAATAAGGTTTACCCCTGTAATAGGCTACAAAGAGATTCTCTTAGAAAAGTAATACACATAGACCACACACCCTTTTCACCTCCAGATTCCCTCTTCCTTTATTCTAACCTTGTACCCTAAGGTCCAGTCTGAGAGGAAGCAGGTTTCCTGCCCTTTCAGAGACCACTTTCAGAGCTTTACCTGTGCTCTTGGGTCACCTTCCCTTCCAACTCCTCTGGGGCCTTTTACTTTCCATTACTTCTAGTATCTTCTATTTTTCTCCATTAGTCCATATTTCCATTTATCCATGAGTTCCTCCCTCTCCACCTATAAAACAGCTCAAATGCTCCAACATCCTAAAATTAAAAACCATTTCCTTGACATGGCTTCCCCTTCAAACCATCCCTTTCTTGCTCTCATTCCTTTCATCTAAAAACTCTATCTGCCTCTGCTTCCCGGTCTCTTAACTGCATCTTCTCCATTCACTGTGGACTGGCTTCCTGATCTCCTGCACCCATGGATCCATGAGGCCTCATCCATAGTTCTGAAGTTCAAAATGCTCTGAAGACAGAAAGTGTTTTTTTTTTTTCTTAACTTATTTGACAGTAAAACCTGACTAGAACTGACCTGAGGCTATTTACAGTTTTTATTCATCCTGAGTAGTGTGACTGTTCATACTTCTCACTGAAGACTTATGAATATGCTTGTAATCTATGGTATATGTGCTGTTTTACCTTTTCAAAGCCTGAAAATTGCTGAATTCTGAAGCTCTGGCCCACGGGTTTCAGATGCAGGCTTCTGGACCCACACTGTCAAGTCCAACAGCTCTTCTGACATCTGTCCACCTCACTGTCATTGACGGCTGCCCTTCCCTGTCTTGCCTCCCGAGTCCCTCTTTCCTGCTACTCTTGGATCTTTTGACAGCAAATTCTGCTGGCACCTCTTCCTCTGTCCACTCTTTAAATATAACTGTGTCCCCTATGACTTTGATCTCTGATCTCTTATTTTCTCAGTCTGTACTTTCTCCTGGATGATGTCATTCACTCACAAGATTTAAGAACCTTCTATATGTAGACACATGACTCCCAAATCTGCATCCTAAATATCGACCTCTGTTTAGATATCCAAGAATACATTTCAACCACCAGTCCTACTGGCCCTCCAAACCTAGCATGTACAAACACAAGCCTTCATTCCTCCCTCTGTGTTCCCTGCCTTAGTTAATGGTATTATCATCTACCACCTGCCCAAGCTAGAAATCACAGTGTCATCCTTCTCTCCATAACACCATTCAGTCATTGTCTACATCCTAGCAATTCCATCTCCAAAAGACATTTTAGCATTAGTCCCTTCTTTTCTAACTGCAAAAATGCTGATGTGTGACTGCAAATTAGAATCTGTCCAAGAGAGCAGTTACAGAACATTTGTAGGATTGGATAGTCTGCTGAAATCTAAACTTTTTTGCCCCTGGTTTCCTCCCGATGACTGAAGTCTATCCAAATACTTCTGTGGTGACAGACGTTACCACAAAGCCAAGACAGCCCTTGGTACAGAAACAAATCTACAAAGAAGGCACAGCTCTGTTGAGCCAGGCATCAGGGCGAGTCCTTTGCTCTGAATTCAAAAGCATTCTTCCAAGGCAGATCAAAAGAAAAGCCAGTTCTGTTTTGGTTCTGGACACGATGTGTGGGCTCAGTTTGTCTGGATTCCTCATTAAGTGTTGTAGATAATTCAACTGAGTGACTGAAAGATATTTTCTAAAGGCCTAACTGGATGAAACCTGTGTTATACCTAGGAATCTATAGAATGAAAGAGCTGTACAGATAACCCGAGACTGACTTATTTGGTACAGGTCTAAAAATTCAGTTTTGTCACTTCTGATATCTCTCAGTATAAATTTTGAGATAAACATTGTGTTAAAACATAACTATGTCCTGATTTCAGTACTACTTTTTACATTTTTATAGAGCGTCTATCTCTATAAAAAGGATAGAGATACAAGTACACATTAAGTTTACATGTAATTTACCCTGTTTTCTGAGGAGCCAGTAAACAAGGTTGTGGGCTCATTAGGATGCAAACCGGAGCCTAGATACAACCCCAAAACTGTTTGAATCCAGTCTGTTAAAACACTTGGGAGAACATTAAATAGTAGTAAAGATTGCCTATGATTCTTCCCGCAGCATCACACCCCTGGAGCAATAGGGGAACCCGTGATGGACACAATGGCAGGACCAACACTAGGTTTAGAGACAGAATTCAATCTGAACATTTGGAACTGGAGAGTCAATAGAATAAGCTCAATGAAGGCTCCAGAGAGAGTGTTTGTGCTGTTATTCCAGGGCTCAAACGTACAGGTCAGAGTGCCTGTGAAAAAGAAGGTGTTGATGGAATTAAGGCAAATATTAGACATTTAAAAAAGAAGAAAAAGTTGAACTATTAGATATATTGGTTTAATGAGATTATGTCATATCAGGACCAATAGTATTGCTTTCTCTAACGAAAAGTGAATATAATCACTCATAGATACTGTTGTTATCTGTAATGACTTCATTTCCATTACATATTTTTTCCTCAGTTGAAAACAAGAAGCTGACCTTTTGCAAGTGGGAAGATCAGCTTTTTCCTTATTGGCATTTATAATATTGACTGTTGCATTTAGCAGTACTAATTTAAAGTCTAGACTTCAGGGCAAAAGAGGCTCTTTGCAGCCTATCACCACTTGCAACAACCTAGCCATCCCACAGCGGCAGTAACACCCTGTGCTTATACAACCTGGAAAACATGATAGCAAGTGAATTCACTTGCTTCCCAAATGCCATCATTTCAAGCTACAGCTCAGAAATCCTTTGGTTCTAGGAATGTTCTATATGCTTCTAGGACCATCTAAGAATTTATAATAATTGAACCTTAAAAAAAGGGGGGGGGAACTTATTGTATTTCTCAGATACTCTAGTTAAAAACTTGGTTTGGCTTATTAGTGAACCAACAGTGAACTAATTAGTGAAGCTAACAGCAGCTTTGTATGGTCACTTGAGGATCTAGAGAAATGTCTGGGTTCTTGCAGTCCCTACCTTGACTACTCCCACAAACACGATATTATTCCCCCCATAAATGGGCAAAAAGCCTTCTCAAATGATAGGCAAGAAATTGATCTGTAGCTAAAGAAATCATTTTTTCCTGTGTGAAACAAATTTCTTGACTCAAGCAACTGCTCCATGAATGGGTAAAATAGAATTTAAAAGGAAAAAAAAAAAAAAAACCCTCAATGCTGGATAGTGTAAAATGTTTGAATCCAAGAAAATGGTTAAACATCATTTCCTCCATTTGTAAAACATCATTTTATCATTTTTGTGGGAAAATCCCCAATTCTTTATTTTATCTTGGTGAAACGTGAGCACAGCACAGTTAACGTTGGTAGGTTATTTTTTGGAAATCAGAAAATAAGAGAATTTTAATTCTAGAAGAAGCATTCTACCCTTGGCATAATTCTCTGCCTTTGGATTATATCAATGGCTTACCATATGAGCACTTAGATAACTCTTATGAACACTTTGAAATGATTATATCATGCATGATACAACGTGGTACCTGAACAGAAGTGAAACATGGACCTCACATCCATCAGTCCTCATGTTTCATTTCAGCAGAGTGTGACTGTAGAATACATTTGGCTTAAACATGAAATAAAGCATTTACCAGGTGGAGTATAGGACACTTCTGGACTTGGTGATGTCTTTGGCTTCGGAGTAACACGCTGGAACACCTTAGGAGCTGAAAGAGAGAGCTCGGATCATGAGTCGTTTGGTTTTAGCATCTCCCAGTCTTGCTTAACACATAAGATATGACAAAGTATAAGACTGATTACTGATTTTAAAAAAGTATTGAAATGGGATTTAGATGGAAAAATAAACCTTAAGCTCTAAAAATAGATCAGTTAGAATTCCAGATACTTTAAGAAAAATGAAATCTGAGAAACAGCAAAATTTGACTAAGCATAAGGATAGGATGAATAATTTTTTTAAAACATCATTTCAGAAGAGATAGCAATTTAATTAATGTAAGAGTGCTCTTCTTTTCTGGATGTTTGCTTGACTTCTTAAACCCATCCCCATGTCTTTCTGTGAAGATGAATTCAGTGAAGTCAGAATGGGAGCCCATGAAGTATGGAAAAGAGCAGCTTAAAGTCAGCTCAGCAACAGCAGAAAGAGAAGTGGGCAATGGAATGCAATGGGTGGGCTTGCATTCTACATCCCCGGCAATTGTTAGGCTCTAAATAAACCTTTAAATGACATGTTCACAAACCAAAATTGTCTTTCCACAGCTGTTCCTTTGGAGTAACAAGGTGCTAATGTAATAGATACCAGGAAAAAAAAAAGGTCTACTTTATTTATAGCTCATTTTACAATTTCAAAAGTACTTTCATAAGGATTATGCCCTTTGATTCTCACCGTAATGCTGAGAGGAAGGAATTATCAGCTTCACTTTAAAGCTATTTGCCTGGAGTCACATGATCATTAAGCACCAGAGACAAGACTTGAACACTGAGGTCCAGACATGACTGATAGGTCCCAACACTTGGGCTCGCTATATCCCAGCTCTGCGGGTCACGTTTTAACTTGTTCCTCATTTTTTTAGGTGGAAATAATAAACCGGTCCTAACTGAAAGGGTGATTGTGAGAATTAAGTGTGAAATGTCAAAATGATGTGAAAGCTATACCCCTATAAATATGTTTCTACTTCTGGAGAATCTTTACATATTTGACATTGAAGGATCTGAGTATATTTTGCTTTTCACATTGTTTGCCCCCTCAAGAATTAGGAGCAATTTTGATGGTTATAAGATTTCTAGATATAATATTATTAACAGGACTGTTCACTATTACTTATGAACATAGGAATCTAAAAATGAAACCTGTATTTTAATGATGAAATATTCTTGATGGTTTCTTCCAAATTTTTGATCCCAGTATCCCCTCAAATGCCAAATATAGTAAATTTAAATTTTGCTATCTAATTTATCAACATAGTTTAAGTATAAATGAGATGGCATGCCCAATTACAGAATTTCATTCTGAAAATAGTGGTAGATTAATACATTGCATTGCTCTTTAAGTTGTACACACTATTGTTAGATGATGCCCTTAGAGTCCAACAATAATAATTTGCGTTTGATATTGATATTGCATGTACGAACAGAACATTCTCCCATTCAAATGGCCTTTTGAAATTCACAACAGCTAGCCAGGGGTAAGGAGGGAGTACAACTAGGGTTTAAATATTTGTTTTTGGACTACTGAGTGATACATATGTATACATAAACAAATATCCTTGAAAGACTATAAAAACCTAGGGTATTGCTGGGATCTATTAAGTAAAGCTCATATTTTCCTGGGTAAGAGAGATCCTAATTTCACCCACTTTTAAGAGGAGTAACTAGAGTGCATTTTTTCATGATCAATTTTCCAAATAGTCCCCTTACACTAGGTTGCCCTGACAAAGCTAGAAGTGTTTGGATTGTAGCTACTTTCCAGGGGAGATGCTGATGGGCTGGGAGTTTGCTCAGTTGGGACAGAATCAGGATGCTCTCTTGTTATAGTCTGCAGTCACTCCAGGGTTTCAGAGTGAGAGTGGAACCACTGAGCGTATGCATCTATCCATTCTGAAGTTGCTTACCTTGTCGAGGAAGGTTAGCTAAAGGTCTAAATCAAAATCAAACAAAGTTGAAACTTAGAATACAGTGTCATAATGGGAAATTAGAGTAAGCTCCTGATTTACTATATTGTATTTTTATAAGTACAGAGTACAGCTCAAAAAGATAAAATTATGAATAAGTCTTCCTTCTTAGTTCATATCTCCTTTACTTTTTAAAATGTTACTAACTAGGACTTTATATCCTCAATGTCTTAACTTCTAGCACTTCTTGTTTCTCATCTTTTCTCTTATTTTCAATCATTCATTGTTTTATGCTTTCTTATGTCTTTCCATTTCTCCTTTTTCTGCCTCATTTGTTCTATGCTTTACATTCACATAAAAGGTTGAGAGCTTCTTCTTGTGATTTTATCTGCTGATTTCTTAAAGTTAGATTTTAGTTTCCTACCCACAAATTTAATATACTTGCTTCGTTTTTTATTCTTATTCTATTATTCATTACTTATTCACTAATCACCAATTATTTTTCCCAGTATTTCTTATATATTAATAGTTCAAATTTATTTCTTGTTATTATTTTAAATTTCTTATTCTTTCAGATGATTGTTGCTTTGGTACCTTCATCTACTTACATATCATACCCATATTATTTTTTAGCAAAGTTTTAGTAATTAAATAAAAACACATTTTAAAATACATTAAAGCAGATTTAAAATCATTAGCTAGATGTAGTACATGGAACTGTTTTTTAAGGAGTTTTCCTTCAAAGAAAAAGTAATAGGTAAAATTTCTCTCAGAAATATTAAAGAAAGTGTTAATACCTCTCAGATATTAAAGACCATCCCCACATCTACAGTTTTTTTCTTTCAGTAGGGATACTGAGATATGATTAAAGAATTTGTGTTGGTAATTCAGAACTACTACCTAGATCAAGCATAATTTTGATGCTGCTAACATTTTCCTTTCCCCAGACCATTGGTGATAGTTAGGGTTCCTTTCCTAGTAAATTGGGTAGGTGCACTTTATATGCTTTTTGGAAGTGGGCCATGTTTAAAAAATAAATTTAGATTTAGGGGATTGGCCTAAACTATAACTTCCTCGACTACAGAAGGATGAAATTTTGTTTCACATTCCCAGTATCTAGCACATTGTCTGGCGCGAGGTCAGCATGCAATGAATAGTTGTTAAGTGACTAACTGATGAAATGCATTAGTTAATCAGCCACTTAAGCATCAAGGGTGGTACAATTTTAAATTAGGAGAGAAGAGAGACAGGAGATCAGTTGATTCATAACAATAGACTAGGCATGACTGGGTATATGCTTGGAGTAGGGACCAAGGTTAGAGATGTCTGGAAAAACTGATGGACTGCAGAGGCCAGATGAGGAAGAGGATAAAAATCGATGTAAAATGCTCAGAATCTGCAACAGATATAAATGAGAAACTGAAAGGAGGGAAAGATGAGCTTTCTTTGAGGCATGTCAATTTTATGGTACCCTGAAATGGAGATCTGCCAAGGCAGTCAGAGGAATTGGACAAGATCTTGGTTGAGAAGTTAGGGTTAGAGTTAATCATTCAATCATTCAAGAAAGAGCTTCTTGAACAGAATAAAAAATAGTTTATAATGACTCTTGTTTAGGTCCTTCCCAAAATTCCTAGCAAAACAACCAAAGCAATATTATGTTATTATTTTACAGGAGAGGATATATATTAAAAATCTTCATGACCTAATGTTAAATAAAATTGACTGAAAGGCCAAAAAAAATTAGGTGATTGGCAGGGGGAGGACATTCAAGGACCATGGAAGGTTTTCTCAAGCTCCGAGAAGTGAAGGGAGTAGGCAGGCTACTCTTTTAAGAAATTCCATTCTCCTCCATCCCCCTCTCAAATAATATAACAAAAGGGAAGCTTCTGGAATAAGCTCTCCAATAATATACTTTTTGATAAAGTCTAAAAATAAATGTAAATATTTATTAGGTTTCAAAGGAAGTCTTATTTTATAAGGGTTAAAAACCTAACTTGCTATAATTCAACAGAGTAACTCCGCTAACATCAAACTTTTCAGGCCAGAATATAAAATAAGTATTTACCTGGCTGTGTCGGTGGGATTCTTAGACGTGGAGATATTTTTGGTTTGGGAGGAGCTCGCGGTGTCTGCTTGGGCACTAAAAGAAAGGATATAGGTTCGGAGCTCTTGAGGTCTTCAAGAGTCACAGTACCTAAACCTCTAGGATCTCAAAGATGTTTGTTGAGTAATTGAAGACCTAAATACACAGCAATTAAAGTTCCCAAAAAGCCACAAAGTATAAGACGGTAATTTTCTTATTATAATGGGAAAAAAAAAACCCAAAAAAACCAAGGCAGCACATTAAAGATATCCAAGATATTCAGCTGGCAAATGAAACTGTTGGAATTTTAGAAATATCCACTTCAAATACCTATTAAATAGGTTAAAAATAAATTTCATAATAAAATAATTCATCATTATAAGTTCACATCGTTTTAGCAGAATAACCCAGTATAATATTTTAAGTGCAAAGAGATACAATTTCTTCTAAATAAAAAGCACATTACATTCCAAATATACCTAAAAAATAAATGCACCTTAATAGTAAGTGCTAATGGAAAAAAATTAATCTTGTTAAACAAAACACAATTTTTATTGGTCATATTGGAGAAGAAAAATTGAACAGAAATTGAAAGGATACATTATTGAAGAAAGTTATTCTTCTGCTGAGCAATTCCCAAAGAAGTTCTAGGACATTCAGTGTAAAAAATCAATTATTTCTTCACCAAGAAAATTAAAAGTTTATCCTGCCGGAGGAAAAGAATTATCAAATGAAAGATCCCAGCTTGTGGAAATACCTCATTTGGTTGAGTTCAGTGTGTTTGGGATAAAGAGAGATAAGAAGAAACAAAATGTTTTTCAAGGTCACGGAGTTTCAGGCACCTTAAGAAAAGCTTGCTGAAAATAAGAGTTATTAGATAAAAGAAGAAGCTGAGTCTGTAGGGACTTCTTCCTGATTCTTAATCAAAATATACAAGGCATGCAATGGTTTCAGTGGAATCCTCTCGCCTGTGGAGAGATGAACAAGATATGTTGGAGATTACATTGGTTTAGGAGCCTGGAGCTGGGAGATTTAGAGTTCGCTTTGCGGATCACTCAGTCTACAACACTGGGTTCTTCATCAACAGTAACAGGATTTTTAAAAGCCCTTCCAACCCTAAAATTCTATACTTCTACAGTGTCCTTAGTCTTGTGAAAGTCTGACTCTGAACTGCTTTGTTTGCCGAGGTTCGTACTGATAGGCTATTTGCTTCCCCAGGGTATAAGAGACCATCTTGCAGGTAAAGGCATGTCATGAGGCAATTCTATAAAAAATGATTCAGAATAAGATTAGTATCACTGATAGTATCTATGACTAAATATTTCAATCATATTAATGATTAAAGCTATTTAAAAAAAAAACTTTAAAAAAGTTAGAGATAATTGACACAGATCCAGTTAATGCAGTCAGTGTGGAATTTTGGTAAAAATTAAACTGTAGAGTTTAATAGGCAAAGGATATTAACAGGGTTTAACAGGACATTTTAGAGGACAATGAATAAGATTAATATCCATATCTCCTTTGGAATTAGAGCCATATAAAATAGTTTAATGGCCATCAAAATACAAGTTTGGGCTTATTTATGATAAACTGACGTGTAAACTGACATTTATCAGAGAGCCTGTAGATATTGAGAAAATTTTCCCTTGTAAGAAGCATATTTAGTTATCCGCATTGATGATTTGTTTTCCCATATTTCAAATTCCACCATCAAGTAAACCCTTATGACTTGCCAAGTAACCAGTTTGACTTCAGTTTCTCTTATTTGTATGCAGTGAAATGGCCAAACTGCCACAGGAAGGAGCAGTAGAAAGTAGTAAGGGGCCTGAATAATGACAGGATGACCGACCAATTGTACCCCTTTTTGTGGAATGCTCCAGTATTTCTGGAGGTTTTGGTTAATCTTAAACAAATTAACTATCTTAAAATAGTTTTTATATGACCACAGACCTTGTAAAACTAGTCAAGATGATAAAGTATTTAAAATTGGGATATTTATATTTTAAAAGGAATATAAATGTTCTTCCCCAGAAACATTACTATTTTCTGTATGAAAGACTTGCAGAGTAGCTGAGAGGTATTTTTCAGTTATATCCTAAATAATGTTCACAACACTGCCATACGGCTGGCTATAGATTATGGATAGAAGGAGGAGTGGGGCGTCAGAAAGGTAGGGTCAAAGACTGTGAGCAGTGAGTAGTGATTAAGTTAGGGCTTCTGATAACTAGTAATAGTGCCCATATATATTGTCTTTCCATTCTTGTAAGTTCTGCAAACACTCACCTTCTACATGAAACACAAAATAACATATTTACCCGGTTCGGTCTGAGGCTCATCTGGGCTGGGTAGGATTACAGTTTGGGAAGGCAGAGGTGATGTTTCTATGGTAATTGAAGGAAAGTACCCAGGATTACTATAGCACTTCACACACCTTGAGTACAGATGACAGAACAGATGGTAACAAGTAGATTTTAAAGAAAAAAAGAAAGCAAATTGCAAGTCTACAGCAAAATAGCGCTCCTACTTCTTCATAATGCATTTAGTTTAAAAGCTGCTTAGAGATGCCAGGTTACAAAATACTTTCAAGGTAAGCAATAGCCTTACTTTTTAAATCCTTACTCCACACTAGTACATCCCCAACAGTGCCAGAAAGATAGGTTGTTGGGGAACCATAAGGAGAAGAATAAATAAAAAATGTTAAGGCATAAGCCATTCAGCAGCATTGAATTTTGTTTAACTAATGAAGAAAAAAATCAAACATGTAAATGAATGTGATGAACTGAGTGTTAATGGAAAGTATATTGCTAGGGCAGAAGGTATAAATGGATCATCATACAAAAAAATATTATCTGAAGTATTCAACGTAATACCAAGCTGGCAGAATGTTTAACATTAGGAAAAAAGACACTTTAGATTTGACAGTTTTGGTGACTGAAGTAGAGAGAGACCAAGGTCTAGATACAAAGCTGAATGGAAGAAGACACTTTTTGGACAATGGTTATGAATAGAAGCACCTAGAAAGAAAATTAACTGCCATGACAAAGAATGATGTTGCAACATTAATTCACAATGAGGGAGAACCTGGGTTCTCAGGTGATGGCGACAATGAGGGCAAAAACTGCCAGGGTGTGTCATTACCTAGCGTGGTCTCAGGTGGTTCAGACACATTTGTAATAGATTCCACAACTGTATCAAAACAAAGGAGAACAATTTTAAAAAGCTTAAGATGTTAGGCCACAGTCAAGTATCTCTTTCTTGAATATCAACACACCTCATTCTCTTGAGAATCTGCATCACATTTTTACAGATAGGACGATGGATTAGGATAAGAAAAAAGAATCAAGAGGGAAATCCTATTCTATAACCCTAATCCTCCAACTAATATTTATGTTTTAACTGTCATTAACTGTCAAATTTATTATGCCTCAATATTTAGATACCACAGAGAAACTGAAATTTATTTCTGTATTCAGAGAGTCAATTATCATTTTAATTTTAAGAATTCAAGAATTTTAGAAGCTATAGCTCTTCAAAGCTATTCCACTGTAGATCAAGTACCCCAGCTTGAACTTTCAACTTCCATGAAATGTAATAGATACTACTTAAAAATTTTTTGAATAAAAGAATAGAAGCATGAAAACCTTTACCACCTTCAGTCTTTGGCTCCTCTGGCCTGAGTGGTACTTTGGCAGTGGAATATACATAATCTATTTCAGTTGGTGCTAGGGAAGAAACAGGGAATGGCGGGTTAGTGGTGGACAGAACCATAGCACCCACTGTAATGGAACACTGTTTAATTTGAAAACAGGTTAATTATCTTAAGTAGATAGATTTGTGAGACTAAATAACATTTAGGTAGAATATGAAGATGACTACAATGAAGGCAGGAAATGAAGGCAGTGTGCAATGTGGAACACATACACACACACACGATAACTGGCAGGGTCTACAGCGATTTCTACCTGGAGCAAAGCAGATAATTTCACTTCCTTATTTTTGTTTAAGGATTCTAGTGAGAAAAAGACATAGAGTGAGTCCTTTGAAAGCATGGGGATGAATCCTAAAAACAATATGAAAATGAAAAATAAGATGTGTATATTTGTATTAAAAGTGATCAGAATATTAAAAAATGAAATTGTGCATTCACAGTGAGAGGAGAGGAAACTAAGCAAGGAAATTGTGAAACTTGCATAGCAACACAGCAGATACTAGCAAAATGGGCTGTATATAACATTTGACTGTCAAGATTCACTGGATGAGCACAGGCAATATGTGCGGAGCCATGAAATGTCACAAAGCATGAGGACATCCCAAAATGACTTCCACAATGAGATGGAAAAGCACATATATCTGACTTCCCATTGGGGAACATTGTTACCTATAGCTTCCTTTGATGACTCAGTGCTAAATGTAACCAATTCCAGGACTTCAGAAACTAGCAAAAAAACACAAAATGGTAAAATTGATCAAGGATGGGTTGTTGTGAGCATTGAATGAATTCATACAAACTAAGTATTTAGACAAGTGCCTTGTACCCATAAGTGCTCAATGTCAGCCGTTACCATAATAACAATAGTACTATTAACCCTAAAGGAAACCCTAATAACCGAATTCAGAATTTTATATTATAAGTTATCATTAACAACCATAGAACCTTGTTCCATCAACATAAGCATCAAAACGCCATTTAGCTAATTAAGAGATACACAAAAGGGATGGAAAGAAATTATAATCCTATGTTAAAAATAAGATCTGGTGTTTCAAAATAAACGTCAGAGAGTTGCAATAGCATTGAACAGCATGATCTTTAAAATTTGTTTTTAATTTTGAAGGGCAATAATGTTTAGGCTCATACTGTGTAAGGTGAAATTTTGTTATCTTTACTGAAGTGAGAACTTTCTCGTTCCTTAATGGTCACAATTGAATGAGCATTCTTTTCACATAGCAGAGCAGAAGTTTAGCTTATTACTAAAGAGAACCACAAGTCTGTAACTTAGTGAAAAATAAAGGTAAAGAATAAAATCAGTTCTTCTAACTGGTCCTGTTGACTACTTAATCAGATATGTGATTATTCTCTAATATTATACAGAGCAAACCCAAATGAAGATAAGTATTTCTATACAGTTGAATAATATAATTAATATGAAAATAATGTATTACTAATTTACACCAGTATGCAATCATGGAAGAAGCATGTACAATATACAGAGTTGTTAAATGTGTATTCTTTTGTAGTTTTTAATATTTGGAAATACAACACTTGGGGTATGCCCCCTGAAGCTCATGGTGTGCCCAGATAGATTAAATAATCTATTTACCAGGTTGACTTTGTGTCATTTCTAGGCTTGGTGATGTCACTGGTTTCAAAATAAGAGTATGCAGTTCAGTGGGAGCTGAAAGAAGAGGGTCTAAGTTGTCAAACTAATTATGGATAATTTATTTCACAGGTAGCAACACATAGACCTTCAGAATCACAGGGTTATGGAGAGGCAATGCAGAGTATGCATTATTTAAAGCAGACTGGCAAATTATGGCCCTCCCAAATCCAGCCCTCTTCCCGACCTGTGAGCTAAGAGTGATTTTTACATTTTTAAATGATTGAAAAAAAATTAAAGGAAGAGTAATAATCTATGACATGTAAAAATGGTATGAAATTCAAATAAAGTTTTATTGGAACACAGCCACACCTACAAACTAAGATGATTCAAGGCATATTTACATATCACTTACATCTTGGCTTTGGTTACCTACAAGCTACAACAGCAGAATTGAGTAGCTGTGACAGACTGAATGGTCTAAGAAGTCTAAAATATTCACTATTTAACTCTTCACATAAAAAAATTTGCTGATTTGCTGATCCCTGATTTTAACTATCCTTCTAGAAAAAGGCAGAGCTTATTTGAAAAACTGAGGTTCTCAATGACTATTGTATCTGAATCTATATTCCCACAAGGGTTTTCTAAGTATTTCCTACAGCTGGTTTCATGACAGTATCATTAACAAAATGTTCAGTATCATCTAGGAGTGTTTTATTCTATGTTCCAGTTTGACCACCCCCTTGGGTACCCTCAATAGGTGTCAAAACTTTTTTATTTTGCTGTTCCCACCATTCCAACCACTAATTCAAATACTACTTAATTTCAAAGCTCAACTATTCTCTATTAGCCCACATAGATCCTTGACTCCTTTAAATATTTTCTTTCTAAATTTTTTACCAAACAAGCTGCTTTTGTATAAGCAAATTATCTTTTATCTAAGAAAAACTCAAGAACAGGTTTTCTTCACAATTATATTGTACTTTATTCAAGAGGTAAAACATGCCCTTACTTTTGATCTCTTCCTCTGCTCCACACCCAACCCTGCTCAACTGCTAATGTGGTGCTGGGACCACAGAGAGCAAGGAAATGTTTGTTTACTTAAGACAAAGAAGCAGTGCTATTTTAAAAAGAGACGAATGGAATAGAATGCTAAGAGAATTGAATAAGATGCATCTTTTGTCAGAGAGAATCCTTATGCATTTGGCTACCATATAAATCTCTAACCATGAACCTTCTCATCCACGTGAAATTGTAGAGATTCTACCGTCTCTCTTAGAGGGCATAGAGGTGGGAAATGCAAATTAGCAAGCCACATCACTGTCACTCTTGGGGCCCAACTGCAATGGGCTAGAAGGACTCCTTAAGCGGAAAACCATAGATTTTCTTGATTTTTAAACTGTGAAGCTTTGGGAAATTTAGTGTTTGGGAGAAGGATTTTTTCCCCTATGATTTGAAACTAAAGGAAGAAAATCTTGAGTTGCTATTGTATTTGTAGGTCTAGAAACCATCAACAGCATTGTACCTGTACCAATGTTTTGTAAAATATTAGATTTTCTTGAGTTTATTGCCTGAGTTTGAAAAATTTTACTTTACCAATCTAATTTGTTCCTTATCACTGAGGGTCTTTTAGAGACCAAAATAATAACAAAATTTGTTAATTTAAAGATATAGGTATTAATGTGTATAATTAGATACTCAGAGATTCCTACTTAGTAAAGATTAAGAACCAATATTAAACTGTGGTGGAGAATAAGGAATAGTCAAGTTCATCAATGATGGGGGAGCCCATAACTTAGATTCACTAGAATTGACACTTCCAGGAAGCAACTTGTTTTTGGTAATTTAATATAACAGGGAAACCTGATTCCTTAAAATAGGAAGAGATTAATGAGGATATCACAAAAATCTTACAGAAAGTAAGTTGCTTGGAGAAATTTCATGGTACTTAATTATCATCATTTTATAGATCTAAATATCAAATAGAAGGCAAACAATTTAGACTTCAGACTCTTCACTGAATCTTATAATGAAATGTTAAAGGGGTTTTCATGGAAAATAGATTTCCTCAGCTGGATCCAGGGACATCTGTTAAAAGCAATAGGTAGCACTTTAATTAAGAATCCTGACTACGTAAAAGATGAAGCATGAAATAGAATTACAATAGCACTTGAAGGAAGCGGGAGAAACTCTGGCCATGACAGTGATGGAGTGGGTTTTTAATGAGTGTAAAAGCATTTAATGAGGTCACAAAAATCATTACCTAATGTTGTTTCTGGATCTTCAGAACTATGAATAACAGGTTCAAAGCTAGTAGCAGGAACTAACCAAAAGCAACAACATGAACACAAAGTTTAAACACACATAGAAAGTCTTAATTTTTCTTTCAAAACATTAGTTTCAAATGACAATTTTTTTAAGCTTTTGCATTCATAGAAAGCAAACAGTCTCTGTAGCTAGGAATAATTCATTGCAGAAGGTAGGCACAACCTTTGAACTCTGCTATGAATCTTAGTATGGTCAACATGAGCCTTTCCTAGGTGTTTGATTTTCTGATTCTCATATGGAAGCTAGCTTTGGAAAATCTGTTTAGGCAATATACACAAAAAAATATGTGAAAGTAACTTGTTACATTTCTTGGAAGCTGAAAAAAAATACCTGTATTTATGTACTCACAGCTATAATAAATTGATCACGTGTTTAAATGTAGATATAGCAATAAATAACCACGAGTGACTATGCCAATCTTGCTATAAATAAGAGAGACCAAGAACTTCATCCAAGAAGTAGCTGTTAACCACACCTCAATGCCTTGACTCTTAGGGAACACAAAGGCTGTTACTTCCCATTGGAGACACTGCTTTGGGACTCCACTGGGACAGACTGCTAGGGCTTACCCCTCAAACCATGAAATAACACATTTACCCAGTTTGGTCTGAGGTGCTTCAGGGCTTGATGTGGTTTTAGGTCTGGGACGTGGACGACGAACACGTGATGTTTTAGGAGCTGAAGGAAGAAACGTTGGATTACTCTAGTGAAGGTGGTTTTGGAATAAGGTTCTAGATTTTCTAAATATGTTATATTTCCTTGAAATTTAAGACATGTATTTTAAAGATGCAAATACATTAAAAAAAAAATAAAGATGCAAATATGTTCGCCTATTTTGTTAATTCTTTTATCACTGAAGATTCTTCAGAGGTAAAACTCGCACATAAAATTAAGTCAAGAAATGAAGAGTCTTGTAAATGTCTAAAAAAGGTAAGGACTATCATCAAACCGTACTAAGTTCACACTAAGAAATTTAAATATGCCCCCCTATCCATGGAACCATACAAATTGTTATGATTTAATTGGTCTAGAGAAGACATAGACATTCCCGACCGTGTCTGAAACTAAGCTTTAAATGTGAGCACTGTTTAGACAAAAGTACATGACACAAATTCAATTAAGATTACATGGTAGACAGACATTTTGATCTAAGTCCATGCATAGCTTTTAAAAACAACAGATAACTTCTTTTTAGAGTCTTCAATACTCTTATTAAGAAGAAAAATAATGTTGAAGAACAGCAGAGGATGACAAGATCATCTTATGAAGCTGGTGATAATGTTATTACAATGATGATGATGATAGAATGGATTGACAATGAGCAGGAAAAAATTTTTGAGGAACACAGAATATCATTACCTAACGTTGTTTCTGGAGCCTTGGTTCTAAGAGTGACAGGTTCAAGCACTGTAGGAAGAACTGGCCAAAAATAATAAAATAAACCAAAGAGATTTAAAAAATTCACTTGAAGACTAATTTCAGAAGCCAACTGTTAAGCTTCAGGACTGAGAGAAAGAGACACACACTTGTTCTTTGCAAATTTGACCAAATTGTGGCGAATATCAATTCATCTCATAAAATAGGTACACCATTGCACTATGCTCAATATCACTGTGGTCAACAAGAAATTCTACATGTTTGATTATCTGATTCTGGTATGGAAGACTCTTCTGGACAAGCTTTTTACACATTTATATAATATATACTTTTCTAACTACTGGAAAAAGCATTTATCAGTCTATTTGTACTTCTATACAGGTTGACATAAATGTCTACTATTTCAATAATCATGGGTACAATAACGAGTTCGTATGTTTGAAAGTATAAGGATCAATGTAACAAATGGAGTGTGTTCATCAAAATTTCAAAGTGGTCCTTGATTCAATAAAAGTTAAGAAACTCTGTCAAACCCTGTTAGAGAAGGAGAAAGAGTCAGCCTACTCTAACACAAAAGCCCATCATTTAAACTTTCAAGACTCAGGCACATTCAAAAATTTGACCATGAACTAAAAACATCATTCCTTGAAACAAGAGATCTCCCAATATAATCATATAGATACTAATTCAATAAAAAGTAACACAATCAAAAAAACATGGTATTTCCACAATTGATGAGGAAAAAGCGAGTGATGAAAATAAGGGATAAATGGAAATTCATGTTTGAAAGGAAACTTAAAATAGCCAATGCTGTTTAAGCAAATGCACGTGATCACATGACACAGCGTTGAGTGGTTACACGGCAGTTTGACATCCTGAAATTAGTATACACACAGTTCTCTTAAATTCAACAGATAACTTGACATAGAACGTAGCAAAATTGCAAGGTAAAGACTGTAATGGAATGACAACAGAGGGTATAGACGTGGTTTTAAGATGCAGGAGAACCTGTGGCTACAATGGTATGACAATGAGCAGGAAAAGCACTATTTGAAGGACACGCATTCTCATTACCCACGATTTCTGGAGCTTCAGTTCTAAAAGTACCAGGTTCAAGATCTGCAGTGGGAACTAGTCAAAAGCAAGGAAATAAACACATGTGAAAAGTCAGCAAATTAAATCTTACCAGTATAATAGTGCTTCAACAGGTATATAACAATTTAAAATTATTTTTCTGAAATTACATACTTGATATTTAAAGATTTAGTCATCACCTAAAGCCAGGTAAACTTTCTTTATGAGACAGTCACAGCCTACACAATCTGATAAATATCTCAATAAAGTCAACATGATATTCTCCTAGGTGTCTAAGTACCTAATTCCAATCATTGTAGAAGACTGACCTAGGAAACTTTAAACATTTTACCAAATATATACTTATGTAACTACCATGGCAGTTGTTGGCTTTTCTGTGGAAGCTTTAAGAAAACAGCATGTCCAAGTGTTCATCACAAGGAAGAAAAATATCTTTTTTTCTATTTCTTTAATTTTGTAGCTATATGAGATGATGGATTAAACTAAGTAAAGTTATTGTGGTCATCATTTCACGATGTACATAAGTCAAATCATTATTCTGTACACCTTAAACTTATACAGTGCTGTATGCCAATTATATCTCAATAAAACTGGAAGAAAAGAAAGGAAATAGCATGTCTAAATAAGCATGGATACAATAAATAGCTTTTGTGTTTGAAAGGAGGCCTAGAAAAGAATTAAGCAAAGTGAATCATGTAGATCTTGTTGAGAGCTCATATTTAGAAATAGGCTGAGACCTTGTTTGAGGCAAAGGCACTCAACAAATCAGGATAAAGAACATATAGTGTGTGGTGCCCAGTAGAGCAGCTCTCTGCTCTAATCACAAAAATTCCATACCCTAGATAGGAGGGAGAGACAGTTGCAGGAGAGATCACTGATGCTTCTAGGGTCAGACCCAAACTTCTGGGTCATACCTTCAAGGATTTTCTTCAACGGCTCCTATGGACCCATCCAAACTCAGTACTATTCATCACCTCTTGCAAGCAGAACCTCCCTTATTCCAGAAGTCTGTGTCCTCTGGTTGGTCTCTACACCTTACTTTCTGTCTATCGCCATGATTTTAAGACCCAACCTCTTTCCAACTCCTTATTCCTGTCCTTCACAGACTTTTCTCTCTTTCAGCTCAGAGATGTTTATAACCCCTGCAAAAAACAGCTCAGTTTGCACAGACACACTGCCTTGGTTCAATCTTTTAATGTTTCACATTGAGGCAGGTTCTGAATTTGACTCTACTACAGACTGCGAAGTAAAAACCAGCCACCAGCTTCTGCGATATCCTCACAGATCTTGATGGGCTGTGGGGAGATGGAAGGCACTTCGTGTTTGTTTCTTGAAATAAAAATGCTTGGTTCTGCTTAAGACATTTTTTTCTTTAAGAGAAGAATGGAATGGAATAAGAAAAAGTAAATAAAATACATAGTAAAAGAGTAGATCCTTGTGTAGAAAGCACAGGGAATTCAGCTGCCACACGCGTCTCCCCTATCATGTTTTTCTTTGCTAATTCAACAGGGGGAAACAGCAGCAGGTCATTTTGTGCCTTTGCCCACATGGGGCTCACAGGGGCTATCACTCCCACTACTAGCATGAACCCCAGACTCCCAAGAGTTGCAAGGACTCAGTCCTTTAACGAGAGACCCACATTTACCCGGTTTGGTTTGAGGTGCCTCAGGAGTTGGTGTGGTTTTAGGTTTGGGACGTGGACGACGGGTCCGTTTTGATGTTTTAGGAGCTGAAGAAAGAAAACCTTCAGTTACTATAGAGTCTGTAGTTCAGAAGCTATGGGTAGCATGACACATGGCTCTAGGTTTCCTAAAACTTATTAGATTTCCTCATATTTTAGGAAATGTGTCTTTGTAACTTTTTAATTGGAAACTTTCACCCTTATTATAATAGTATGGTTTTTTTTTTTTTTTACAAGTGAAAGTTCATTGGCAATGAGTCAGTTATAAAAGTGAAGCATCATTCAAGAAGTGAAGAATCATTCATAGAACTCTTGTTTGAATAAAAAGGATAAGAATCACTGCTAAACTATTATGGTAGTGGTGATAGCCAGGTACAAACTCTTTGACAGTTTACTAAAATAAGACCATGTCATTAACTAAAATGTCAGTTAAAGAACAAATATCACAGACAGTTAAAAAAACAGTAGACCTTTAGATCCACAAAGAACCCTCCCTGACACCGTAATAGTCGTTAGAGTCAAGAGAATTGCTTTTTAAACCCAGCTTTTACAAAACATTGGTTAAAAAACATACAAGATGACAAAAACAATTTCAGATGGTTACATGTATAACAGTTGACCTGAGTTAGGTTCATGCATGGCTCTCTTAAAAACAAGGGATAATTTGTTTTAAGAGTCAGAGACTTCAATTCTTTTAGGATGAAGAATATCATGGAGTGACAATAGAGGATGACGATGTAGCTTTATGAAGCAAAAGAAACTGTAGCTTCGATGTTGATGGAATGAGTTTGACAATGAGAAGAAAAAGCACTTACTGAGGATCACAATGTGTTATTACCTTGTGTTGTCACCCAAGCCTCAGTTCTGAATGTAACAGGTTCAAAGTCTGCAGTAGGAACTGACCAAAAGTATTAAAAATAAACCAAGTGATTGTTTTAAATAAGCTCAAAACATTTACTTCAAAAAGAATCTTACTAGTATAATATAGGTTCTAGAACTACATAGCAACTTTTAAAAACTCTTAAACTAGAAGAGTAAAAGTTGATTTCCTAAAAATTGGCCATACCTCAATCAGGTACCTATTTCCTTATTCCTCCTTCTTTGATGATCTGATTCTAACTAATAAGCCTAAGTGGGATGTGTGGGTATTGCTAAGAACTTATCTTTGGAAAGAGGCTGAGGCCTCAGCATGATGAATCAAATTGGGTATCCCTCCAGACTAAGCAAAGAAAGAGCATGCCTTCATGAGCAAAGAACAGCTTGCTGATATATACTTGATCAAATCTCAACTGCTTCATCAAGTGCCTAAAGATCTCCGCCATAGGAGTCCATGGACCAATCAAGATCTAGAAAAGCTTTGACTACCACCTTGAAGTCAGACATCCTTTATACTAGTATTACAGTTAGACTTTCTCCTGTGGTTGGTCTCTACTTATATCCATTCTTTCTGATTTTATTCCTTTCCATCTTTCTACTCATCTATGTACTATGATGATTTCAAGGCTCCACTCTTTTTAAATTTATCTTTCCCTGCTCCAAATATTTATGTCCCTAGCACATCTTGTTGGTAGCACCCAAATATCAATCTTGTATTTGCATAGATGCTGTCTAATGCCATCTTCTATTTTATTTACAAAGGAAAGGCTTTTGTTCTTAACTGTCTTGAAGGTTTGAGGACTAAAACATGTCTCCCACATCTGATACATCATCTTTAGAGGTATACAACTTGGAGGATACTGAAGGCACTTAGTGTTTGTCAATTTGAACTGAATATGCCTAATTTTTCACAAGAAGCTTTATTTTCAAGAGATAAATGGAAGTTAATAAAATGCACAGTGACAAAGATTTTACAGAGGAAGCAAAAGGCATTCAGCTGTCCCACAGATCTCCCCCTACTGTGCTCTTCTTGCCAGCTCCACAGTGGGAACTGCAACTTAATACAAATTGTATCTTTACTCTCATGGGGTGTATTGGTTACTCCCCAAAACTAGGATTACTCAACACCCTGCTGGGTTAGGTTGTTGGGACTCTAAACCAGGAACACAAGTTTACCTGGTTTGGACTCAGGTGCTTCAGGACTTGGTGTGGTTTTTGGTCTGGGACGTGGATGAATTGTCTGTTGTGATGTTTTGGAAGCTGAAGGAAGAAATTCTTGGGTTATTATATAACTACATCACCCATGGTTCTGGAAGCTATGGGAGGCAAAAAACATGACTCTAGATCTTCTACACCTTGTTAGATTTTTGCCTGTTTAGTTTGAGATTTTTGTCACATACATAACTCCTTTTATATCTTCTTTTATCATAGAAGATTCTTTGAAGACAAAAATCACTTTTTAATATAAGAAATAAAGATTAGTAATTATAATCAAAGTCTCATAGAGCAGCTTGACTGGGCAACAAAAAGGTTAAGAACTGTTGCTAAATTTTAATGGATAATGAAGAACAGTCATACTCAATCTGAGGTTTATAATTTAATCTTCCAATCTTGGGTACATGTTCTATATAACTATTAAAATAAAAACATATTATTACCTAAATAGAAACAAAACAACAAAATACTATGCAAATAGAAAAAAGGTAGAAATGTAGATGTGCAATGAATGGATCCTCTTGGCCCTATGAGAGCTTTTGATGACTTTATCTGTCTAGATAAGAGGGAGGTCTGGATGTGTTTGAAAACCAGCATGTGCTTTTACCACAAGCACCGCTGGAATAAAACACAGAATGACACAATTTCAAACAGGTTACGTGGCAAATAAATATCCTAAAGTAGGGTCACACATGACTAGTTCTATTAAAAACAACAGGTAATTTAAGGGTTTTCATAATTTTAAGAAGAATGTAATTGAATGGCCACAAAGAATAAAACTGTTGTCACGTGGAGCAAGATGAAACTCTGGGTCTGACAACAAGCAGGATAAGGCTTGTTGAAAACACAGTTTATCATTACCTAATGTTGTTCTGGGGGCCTCCGGTCTAAGAGTGACAGGTTCAAGGACTGCAGCAGGAACTGACCAAAAAACAATACAGTAAACCAAAGAGATTTAAAAATATATGAAAAGTTAGAACATTCACACCCCAACAAAACTTGCTTATATATCATTCCCTCTACAGAAACAAAGAAAAAAAAAAAACAGAGAAAGAGTAGAGGATTGTTCTTTGAACATTTGGCCAAACGATAGTCATGGTCAGTCTTAGGCTTATCCTTGGAAATATCTTGAGTCAACATGAAATTCTCCTAGGTTTTAACTAATGGATTCTAATTGATACGGAAAACTCTGCACAGGAAAATATTTTTAGGCATTTACCTAATATACACTGAACAAAGAAATTGTCTTTAAAATAATCTGATCAACTTGTACTTCTATGGAGGCTGAAAATGAGCCCTTACTGTGTTTAAGTAAACATGGATACGATAGACAGTTTATAAGTTTGAAACAGATATAAAAATTAATCATTGAAGTAGATGGTGTTGGTCTTGCCAAGAGCTTATCTATGGAAAGAGTCTGAGACCTCTGTCCAAACCATGACATACAAAAGAGCAGGATAAAGATGGTTACTCAATCTGAAATACTCAGTAGAGCATCTCTCTGGCCTAAGCCCAGAAAAAGTGGAAATCAAAGACTGTTGATGTCTCTCTATCAAATCTAAGCTCTTGAACCAGGTCCTCAAAATCCTCTTTCAATTGACTGGATGGATCCATCCAAATGTAGCATCATCAACAGCCAGGTTTTGACCATGAGAAGTAGGAGAGTCTGTTCTAGGTACCCCCAACAACCACACTTCTGGTTCTTCTGCCTTGGTTCACATTTCCCTCCATGCATTCAAATCCTGTAGTGGGCCTAAAGCCCAAGGTCCAAGGTCCAAGTCCAGTCCACCTTGATCTTTTCCCTTGTATCATGCAAACATATTCTCAACTTTACTGTTTTAGAAATGAAATGTCTCCCACAGCTGGCATATCACCCACAGTTGCCAATATTGGTCCAGGAATTTGCAAGGGACTTACAATTTGTTTATTTACTTGAACGTAATATATTGGCTTTGTTAAAGAAGTAAAACTGGAATTTTATAGTAAAAAATATACTAAATGTATGTCAAGACTCACACATAAAAAGAATATGGTATTCTGGCACCAACTGTATCTCACCCAGTCATGTTCTCCTCAACACCTGGTAGAGGAGACATTACTGATGATGCCTCATGACTCCATGCTTAGAGAGAATATGAGCTTGGCACTGCTTTGCGTCCTCAGTGGGACAGGTTACTAGGGCTCACCCTTAAACCAACGAATCACACATTTACCCGGTTTGGTCTGAGGTACTTGAGGGCTTGGTGTGGTTTTAGGTCTGGGACGTGGACGACGAAGTCTTTGTGATGCTTTGGTAGCTAAAGAAAGAAAAGCCTTATGTTATTCTACATCGTATGGCTCTGGGTACCGAGGAGAGGTTTTTCCAAAACCTGTTAGAGTTTTTAAAGTTCCATGAATTTGTAGTTTAAAATCTTTACTCCTTTTATGCCAATGCATCTTTTTTTTTTTATGGTTGAGGGTACTTTGGAGGCAAACTCATGTTTATAGTCAAATTACTCATTCAAGGCATGAAAATTAGCACTTGTAATCAGATACTCATAGAACTTCCTCACTGGGGGAAAAATGAGAAGGAGGACCAATTCTGGTGCAAGGGGAGGGGAAGTTAGGGTCACACTAAGACCCTAACTTCAGATTTGGATAATTGCCTATTTGTCAAATTAGTAATAAAACACATCATTACTTAAAACACCAACAAAGAAACAAACATACCATGCAAATAGTTTTTTTTAAAATCTAGAAACTTAGATGGCAAAGGAGCTTAAGAGTAGCCGTTATTGCTGATCAGCCTAGAGAGGAAATAGATCCCAATTTGTTTTAAACTCAGCTTTAACACAGAACACTGTTCAACGAAGGACAAGGCAATGTGATGATTTCAAATGCCCCACGTGGCAGGTAAATGTTTTGAACTAAGCTCATGCCTGCTCTCCTAAAAACAACAGGAACTTTGTTTTTAAGAGGCTTCAGGGCTCTTCAGGTGAAGACAGTGACCAAATGGCAGTGGAGGATGATAGTGGTCACCTCGTGAAAGAGGAAAAGCCATGTGATGGGGATGGAGACTGAACAGACTGTACAAGGAGCAGCGGAAGATCTAGGCGAGTGGCACAGGGTCATTACCTAATGTGGTCCCAGAGGTCTCAGTTGTAAAAGTAACAGGTTCAAGGTCTGTAACAGGAACTAAAGTAATAAACAAAAGAGGTTTTTAAAAAAATGTGTATGAAGAGCTACAACATTCACATCAAAATGAATCTTGTCAGTGTAACATTGCCTCTAGAATATTTTTTTAAAATTTCTGAATGAAGGGTGTTATGGACTGAATTGCATCTCCTCAAAATTCATTTGTTGAAGTCCTAACTCCCAATGTGACTGTGTTGGGAGTTAGGGTCTTTAAAGATGAAGTTAAGGTTAAATGAGGTCATAAGGGTGGGGCCGTAAGCCAATAGGACTACTGTCCTTATAAAGGAGGAGAGACACAGGGATGCTCACACATAGAGAGAAGGCCCTGGGAGGACACAGTAAGATGGTAGCCATCTGCAAGCCAAGGAGAGCGACGTCAGGACATATTAAACCTGCTGATACCTTGATCTTAGACTTCCAGGCTCCATAGCTGTGAGAAATAGATTTCTGTTGTTTAAGACACCCAGTCTGTGTTATTTTGTTACAGCAGCTCTAGCAGACTAATAGAAAGGGAAATCAATTGCTGTGCTCAGACTTGGCCAAACTGTAGTTAGGGACTTCTTCATCTCATGAGATAGTCATTACCTTTGGTCTCTGTTTAGCACCACAAAAGGGAAACAGTTCCTGTAGTTAGTGCTTGAGTATCTGAGTCTGCTATGGTAGACTTTAGGATATTGTTAGGCTTTTACTTAAATATGTTTCTAACAAACCTCAAGAAGCACGTGAAAAACTAACCTGTACTTCTGTGGATGCTGAATAAAGAAAATATCTACTATGTTTATCAAATTATGGTTGCAGAAAAAGTTCCTAAATAACCAAGCAGCCATTACACAAATAGCCAAAAAGTGTTCTGATAATCTTGCTGAGAACTCAGCTTTGGAAAGATCTTGTGACTTCTGTCCAAACAAGAAGACTAGGTAAGAGGCAACTTCTTAGTCTGTGGCATCCAGTAAAGCACCTGTCCACTCTCAGTACAGGGAAAACTATCCAAGTATGGGAAGAAGAGATTTCTGATGCTCATTAAGAACAATACTAGTCTTATTCAACTAGTGTCATTCAAATGCATCATCACCAACAAAAATGTTTTGCCTGGCACTTAGAAGAAGCAGGGACTCTCTGCCCCCTCTGGTTGCCTCTATATATGTCCTATGTTTTCATCTTGTTCACTCTCACCTATCCACTTGTGCAAATTCTGATGTGACGTCAAGGCCCAAACTCCTTCTCTGCTCTACTAAAGCCCACGTTGATTTTTCACTTCTTTAAGACTTGCTATAGATGTATGAGGTGAGAGAATTTGGGGTCCCTCCATCACCAGTTAGGGAAGAACTATAGATCAAAAGCACCCATTTTGGATTATATGTGAGTTAAAAAATAAAATATATATATTTCCATTTAAAAAAAGAGCCACTATAATGAGTCTACACTTAATGTTTGTGTACCTAAGAAAAATCTTGAATTTGCAAAAACACCCTGACCTGTTTTCATCCTCTAGGATTTTCACACAAGAGAAGCGTTTGTGCTCAACTAACCTGCAGACTGAGAAGTATAACATGTCTCTTACTATCCAGAATTGGAGAGAAGGTTATGTCTCTTCCAAACATGAACTCCTTGCCAGTTCTGAAGGGGCAAGGACTCTTCATGGTTCCCTCACTAGGGGGTATATGGGTTTACATTTTCAACCAGTGACAGGCTGCCAGGCTCCTTAAGCCAAGGGCCCTGCTTTTATCTGGTGTAATCTCCGCTGCATCTGAACTTGGAGTGGTTTTAAGTTTGTGTTGTGAATGACATGTCCTTTGGGATGTTTTTTTTGGAAGTAGAAAAAGATAAATATCTGTTACTTTAAAGCTTCTGCAACTTATAGGTTTTTGAAAAAAATCTTCTTTAAATTTTCCAAAGCTTGATAGATTTTCTTCAGTTTCAGGAAATGTTTCTTTCTAGTGTGAAAAGTTTGGCCCTACTATGCTACCGTACCTTCCTTTGTTATTGAAGATACTGTGGGGACAAAGTTGACACAAAAAATGAAGTTATTAATTCAGAGAGTCAAGATTGGTATTTTTTAATCACATTCTCCTAGAGTCCCCTGACTGCATTAAAAAGGTTAAGAGTCATTTCTAAACTATGGTAGAGATTAAAGGGGAGTCAGATTCACCTTAAGGATGGGGCTTACTATTTAAACTTATTAGCCTTGATCACATTATCTGTTAGACAATTCACTAAAAACGTATTACCCAAATGTTAACAAAACAACAAAAAAACCAGGCAGATAAAAAAGGCAGGTGCATAAAGGATGTATAGAGAAACTTCCCTGTCACAGCTTGGTTAGCATAGGTCAGGACCAGGCACTCTTATAAATACATGAAATTTACCTTAACAGAGAACTCCGGTTGAGCTAAAAACAAACTGGCTTGAAGAAAATTTTAACTAAGTTACAGGGCAGGAAGATATCCCAAACTAGATCCAGGGATGACTCTCTTTAGAACAAGAAGTAACTTGCTTTATGCACGTTTAACTCACAAGATAAAGAATGTAACTAAATGGCAACGGAGGGGAATGGGCAGAAGTTTGACACTGAGCAGAAAAAGTGCTTGCCGAAGGTCAGAAAGTGGCATTACCGAATGCTGTCCCTGGAGCCTCTTTGATAGGAGTAACTGCTTCAAGGACTGTAGCAGGAACTGGCCAAAAATAATTAATAATAAAAAATGTTAAACATTTATACAGTCTCAGAGGGATATGGTGTGTTTGCACTCGGGTACCAGTTTATCACTCAGGAAGGATTGTCTTTGTACTCAGATAACTGTCCCTGAGAAGTGTCCCTGCAGTTTCTCATTCTGTGACGATCCTAGTCTAGGTAATGTGCCAAAGTAGACCTTACCCATCTTGCTAAAAACTCATCTTTGGAAAGAGAAAACAAGCTTTGCCCAACTGGGGTACTTAAGAGAACAAGATACAGGGCAGCCATTCAGCCTGTGGTTCAGCTGTGTCCTTCTGTCTCATGCCCGGGAAAGCCTACCATGTAAGGATAGTGATGATTCTTACATGAAACCCAAACTCCTAAGTCCAAGAGTAAAAATTCCTTTTCAGCTGGTCCTTTGAGCCCATTGAGCTACAGCAGCTTCAACAAAATGCTCTGATCAGCACTTAGAAGCTGACAGCCTTTACTGGTCCGAGAAGCCTCTGTCTCCTCTCACTGGCCTCCACACAGGTCCTGTCTTCTGAACTGCTTCACCCCACCCCCTCGCGCCCCAGCCATCCAAATCTATAGTGATTTCAATGCTCAAGCCCTTCCTAACTATTCTGGCCCACCCTGATTGTTTCTTTAAACCAGGGGTTGACAAACTATGGCCCATAGGCCAAACCTTGCCCATGGCTTGTCTTCATACAGACCATTTCCATTTTTAAGTGGTTGTTAAAAAAAAAAAAAAAAAAAAAAAGGGAAAAAAGAAAACTATGCATCAGAGATTACTGAGGCCACAAAGCCCCAAATATTTACTATCTTGCCCTTTATAGAAAATATTTTTTAACTCCTGCCCTAGATCTGTACTATGACTTATACAACTTTAATAGTTACCAGGAAATAATCTCCTATTTGCCCAAATATATGTTTGACCTATAGCTGTTTCAGTCCACTACACACATTCAATATATAAAGGATGAATAGAATTGAATGAGAAGCCAATGAAATAGACATTTAGAGAGAAGATGCTAATTCACAAAGGGGAAGGAATTCGGCTACCCCCTAAGACCTGTCCGACTGTGTTCTGGTTGCCTGCTCTGGAGTGAAAGTGGCCGCTGGCCCTGACTTGCCCCTTCACTTTCTCTAGACCTCACAGGGATGGGCTTCAGGATTCCTCAACCGGGATCTACACATTTACCCAGTTCAGTCTGAGGTGTTTCAGGACTCCGTGTGGTTTTAGATTTGGGACGTGGATGACGAGTTCGTTGAGGCACTTTGGGGGCTAAAGGAAGAAAACTTCAGGTTAATAGAGTGTTTTTAGCTCCAGAAGCTGTGGATAGGATTATAGTTGTTATAATTTCTTGAATTGCAGGAAATTTTTCTTTTGAGTTTGAAACATTTGTCCGTATTTGATGATTGCCTCTTTTTATCACTTATATTACTGTGAAAAACAAAAATCCCACAGAAACCTGAGTTGATATATCAAGGAGATTCTCAAAAGGGATTTCGGAATGAAAAAAATTTCCAAAAACCTACTGAATTATTGTGATGGTGGGGAAGGGGTAGGGTGACTTTACACTAATGATGGTGCTTGTAACTTCAATTTACTAGCCTTGGACATGTTTTCTATTTCACTCCTTACTGAAAAAAGACTGTATCATTATCTAAAACGGCAAAATAAAAACAAAATCATGCACGTAGTAAAAAATATAGGAATTTAGATCTGCATAAGAATGACGTCACACCATAATGGCTGTTACACTGTACTCAGTTTGGATCAAGGACAGACACTCCCACCCCTAACCCCCATTGATTGTGTCTGAAACTCAGTAACACAGAATGTGATTAAAAGGTTACATAGGGATGAGATGCCACAAATTCAAACGCATTGCCTTACAGATATGTATACTAAGCTAAGTTCATACTTGATTCTTTTAATAACAAATGAGTTGTTTTAATACTCTTCAATGTATTAAGAAGTAATTGAATGACAACAGAGGATGACACAGAGTCTTGTGGTTGTGACAGTGACAAAATGGGTCTGAAATGAGCAGGAGCAGATGCTTATGGACATAATGTGTCATTACCTACTGTTGTCCCTGGAGCCTCGGTCCTAAGAATAACTGGTTCAGGGATTGTGGCAGGAACTGATCAAAAGTAAGAAAAGAAATCAAAGAGATTTTTGTGAGTGCATGAAATGTCAGAAAATTCATCTTAACAGTAAAAATAATGCTTCAAAGGGGAAAAGGGAAGGGCAAGGATGGATTACACAAAAGCTTTAAAACCAAGAGGCAGGAACTATAGGGGTGGGAGGTGAGAGGTAGAGGGGGTGGGGAGTAGAGGTTCACCCTACTAGAGGGTCTGCCCACCACACATAGAACAGAGAGCCAAAAAGAAGCTGAGACCATACTCACTAAGAGACTAAGTCCTTAGTGAAGAGAGTGGCATTTAATATAATAAGGTGAGGAACAACCTCTCAGTTTGTGGTATCATATTAAACTAAGCATTTTCAGTTCTAAGAATAGAAAAAGCATGGTCCTGTGTAGAAGTAAGGATCACTGAAGCCCACTGGATCAAACTTAAGCTCTTGAGTAGACATCCCAGTCCCTTTAATTTCATCCTATAGAGGCCCATTCAACAGGAGTGTTATCGACAAGTCATCCTCTGTCTGGTCACCAGCTTCCTTCAGCACATTCCCTGTTTATCAGCCTTTGTTCCCTCAACCTTTCACTCATCTAAATTCTGCACTGATTTTTTTCCCTAATTATCCTGGATCGTTTTCCTGCTCCAAATATTTACTACATTTCTAGCATATATCATTTGTACTATTTCAGAAATTATTTTACATTTGTATAAACATGCTGCCCTATGATATTTTCTACCTGTTTATGCAGGAACAGCTTTTGTTTACAACTATAGTACAAAATGTTTGGGAAATAAAACATAATTCCTACTTCTGATTTGTCTCACAGTTGCTAATATGGTTATGGGGATATAAAAGGGATTAATAAGAAGAATAGTGTTTACTCTTAAGAGATATATAAGGCATGTACCGATTATGTGCACAGAATTCAGGGTCCCAGCTAGGGTAGAATGCTTGGATTCCTTAAACCAGAAACTGCATATTTACCCAGTTTGGTCTGAGGTACTTCTGGATGGGGCGTGGTTTTAGGTTTGGGACGTGGACGACGGGGTCTCTTTGTTGTTGTTAGAGCTGAAGGAAGAAAAGTTAGGATTAATATAGTGCTGGTGGCTCCATTACCTCTGAATAGGATGATATAACCGGGTTCTAAGCTTTCTAAAACTTGCCAGAGTTCTTTTGAGTGGAGACACCTTTGTTACTTTGGTTTGAAATTTTCTCCTTTAATATATTAACAGGTTTTCTTTTATAATTGAGAATTCTCTAGAGATTAAAAATTATAATTATGTTTAAGAAATGAAGATGAGGGACTATCATTTTCTTGAAAGTGTCCCTAATGAGAAATCACGCTAAACTGTGACAGCATGAGAGAAGTTCAAACCATCCTATACTATTCACTTATAATTTAAAACAACTAGTCTTGGGCAAATTTTCCACTTGGTAATTTACTAAAATAACTACACAAAATTAGGTGCAACATCAATAAAGTAAAAAAAAAGTTATGTAGAACTTGAAATATAGAAAGTAAGATGCTTAAAGAAACTTCATGGTATCATAATTGACACTATATTGGTGGTCTAAATAAAGAATATATGGAGAATCACATTTAGCCCCCAGCTCTAACAAACAGTACTATTTAAACAGAGACTCAGATTGACATGATGCAATTACAAGCTGGGAGATGCAGCAAATAGATGTCTTGAATTAAAGTTTATACACATTAATGTTAGAAAGAAAGCCTTTTATATTTTACGATGAACACAGCAATAGGATGACAACAAATTATGACATCATTGTCTCTACAAAACATAGATAAGTCTGACAACAAGTAAAGAAAGTACTTGCTGAAGGATGTACAGGATCATTACCTAAAGATGTCCCAGTAGTAACAGGTTCAAGGCCTGTAGCAAGAAATGATCAAAAGCAATTTAAAAAAAGAATTGTTAAACACATAAGAAAAGTCACCAAACTCTCTTGAAAATGAACTTCACTAGAGTAGCGTGGTTCTACTGCCAGAAAGCAAAATTTCAAAGTTCTAAGGTGAGGGTACAAAGATATATGATATTATGAAATGGTTATACCCTTATTATCTCCACATGGTTACCTACAAGTATTGCTTTTTATATCATCTGATAATATAATGGAAAACTCTGCTTAGAAAAATCTTTAGGCATCTGTCTAAAAACATTATGGTTAACAACTGTAAGAAAAGAATGTGAAAGTATAATTTATAACACAATATATTGGAAAACAAACAATTACATCTATGTCATGATAGATGCAATTGTTGATATATTTAAGCAGATATTGGTAATGAATAACCAAAATAGACAATGCTCTTTTTTGTTAAGAGTCCACTTTGGAAAAAGACCAAGACCTCTGTCCAAACAAAGCCATATAAAAGAGCAAGATACAAAGGGTCATTCAGTCTACAAAACTTGCCAGTTCATCTCTCTGTTATCAGGACAGAAAAGGGCTGACCGGAGAGTATGCTGCAGCCAAGTGGCTCAAATCCAATCATTGAAGTCAGGCACTCAAGGTCCTCTTCACAGACCCATCTAAAAGTAGCACTGCTGACCACAATTTCTGAGCACCAGCCAAGTAAACATTGCCCTTCTCCTTTCTCACAATCAAGTTCTAAGTCCTATCCTTCTGCTGTCATCCACACATATGGCACCTTCCAGCTTCTGTTTACGTTATTCCTGCTCATCCCGCCAACAAATCTACAAACTATACACATTTCAAGGCCCACATGACACTTATCAGCCCATGGATCTTTCACTTCTCTAAGAAATAACTATGTGTCTAACAGTTGGTAAAACTCAATAAATATGTTGCTTTTGCCCATTTTCCTTTCTATCCATATATGAACAGTTTCACACAAGAGCAGCTTCCTCCCTCAACGAAGCCAAGTCCCTTGTTATTTCTAAACTATTCCTCACAAATGCTAATGTGGCAGTTAATCAAATATGAGACTAACTGAACTAAATAGGCTAGATACTCAACTAGATACCTTTTTGCTGAGCCACAATCAAAGAGAAAATGTAATCGAATGGTGAGAGAAGCAAATAAAATACAAGGTACCAAGAAGATACTAAGCAGTGTGAGAAAGTCACACGTATTGACTAGAGCACTTGTAACCTGGGCGTCCATCCTGAAGGATCACAGGGTTACTAGGCAGCGAGTTACACTCCCACCATAGTATCACATCCAACAAGGTTCCACAGGTACCAGGAACCACATATTTACCTAGCTTGGCCTGAGATGTCTCTGGGCTTGGCGTGGTTTTATGTTTGGGACGTGGACGTGGCCGTGGCCGTGGCCGTGGACGACGTGTTCTTGCTCTTCGTGATGTTTTTGGAGCTGAAGAAAGGAAACTGGTTAATGTTGTCTTATGACTCCAGAAAAAAAGGATGATACATGGCTCTAGGTTTTCTAAAATTTGGCTAGATTTTCTGGAGTCTTGAGAAATTCATCTCTGGGGTTTGGAATTTTCTTTGTCATCCATATGCCAAAAAAAAAAAAAAAAGTTGTGGGGGGTTGTCTGCTGACAGTTCTTTTGAGAAATAACATATAGCATTATTTTAATTATCTGAAAACTTTACTGTTATTGCTGGTATCAGAGTTTCAAAGAGAACCCTGATCCAAGGGATGTCAGAAGCACAGCTTGTCTACATCACATGAGAGAGGGACACAGGCTCACCTGCTTTGGGGAGATTATATTTAGAAATGACTTGGGTTAGGCATACATCCCATTAAACATTATTAGACTAAACACATCTCATTTCTTAAAATCATTGGTAGACCATAAAAATGCCTGGAATATCTTAAAACAACTTTCTTTTGATGGCCACAGAATTATACCTGATGTTTATAGGGCAGAGACTCCTAACTGCGTTTGGAATTCAGCAGAACCACTGGCTCTGTAAAGCTTTAAGAAAGCTGGACAATGTGGGTGATAGATACTCTGCCCTAGCTTCATAGATGCTTATATTCTAACCAAGTGACTTATTTTAAACATCTTCAATACATTCAAAATGAAAGAATATAGTTGAGTGACAAAAAGGGATGATGAAAAAATCTTACAGAAGAGAAAACCTTTTGACCAACATAGTAATGGAATTGACTGGACAATGAAGAGAAAATGCTCTTGCCTAAAGACATAAAAGGTCATTACCTAATGTGGTCCAAGGAGCCTCAGTTCTCAGAGTTACAGGTTCAATGTCTGTGGCAGGAACTGACCAAAAGCAATACAATAAACAATGGAGATTTAAGAAACATAGGAAAAGAAACAAAATTATCTTGAAAATGAATCCTTTTAATCCTGTAATGTTTAAAAAGCATTTATGAACTCTGGAAAAAGAGTATTTGTTCTGTAATAACTGGCTGTACTCGGGTACCCATTTATCTCACAAAATAGCCATACCCCTTGCACTTTGTATCCCTGTGAGGCCAATGAAAAGTAGGTTTTTTGGTGTTTAATTATATGATTGCAGCTGTATTGGAAATTTGGCTCCAAAAAAATCTCTTAACTGTCTGACAATGTATTTTAAATTACTCTGAAAAATTATTATGAAAACTTCTGTTAGTATTTGAAAGGTTTTCACCACCATTATTAATATATTTTTTTGAGAAATGGTGATAGTGGTGAGAATTTTTAAAAATGTTCTTAATCAGTCTGATTATTGGAGATTTGTGACAGTTATGCAAAAGATAAGCTTGTGCCCTTTCTCCACAATAAAGGTGATACTCTTTGTTACAATTTGTCCTTATTTATTCATTTATTTCAAATGGATACTTGGGAGATAACTATTCAAGTGAGGAACAGAGATGATTAAGAAAAAAGTCTGAAAAGTAATAATTCAACTTTTGTCTGAATAAACAGGATTCCTCTAATTCTCTAATATTCTGCAATGATTGAATTACGCATTGGTATAAAATTAAGACTTATGACTCCTTGGTTTTAAATTAGTGTCTCTATTTTTCATTAAGTCCATAAGATTAAATGTAACATTAAAATATCTTATCACCAAAAACTCTGTAAGCGTTTATATGGAGGTTGCCTTTTCCTGACTGTCCAAGATAACACAGCACAGAGTTGGTTTAAGCCACATCTGAGAACATCTTCTGAACTAAAGGAAAACATGGCATCCAGAAGAGATGGAAAGTGAGAACCACAGGACAAAACAATATTCAAAGCTGATTGCCTTCAAACAAAAAAGGAAAATCCCTATTTTGTTTGGAATTCAACACCACAAGACGAGTTTATCAACAGAAAGGTCCAGTTGCATTCAAACAGTATGGAATCAAGGAAGAAAGGACTTTTGGGAGAA
Organism: Balaenoptera borealis; assembly: GCF_965194805.1. NCBI lineage: Eukaryota > Metazoa > Chordata > Mammalia > Artiodactyla > Balaenopteridae > Balaenoptera > Balaenoptera borealis. The sequence continues at coordinate 48,657,199 of NC_138862.1, forward strand.
AGAGACAATTTGTATTTTCTCAAGCCCCAACCAGATTTTTCATTGTTCCTCTCCCACATCATAAATTATACATACATAAAAGCAGAGATTTCAAAAATGTCCTGGTTTGAATGATGGATGGAGAGAGCACCTGTGACTCTTGCCAACATCAAGTGCTGCAAGCAATCTGACTATCTCTGAAGATGATCAAAGAACAAAAAACATTCAGGGATTGTAAGCTGAGCGGCAGCTGTAAGAATGCCTAATTATAGTAAAAACGTCCCTGTTGAAAATAGTAAACAATTTTTGGGAACGAATGAAAAAGAGGATGAATGACAATTGTTTACACAAGAGACTACAGACAGTGACAGAGATGAGAGGGGCAAGTTCAGAGAAACATTGACCAAGAGGGAAGACATCCATCGTTACCTATGGTTGTGGAGGGCGCTTTGGTCTCAAATGTAACAGGCTCAAAGACTGCACCATAAAAAATAAACAGATATAAGAAACAAAAGTAAGGAAAGCTAAACTTTTAGGTGCTCATTGATGCTTAATTCACAGGACACAGAACTTGGTTTATTCTAAGCTGATATAAATTGCCTTCTTGAGAGACTTATTTATTATGAGAGATGCTCTCAGTAAATTAGAATTTTATACTAATCGGCATCTTAGGAGAAAATGTCACTTGGAAAACAGTTGAATTTTCAGAACTATTATATAATATCTTCTTATTTAGTAGAAAATCACTTAGTTAACAGGTACCATTTGAAAAGCCAATAAGGTATTTTAGAGAAAGCCAATCTCCATGTGCCTATAAAGGAAGAACACAGGGTCAGCCTCCCTAGTGGTAGCTGTTAAAATCACTTTCAAAAATGTTCTAGATACAGAAAAACCAGGCTTCTATTCATTACAAACCCGAATTGAGAAGACACAACCTAAAAATGCTTTAAGAGTGGAATCTGTCAGACAATCAGATATAAAATTTATTAATTTCCCAAACATTAATTTGTTCATTTAACACATGAAACACAAGTGTGGCTACTTTGAGAAGATAACGAACAAAAAAAACATGGTATTGGAGTTTCTATGCTTTTATGATATGACAAACTGTAAGCATCTTCAGCAACATCCCCAAAGAAAAAGCTTCTTAAGCCGAAGCACTGGAAATTGTTTACCGGATTTAGGTGGTGGCGTATCCGGTTTTGCTGTGGTTTTGGGTTTAGGAAGTAATTGCTTTGGTGATTTTGAATCTGAAGAAAAAAGGTGCTATAATTAGTGTCATGGCAGAGCTGTGAATGTCAAGATTAGCGCTACTTACACACCATTTTCCTAGTTATAGATTAAGATATTGAAAGTAGAGATTACCAGGCTGGATTTGAGGTGCATCTGGTCTACGTGTAGTTTTAGGTCTTTTGGATGGTTTCGACGCTACAGAAAAAAGTATTAAGGTCACAGCTGTAACTGTCAATAATTAAGGACACATATGCTCAAGCAAAGATACTATATAAATTCAGGGAATATACAACAAAATTAATTCCTGGGGTGGGAAGGGTGGGAAATGTGTCCATTCCTACTGATTTTTCTGAAAGAAAAAAATCTTCAGAAAATGTTCAAAATGTGTCTCTCAACAAAAGTAAGGAGAACTATAAGAAGACTTTTTTCTGTATAAGTAATTTTTAAAATGACAAGTATAATATTTCTGTTTCTTACTGGATAGGTTTTTTTTTCTTTTCCCCAGTATAAAAACAGTAAGGTAGAAATTTGAAACTTGCTTAGTAGGAAATCAGGAAAATAACCCATAGATACTTGAAATTGTACAGCATGTTACATGGCTATTTATTTCTGGAATTTTCTAAAGTAAACCAGTGACAGATTTATTGTGAATGTTGAGAAATTATAATGAAATAATTATAATCAAAACAGCATTAGGACTGAAAACAATAAAACCAGCTTGAGACTTTTAATATTCTCAAGTTACAAAGACCATACTATTTTTATCCTGGACCCTAGACAAAGAACAGTGTGTGTGACTTTGGTTATCAAAACATACTCAAAAAAATTCCTTAGAGAAACAGAAAAGCTGAAGTAGCCATTATTTCATGCAGCTGTTTAAAAGGGAGAAAGTCTTACAAGTTGAATGAGTAAAGCAATGAAATGGTAATCATGACACTGGAATAAAACATTGCCATTTGCCAAGTCCAGGATGAGCACGGAAGTCCCTGAGAAAGAGTAGATGGTTTTCTCTACACAAGGACATGTGATGGAAGGACAGAGGGTCTGTGGAAAACCAGGAAGTTGTGTTCAAAACCACAGACTTTCCCTGAATTAGCACACAGAATTCTTCTAGAAGTCTCCTATCTTCAGGCTCTTCAGACCCAGATAGGAAAGGTGAGGGAAAGCACGGAACAAAACTGTGACACTGTGTATAGAATTGCAGTCATGCCTGGGCAGAGAGCAGGAAAAGCAAAAGTGACAACCTGGGAAAGCAATTGGAGGAGAGCAGAATTACCAACTGTGGGCACCAAGGGCTCCGGTTGTACCGTAGCAGGTTCCAGAGCTATAGAGGCAAAAAACCAAAAATACTAATTATGTCAAGAAGCAGCATCTTGAGGAAGGAAACATTACTCTTCCATCTTT